>NC_137213.1:23216022-23913522 GCF_949987685.1 Ammodytes marinus | reverse complement strand
ATACTGACACAGCATGCTGCCAATGGTATGTTTTCTATATTATTATATCACAGGACTACACTCTGTGTTCCGTGTTTTTCAAATCTCAAGGAAGTCAGAAATCTCATGCAGATCCTCATTTTACATTTTTAGTTTATTTAAAGACTTATTTCTCATGGGCAATTTAAAAGTGGCACCTTGCGCAAATGTTTTGTTGCAGAGGCGTGGTGAGGTAATGACTCATCTGGGCTATCTGGTGCAGTGCTGGAGCTTGATTAGCTAACTATTAGCTATTAACCCGCCCTCCCCTCATTATTTTTTGCTTCGTTCACCACACAGACATATTATAAGAGGTTTGCCACAAAGTATTATTAGTGTTTCACAATTGTACACAATTTTGGTCAATAGCAAAGTGATTGAAAATAAAGCTCAGTAGCTTGGCATGGTCACTAATTGGTCTTGTACAATCGAGTTCTCATGACGGTTTAACTCATGGCAGTTATTACACTGACAGAAGAATGTTAAACACAAATTGAAGGCCAAACACACTTCAGCAACGTGATGGCCACAACTGTGGCATAATGAGCACATTCCACAGCCTGTCGTGAGCTATTGCTTAAATATATATTTGTGTGTGTGTGTGTGTGTGTGTGTGTGTGTGTGTGTGTGTGTGTGGTCATGAAACTGGACGCTATCAGACAGGTGGCCCTGGCAAAGATGCAACACCTCTTTGCAAACATCCACATACCACAAAATGTCCTACGGGACATGAACAATAAAACAGTCCAGGCTGTCAGGAAATGGCTAGGGCTGAATTCTCATTCTACCAGAGACATCATCTTCCTCTCACATAAAGAGGGGGGGTTGGGTGTCCCAAACGTGGAATGGGTATACACTGCCACCAGGCTGTCACACCTCATCCGAATGCTCAACAATGACAATGCCACAGTCAGAGAGCTAGCCAGAGCCTCCCTGCTGCTGGACCTCGGGAAGAGGAAGGTGCCCCTGGCCCCAGCAGGCCAGGACAGCTTCCTGGGCTTCAGTAGGAAGAGGAGCGGGAAACTGGACACACAGGCTGCAAGCTTTGGAGTCCGGTCGGACTGGCCGGACCTAAATGATCTGTGCAACAGAATGACAGTTAAACTGGAATGGACACAACATAACTCACACACAGCACCACAGCCATCTGATGCAGTTGTCACAGACTCATCTGTAACAGTCAAGGCTACTGTCAATTACAATGAGGAAAAACACACACTACAGAACACAACAGCTAGGAGACTCCTCCTCCACGTAAAGCAAGCAGAGACCAAACAACACTGGACTGGACTCAGAATGCAGGGGAAGCTAGCATGCCTGGGGCCTGTTTCAGGTAGCTGGTTTTACATACTCTGGGTTTAATCATACGCTCTGAGTTGGTTAACTCAGAGCGCAGGGTTGATAAGCAACTCTGGGTTTTCGGTTACAGAACAGTGGATCAGCGTTGGGTTAATCAACTCTGAGCGTGTTCACTCTGGGTGGAGCGTGTGCATAAAAGCCATCGTCAATGGATCGCTGATAACATGATTCACCATGGAAACAGAAGAAACAAATGCGTGATCCTCCCACTTCTCCACTTCTCAAAAAAAGAAAAAAAAACTTCTCCGCTCCTCCCACTGGAGTTAGAAATATTAACGAATGAGTTTATGGTAGCCTATGGAGAAGAATTAACGGGTATATTGTCACATAACTCTGATCTAATCTCCTCGGCAATTCAGAAAAAAACAGAGCAATCATTTCGCTTCCGTATGAGAAGCCATAGTCTATTTTAAAAAGTTACGCATATCAGCAGTAAAGTAATAAAGCTGGCGCGGCACAGCATTTCTGACAGTGTTTTATATTCGCTGTATTTGGGAAGCTGTAGCCTAATAGCCCACTGTGCAGTAAACAGACTGTCGCTTCTTTTAAATGGGGAGTGAAAGACATTAACGTCTGACACATAAGGTGACAGTTTCCATTGAAGAGCCTGATTGATTTATTATCAGATCCATTTTCCTCAAGTGATCACAGTTTAAATTATTATATAATTATTTATATAATTTTTATATTCATATTAGGCTATAATATGAATATAAAAGGGCTCGTCTGTGACTTTAGGATCGCACAAGTGAACAGTAACAATCGCGTGCAGCCGCAGCGTTACATGAATCCACCTGACATAAATCTGTTCAGTGGCACAGACGTTAAAAAGCATACAATACAAATATGTTTATTAATCTGAATGTAGAGCATGTCACGATGTGTAAGGTGGCCGCCTTTATGAACGGACCGAGGGCTGAGAACAAGGCTACTGATCAGATAAATGATCGGTCAAACGTAAAATCATCAGGAAATGATAAAAACATCCCGATGGAGATTTCTGTGGAGTGATTTTGCTTCAAACTGTACAGGGACGCGTGTGACAGTGACACTCCTTCTTCAGTCGGAGCTGCAGCGTAAAGTGAAAACAAACTCAGGGTAGGTCTAACCACCTATCCAGCAGGTTAGACCCACGGCGTATGTTGCCGCAGTAACTGACTCTCGGTTGCATTGAACCTGCTACCTGAAACGGAAAACCCAGAGTTTCCACCAACTCAGAGCGAACAAACTCCGGGTTGCCTCAAAACCAGCTACCTGAAACAGGCCCCTGGACTTTGCCAACCACTCTGCTTCACACTCCATGTACACAAATGCTGCTGTCGGTGAGGACATCCTCTGCTTCACAGCTAAAGCCAGACTGCAGGTGCTACCTACTAAATACAACCTGGCACTATGGTACCCTGCACACAACCATCCATACTGTATAATGCACTCAGACCATCAACTTGAATCTGTTGCTCATATTGTAAATGGCTGTACTATGTACAAAGGACTTTATATTGCACGCCACGACCGAATTGTCGATCTGATAGCTAGCGCTGTAAAGAAAGTATTGGCAGAAAATGTGACCATGTACAAACATTCTCGTATTATGCCGGAGTGGTTCAACAGCTCTACTGATGTGTTCTGTAACATCCCTAACACCCCGGATGTTGTGTTTCTGGACAGAGCCAGTAGGCAGGTGCTGCTGCTTGAAGTAGGCTGTGTGTACGATCTGTACATGGACATTGCCTTTAGTGATAAAATCATGAAGTACCAGCTCATTCTGTCCAAACTAAGTGAACTGGGCTATCAAAGCAAACAGGTGGTGTTGATCTTTGGCAGCTTGGGGCATGTCCACCATCTTGTTTTCACTGGGTTAAGGCTGGCAGGGCTCTCCAGCAGGACATCCAAACAGCTGTCAAAGTTCTGCTCCATATCAGCGGTGACAGGCAGCCTGGCAGTGTGGCGCAGGAGATGTTTTTTATTCCCTTGAACACTGTCCTATCTCATTTCTGGAAATATTTGAATCCTGTCTGTTGTAATGTGATTGGTGGACTCAAATAAAGAATTAAAATGTGTGTGTGTGTGTGTGTGTGTGTGTGTGTGTGTGTGTGTGTGTGTGTGTGTGTGTGTGTGCGTGTGTGTATATGTTCTCAAAACTCAAAACCCTGTCAACAACCTGAAGGACACACTGAATGCCATGTGTGAGATATGGCATTCAGCTTAAGGTCGCACATGGAAGGAGTGAGGACACACACACACACACACACACACACACACACACACACACACACACACACACACACACACACACACACACACACACACACACACACACACACACACACACACACACATACACATTGAAATACAATTCTGGAAACAGTTGGCCTACTGGCGCCTCAGCATTGTTAGCCAACATGAGCAAGAAACTCGCTACAAGGTTTCACACAAAGGAAGTACAAGGTTTCACACAAAGGAAGATGCCACTATCAGCACTATGAATATGGTTTGGGTTGGCTGCGGTTTGTGCAGCTTCGTATTATAAACTGCCCTTCACCTTTGACTTTCAGATCTCTGCCAATGCATTGGTGAAGAAGGGCTTCCGAGGGCTTTTACAAAATGCTAATGCTGTCTTTAGAACCCAAAAAAACAATGAATAAACACATGTAGGCCTATTTGCTCCAAATATAGCTCTATCTAATACTTCATTTTAAACCACAATCCCAAAAATAAAAGCAACATGGAACATAAGGAGGCATGAGTGGAGTGGCTATTGATTCTGGATGACGCGTTCATGGGATAATCTGGTTTCCGCTTTGGCCGCTGCGCAGATGGCGCTGGGAGGGAAAAAATGGGGACAGGCAGGCTATAGGGCTGGGGCGGATATTCACCCCTAGATAAGCCTTGCTGTACCATGCACCGTGTCAACCAGCCTTCTGTGCATCCCAATGTCCACACTCACTGCAGAAGAGAGCCACAGAGAGAGAAAAGCATGGGATATCGACAAAAAGCTGTGACAAGCCATGCGTATTGCTCTTTATAATCCATGCCTCCACTGAGAGGTAGGACTAGCACACCAGCGACCTGAGCCCGTGCTCTGAGTGTTGAAGGTTTACCCTGATTGCGTTCACATTTCTGTGTCCTCCTGAAGTGGTGTGCTGAGCTTGGCAGAGTTTGGCCACGTGCCTGTATGCACTGTTTCAGATTAGTTGTAATTAACTTCTGTTGACCTCACGCACCTTTCGTCTGGCAGAAAACCTGCACTGAGGTGATCCCCTGCTCTAAATGCTGGAAGAGTAGACAATTGACATAGATGAAGGAACCAACACATAGAGAAAGGAATCAACTACCTGTTGCACTGTGTTTCAAGATCATGTGCAAAAACAGAAAAAGATTAAATATACTGTAGATGAAATAAAGCAGAGAGACACTGAATCACAGAGAGATAGAGAAAGTCTGACACACATGAATAGACAGAGTGAGGGAGGGAGGATTAACTTCTCATCCAGTCTTTGCTGTTGCATAGATTGTAAGTAGCTTATTGCACAAAGCAGTCCTGCATGTAACCGGTGCTTTGCATGATTTGTTTTAGGAGGTTTGTGTGTGTGTGTGTGTGTGTGTGTGTGTGTGTGTGTGTGTGTGTGTGTGTGTGTGTGTATATGTGTGTGTGTGTTGGACATCACTGACCTCATGCAAGCAAAGCAACTATGAGCTTTGGGGCCAAGAATAGTCAAACACGCCTTGAGGGGTGCGCCCAAGAGTGCAACCAAAGCCACGAAAAGGGCAAGTAAATATTACTCTTTAATCCTTAATGTTGAAAAAGGTAATTGGGCGCAGGAAAAATCTCATCTAGCTTGTGCTCTTGCTCATCCACATTAATCACCAGGCAGAGCGGGATGAGTAAATCCTACAGGCCATGCAATAAACATATGACACTGTACGGAGAAACATGATTTGAAACTTAAATCCGAGATGTCGGATTTCTTTCATTAAAGAGAAAGGTCTGTGCTCGGACACTCATTGAATTTGGATTTTTAGTGTATTCACAGTTAAAGCATCTGGAAACCTGGTCAATAAAAGTAAAAATCAATATACGATATCAAAGTTGGGTGTCTCAATAAGCTACTACAAAAATCTGATTGAAAAGAACTGTTCCTAAATATTATAAAAACGTATAGAAATTGTTTTGACTGTCTAAAGTCTGTTTGACTGGACTGTGTGGGCCTGGCCATACTGAATGGTCTCCATGGCAACAGTGTTTTTATTTGAGCATTCGGGCCGAGAACTGCAGTGATTGGTTCAAAACACTTATTATGTGGGGGGGGGGGGGGGGGGGGGGGGGCAGATACGGCTTCGTTCTCTGCATTGTTGTTTTTCCTTTGAATTTGCTTTGAACTCGACATCATTGTAAATGAGGGTCACCCCTCAATTGGTCTCTCGATCTAATAAAAGCGAAAATGCTCCAAAAATAAATCTTAAAGAAATATATATATATATATATATATATATATATATATATATATATATATATATATATATATATATGTATATATATATATATATATATATATATATATATTCAGATGCTTACTATTATGCAACTAATTACTGAAATTACATAGTTAGAAGGATATTGTGGATTTGGGTTTACCAGGCTTAAAGTAATTTTTTTATGAAAATGTTATAATTTCACTGTGCCGCTTTGCATACTTCGATCTAGAAATTCTTAACTCTCAGTTCTTTTAAATTGATTATTTTTTTAACGTTTGCTACTATTATTATTATTATTATTATCATAAAACAGACTATTCCTTCTCAACTTGCACTGTATTGTTACTGCCTTGGAAATCCTATTGTCCTGTTTTAAGCTGGGGTGGAGGATTTGGGGAGAAAATGGCAGTTGGGATAGAGATTCGAATCCAAGTACCTCAACCGCTCCACTTGTTCTCTTTGGTCCCTCCCCTATGGTCCCTCCCTGACACGAGAGAAGAGAGAATCGGAGCCTCGCTCTGATTGGTCAAAGTGTCAGCTCATGTTAACTTTAACCAATCAGAAATCATATACCCCAGCTTTAATACTTTTTAATCAAGTTCAACTGGTTTATATCTCCCACTTATTTTTGCGCCTAATTGCAATTTTCTTTTTAAAATATATCTTGTCTATGCCTTTTGTTAAGCACTTTGAATTGTTGTTTTCACACTAATCTCCTACATTTCCCTGAACTCCATTTTAATAAGACCAACCTGAAATTGTGAGTCAAAGTCCAAGTCAAAGGTTGGTGCAGAGGCGGATTAAAATTATATAGCCTACTCAATTCGGGCCAGTTACTCATAGTAGATCAACATAAAGGTGGTCCCTGATGAGAGCACATTGGATCAGGATCCGGCCAGAGTTAAAGCGCAAAATGAAAATAAAGTAATTCAAAGCAAAAGACGCCATGTGAAAACATAACAAACGACCCACAGGGGCTGGATGAGTTGCTGTTTTATTTACAGCATACAGGTGTCGAGGGAAAAGGTTCAACCAGTCAGTGCAAATCCGAAGTGGAAAGCACCTGCTGTCACCAGGACCGTGAGAGCTAATTTAATGCCATGCTTTTGTCAACACGCACCACAAACAGTGTGCATCTAGAGCAGGGGTGGCCAACCCGCGGCTCGCGAGCCGCATGCGGCTCTTTGCCCAGCTTCGTGCGGCTCTTCAGTTCATATCAAATTATGTGATTATAATTTTTTTTTTTATACTTTTTTTTTGTGTGGGCCTATGTGTGTGCATGTTCGCAAACGTTTCATGCGGCTCTTACGTTCGTTTTACATGTCTATTATTTAATTTTTTATTTTATTAATGTGTAGGCCCTATGTGTATGCCTGTTCGCAAATGTTTAATTGAGGACGCAACATAACGTTCGCAAACGTTTGGTGCGGACGCAACATAAAACTGCCCGCTCAGCTTGGAGGGAGTTTTCCGTGAGTAAACTATTTGTGTCAAGTTCGCTCCGAAACAGAGTGGGAGAGTTCATATTTTTTGTTGAACGTTATGGCAGGCCATTCTGCCTTATATGCCAGGTGTCATTTGCGCATTTCAAGGCTTCAAATCTTCGGCGCCACTTCAGCTCTCTCCATGCTAAAAGTAAGTCCCACAAAGCAACATGCATAGTAAGAGAAAAACGCTATTTTAAATTGTTATATTTTTGTTTGTGGACTTGTTTGAACTGAGAGTTTGTGTGTGAGGCAGTGCACACAATGTTCATTGTTGAAAATGACTGCCCTGTCGTCTTTAGTACTGTAGGAGTCCAGTCCTGTCATTATCACAGGGGCGGCCTTAACGATCTGGGGGCCCGTTTCAAGTCCTAGTGTAGGGCCCCCTGTTTTTTTTTTTTTTTTTATAATAAATAATGCTTGTGCATGCATGTGCAAGCTCCCCGCGAAAATAAAAACGCCCCCCCCCTTGAAATCTTACTGGCCACCCCAGTGCCCCCCCCCCAGTTCAAATGTTATTTTTTATTTTCATTTTATTTTTTTAATTACATTTTTTTCCTGATATGTATCCTAGTTCAGAGATGATATGTATTTTTTTTTCTTTCTTAACTTTTTTTGATAGGTAGTTGCCAAGTTCATCACACAAACACTCCAATCCACTGATATGAGATCAATTTGCAATTTTCAATTACTAAATTAATGGTAGGACTGTGGCCACTAGAACTGGTCTCTGGTCAGCAAAGGTCTTGAAAACAGCATAAGTGTGCTTGTGACATGCGTGCCACCCATGCATGTGTATAGGCACGTGTCCCAGCAGATTTTTGAAATCTGAATAAAAAAATTAAAGTTTGTAGTTAGCGAGTGTAACATGTTCTTAGCAAGGGCAGACTTTCATAAATAAAGGTTTATTTTTTTTAGCAAGATATTTGGTCAAAAGCTAGTGGTCATCCGTCCCTCTGTGCAGTTGTTAGGCATCTGGCTGCTAGCAAGTTATGTTGTCTTGCTAATTTTACTATTCATCTGAGCTGAAATAAATATTGACTTTTTCCTTTATTATCTTCGCCAGAATGCACCAGAATGCTTAGATTACATGTTAAAAACACAAAAAAAATCTTCTGGGGGGGGATGCCCCCAGACCCCCCTTCAGGGGTTTAGTTTTCTGACAAACATTACAATGGATACTAACATGATTTGGGCATTTGGGATTATAAATCATCTTTGAATTGGTTGTACAGCATATCACATGCTATTCATTCAGGGGTGCGATGGCCACCCCACTCTAACTCTGTGGCCCACCTTGGCCACCCCCAGTCAAAATTTCCTGGAATCGCCACTGTGTGTACCCGTGTGTACGATGTGGCTCTTTGCAGTAACACAGTAAAAAATGTGGCTCTTTGTCTCTGACTGGTTGGCCACCCCTGATCTAGAGTGTCAACCCGAGGCAGTAAAAAAGCCAACATAGAAGCACGCTAATTAATTCACTGACATAAATTAGCACATTATCAATAACAATGATTTGTTTTTCTTTTACTACAGGGACATTTCTTGGTCCCCTCCATATGCAAGGACCAACATTCATTTAAATTCTCTCTGAATGAAGCTGCTACAATGTAACTTTAAACACCTCATTCAGATGCCTTCAAATGGGTCCAAGCCTGGTCGTATTTTATGATTAATCTGCCCCAGCCAGAGGCCACAGTGTGCTACAGTATCCACAAAATGATTCTGCACTGCAGCAAACCTCACTTTATATGTGTAGGTGGAGGCTGTAGGTGGCTGAAGTCACAATAATACTTGTTCAATTCATTTCAGCATAGCATTGATGCAACAGGTGGTTGTTACTAGAATATAAAATCTATTTATTTATTTATTTGTCTTGTATGTTTGTCTTTTTGATTACTAATTAGAACATGGCTTTTCTGCAGTTAAAAATCTGCATCCACAGCAAATAATGATACTACTTGGTAATACTTTATATTAATGGTACATGAATTGTCATGAATTCATGACTGAATTCATGTATGAAAATGCTTGCATGAATTCATTGATATAGTACTTCATGAACTATCAGTATTTTACTAGGATGTATGGTCTCTCATGCATGGTTTAACACAGGAACAATACATTAGTTAATGCACCAAGTAAGGTATGTGATTCATCATGATCTTTGAGTTATTACGGATGATCATGTCACATTCATTGGTTAAATACCAAGTGTTGAAATCATGATGAAATAAGCATTCATTTTTCATGACTTCATCATGTTTGTTGCCCTTAAATAAAGTGATGACCTGGTTTGTCTCTTTCAAAAGATTTAAATAAATTCAAGGTCAACACTATCTCAATTTCACCACTTTATAAGTTCTGACCTTGAACAACTATGTTGATTTCAACACTTGGTATTTAACAAAACACACGTGTATTGGTGTGACTAGTCAGGTATGATCATCAGTTATAACTCAAAGATCATGATGAATCACATACCTTACTTGGTGCATTAACTAATGTATTTCCTGTGTTAAATCATGAATACGAAACCATTAATCCTAGTGAGTTACTGATAGTTCATGAAGTACTACATGAATGAATTCATGCATTTTCATGCATGAATTCAGACAAAAATGTATGATGATTCATGTACGATTAATATAAAGTGCTACCTACTACTTTTATTTTTTGTATGCATTTTTAATGGCATTCAGAAAGCACAGCACGCAAAGCGTTTGTGTGTGTTCATGTGTCTGTGTGTGTGTGTGTGTGTGTGTGTGTGTGTGTGTGTGTGTGTGTGTGTGTGTGTGTGTGTGTTGGTGGAGCTGTGTTGCTCTTACCTTGATACGACAAGGGGCAAGATTAACATCTTCAACATCCTCATTAGCAGCTCTCCGGGAAACTGAAAGTACTTCACCTCCTGAAAGAAAAGAAAAAACACAGTTCAGGGTTCATAGCTGAAAGTCAAGGACTGGCCGGGGTCTAATTCCAACCCAGGTCCGCTGTGAGGTCTGAGCCTCTAGTGGACGCTCTAACCACTGTGCCACAAGCGCCAGTGGGTGACTTAGCGAACCAGCTCGCGGTACCTTCATATTAACTGTATATAGGCCTACACAATAGAGATATTATTCTTCTAATCTTACTAACAAATAAGAGTATATTCCCACTTTCAATCTATTACTTTAAGAGTTTGGGTGAAGTTTAAATAAAACCCTTTCTATCACTCCTAATGTTGAGCAAAATTAGCCTTCTGAAAGGTAAGATATTTATCACCTGAAAAGTATTGAGAAAATAAGACGCACATAGTAAACCTGTGTGTCAGCTTTTGTAACTTGTAAGGAAACCTTAATGTACATGAAAAAATATTGTGGTGGGGCTGATTCTCCAGAATGAATTCCAAAGTGACAAGCCTGAGAAGGTCAAATTGAGTGACTGCCACAAAGAGGCTGTAGCAAATGTTTACACAGGAATAAGGAAGAAAATAATACGCCCTGTGCTGTGGCTTCCAGTTCTTAAGTGACTTTTAGACTTAGAGTATAGTGCTCCTATAAAGAGTGAATGGCCTTGCTAAACACGACCTATTAGATGTACTGAAGTAATGGTCCTTCAGTCCTTCAGACTGCTTTTAGCTTTTAAATCCCTCATCTCCCAGACAACCTGACATGTTTTCCTATTTTTGTACCCACTTAAAAACTGGGCATTTGTTCAGTAATTTACCTTCTACTGAATTTTTTTCAGCCAAAGTGATGCACCTATTACTTCTGTATTTTGGCTGCTTTCAACAAGAAGTTATTTTTTCAACAGTATTTAAAGGTGGAGTCAGTGATTCTGGAGAGTGCTTGTTTACAAAATCACTTTTTGTCAAAATCAGTGAATATCTCTCCAGATTTCTTTTCAGCAAACAACACAGTATGGACAGGTAGCGGATTGTGAGGAGATATTTGCTGATTTTGATGAAAAGTAATTTTGAGAACAAGCATTCTCCAGAAATGCTCACTCCACCTTTAAAATTAATGGTAAGGGCCACAGGGGAGCTGATACTGCTTCATTTTTTGACCATAACACAAATGGCAATCTGAGTTACACTTGATGCAGAACCAAAACAAAAAAAACAACATTCTGGCACGCTTGTTTTTCACCTTGCAAGCATGAACGTAAAAGGAGCTTTTCACCTCCGAACCATTAAAAATGTGCTGCTTGTCTTTTGCTTGATTTAATATAATGTTCAGTACATGAGTACTGAGGGCCTGAGGCCCATCAAATCAAATCAAAATAGTAATAATCAGTGGATATTCAGATTATATAAATATATTTGCATAACTCTTCACAGAAGCAACTATGATCTGTTACATTAATTAATGTGTTTGATTAGAAACTGTGAGCAGACTTTTCCAAAGTAAAGGCTTTCATATTGTATTGAACGCTGTCCCTGCGTACTGATCTGTATTCATGGCTGTAGTCTGGCCGGCACATTAGCTGCTGTGTGGAGGTTCACAGTCTGATCTAATTACTCATGTTTCATTCATTCATTCATCATTGAGGTTGTGTCAGACCTGTGGTGAGAACATACTGGTATCCTGTCTGTATTCAATTTAATAAGAACTGAAACATTTGCACAAAAACTCTACCGACCCACTATCTCAAAAGTACAATCAAGCATGTTCTTCATCTGCCTATACGGAAAAACAAATTGAAACTATACATTGACAGTAATACTGTCTCTTTTAAAAAAAAATATATATTTTTTTGATAAACATACTCATTGTCATTTATTTTAGGGCCATTAACTTGAATACATACAAAGGTCTACTTCACATTACTGTCCATGATTCAACAAAGCTATCAACATACTTAAATACACCCTTAAATTCACCAAATAAAAGAAAGTAAATCCCTCCCTACAAATAAAATGACTATCAAACATTAAATAAGCAATATTGTATTGACAAGTTCATTCTATATTTCAGAACTCTGCAACTGGATCTGTGTTAATATTACAAGGAGCACCTAGCTGCTGATTATCAATGTATTTTTCAAGCTCTCACTTATAGTTATGCTCTTTGCAGTTCGATAAAAAAACTTCAAGTCAAAAGGAGATACCTTTGTAGGGTACCTTGGCTCCTCTTAGGGACAGGGCATTAAAGTTGTATGCATCTCACTGAGGTAATTGCTTTCCATTGCTGCTCAGGCCCAAGCTAATCAATATGTTCTCATTAACAATCGATCAATTAACTACGTGTAACACAGGTAATTATCACCTCACTGCAGTTCCCTTTAGCTCCCAGCAGCCTGAAACTTAACATTTGTGGTTGAGTCTCATCACTCTCATCTCATCAACATTGCTTTCCTAGCTGGTGAACCAAATGGTGCATCTACCAGCCACAAAGTATGCAAAGATCCGAACATAGCTACAAAAAGATATGACTGGATATGGTCTGGTAGTCAAAAACACTACATATCGAAACAAATGCTCCTGTTGCCCTGGGCCTGCTGGATGTGTAACGACAACCAAAAAAACAAAAAACATGTTATATCATAATGACAGTGAAGCCAGAAAAACAAAGCAAAGGTGAAGAGTAGGGGAAATAAAATAAAAAGAAAAGGAAATTTAAGTACATCACATCTGTGCAGTGAGAGGATGGAGCAATAAAAGCTTTTTGATTCTAGGTTTTGGAGTGAGAGAGCTTTTAGGCCAAATAGCTTGGTGAGAGTGCAGGGTGGGGGTGGAGGTACATCTGTATGTTTTCTGTTGTTGAACGTCAGTCTGTGAACATAATATTGTGTAGGTGTGTACCTGCAAATCTAGCTTTGGGATGACCAATTGGAGTTGTTAACCTTAGGAGACCTCACTCCTAAGGTTAACAACTCAAATTTGACCCCGTCCTCACCGCTTCAAAAGGCTTGCTTGACAGTTCAGACTTAAGGTTTTAGGTTCAGGTTAAAATAAGGTTTAGGTAAGCGTTGTGGCTGGAGGATGCATTATGTCAATGAGTGATAGAAGTACATGCATGTGTGTGTGTGTGTGTGTGTGTGTGTGTGTGTGTGTGTGTGTGTGTGTGTGTGTGTGTGTGTGTGTGTTCTCTGTGAGCAGGGAGGACAAGATATCGCTAAGTCCTGTCATCTGTAATGGAACAAACACACTGGCTGTTCTCTTTGGCGCACACGCACACACGCACGCACACACACGCGCACACACGCACGCACGCACGCACACACACACACACACACACACACACACACACACACACACACACACACACAAACACACACACACACACACACAAACACACAAAGAGTCCATGAACAGGCATTGTAGACTGATACAAACGCATATAGAGTAAGGTGGAAGAACAAACCCTGTGTCAGGCATGTTTTTCACACCTTGCAAGCATTGTGCTGCTGTCTTTAATTTAACTTCCTGTTCACATGAGTAATGAGGATCATTCAAAATATAAAAAGAACAGTTAGACCATAATCAGCGAAATCTATTTACAGTAAATAAACTGCTATTAGAAATGGAGCTATACTTAATGCCAGGCTCTTGAAGACACAATCATTTATCTACTCTATTGCTTAATTACATTAGATAATGTGGTTGAAAATAAGAGCACAGGGCTTATGTGCATATTCATATTATATAATTATTATATACTTGAATTACTTTAGGTACCTCTTCACACTTCTGTTTGTCATGGCTTTCATTCAAAACTCCCATTTAAATATCATTGCTTTGCATTAAATCTTCACCATAACTTTTTTCCTAAAAATGTCAATGCTGTAATTTTCTCGACTCTGTTAATTTTTTAATTGAATTTTACACAGTGTAGTCAAAGTCATTTATTCTATTGTTTTTGCTCATGACAAGTGTAATGTAATTTGAATGACCTGTGTAAGAAATGCGTTAGACAAATAATCTTTCCGTGGCTTGTATAGTGAAAACACTTAATCTCTGGTATATGCGTGGTACCACATTGGAAAATGTAGTAGGCTACCTAGAAATGTAAAATGAGATATGTATGATATACACACAGTACACCACAAACAACCATTTATTATTTGATGACCCAAATACCATACCAGATGATCACTGAATCATAAGGCCATGTGATGGTTGAAAGCTTAGTACATCATTTTGGTCAAAGATCATACCCGGTAATGTGGTGAACTGCTGATATACTCTCAGAAATACATTTGACGTGTTCAGTATTTCGTCTTGTGTTCTGCTGCTGGTGTGCGCCTATAAGCAAATAGTGGGAGGACAGAAAAAATGTTATTTCACTGTAATGGGAAGCCTCTTAGCATACTCTGAATTACTTCAACTTACTTCCCCTTGCCATTCAGTGTTGTGTGAGTTATACAAGTAAATACGTATGGTATGTTGTTGACTAGATGTCTATGTGAGTGATTGACAACTAATCTCCCCCACCGGCAATCCCTTTCTATGGATGTTGTCCAGCTGAGCGGAGAGGCTATAGGCAAATGTGGGTGGCGGACGAGATACGGTTTCACATTTTGAAAGAGAAAAAATATAGAAATTTTGATGAGCAAAATGGCTTTTGGATGAGAATAATCTTAAACGCCAAGTAGTAGTAGCCCACTCAACACTTTCCTCCTATACCCGAATAAGCTGACCCCAGTGTGAGCCGTGAAGATGACGAAACTCATGTCAATCACTTGGGAAAATTGCATCGCATTCATTGCATTGTCCTGTCTGCACTTCAATAGTCGTGGTGCAGCCAACTGTGGTGGCGAAACCTCTACATCTGTGGGATTAGATTGGCCTAGAGTTTATAAGAATATATATAAAATAAGGTAAAAAAAAACATTATTAATGTTTATTCTATGAATGAGTGTGTGCTTAGATTCATCCCAGTGTGGGGACTTAGTATCTCCCATCTGGGGGAAAGAATCAAGACCCTACATAGCAGGATGAAGCCTCCAGGGACTGAATGTGAGTCAATGCAGTGCCCTCACAAAGATAGAAGTACACGTTTGTGTGTGTGTGTGTGTGTGTGTGTGTTTGTGTGTGTGTGTGTTTGTGTTTGTATATTTGTGTGTGTGTGTGTGTGTGTGTCTGTGTGTGTGTGTGTGTGTGTGTGTG
This sequence comes from Ammodytes marinus, assembly GCF_949987685.1. Lineage (NCBI taxonomy): Eukaryota > Metazoa > Chordata > Actinopteri > Uranoscopiformes > Ammodytidae > Ammodytes > Ammodytes marinus. Next base: position 23,898,096 of record NC_137213.1, on the reverse strand, counting down.
TGTGTGTCTGTGTGTGTGTGTGTGTGTGTGTGTGTGATTGTGAAAATGTTGGCGTGTACCACATGGAGTGTGTGTAAGGAGGCAGATTCAAAGCAACAGGGAGTTGGGCAATTATCCTTCCTTAGGAGTTGTGGCGTCTGAATCCGTCTGGGCATTTAAGCAGGAGACAGGGGGCCACACACACAGACAGCTGAGGGCAGGGGGGGGGGGGGGGGACAAGGCAGGCAGGCGGGTAGTGTGAGGGTAAACTAGGGGTCACAATCACTAGCAGTGCATTTTGCACAACTGACCTGCTCTGAAAGCCGTTTTCCTCTGAGGAAGAAGCCCAGCAGGCAGCCAATGACCACGGCCAGCACGGACAAGATGAGCAGTCCGTTCTGCTTGCAGACATTCTTCACCCGCCCCCACACCTCGTCAAAAGCCACCGCCATCCTTCACCACCACCTGCTTGTCCTAGTCCTGACTGCAACTTGGCAAGCCCCCCCCTCCTCCACTCTTTTTACCACTTATTCAGCCATGTGGAGCCAATAAAAGCAGAGGCAGTGGACGCGGCAGGTGGTGTTAGATAAATGCTAGAATGACGCAGACTGACGAAGGACACGTTGGGATTGAGAAGAGAAGAAACAAATAGGAAAGAAAAAGTTTGTAGGAATAGAAAAAAAGTTGGGATTTGTTGAAAAGTGAATTAAATGGAGGTATAGTTGTCCAACAAAAATTAAAGCACTTCAGGATTTTCTGTGTTCCCTTCCGTCCGAGATGCTTCCGTGGTTATTCCTTGGTTATTCCACACGAGTCTAAGAGCATCAAAACGAATGCACTGTATGTGTGTCTATCTGTAGGCTATGTGTCTCTCTCTCTAGCTCTCAGTCAACTCCCTCTCTGTCTCTCTACCATCCCCAACACATTGCTCCGTGTGGCCAACAGGGGGCCCTGCGACAGCTGGTGGTATTGTCATCGGGTTAATACTACGATCCTATTAGGCTTTCGCTGCACGACTCAGATCTAAGGCTGGATTAGAGAGCTCTCTGAACAATTGCACAGCGGATTGTTCCAGATCACAAATAAGTATAAAAAATAAATAAAAAAGGAAGGACAAATTGCACAACAAGTGACATGAGGTAAATTACAAGGCAATACAAAAAAAGGGCCTTGCAATCTGTTTATGGTAACAGTGGTATAGTGCTTCATTACGACGGGATGGGAATGGGATAACCATTTTCTCACCACAGGAGATCAAGAAGGGGTTGCAATAAGGAGGATGTCAGCCTTTATTACGCTTGCTGCTATCGATGGCCAGATATACAGTCTTGGTTTACTGAAGAAACAACACGGGGCCAAGCAAACCCAGGGCCCCGAAAATATTAAATCCAATGAAATGAGTACAGAGACCAAAGTGGAAAAATTTACGTATAATTGGATTGACAAGCAAGCAATCAACAGTTATGTCCCCAGGTTTTCACAGAACAGCAGTAAGCAGAACTCTGCTGTAATAGTCAAACAAAAAAATTCAGAATATTTCCTGCATAGCAGTACGATTATATATTGATGGATTGGAGTCCAGTCATCAACCTACCCTCTCTCCGTCACATCTTTCCTCCAACATGATTGCTCCTCAGTTTCATATCAAAAGGAAAATATCATTTTACATTATTGAATGTTCTTTGCCACCTTTGTTGTGTTGCCAAATGTCCACATCAACCTCCTGGATGATTGACTACCTGGTGGATACCAAGGACCACAGCCTTAGGACGCCTTTCTCAGAATGAGGTAAGCAGCACAGGAGCACAGCAGGAGACTCTCTGACCTTTCCTCTTCACTCTGTATTCCTTAGAAATCCAATAACACTCTGATTACTGTCGTAAAGTATCTATCTATCTATCTATCTATCTATCTATCTATCTATCTATCTATCTATCTATCTATCTATCTATCTATCTATCTATCTATCTATCTATCTATCTATCTATCTATCTATCTATCTATCTATCTATCTATCTATCTATCTATCTATCTATCTATCTATCTATCTATCTATCTATCTATCTATCTATCTATCTATCTATCTATCTATCTATCTATCTATCTATCTATCTATCTATCTATCTATCTATCTATCTATCTATCTATCTATCTGTCTGTCTGCGGCAGAGAAGGGGCAGCGGAGCAGATAATAGTTTCACTTTTGTCAAACATGATTTAGGAAGCTATCGATAGAATCGGGGAATGTTCGGATTTTCATGTAGGCTTAACACAATCAGCACACAGCATTAGATTGTCCATGCATGACGTTTTCACATGTTTTCAGAAATAGTCGAGGTAGTTTTGGCGAGGAGCGGCCACAGGTGTGTGTGTGTGTGTGTGCAGCATGCATTCTCTCCATTATAATGACAGCCTACATTATGATAACAGCTACTTAATGTCATCCTGCAAGCGCAGAACGTACGGCAAGTCAGTAGTCGGCTCGGTGTGTTCCTCGCACTTTTTTGACCACGTCGGGGAGAATGGAGCTGACTGAATCGGCTGACTCCATTTTCTGGCGACGGTCGGTAGTCGGCCCGGTGTGTCTTCGCCTTTAGGCTCTGTAAACGGGCATGTTGCTGTCTAAGGTGGACTGCCTTTGTTTACATACCCTTTGTTTAGATACCATTGTACAGTTTCAGTGTGCACACTCAGAAAGTACAGCCACTTATCATATCCTGAGGAGATATTCAACGATTTTGACAAAAGTGATTTTGACAACAAGCGTTCTCCAGCATCGCTGACTCCACCCTTAGGTCCAGTGGTCCTTTCAGGACAGGGATGTTGGTGGATTTCTTGAAGCTGGCTGATACATGGCATTTATCCAGTGAGGTGTAAAAAATGTAAATACCGGAGACATCAGCACTGCACTGCACTGCACTGCACTGCGTCTGGTCGGACTACTTTGCCAGGATTCTGCCTCTTGAACACACACTCCAGATCTCCACAGGATGGAAAATGTTATCATTGTAGAAGGGAACGGGGAGGGGCCTCTGAGGTGGGAAGTTGTGGTGAGACCCAGGCCACTATTGGAGGTGTGTCAGGCCTGAGAGCCATTGCCAATTCAGGTGATTTACAGAAGAATCAGATAAGGTTTTTGTCAGCTACTTATACATATAAAATGATATTGGTAAGATGATAAGAAGATAAGTAAAAAAAGCATCAGATAAACAACAGATAATTCCCCTTTCAAAAAATAAAGGTCATGAATAAAGGCTTGTTTATTAAAAATGTTTAGGTTTCTCTTAATTAAAAGTATGAACGCCCCCCACAAACAAATGCAGTAATGCTCACACCTTTCCAAAAAGTTTTTAATGTCATCCTTTTATTTTTGTGTACATGTCTTCAAATGAGATATTTTTTTTATTAGAAAGCTGAAATACCACAAACATAAATAAAACTAGAACTACCACCCGGCAGCTATTGGTCTCCTCAAGGCATACAATTGCAGAATAGTGACATTGGTAGTAGGCATGCTTTAAAGAAGGTAAAGCTCCAAGGAGGCTACGATATGGTATAAGGTCACTGCGACTCCACGTACGGTCGCAGTAATGAAAAGTTTGACCTCCAAAATCTAATCAGTTCATCTTTGAATCGCAGTGGGCATTCGTGACAGAAAATCCTTCAAAGGTTTTTTCCCATATTGCGTACACAAGATGCGAGGTCACAGTCAGCTTGACCTTTGACCTGCTTGGTATCATTGTCCCAAATAGTATTATTTGTTTCTTGTTATGTCAAAATTGGGTTTTGGACCAGTTATTATTAACTGGGTGAAGGCCCTCTATAACAACCCTAGTGCTTCAATTAGAACTAATGGAACTGTATCTGAACCTTTCCAACTTCTGAGATCTACCCGGCAGGGCTGTCCTGCCTCACCATCACTCTTCATTTTGGCCTTAGAACCTCTAGTATGTGCTATCCGAGCAGAGAGGAAAATCACTGGTATCCAGATTGGGGGTCATGATTTTAAAGCTAATCTATTTGCGGATGATTTGTTATTAACATTATCACAACCACATAAGTCAATCCCGCAAGTGATGAAATTAATTGAGGTATTTGGGAAGTTTTCAGGGTACAAGGTGAATTTTAATAAGAGTGAAGCCATCCCATTAAATACTATGACCTTTCCTTCACATCTGGGTTCTGCCCCCATTCAATGGAAGCCACAAGGTATGAGATATCTAGGAATCAACATTAAGACTCCCATTGAGGATATTTTTGATTTAAATGGCCCTCTCCTCCTTAAAACAATTAAGGAGGACATTAAGAGATGGACAGTTTTACCCATTTCATTATGGGGCAGAGCAGAAGTGCTTATTATTTCTTATATCAGCAATTCCTCTTAAATTCCCGCTTTACTGGTTCAAAGAAATTAAAAAATGACTCACAGATTTCTTGTGGAGTAATAAAAAACCAAGAATCAGTTACAAAAGATTAACTAGACCGAGGAAAAGAGGTGGATTGGGAGTCCCAGATGTTTATTCTTATTACCTTGCCTACAATGCTAGGTTTCCTTTGTTGTGGGCCTATACAGGACAGAGTGAGTTAGGGAGTTGGAAATGGGTTGACGAAAACATTTTAGCCAACCAAGACAAATCCCTCTCCCTAACCGCTTTATAGTATTACCCAAAAACCAACTTGAAAATAGGCAATCCTCTAATAAAATGTTCCTGTGAGGTTGTGAAAATTATCCAGAAACGTCTCCCCTTCAATGGAGCATACTTACCATCATGCCCTATATGGAGTAACCCTGTATTAAAAGCTGGTGGTAAAACATTAACAAACAAATCGTGGCAACAAAGAGGTATAAACCAAGTGGGTCAGATAGTGAAGGATGGATATATGGTACCCTTTATTGTCTTAAAAAAACACAATATGATTTAAAAGATGTCGACTTTTTTGCGTATTTACAATTAAAATCTATTTTGGGGTTACTTATATCAAAAAAACCCACAGTAGAGATCCAGGATAAAGAGTTGGATATAAAACTGAGGGAGATTGCATCAGGAAAGAGAACAGTGTCAAGGTTGTATGAGTTGTTGACCACTGCACCCGTTGATAACCTATCCTCTATCCAACACAAATGGGAGCAGGACTTGGGCATATCCTTGAGTAATGCACAGTGGGATACTGTAACAAAAAACACTACAACCCTATCCAAATGTGTAAGATATAAAATTCTTCAATTAAAAATGTTGCACAGGGCTTATATAACACCAAGCAGATTAAAGAAAATGGACAATTCCCTCTCTCATTTATGTTGGCATGGTTGTGGTGAGGCAGGAACATTGATACATCAATTGTGGCAGTGCCCCGCAGTACAGTGTTTTTGGAAAGGTGTTATTTATAATTTGTCTTCTTTCTTGAATGTGAGAATACCACTCTGCCCATTAACTTGCCTTCTAGGCAGTAGAGTCGAAAACATTGAATCAACAGTCACCCAACGCATCATAGCCTTGGCTTTCCTGTCAGCGAAGCGAATTATTTTGATAAATTGGAAGATACGTAAACCCAATTGCTTTAGCATTGAACATTGGCTGACGGACTTTTTAGACCTCCTGTCAATGGAGCGAGCAGCATCAGCTCTCAATGACCATGACTGTGGTAAAGAAGGTCCCTGGAACTTTATAAGCATGAACTTAAGAAACTGGACATTTAAATTAATTTATTTAAAAGTATGGATCTGCACCCCCCCCCCCCCTGTGTTGTATTTTGTATTGTCCTGTGAGTTTGTTTGTCTTGTGGTGTATGTATATGTTGTCTGTGATTGTTTTGTTTAAGAAAATAATAAAAATATTAATAAAAAAATAAATAAAAATCATTTTCCCAAATAGTGACTCACTTCATGCAGTCTTTCATGCAGTGCAGAGAGGTGATGGTACGCTCTGTTTTGCTGGAATAGGTCACAGAGGAGACCACCATAGGAGATTCCGGCACACATCATTATCTAAGCGCCCCCTTGACCTAGCAGTGTAACAGTTGCCAATGATATTCCTCCCACGTCTCTTTACTATGGAGAAGGTGAAGCTGGCTTTTTTCACATGAATGAAGATGGCAGTTGTCCCTTCAGCTTCAAGCTCCATTATTCTCTGGGAAAAAACAAAATTCACAAGGCAAACATTTCAGTTGAATGTTATAACGATGACGAATAACGATGTTAAATACTACCTGCTGATATCTTGCCTCTTCCATGTTGTTCTAGTTTGATTGTCCGACAAGCCTTTTAACATAGATTAAGGTACTGAGCCCTTCTTTTTTATATTTGCTTCATCAGTTCATTCTTACAGTTTTTCTCAGTTGCTTTGGTGCTTTTCTCACATCATTATTAACATTTGCACAGCAGTTAGTGCATTTCTCAAAACAATTAGTGCAAACTGCAAAACCTAGTGGATAACTTGCAAAAGTACGTCACTTGCTCAAAATGGATAGTCTATTCCTCAAAAGCAAGTATTCATGTCAATGAAACTGCCAGTGTCATCAAAATGAGTCTTGACACCATCGTTTATGAACAAGATAGTCAAATGGCTTTGTCATGTTTTCATTATGACAGTTTATTCTCTCAGTGTTTTACAATGCAAAAAAAAGGTCAGAACTCGGTGACACTACCTGAAAATGCTCAAGACAGCACTATACACTACTTGTACAGCCATTTGAAAACTACAGTAAAGTTACACATTGCTGTAGTTAGGGGAGTAAGTGAGTACAAGACACTGAATACGTATGTTTCACATTTTTACTGTATATGCTCTTTGCAATTCTACAGCATTGTGCAAAAGAAAAATACACTTCAGTCACTTATTTAGAACAAACACCCTTTTGGTAGAGCTGTGCACAAATGTGAACAATATAACAGGACATATTGTAACTGAACGGTAAATCATTCTGGCACATCCAGACGTTCCTGTTTGTCTGGCCACATATTTCCATCTACATCACAACGGATATTATCCCTTGCAATGCAGCGAGGAAAGTATCTATGATAAAGAAAAGGTATAAAATTTGCTTGATAGAATTTGATAACTAGTTCAACAATTTTGTATGTAATGACTCAAGCAATGAAATGAAGACTATAAGTTTTATTGGGAACGACTATTCAGCATCCATAAATATAGTTCATTATGACTGACATGACATAAGCAAATAAAACAGCAGAGAATTGTATGAAAGCAACTGATACATGTCCAGATGCATTTGCAATTTGTTCAGAGGAAGGAGAAATTGCTACTATGATGTGCTCAAATGACTAAATGTTGCGGAGGTTGAACTAATAGCTATGAGAATTTTCATTCTGATCTGAGAAAAGCACTAAAGCAACTGAGAAAAACTGTAACTAAAAATAAAAAACACTGAATGAACCCAAAATATGTGGTGGGCTTTGGCTATTGGCAGAAAATAAAACTATACAACAACAAAAATACATATTTAACAACAGTACAGCCACAGAAATGTAATTTATCTTATATATTTTTTCCGAACGCTCACGTTCCAACAAAGTTACATGAATCTACTTTCAGAGATTGCATACCTTGAAACAGAGTTCAAATTATGGTTCAATTTCAAACACATACTACAGTAGCATGGTTGATGCTTTATGCACGTGAGCATTGCCTTGCTATGCGATTGAGAACACAGTGGTCGATGAATTGCCCAAAAACAGGACCTTATTGTCTTTGGTGATGATGTTGAACAAGCTCTCTATGCTTGTCAGTTGATTTAGTTGGAGTTTGACTGAAGCGCGATTTAACTATAGACTCGGACTCGATTGCTTGATGGGGCATCTTCATAAATTCACAGAGCCATAATCACACGAAGAGTAGTTCATGACAGTCAATGTTTTTTTTTAGTGAAGAATGTGCTACATTTCTGTACAGCAAAGAGGTGTCAGGTTTTGATTTTGGTGCCAGAGTCCGTTATTTTGCATCCTATATCCTGTGTGTGGTGAGGTTTAGGCAACAAAGCTTTTGGGTTAAGGTTTGTGAAAGTTCATGGTTTCGGCAATGAGTTAATGACGAACATGTTGACTCACTGTGGACAGTGGACCATCTTATTCCTCTAAAGCACACTTAAGCATGTGCTGCCAGTTGTAAGATTATAAAACCATTTAGTTGCTTTGAGCAAAAATTGACCAAGACTGGATATTCTGGCAGAAAACAACAACAAAAAACATTAGGGATCATTACACTGATATGTTCAGCATTTAGCCAGACACTTAAAGCTATAGTGTGTAACTTATTCATGAAAATGAATGTCGGTTACATTCAAGTTGTAATTCCTCAGAATTCCTCATGGGGGTTACAAGAAGTTACACACTACAGCTTTAAATTATTTTATCAATATCCTAGTTAAAAACAATGCTGTTGGCATTAAGTTTCCGCCAAAAGTTTTGCTGTTGCAATTTAGTTGTATAAAAACACAATTTCTTGCACAAGGGGTTGTTTAAAAACGTTTTGTCTTTCAGGTGCACATCTTTCAGCTGCTGATGATCAATGAGAGAGAACCAAATGCAGAAAAATAGATTATGACAGCCTTCCAGAAACAAAAAAAGGCAAGCATATGGAAGTAAATGTGTCTCATCGGTTTTTGAAAATAAAAAGCAATTGAATTTTACATTCAAATAACGTATCTGAATTTTTTGCCTCTAAATTTAACTCATTACATTTTAAACAACTAATTTTCACCTTTATTTTACAATGTTCTCAAATTCAAAATCAAATATTCAACGTTAAAAAATTCAACGTGCCAAATTCAACCGCAAACTCCCATGTATGAAATTCAGAGTAAAACTTTGGGGTCCACAGGAAGAGCAATCGATCATAGATGCTAGATCGCTATATAGGGAAGAATATAATGGCTAGCATATATATAGAAACAGGTTTGTACTCACCGAAGCACCATCGTTACTTGCATTGCCGTTTGACATGGCTAAAACCTGATTTGCCTTCCTGCATCAGTCAGGGGTATCCAAGGCAACCAGCTAATATTCCCACTCGCTCTCTTTGGTGAACAGCATCTATGATCGATTGCTCTTCCTTGGGTCCCCAAAGTTTTACTCTGAATTTCATACATGGGTTTTTGCAGTTGAATTTGGCACGTTGAATTTTTTAACGTTGAATATTTGATTTTGAATTTGAGAACATTGCAAAATAAAGGTGAAAATTAGTTGTTTAAAATGTAATTAGTTAAATTCAGAGGCAAACAACTGAGATACATTATTTCAATGCTGCAAAAAATTCAGATACGTTATTTCAATGCATAAATATTCAGTGCTTAAAATTCAATGGCTTTTTATTTTCAAGATCCGATGACACACATTTACTTCCATACAAGCAAAGAAATGGATTGTGTTGGTCGGAGACAAATATGGATACAGGCGGGGGAGGAAAGGATAAGCAAAATGGAAGAAGTGAATAAAAAAAGATGATATGACAGAGAGAGCAGGCAATTAAAATGAGAGAATGAAAAAGCAACAAAAGCGCCACTGTGTGCAAACACCCAAACTTCTGGCCTCCATCCCCTTGATTACATCTAAGTCCTGCACAATGCAAAAAGCTTATTTCATTTCTAATATCAACAAAGCCCTACATGCGGCACATGGGCAGAAGCAGAGTCTCTCTCAGGTTATGCTAACATAACAAGCTTTTACATGATGGATGATATTGCTCTAATTGTAATCCCAGACGCCACATCTGCTGTGATGTTGCTGTGTAATCCTCGGCCGGGCTCCAGGACTTGCCATCGTTTGAAGCTGAAGACGTGGGCTCTGAAGTCCCCTGCACTTAGAATACATTGCAGTTTGAAATGCTAATCACTTATACCGTTTCTTTGACCTGCAGAATTTTAATATATACAGTGGCTTGCAAAAGTATTCATACCCCTTGAAATGTTCCACATTTTCTCACGTTACAACCACATACGTTAATTTATTTTATTGGGATTTTCTGTGATACACCAACACAAGGTGTTGCATCATCGTGGTTTTAATTTTTTTTTATAAATAAAAAACTGAAAAGTGTGGCGTGCAAAAGTATTCAGCCCCCCTGAGTCAATGCTTTGTAGAACCACATATCGCTGCCATTACAGCTGCAAATCTATTGGAGTATTTCTCTACCAGCTTTGCACATCTACAGACTGATATATTTTGTCCATTCTTCTTTGCAAAATAGCTCAAGGTTCAGATTTAGTATCAGATTGGATGGAGAGCGTCTGTCAACAGCAATTTTCAAGTCTTTCTCAATATTCTCAATTGTTTTTAGGTCTGGACTTTGACTGGGCCATTCTAACACATGCCTATGCTTTGATTTAAACCATTTCATAGTAGATCTGGTTGTGTGTTTAGGGTAATTTTCCTTCTGGAAGGTGAACCTCTGGCCCAGTCTCAAGTCTTTTGCAGACTCTAACAGGTTTTCTGCCCTGTATTTGGCTCCATCTATCTTCCCATCAACTCTAACCAGCTTCCCTGTACCTTCTGAAGAAAAGCATCCCCATAGCATGATACTGCCACCACCATGTTTCACTGTGGTGATGGTGTGTATAGGGTGGTTTGTAGTGTTAGTTTCCGCCACACATTGCATTTTGCATTCAGGCCAAAAACTTCACGTTTGGTCTCATTTGACTATGCATGGCTTTTGGCAAGGGTTGGAGGAAGGTGCTCTGTTCAGATGAGATCAAAATTGAAGTTTGTGGCCTTAATGCAAAATGCAATGTGTGGTGGAAAACTAACACTGCACATCACCCTGTACACACCATCCCACCGTGAAACATGGTGGTGGCAGCATCATGCTATGGGGATGCTTTTCTTCAGCAGGTACAGGGACACTGGTTAGAGTTGATGGGAAGATGGATGGAGCCAAATACAGGGCATAAAACCTATTAGAGTCTGCAAAGGACTTGAGACTGGGTGTAGGTTCACTTTCCGGAAGGACAACTACCCTAAACATACAGCCAGATTTACAATGGAATGGTTTAAATCAAAGCATAGGCATGTGTTTGAATGGCCCAGTCAAAGTCCAGACCTAAAAACAATTGAGAATATTGAGAAAGACTTCAAAATTGCTGTTGACAGACGCTCTCCATCCAATCTGATACTAAATCTGTAGTTCGAGCTATTTTGCAAAGAAGAATGGGCAATAAATATCAGTCTGTAGATGGGCAAAGCTGGTAGAGAAATACTCCAATAGATTTGCAGCTGTAATTGCAGCGATAGGTGGTTCTACAAAGCATTGACTCAGGGGGCTGAATACTTTTGCACGCCACACTTTTCAGTTTATTTATAAAAAGAAATTTAAAAACACGTTTCATTTTCATTCCACTTCACAATGTTGCGCCACTTTGTGTTGGTGTATCACATAAAATCCCAATAAAATAAATTAACGTATGTGGTTGTAACATGACAAAATGTAGAAAATTTCAAGGGGTATGAATACTTTTGCAAGCCACTGTATATTTCTTAAGGCCACTTCAAATAGATAAAAAAGACTTCCAACACAGCCTTTACAGCATGGATATATGCAGAAGAAAATGAAGCCTATTCAGCCCACACATTGCAGTTTTCACAGAGTTTACATTGCACAAAGGGTATATGGGTGTTGGTGGATGGATCCCATGTGCTTTGCGCTCCAATGTCTTTGAGTTCCTTCTAAAGACCCTAACCTTAAATAAGTATTTTCCTTGAAGGATTCTTGAAAGTTTTTCTTTTTTTTCAAAGAGTCTTCAAAATCAGATGTTATTATCTCTAAGAAATGAATGAGATGTTAATGGGATTAATTCCTGACAATAGAAATTGCTAAAGACAACTCCTTCTCAGCCCTCTTTCTGAATCGTTTAAAGCATAGTAAGCTACTTAAAGCGGCAGTTGAGAGTTTTTTTACTGTAATATTTGGCAAAACTGTCATAATAGCCATTCAGCTATATGTAGGTGAAGTGGTCTGAAAATATTTTTTTATCACTTTGCTCCCCCCTGCCTCTGTGTGCTGCCCCCCAAAATTGCCACCGCTCATGTTAATTTTGACCAATCAGAGCGAGGTCAGATTCTCCGTTCTTATTGGCTGTGGAACCTTGGCAACGACGTTGATGCGTCAGTTGCGTGAGCGTTCACGACCCTAGCAGTCTGACACTAGCCTACTGTTTGGTACAAGGCTACTACGGCGGACAGCGAGTGGCAATGTCTTCACAAACAAACCCTCAATTTACCATTCCCAGGATACTAACAACTAACACCGCTAAGACAGCAAAAAAACGAGGAAAGACGAATATTGAAAAGTTAACTGCTGAAAGGGAGACGGAGAGAGCTTGAAAAAAAGTACACCGGCCATGTCTTCTTGCCCTATCACATCAAGACCTCTCTGACCGCGACCTCGCGACTTTTTTTTTCAAAACAGCGACAAGCGACAAATCTAGCTTTTTTTCTGGTGTTATTGGTGACTTTTTTCGCCAAAGCAAGTATCATCTCTTCTCAACGAGCAGCGGGAGCCCCGAGCTGAGGGTGTATCTCCTGCTCTGACCGCAGCTGGGAGGGGCTGCTGCGCGAGGACCGGGCCGTCTGTCAGTGCTCTGTGACGGGGGACGGGCCAGGAGGCTCCCGCTGCTCGTCGAGAAGCGTTAAAAGTGATATTTGCTTCGGCGAAAAAGTCACCAATTACACCAGAAAAAAGCTAGATTTGTCGCTTGTCGCTGTTTTGAAAAAAAAGTCGCCAGGGGGGCTGAAAAGTAGCTAAATATAGCGACAAAATCGCTAAGTTGGCAACACTGCCCGAGCAGCCCCTCCCAGCTGCGGTCAGAGCAGGAGCATTGATAGGAGATACACACACTCCTCTCCGCTCTGTTACAATTAGTTTGCTATCTTGCCTGGCTGTTACAGCTACTTTTGTTAGGCCTACCAGCACACTTACAATGATTTTAAGCTAACATACATGGTATGTCTGTGATTAAAATGTATGCTCAATATGTACGTATGTAGTTATCATTACTAATGTTTAATCACCTCGGAATCGGACATGGTGTTTGTCTCCTGTCAATGTAACTGAATTCACATGAACGCGCGAAGCTGTCGTTCAGAGGGAGGAGCTACAGCAGGTAGAGCGTTGGGAAAACAGCCGTTGGGATCCCAACGGCTCAAATTATCAACTGCAGCTTTAAATGCAGTGAGAGGAACGAAGCAGAAGAACTCTGTTGTCCAGTTATCTTTTTTTCCACAGACGAGGCTGAAATAGGCTATGGCAGTCGGGACCCTAAGCAACCACTCATTTCGCTTACGCCTCGGGCCGGCTCTGCTGACCAGTGACCACTATAAGCGGGTGGGTAACTTGGAGGCAGGCTGTCCTGCCCACCCAATAATGCAATTAGAAGCAATGCATGGTAATGGTATATTCTTTAGTATTAATTAATTGTCTGAATTTTATTTGACATTTTCTTGGACAGCGAATGAACAGGTCCGTCCGATAGTGAGTCTGGACTTCCACCTAAAATATATATATATATATACTGTATATATATATATTTTTTTTGATTGGGTGGGCACAGCCCACATTTAGGTGGGCACGGCCCACCCTGGCCCCTGGCTACCGCGTGCCCTGGTCCATCTTACAGATAGTTATTTCATACGATCAACGACCCCACGCCGAAGAAATATGTCCGTAAATGCGTAAACATGCGTTTGTTTTTCCTTTCTTTAAACCCTCTTTTATGACATGCAATGCACATCCTCTTTATAGCTGCAGAAGTCATGTAAGTACTGTTATAATTTCTGAAATTTCATGAAAAGAAGCTACAGCTGACCAAACAGTCATTTCTTGAAAACAACTCATGCTCTCCAGTGTTCCTCCGGCCATCCAGCTATGTTTTACATAATGTACTTTCTTCATTGTAGCTTTACATTTATGAGTGAGAGCTTGTGTACTTGAAAAGAGAAATGACGTAGGGTAGTGCTTCTGTTGACCCCATTACAGTACGGTCAATAACAGCACGAGGCATCCAGATAACACAGGCAGTGCACTACAAACTAGTAATTGGTGTATACTACAAAATACTGCAGTAACTCTCTTTTTCTTGTTACATTGAGTAAGAATAATTTCATTCGTTCTCTGCTTTCTCATTAAAACACTAACAGGTTGCCTGCGTCTCGTTGTCTTGACCCGTGCTTTGCTGAGGTCAGATTGTATTCCTGCAGAGCTTTTGTCACATAATCAATTCTCTCTCAATGGACTTATTCCTCTTGGCACCTGGCACGAGTAAAGTTAGTGTTATAATAACATAGCCTACAGTAGGCTACAACATTTTCCCTAATAGCCTATAGTGTTTTAACAGTAAATGGAAAGAAGTGATGGGTGGCGTATCAATTTAGACATGCAGGATAGCAGGATAGGTTAAGTTGTTTAATTGTTTATTCCAAGTTCGCATCCGTAACCAATTGAAGCCAATTGAAAAGCCAATCTTTTTTTAAATCTGTATGGGCTATGGTAGTATGTTCGACCATGGTTGAACACATGTTTAGGCCTAGAAGGATTTCCAATTATGTTTTATTCGCAAAGACTGCAAAACATTTTATAATATAGTGCTGTCATGCACCTGTGCATGAAATGGAAGATTTTAACTGCATTGCTTAAATGTTGGCTAAAATGGTAGAAATGTGAAAGCATTGTGACTTTTCTGTGAAGATATGAACTAACTAATGGCAAGATAGAAAATGTAACCTATTTCAAGCTGTTTTTATAAGCTGACAAATTAATTTAATTCACAAACAAACTAAATCCACCTTTCTTTATGAGAAAAGTGGGTGACATACTGTCGCCCTTTCTTTTTCTTTTTCTTCCTTATTTTATTTCTAAAGCCACAAATGTATTTAGGAAACAAGCTGAATAAAAAAAAACTGTCCTCACAGGAAAATTGGATCCTCAGAACACTTTTTGAGGTTCTGTTTCACTGTTGTATACAACAATGTTTTTCACATTCATTGCAGGCTCTGCAAATGTAAACAAATCCCCCTCCCTTGGAACTGCATATAGTGCCCCTTTAATAAAGTTAAGTGGTAAACTCTAATTGACCATCGACAAAGCTTAAGCTCAAACTGTCCAAAAAACTCAAGCAGATCAAGTAATTAGAGTAAGGCGATGGTATGTGTGTGTGTGTGTGCGTGTGCGTGTGTGTGTGTGTGCTTGTGCGTGTGTGTGTGTGATGATGGAGAGGGAAGGGGGGTGGCTTCGATGTACTTAAAAACATTTCCAGCTCCGTGTCTTCTTTGCTTTAGGAGTAAGAGACACACCAAGGATGGAGAACAACACACTGAACGCGCCACGGGTCTAATACCACAGCGCGCATCTGATATCCCTCTTTTACACTTTATTCTGGGGATAATCATTGTTTTTGTATTCTTCTTCTATCTTTCCATTCTCCTTACTGCATGCAGCATGAGCGCAGAGTGCAGCAGCTACCTCAGCGCAGACGCTGTGTTTGTGGACGGCTTCTCCTGCCCCAGACCGGGGAACGCTGTCACTGCTGTCTACTGCTGCGGATTTAACGATGTCAAGTATTGCTGCGATGATCCCAACAGCTTTTTCCCCTATGAGTACGGATACATGTGGTGGCTGAGGTAAAAGCCAATTTCACAGCGATTAATTTTATTTTCATTTTTAGGGCGGTGTTCTAGTTATTTTGTCACTTGGGCTAATTGTTTGCAATTCGTTATAACTTATTCTTATAATGCAGTAGGCTGTGCAATCACTTCACAATCAACAGGTGTTCTATTCCCTTTTATAAGAAATATTTTGTGGATTGTACAGCTTTTTGTCAACATTTCCAACCAGTCAGAAATGCACTCAACCTCGACTCACTTGTCAGATAAATGTCCAGGTGTGATTCAGCTTGACACAGTCTTTTAACACGAGCTAAATACTTCAGCTTCAGGCTTCAAGGGGGGTTGGAGGTGGAGTGCTTGCTCTCTGCTTGTTTTTCACACCTCACTAATTCTCATCATCATTGCATTAATCCAGCATTACAGTAACAACACCATTCACACTTCCAACCTTTTGTTCTAAAAAACTTTTCTAACAATATGTATGGGGAGTTCTTTAATTCATCTTCGATTTAATATACTATTCCCTAACACCCTTTACTGCATTAGGCCTATATATGTTGTATCTATCCATTTTTGACTGTTCAGTATTCTCTTTTCCATCCTTCACATCATATTGTCTTCTCCCAACTCAGCCTCGGCGCTATGGTTGGGCTGTCCATTGCGGCGGTGGTCCTCCTTGCCTTTCTAATCACTGTATGTGTGCTCTGCTACCTCTTCATCACCACCAAACCCAGTCGTCTTGACAACGGCCTGCCCCTCAGAGCACCAGGTAAGTGTATGTGTTCTCTGTTTCTCTGTGTGCGTGTGTGCAGGGGCGTAGCACCAAATTCTGGGCCCCTATACAAAAAGTCCTGATGGGCCCCCTGAAAGGCGGTCTTACAATACACATGGCTCTCTGAGCCAGACAACTCCACAATATATTTATTTGAGGAATGACCAAATAATTACTTTTACCAGTGTTTCCCCCAGAAAATGTCTTAGTCAAGGTGGTCACTGGCCGCGGCCGATTAATAATATTAATATTAATTTTTAATTTAAATTTTTTATAGTTAACCCACTTGTGCAGGGGTGTCAAAACTGATTGATTGGCCCGCGGCATATTTAAAAAATATAATGTAATATGGCCCTTTTAGTTAAATGCATTCATTATATTACAGAGAAATATGTCTCATAAAAGAAAACGAGCACCAAGCCCATCCCAGAGGACCCTGCATAATATTTTATTTTAAATTAATATTATTATGGAAAATCCATGTGTCCTTCTTCAATAGCTTCTAATTCATCTGACACAGTGTCTCCAAATAATTTTTTCACACAAAATTCTTCAGATTAAGCCTCTTGATTTTACTCTCAAAGTGCACCAGATTCATAGCCTGGTGCTACCAGACCATTGTACTTCATTTCATTTGTACAGAAGGTCTGGCAGTGCTGTAATTGGCAAACGTTCACTCATGGAGGCGGGTGTCTGTTAAAGTTTAAAACTATTGGATCTGCCCAGTGCCACTCTGGATTAGCCAACCAATCGCATAACGTTTGGTCGTCACATGTGTCATGAGCCGGCTTCTGGCAACTGAAACTGGAGCGTGACTTCGACGTCATCGTTCTCAGCCACTCGCTCTGTTCGCTGATTGGACCGGCTGTCGAATCTCCGACAAAACTGGGAAATGGGCTGTACACCCAGACTGACTACTGAAGGGAAAATAAAATTTGGCCGGAAGTAGGCGGGCGGGCGGAGCCAGGCTACCAGATTCATGCATTTCACTTTAAAAAGTTAAAAAAAATCTCCCGGGGGGGCATACCCCCGGAACCCCCTAGCAAGGTCGTGAACTCAGCAGCCTACTATTTTCACCCAGCTGGACATTGGAGGCAATAGCAGAAAACACTGGGTGTCTGAAGGCATCTAACAATAGTCAATGATTTGGGCAGCGCTAACATTGGAGAGGGCCCCCTAATCAAATTCTGCTTGGAGGCTTGGGCCGGCTCTAAGGGGAAATGTGTCTGTTTAATTTGCAAGGAAAGTGTTGCCGTGAAGAAGAATTACAATTGCTTGCTCCTGCTTACTCTCCCGCACACATGCCTTAGTCATGCGCAGGCCCCTGATCTCCTTGCAAGGGTCAGGGGCCTATCATGAGCCAGTCAATTATTTCTTTTTTTGGAATGGCATTGTTCAGGGCTTTCGAAGATCGGGGCCCCACATTCAGCTTGTTAAAAATAAAAAAAAATAAAAAATTCTGATGGGCCCCCCTCTGCCTTGGGCCCCCCCGTGACTGTCGCACTTTCCCCCGCAATCCGTCGGCCCTGCGTGTGTGTGATTGTGTGTGTGTGTGTGTGTGTGTGTGTGTGTGTGTGTGTGTGTGTGTGTGTGTGTGTTTGTCTGTGAAGGCTTAGTGTGAATAAACAGTGACGATATAACTAATTGATTCGAGGGAAGATCCCTACGGAAGCCTTCAATTTACTGTAACAAAAAAAAAAAACCTCTGTAATCAGCGGCATTTTTCAAGTTTTGATTTGGCCCCATCATTTGTCTGTGTGCTTCCTCAGGCGGACAACCCAGCGAGAGATCCAGCAATGCCATAGCCCCCTGTGCCAATGGTCCACAGGGATTCAAGAAACACTTCATGAGCAGGAAGCTGGACTGTGTCAACCAGCCGCCCGACCCCGAGCTCCTGTTCCAGAGGTGTTTCACAGCCAACGTCACCAGCGTCAAAGTGGAGAGTCCCTCGTAGGCATATGGGAGACTTGATTTAAAACATGTTTTTATGAAAATGGGACCAGCAATCCAACAGGTCAACAGAGCCATTGAATATAGAGGTGTGGCAAGGAGGGGGAGGCTTAAGACACTGGGAACTGTAGCTGACATAATGTGGTGTGCAATGGATTTGTAATGGTTGTGAATGATGGAGTAAATATTACATAATACTTACTGCTGAACTGCTGAAAAACAGAATGAACCATTCCGCTCACACTATGAGTGCTCCGAAAAAAGCCTTGATGAACGTCTTGCTGTGTCACATGTATCTCCTCCTTTTGAACTGTATAACTAAGTGCTGTTTGGAAGTGAGCACTTGACATGCTTTGAAGGGACCGCTTGACCTTATAAAAACTCAAGTGTTGCAGTCCAGCATACTTTCCGGAGCACAGTTTTGTGTGCATCCAGTGAAGATGCTGAAGATGGGGCTAATAGCTGGAGAAAGAGCCTGACGCACCGAGAGGCCAGCGGAGTGCGGGCAGTGACACTGTAATGTATTTTACGGAATGACCGAAGGATTTGTGTGGAGGATCAACAGTGTGGTAAAACTGTACATACAGCCTTGGTTATTTGTTGGTTTGCAAAGGGGTGGAAAGTTTCCGGTAAATTTCCGGAAACTTTCCACGGGAACTTTCGCTCTGGAATTTTGGGAATATTCAAAATTGGGAATTATCGGAATTAACTAAATGGGGAAGCGTGAGGCTTCACATCCTGTCCTCCATTACCTTACCCCAAGGGAACAGCTTGCACGGGGACAGGTAAGGGGGGGGGGGGGGGGGCAGCTTGCAGGAAGGACCTCCCTGTCATAGCATAGCAGGATTAGTATGTATAGGAGGTTGTTAAGAGACTTTGAGGGGTTTGCTTGGAGCTGCCAGCCCACGCTTTGAACTCAAGTCCCTGCCCTTCCCCGTACCTCACTCATAGTTCACGCCCACTGCATGAATTTGTCTCTGCCTACTTCTTTTTATTTTAGTTTTGTAGCCTCCCTCCAGCCACAGGTAAATCCAGGGGTTATTCATTGGGAAACACGACAAAGCCCAGAAGGGGATGGTGCTTTTGTTTTCTTCACAGAGAGTGATGTTTTTGGTGGTGCAGTCCGTCATACTTTCATGGGAGCACATCCCAGTCTGTCACCTTAACATCCCCTGGCAGCTCATTCATTTCTTGTGACAAACTCATGGCTGTGCTCTTGGTCAGAGGAAGCACCTCCTGGACAGTGGGCAGGTGTGACGGTGTGAAAAGTACCAGGTTGTGATCCTGTCAGAGCTGTAACTGAATGCATCAAACGGTATCTTTTTGTAGAAAGATATTCTTTTGGTGTTTCACCTTTTTTATTGGAGGGTTTTAAGCACAGAGTTGAAGCCGGAGTTGAACCTTCATACAGTGTCTCCTTGCTGATTATTTTTCATACACTGTAACTTTGGAAGATCGCCACTTGATTTGTCTAACTCAGGTTTCTGAAGCTTCTTATAAAAACTGTATGCATTTTTGCACAGAAGGAAGACTATGGATTTTGTCGTCCATCTGTTACATTAAAATGGCAAAAAAAAAATATCTTCACAGCTTGTATGGACAGGTGGACCAATTATGACCAAAAAGGTTACATTATGGCATGTTGAGTATTGTTTTACTACAGACTTGGATAACGTCAAAGTATCTATATTGCATTTCAGTGAGCAACAAATAATAGACTTACTTCTCATTGGTCAAATAACTATTTCACATCAAAACACCTTGCACAGTAAATGGCAATATGCCATTTCTGAACGTTCATTATGTCATAGAATACTCCACCAGCCTTTTAACTTTTCTCTAAATAGTCCTGATTTTTTATGCATGTAAAAAGGCGTACATAAGAGATGACAAAGCAGAATTTATTTTTGACCAAATAACACACACTGCTCTGTCTCTAGGTCAATGCCTTCGAAACACTTGAAGAGGGAGAAAAGTGCCCTTTCTTGTAACTCGTAAATGTGGCTTAGGCTTTGAAATTCATGCAAAATGTCTGGTTTTGTGTTTGTGTTGAAATGTCTCTTGCGTAACTGTTCGATGGAAACTGACCTCAGTCTTTTATGTTAATGTCACTTGTAATTCTCTATGGATAAATGTTCTGCAAAAAATTAAAATATAACACATTGTGTGTTCCTAAATGTACACAAACAACAGCTGGCCAAATGTTTATGTGGGGGACTTTCTGTGTTCGCCATGCTTTTTGATGTTTTTTCAAATGCACTCCGTGAAGTACGTTGTGGTTTATTTACGCAGTTCTTGAAAGAGCATCGGTAAAATGCCTCTATTATGCCTTTCCTTTTTTTCCATTGGTTCCATTATAAAGTTTCTTAACACAAACATGTTTTCCAGAGAAAACTTTTTAAAGAGCATCTCCAATGCCAAGCTGATATTTGCTTGGTGTGAAGTAAACACATCCAACCTTTATAAGCAAAAAAGGAATGTTTGCTTGGTTCCATGTACGGCACTTGAGCATGTTGAGAAAAGCTATAATAGATTTAACCCTTGGATGTGTGTTTTCTTTCGAACCTCCATCAGCTACTATTGTGCTTCAAGCTATGCGGATATGTCTGGTAATGGGCCATGTTGATCAATTGGATACATTTTCATAATGCCAGGCTTGGAGTACTCTCCTCACCCTTGGTATTGGATTGTGTACTGAGAATGAAATAGAAGGGAAATGGTTCGCAATATGAGCTTATCAAAACTGTCCATTATGACCCT
This sequence comes from Ammodytes marinus, assembly GCF_949987685.1. Classification (NCBI taxonomy): domain Eukaryota; kingdom Metazoa; phylum Chordata; class Actinopteri; order Uranoscopiformes; family Ammodytidae; genus Ammodytes; species Ammodytes marinus. The sequence goes on along the minus strand of NC_137213.1, from coordinate 23,877,028 downwards.
TCAGCGACCTTTTCAGAGTGAATTGAATGGATTCAAGAGGGAGACATACAGACACAGTACACATGTGAAAAAAGTGCTCATACAAAATGCTGTAAAATGATTTAAGCAGTCTGACAGGGTAGAAAGGGTAGAAATAGTATCAGTTCAATTATAATGAAGTCATTGGAAAAATAATTCAAAGCTTAGCATCACATTCTCTGCAGATTTAGTGTCAGGTGCACAATAATACCTGAAATTAACAGGTGATGTTTTGCACAAGCTATTGCTTAAGGGATTTATGAAACTTCAAAATGGGGAAAAGCGTTTGTGTAGGTTTAGCACTATTCAAACTTGGTTGAACTGAATATCAGTGGAATAGAAGATGGACTGAAAAGTCACAGCTTAAATCTCTTCAATAATCACTGAACAGGCTGCAGAGGGCTCAAAGTGAAATGGGTTCATCAAAATGTTTAGAGCCCAATTGAGAGCAACGTTCAATAATGGTTTGGAGCTCTTTGCAGTGATGGAGTGAGTCCAATTGAAACATTAATAGTATTGATTTACCCACTCCTCCTCCATCTGTCAGTAACTTCAGCACATTCCCTTCATTCATTACAGATGAAAGGGATTCAGTCCTGATGCTGATAGAGCGAAAGAAAGCAGTGCTTATTTGAAGGATAACTGTGAACTTTGAATAAATGACTTTGAAGCAAACATTTTCTCACATAAAAGTCTTGTTACAATCCTTGTGTTTGAAGGGGATAGTCAATGCATAATCGTCATTTTGAGGGGTTTTAAAAGAACAAAGTAAATGAAGTAAAATAAATACAAAGGAGCTCCACACTCTGTAAAGTATGTCACTTTGGATGTGTCAGAGAAGTGAAACATTTCGAAGGTATATTGTCATAACTGAATAAACAAACTTTCCTCACAGGATAATTGGATCCCTGTTAAATGGTTTGAAAACATTAAAAAGCTACCTGAAAAGTAACTTTTTCACTGTAGTTGTTTCCAGCAGGGCCCACGGTTTTATTTTAAAACACTCTAGTCTTAGGTTCGGTTCCAAGTGCCTCAAAATCATTTTGTTTTGATTTATGATTATAGAGTTATTCAATACTAAAAATCATATGTAGTTAATATGTTTTGTATGTAATATGTTTAACTGCAGGCTCTGCAAATGTAGACACATCCCCCTCTGCTGAAACTGCACTGAAGAACCTCTGGAAGAGCCGCAGATCCCTCTCCCAGGACGGACAGAAATGTATTAGATTCATCATGTACAAAATATACCAAAGTAAAATAACAATATCCAGGTGCTGCCAAACAGATAATACACTACTATTGCCAAAAGTATTCACTCACCCATCCAAATAATTGAGCCAATACTTTTGCCAATATAGTGTATTTATTGAGTGGATAGCGCTTCAGGATACCAAAATATTTTTAACAATTCCAAACTGTTCATTTGGGAACAGTTTGGGGATGGGCCCTTCCTATTCCAACATGACAATGCACCAGTGCACAAAGCAAGGTCCATAAAGACATGGATGAGAGAGTTTGGTTTGGGTGAACTTGACTGGCCTGCACAGAGTCCTGACCTCAACCCGATAGAACACCTTTGGGATGAAATAGAGCAGAGACTGAAAGCCAGGCCTTCTCGTCCAACATCAATGTGTGATCTCACAAAGGTGCTTCTTGAAGAATGGTCAAAAATTCCCATTAACACACTCCTAAACCTTGTGGAAAGCCTTCCTGGAAGATATATTTTATATATATAGTTATAATGTGCAAAGGATGGACCGACGTCATATTAAACCCTATGGATTAAAGCTGGGGTGGAGGATTTGGGGAGAAAATGGCAGTTGGGATAGAGATTCGAATCCAAACACCTCAACTTGTTCTCTTTGGTCCCTCCCCTATGGTCCCTCCCTGACACGCTCTACACCAACAAAGTCGTGCCAAAGTGAATGGACAGTCCCAACAGCCAATAAGAACAGAGAATCGGAGCCTCACTCTGATTGGTCAAAGTGTACAGCTCATGTTCTTTTTGACCAATCAGAAATCACAAACCCCAGCTTTAAGTATGGGATAAATTCATATGCGAATCAAGGCAGGTGAGCCAATACTTTTGCCAATATAGTGTACGCTGAACTGCAAGGGCGTGAGTTGGCGTAGTAATAAATGGCCAAACTACACATGAAAAAACTACACAAAAAATACTGAATGATCCCTTTAAAGTCTGAATTGAGCCAATGAAGGGCAGCTTAAACTGGTGTCATATTGTCACATGTTCTAGTTTTAGTTGAAGCCTTCTGCACTTCTACTTTAAGTAGAAGTCTGGCAAAGAAAGTTATGGATAATTGAGTTGATGAATCATGTTAGAGTCGAGTTAAAACACATGTATGACCTACACCTATCAATTTAGAAGGGAAGCAATGTAAACCGTTTTTCTGTAAACCCCCCAAAACAAATTGGGATTTGCTGCGGTTGCCCTCCTTGCATACACATCATGTGTTTTGGTGCCTTTGTTTCACATGCACATTATTATGTGATCACAGTGCCACTATCTGACCTTTGGGCACAGATGCAACAATTGTGACACTTTATTCACTGAATTTTCAATCTGTCCTCTATTTTGACAGGATAAATGATGCAAATAATTTCCCCCCAGCTCATTACATTAAAGTTGCAGGAGTCGCAAACATTATAAACGGTTTTACATTCTCTTACAATTGGAGTAGTAATTGAAAATAAAAAAAAGGGGGAGAACTGGATGCCAAACAAGTTACTCATTAACATCTGTCTTAAGGGCATGGGCCAGAGGTATGTCATTAATGCAAGTCCTGCAACCTTTGGACGGCAAGTGTCTTTATTTTTCAGTAGGAGCTGAGAGGAAGACAAAAAACAGCAAAAAGATTGAGGATACACCAGCTCCAGCTTTTATCCTATTTTAAAAAGGTAGGTTATTTTGGAATATTTGTGTGACTATGTGTATGTGTGCATATTGTAAAAAAATTTGCCAGCAGAATTACTATGTGTGACTATAGGCAATGTAGGCTATATTATTGGGTGTGTTGTAGTCATATGGTAGTCACATGACACAAGTACTATGTGCTGGGTATGCATCACATTTTTATCCGTATTACCTGTGTACCGCTGCCTCAAATGAAATATCCTTTCGCCACCATATGCAGGATTGATACATTCTTTACATTCGTCTTTATAACATTTGAGTGTTTACGCTGTGTTTAAAGGTGAATAAGTAAGCAGTTCAGGGCAATCATCTTGAACATTGCTTAAGACCTGTCAAGTCAATACTATTGTTAAAGAGTATTTTCCAGTTTCACAAGAGAGGTGCTTATTGGCTGGCTCTGCCCTGGATGAGTTTGATTTCAAAGGGTCAATGATAAACAAAGGGTTACTATCATTGATGTGAAGAGTGGAGTCTAATAAAGTTTACACATCAAATGTGTTAAACTTAGTAAATTAAAGTCCTTATCGATCAAATGTTATGGAAGGAAATCCAAAACACAAAAGGTTGTGACAATAAACAGGAATTTACATTTATAATTAAGAACATCATTTATTTAAAGGTGCTACGAGGAACTTTCACTTTGTGTTAGTTCTTGCACCCCCTTTGGACAAAAGGGGGTGCAAGAAAATGTCTCCTCTTATGTCTCCTCTTATGTTCCAGTAGGCGTGTTGATGATCACAAGACATTGGTTAATAGTTGATTGGCCATAAGAAACATAAAGGATGTTGCTTGCAGTTTCAGGATGTCTCGTTCCCCATACAGCACATATAATGGTTTGCAATTAGACTTTGGACATTAAAGGAGTTCTTGGTTGCTGTAATTGTTCCTTCTCTCCAGAGTGGCTGTAAAAGGATCCATTATAAAGACAATATAATCACAGTCATTGTTTGGAGTAATTATGCATTCTTGAATTTTCCCTCTTTGTGTTTCTATGCTATCTTAAGGGATGGTATGACAAAAGGGACATTTCGTACCATGTGAGGAGCTAAATTAAATGTTAATGCGTATTGATTGCATATTGATGCCACCAGGGAAATTAAATAAAAAATATCAACATCTTATCATAACGTGATATCAAACCACAGATATTTGTCCCTTCTCCAAAATTCATGTTTTGACTATACAACTACTGTATCATATTTTCTATCACGTGTTAACTCTTAGTGTTGATCAAACAGTCACAGATTATAACCTGCTAATGATATTGATCTTAAAAAAAAAATAAAAATCTTCTAGTGGCATTAATAGCCTATGCTGCCTCTCTATGATCATCTATTTATAACTTGATTTCTTTCCCCTAAGGACGCAGAGATGTACCGGTGGAGCTGCAGCCTCTTTGTAGTGCTTTTTCTCTGGGGAGCTTTTATCCGAGAAGTAAGCCCAGCTACCGTGTCAGATGTGACGGCACACGGAGGCGCTCAGAGACACCTCCTGATGGAGGAAGATCACACTGAAAACAACAGCACTGTAAATCGAGGTAGGTAGCAAAAGTCACTATCTGTTGAATGTTTTATTATCATCCAACTATTTACCACCAGGTGTGTTTGAGGAATCTCTGGACTCTGACACATTTCCTTTACGGGAAGCTGTGTTATCACCAGTGTTGACCTCTTTGCCTAGTTACGCGAAGATGCAGCACACTTTTTACTTCCTGCTCACTTAGCATATTATTATATATTTTCTTTACTGTCACTTGCCTTTTCTACTGTTTAAGTTAGCCTACCTTTTTACTGTTAATTCTTTAGTGTCATAATTTTTCTTTTTCTTTGAATACAAAGGCTTTTATTATATGTTGCGTCTTTACTGACGCTTTTGTTTTTTTGCACTATCCTATCCTCTTGCTACTGTAACAATGAACATGTGCCCACTGTGGGACTAATACAGGATTATCTTATCTCATCTTTCCAGTGGCGTCCGATTCAGGCGAGAGCCCTAAGTCAGTGGAGTGGACCTATCTGGCTGGTGGACTGGGCACGGTCCTCACGGCCTCTCTCCTCATAGTAATGGCCGTCAAGTTCCGTGTCTTCCATCGCTTCCTGGCCAGCTACAGACACTCCCTACTACAAGAGGCCGACGGGGTCAGCCAGTACGGCCAGGATGAAGGGTCCTATCCCAACAGTGTGATGGGTAGAATGGGAGGAGGAGTGGGGGGCGGTGTCACTCAAGTAGGGCTGGACGAAGACGATGATGGCTTCATTGAGGATAACTACATCCAGACCAGTGAGAAAGACAGAGCAGAGAGAGAGAGAGAGCAGGAAGAAGGGATAGAAGACAGCGACGATGATACAATGTTCACCATAGGATGATGTCGTCAGTAAAGCTGTGCATTCTGAACAATTATGGCTTGTGACCCCTAAACCTTTAGTTGTGTGAGGGACCGTTTATGGTAACTTAATTGACCTTGTTTAGCAACATAAAAAATTAGAAGTGAAAAATAAATAAAACAAGTATGTTAATATCCTCCAATAACACTGCAGGGTCAAATTTAGAATTTCCAAGTATTTCAATGAGTGCCTAACAGAGGGTTAAAAATTAACCATTGTCTATGTGCAACCTCTTGTCAAACATGGATATGTCATGGAACTGTGAGTGGTTTCACCCAAGAGTGAATTCCACCTTTAAGAAGTCTCATATTGTTTTCTTTAAATAAAAGTTTTAGGGCACACAAGAAAAAGACACATTCAGGAACACATCTGAAAAAAGAGGGGTCCTCCTGACACATAGCTTGGGCACCCGTGAACATGTACTGTACATAAAAGTGAAAGGTTAATGAGCCACAGTCCGACACTGGACAAAATGAGCAAGCTTAAACATTATGACTTGATCAAAATAATAATGAAAACTGAAGTAAATAGATTTTTTGAAAAAAAATGTTACTGATTATCATTGTGTCAATTTGAGGACACTTTAGTGGTTGCGAGCATATCCAATCTTATACTTAGGCTGTCGCAGGGAAGCAGGTCAGTGAAGGAAATGGAAGTAATAAATTATCTAAATACACTTGATTTAAGCCCCTACAACTTTATTGAACTGAGAGAAGCAGCGCTATGACCGAACTGGGTCTTCATTGGACAAATGACCACGCAACTTGACTAGTTCAAAGGTGACTAAACCTTACTGACGTCACATTTGCCTCTAAATAACTTGTTCTTGTTAACTCTCTTTCCTTAAGAAGATCATTTAATTGACAATGTTATCTTTCAGATAATCTCTACTTTTCCCTTTTAATGTGTAAATGGTTCAAACCTGAAATCTGTAATATGTTATCTATACTATGTATATCCACCTGTATGTTGTTCATGCTGTGCCAATGTGAAATTCTCATTCTGCACCTGTCGATCCCTTGAGTAATTTCAGTATTCACATTCAAGTCACACGGTTACTTGATTCAATTTAGCCTTTGAATCGAAAAACAAAGAGTCAACGTGACACTCAAATCATCTATGTTGTAGTCTGAACATGCAGATAGTTAACAGTCTGTGTGAGCGGTAGGAACAGAAGTAATTTTTTTTTATATAGACTCAAATAATTTTATTAGAATATGTACTTCATGAATAAATCTCTGTTTCTCATTCCGATTGAATTCTTTCTTTTCCTTTGCCAACCTCGGCCTCTGAGAATAGAAATATCACAGAAAACATATGCAACACAGTAATGTTGTGATTTGATGTAAACACTATCTGAGTCTTCATTTTATAGCCTTGCCGTAAATACAAAAATGTATCAAAATGATGAGCTCAGACAGTAAAAAGACGCAGAAGGCGTGATCATCAGAATACTGAGCCATAGATGAAGTCATGTGGTGTAGGCATTCTATTCATTATTTAAAACAGAAGTCTATTTTAAGATGATGGAAAAACTAAAAGAATGGAAAGTTGCCTCACCAGCCAAAGCCAAGGCTACTGATGCGCCCCCTTAAGTAATTTTTTTTCTTTTCTTTTCTTTTTTTGTACATTTCAGAAAGATACAGTCCATCTAACCTTTTCTTGCACAGATTCTCTGAGTGCCACATTTAGTCCATTCAGATCAGACTTGTCCTGCTTGAGGACGCTGTCTCTCCCCTGGCCTGCTGGCTCATCTGTCCTCCTGAGACACTGAACACCCTGCTGACGGCTCGGCCCCCTAGCCTTCTCGCTCTGCTCATTCTCAGCATCCTCCTCCTCCTCTGCTCCCTTCTCCTCTTCAGGTATATGAGCACACCGTAGCCCACTACAGCTAGAACCATGCCTGTACCCGCAGCCATCAGCACCAGACCGGACACCAACATCTCCTTGCTGTCGTGGTGGCGTCGACTACCGACCGTGGCCAAACAGAGAAGCACCGTCCCGGAAAGCACCAGTGCCAGTCCCACGGCCAAGATCAGCGCCGGGTCCGCCCTCCCTCCGCTCTTCAGCTGGTCTATCCGACGCCGGCTATGCACACAGTTCATGTCCTGGATGGCGGAGCTGAGGAGCTGCTTGAGAAGAACGGCCAGGGCTAAGAGGCAGAGCATGGTGCCCACCCCCAGGCGCCACTCCCCGGACAGGCTGGTGGTGGTGGAGAGGAGGCCCACTCCGCCCAGGCCCAGCCCCAGTATGAGGGCCACCGAGGCGCAGTAACAAAGCAGGGAGCGGCGGGGCTCTCTGAACCACCACAGCTCCACTTGATCTTCCAGGACACGTCGCTGTACCAAAGCAGGGTCCAGGTACAGACCCGCTTGTTGATGGATTGTGTGGCGGCTGGGGTGGTAGAAGTTCTGCATCATCTCAGGCATGGCAGTGGGCACAGATCAGCCTCATCCAACCCCCCCAAAACCCAAGACTGGTACCTTGTAGGATTGTGTAGAATGTGGGGTAATAAGAATAAGATCAGATAAGATGTACTTACAGTAATTGTCCCGCAAAGGGGTTATTCGTCTTGGGCTCCAAGCCACTGCCTCACAAAAAGACACTTGTCACAATGCACCTTCACACATAGAACATAAATTACATAAATTAAATAACATACAGTATATGCACTTATTCATAAAAGGAATAAAGTTCACATTTTGAGATATAAGAATGCAACAGAATACAGACTAATATTTAATGATTTTAACTGTTAATCCTATATTTCCGTCCACCCTACAGGCGGGTCTATTTCATTCTTTGGTAAGATACTGGGTTGCATTATCAATGGAAACATCCTGTGCTTCATCTGGACTTCTGTGAAAAGTAGGAACTCACTTGTTTGTTAGAAGAGCATCATCTGCTGCTACTGTCTGTCCTTCTGCTTCCCACAGGATCGGTCAAAGCATTGGAGAAGTCTGGCTGGAAGATCCCACAGTAGTTAGGTCTTGTGGTTTCATTCCGTAGAAGAGATTTGGCTTCCAAGTAAAAAATAATCCAGTTTCTGGGAAAATATAAATGAAAATATAAAAGTTGTTAGTATAAATTGCTCAAGTTGCTTTCAACTCTTCTCAGTGGCAGACATTGGGATAAGGATCCTGACTTCAGGCTGCAGGCAGAAAAAAACAGCAAGAAGCCAACCATAGAGATAGTGAAGATGATGTTGACATCCTGGGCAGCGTGTTGTTTACGTAGCGCGTCCACATGTCTGCTCATGATCTCCGCAGAGGCTGTGCTATGGCGTCACGGATGGATAATCTGTGCCCTCTTCACATTCTCTACTCCAGTGCCAGGCAGACCTCCACTTCTTATCACACGGGAACACCATCTTGTCTGGTTCAGTGGGGCAAAAGACGGGTCACAATGGCAATAGTGTTGGATCATGGTTTGGACAGAGATTAGCATAAGACATTGTCCACGGTGCCCCCCACGCAGACAATGGGGCTGACCGGTGAACACAATGACTGTGCTGCTAGAGGCGGGTGCTGGTGTGTGTGAGCCGTGGAGGGCTGTTGCGTTGCTGTTGTGGAGGGCCGAGTGATGTCAGCGGGCACTGATAATGGTGTTTCTGTGATCCCAAGGATAGCGTCATTCACACACTGTGCTGCTGATACTCTTAGATAGGCCATAGTGGATGCTGCTCTCCCGCCAGTGAGACGCTCACTGAGCCAAGGCCTGATAGGCTGATCTGTGTTTTCTAAGAATACACCTGCCACAGCTAAAAAAAAGTATTCAAAACACTTTTCCTTGAACTTAAAGGATTAGTTCAACATCTTGTGACTTACAGTTTTTGGCATGACTTGACTTTAGTTACCTGCAATTTAACTTTTCATCCCTAGGATAATGGCATCTTCATGGTGGTTCGGGAGGACTAAAACACCATGACATATTTCACAAAACACAACAACATAACAGAATATGTAAAGGTAGGGACAACACTTGGTATTTGTGATTGGACAGAACCTGACAGCGCTAGGGCTTGCCTTTGTAAAAACAAAAATTGCAAAGAATGGAAGACACGATCAGGGAATATTTTAACAAACGACATACGTACATATGATGCAATCCTCGACTTGCTGTCACCCATCATGACAGCAACATGGGCTTGGAACCCTGAAAGCACCTCACTCTCCTAAATTCTAATTCCTTCATCCATGCTTTCACAAATGGGTTGACAGATTGCGTCAGATGTATGTCCTTTGTTAAACTATTCCATTATGATTTCAATTTCGTCTTCCATTTAAAATGTGTGCAGGGGCCAGGGACATAGCTGTGTTTTGTGAAATGTTTTTGTGTTTTTGACGTTCAGGGACACTGTACATCTGAGACACTAGTATTTTTTTGTGTGTGTGTGTGTGTGTGGGGGGGGGGGGGGGGGGGGGGGGTTGTTTGTAGGTTATCAGTCTTCAAGAGGGATAATTGTAGCTGTCAAATAAGAATGTCTTTCAGTGGACAGTTAGATTCATCAAACACAGACGTAATATTATTAGACTGTAAACCTATTCCATTTTGTTGTTCCAGCGCCAAGGCCTTGCTGATATACATGCTTGCTTGTACTGAATGAAATAAGGTTTTGATGGGCAGAATACGGCATATGTCCATCATGTGTTTAAGAGAGAACGCTACAAACCGAAACACGTCTCACTCATGGTCTCACTGCCGGTGCACGCCAGAGCGACACATGGGTGAATGTTTATGCGCCTACAATGGCGGAGCAGGTAAAAATCCTTCCCAATGTCTGTTTTGATGGTTTTTATCATGTTTTATCACACTTATGGATCTGAGATGACGCTAGATAACTCGCTGCTTGAAGACCGCAGTGCATTAATGTGGTGACGTAGGGACGAGCGAGGGGACTGCTAACTGCAGTAACTGACAGAAAGTTAGCTAAAAGAACCATTCCGCTTACAGGACCTTTAAAGCCTGCTCAGCTGTATATGTACAGTATGTACAGTATATAATGCTACTTTCCTGTAAAAAGCTCAGACCTCAAAAGCCATAGCGATTCCTCTAATGTCATTATCATTATCATTATTATCATTACCATGAAAACTCTCAATAGAGTGCACTTACTTCTCAACTAATAACAGTAAAAATCAGTACTCTGACAGTGACATTTTAAATGAGCAAATTGATTTGTAATTTCCAGTTAAAGTAAAAAAAAAGGATGGTGCAAAAAACATAAGAATGCATATAGAACAGACTCTTTGTCAAAATAATTTGACAAGGTTACAAATGTCAGGAAATTACATAGAAACTCATTGTAGTGTATGGTTATAAAAGGCTGGCTCCTATGCAGTCTTCCTTTGTCTGAATTGTGTGGGTGTATAGATAAAACTAAATCCCTTTCTATACACTGATGCTGAGGCCCCCTGGAATCCTTTTCCTACTCTACAAATGCAGATTACCAAAGGACAAGAAAAACATTTAAAATACAATCTCTCCCCCTAGTGGGCGATATCAATAGGTTTAAAATTCAGCCTTTGAATCCTTAAGCCTATTTGAATCTCAACTGAAGTCAAATGACAACTTCAGTAAATAAGTTTCTAATGGTTTTCTTTGTTTTATAATGAGGTAACAAACAAATGCTGTGACTATAGCAGGGCTTTTATCTAGTCTGGAAATCCAGACCCACATCTATGTAAGATGCGGAGCGAATTTAAATTTGCTAGCAGCAAGTCTGGATTTCCAGGGTAGAAAAATGCAACAAAATGTATACAAATGATTGTGACGGGTAATTAAGTGTTTTTGAATAGTGGGCAGTTTTTGAACAGCTGTTTATCTGTTTGTTAGTCCAGCAGAATAGCCCATAAAATATACAGAATAGTCATTTGCCGGACAATGTAACAAACTCTGATAATACTGGATGTAGAAAATTGATGGACAAAAGGCATTATTATATACCTATACAATTACCAATTACAGATTCCTGAGGATAAAATAGTAAAATAATTTTTTCTTTTTATGGATTACTTAAAACAGTTAGATGTGAGTTTGGAACATCACTGTACAATTGCCTACTGACAAAATAATTTCTAAATACATTTTGGATGATGCCATTTTGGATGATGCCATGTATTATTACATGTCCCGTTAACTGTTATAATACATCAACGGTACAGTTGTAGTCAATATCTTTATTCCTATGCTAAATGTGTGGTGTTGCTGTTGTTGCCAAAATTCAACCTGAAGATGGCAGCAGTCTCCAAGTTAAGAGAGGTTACCCACGTCATAATAGTAGGCCTATATATGGCTGTAGTGTACAGTATGCATTGGTGGTGGTACTCAGATCTCAAGTGATAGTCTAAAAATGAAAATACAGAAGTATTTTCATTTTAAATATAATGAAATTCAAAGTAAAATTAATTTGAATTTTGCTGTTGTAGATTTTTGATGGGAAGCTCATTTAAATGACTTGATATAATGTTGGGTAGTTTATGATGATTACTATGCCTGTCTAGTGAATGTAGTTAAAAAAGTTGTATTTTTTTTCAAGGTAAATGTACTTTCAATTCACTGCTGTGTAGATGTCATAAGAACCTGCATCAGATCACCCAGAGTGTGAGAAATCAAGTGGCTGTTTGGGTCCCGTGGCAACCAAGGACCGTCAAAAATCCTCTGTTTATATTTTATAAATATTATTTATAAATATTATTTGAGGATTAAGTCACTACCTTTGCCAAACATTTTATAATTGTATTATATTTTAATAGTATATATATACCACATACATAAATAAAAATCTTTTAAAATCACTTATCTGAGAAGAACATTTAGTTACTGTGCTGGGTGTGTGGAGGAAGGATAAAAACTCTGCTTAGTTCTGGTTGAGATTAGAGTAGGGGGTTCTGTAGGAGTGTTGTGCAGAGTCAGCGGCCTCCACAAAACCTGCGGCAGTCGACAGATTGGTGTCCAAGAATGTGCCATGAAGAGATTCGTGTGTGAACGATTTCTGGTTCTGGCCCAACTACTACTGCAGCTTATTTCACTGACAGGTGCGACATCAGCTAGAGAGGAAGCACTGATCTCACTGTTGCAGACCACTGGGTTAAACAGGGCTTGTGATTAGAGCATCCGCTGTTCCACTTTCCCCCCTGACCAGCTGGGGAAAGGAGGGCGGAAAATGCTCAAATTGTGGCTATCTCGTCTCTCATCAGCAGCTGTTGAGGTGTTCAAGGTACTAAACTAACTAAACTACTAAACTGAACCGTGAAGCCTGTCGATGCCAGTTTCTGCAGCTGTGTGAGAGCGCAGAGAACAGCTAAGCATGCTCAGCAAATATCCCCTTAAGGTTAATTAAATAAGAGCTGTGGCCCGAGTGGAAGTCAGACTTTTTTCTGAAATGCTGTTCACAGATTTCATTCCATGACAGCTATGACTGCATGTAGGCCTATGTGAAGCTGATGGAAGCATCTCTTGCAAACACGGTGTTGAGATAAAAGTGGCCCGTCATCCAGACTGGCTGCTGTGACGATTGAAGCTTCTGCTGCCAATTATTATTGATGTCCCTGACAGCAAGTGGGCAAACTAGGAGAACATAGACAAACCTTACCAGTCCTGACTATTTAGTACTCTTCACTACCATATCCCCAATAGCATTTAGCTCAAAACACTGCTGTGTCAAAGTGCAGCCTCACAAAGCTGTCAGTGTGGCTTTAAACTGATTAAATAAAATGTAGAAATAAATATATGGGGGTGTGTTGTTTTCCCAATTCCCGTCTTTAGACAGTCAAGGTTTTTCAACCCATAGAATGCATTTCTATCTGTCTCTTTCCTTATTTTTATTTTATTTTAAAGGGTGTAGTCGCTTGCAAAGTGCAAAATAGGGGAAACTCTAAGATGCATACAATTCCCAGAATGTTTGATTATGAAAAAAGCCTAGTGGACAGGGCACCGAGGCCAGAGGAGACACAGCACCAAGGCCTGTGTTAAGTATGTAAAAATCTGCTCTGTTATGGTTAGGGTTATTTTTACATTGATTGACAATCTCTTTCTTTCTCTTGCGCGATATATACCCTGCCTCCTACTTAATCTTCACTGTGGTAAAAGCATTTTCATTAAGTCCTGACTCACTCCTCTCAGCAAATTGACTGTAAATTCAATTTAGTCTGTGTTATCTCTAATGGGTGGGAATCAGATTTGCAACTAAACTAAAAACATTTCTTACGCTACATCCAATATGCATCGCCTTCATTTTTGCTTGAGAAAGACAGATGTGCACAGATGATAACACATGCTGTGCTTAACATGCTATAATTATCTCCCACAGCACAAAACCTTCACTATTATTATAGCAATTTCTGAGCAGCTGGTTCTGTACAAGTTATATAATAATCCTTATATTGCATGATGGGGATAATAGGCTATCCTTAAGAGGAAAACTAAAAACTCATTACTTTAAGTCATTTTCCTGACATGGGTACAGAGGGTTTTTCATCTTGAAGAGACATGAAGTGTTTCGGAAAATTAGGTGGCTATTTCCCTGTAAACACCCTGGTCACAGCTCTGAATCAGAATTTGTCACAGGCTGGTTAGGCCAGGCAAAGTAACCCATTTTTGGGCCAAAAAACAGACAAATTGTAAAAGAATTTTTTTCAGCTCAGATAATTTCTATGAGGTGTCCAGAACAACATACTAAAAGTCCTAAGAAATCCTAGTTGAGGAAATATGTTTAATTCTCATCAATCCGAGATGTGTGCCAATAAGGCGAAACACCAATAAATCCCAATAGGGCTATTTTTTTCCCTTAGTCCTATCAAAATGAAACTTTACACAATGAAAGTATCCATGAAAATAAAAAAAAATTGTATTACAAGTTTCTTTGAAAATGAATTTTAATATGCAAATGAGCTATACACTAATCGTACATGCCCAAAATAAACCCAAATAGGCTTAATTTTTTCCTTTACTCCTACCACAATAAAACTTTACATAGTAAAAGTATACTTGAAAAGTCACTTTTTTTGTATTACAAGTTTCTTTTTAAATGAATTTGAATATGCACATCAGCTCCACACTTATTGAATATCCAATCATCCTACTGCCAATGGGTGATGGCAATGCTGCTTTTAGACTGGCCTCAAACCTGAAAAACTGCCTGGCTTACCTGCCAGGGGTGCCTCTCATGAATTAGATTTGTCTCTTCAAATGCCACTGCACGCAATTTGATAGCACTACAACCAATCAGAGCAATGAACAATGTGCCGTATTAAGCCCCGTTCATTTAGCGAACAGCGGGATTAACTGTTAAATTTAACTTTTGCCGTGGTCGTCTGCAAAACAGAATATTCCTCTTACTTGCTAATGAAAGATTGAGTGCGGTCTTCCAAATTGTAAAGGGTCGAGGCCAAAGCCGTCTCAAACTCAAACAACATATCCGCAGCTATCTTTGATGTTTACTATCACGGCTTCGACGGCGCACTGTCGTCATCCGTTTACGTCCGCCCCAGAGCACCATACATAGGGCTCTGGCCCGCCCATATCAGATAGAACCAATTGAAATGTAGCTCAGGATTTCTTGACATATTTAATGAGCTTCAATGGAGAGTGCCCAGACCAACAGGCGCAGCACATTTAACTTGCCAGCGCCTAGTGGCAGGTCTGGATTTCCAGGCTAGTGCCATTCCCTTTCCTATGCCAAATAGACGAGACGTAGAATCACAGCCTGAAATGGCATGGAGAAAGAAGAGATTGTCACACACCTTGGGACCAAGTAACTCCTTTGTCTACTTTATGCACCATATCCGTCTTGTTTTTGTTGCTTTCTTTGGTTCTTGTGCCATAAACGGCTCCTGTGCATTCAGATCAGCATGATGCAACAAGAGTTCTGACAAGTCTGTGTCATCACCTACTGAGACTGTGTCTTTTGTTCTGGCAGAGGCAATAGCAGTTTGGACAATGAGCACATCTGCATCGTGCTTTGCATGGTTTGTGATATTCCATTTTTATCTTTGAAAATTGATTTTAATATGCAAATTAGCTATACTCTAATCAAATATAGGCTACTCAAAATATATTCGCATAGGCTTAATTTTTTCTTTTAAAGATCCAAGTGACTGCTGCAGATATTGCTGCGGTTGGTCGCATACACATTAAGTACTTTATGATTCCTCCTATACGTGAGCCTATTGTGTATCAGCCACTGGCTCTGTTGCCAGCAGATAACAAAACATCACAGCTGGATGTTTTGTGGAAGACAACCCTCCTCCTTCACTCTCAAAGGCCATCATGGTCTGGTATGATGCAGATCCTGCATCTTCTAGATGAACACCCTGGGAGAGCTTCAGTAACATTCCTTCCAATGATTGATCTTGATCCCAGTGATGAATCCTGCATATACTCAACATTGAGGTTTGTGGCAACTCAAGCTCTGCAGTATGATGTGACCCCTGTTCTGACGTTCGACCAACCCCTTCTGGAAAGCCTTGACCATTATAAGTTAACTTCTAATACAAATGTTTTACTTTTCATGTAGACTTTCATTGTGTAAAGTTTTAATGTGGTAGGAGTAAAGGTTCAAATTAAGCCTATGCGGATATAATTTGGGTAGCCTATATTTGATAAGTGTATAGCTCATTTGCATATTAAAATTCATTTTCAAAGAAACTTGTAAGACAAAAAATGGTGTATCACAAACCATACAAAGCACGATGCAGATGTGCTCATTGTCCAAACTGCCATTGCCTCTGCCAGAACAAAAGACACAGTCTCAGTAGGTGATGACACAGACTTGCTAGTACTCTTGTTTCATCATGCTGATCTTAATGCACACAAGCTGTTTATGGCACAAGAACCAAATAAATTAATTGATAGCTGTCCCCAGACAAATGTGCAACATCACATCTCTCTTCCTGAGATCCTCTGAGATTGTCTTTCCCTTTTGGCAAGTCTGATCTGTATGGGTTCACTTTGGTGGGCCTACACTGACCTGGTTTGATCTCTGTTTTATCTAGTGCCACCCAATTTCTTTATAACATTGGTCCATTTCATCACAAATATGGCCCACCTGATTACCAATGCAGCTCAGGGTTCACAAACTTTTTCACATACAAAAGTTGGCAAATCATTTTTTAAAATCTGTTTTAACAATTGATTTCTGGAAAAGAAAAATGTTTAATTGATAAACAAAAATATGTTATTTCATATAAAAAATACTGGTATTGATAAATAAAATTCATAAAGGCTCAAGGGGTTCACATACTTTCAAGCAGCACTGTATGGTGCATAAAGTAGACAAAGGAGTTACTTGGTCCCAAGGTGTCTGACAATCTCCTCTATCCATGCCATTTCAGTCTCGTCTATTTGGCATAGGAAAGGGAATGGCACTGAAAAAAGTAAAAAATTACACTAGCTAAGGGAGGGGTTAATCTAATTCATGAGAGGCACCTGTTATACCCCTGGCAGGTAAGCCAGGCAGTTTTTCAGGTTAGAGGCCAGTCTAAAAACAGCATCGCCATCACCCATTGGCAGTAGGATGATTGGATATTCAATAAGTGTGGAGCTCATGTGCATACTCAAATGCATTTAAAAAGCAACTTGTAATACAAAAAAAGTGACTTTTCTAGTATACTTATGTACTATGTAAAGTTTTATTGTGGTAGGAGTAAAGGAAAAAATTAAGCCTATTTGGGTTTATTTTGGGCATGTACGATTAGTGTATAGCTCATTTGCATATTACAATTAATTTTCAAAGAAACTTGCAATACAAAAAATGTTAATTATCATGGATACTTTCATTGTGTAAAGTTTCATTTTGATAGGACTAAAGGAAAAAAATAGCCCTATTGGGATTTATTGGTGTCTCGCCTTATTGGCACACATCTCGGATTGATGAGAATTAAACATATTTCCTCAACTAGGATTTCTTAGGACTTTTAGTATGTTGTTCTGGACACCTCATAGAAATTATCTGAGCTGAAAAAAATTCTTTTACAATTTGTCTGTCGAAAAACGCTATTTTGCCTGGACTAGGTCTGGAGCGAGCCAATATCACATTGGCCGATATTGCTAGCAAACTGATTTTTCAGACAATAATCCCTGTAACAGATTTGAACACCTGTTCGACAACCACTTTAACTCTGCTCCTGCTGCCTCTTTCTCGCTGGATGGTTGCCGCTGTGCAGCCATGACAACAGGCCCCAACAATCATGATTATTTCATCATCGCTGTGACTTTATTGGCCGTGAATACATTTGTTGTAAATAACATACAGTAGTATGTGCACGTGTGTGACAGTGTCTATTTGTGTATTTACAATACGCTGAGGTTGGGAGGGGGGATTAAGTTATCCTTCAGCTTATCTCCATTAAAATGACTGATTATGCCGTCGACAATGGTCGACGTGGCCTAGATTTGAAAGACAGCCTTGGTTGCTTTGGCTGGGAGCCACTAGACCTTGTAAATACCACTGATGCACTTTTATCAGCGGAGGACTCTTACCTCACTGTGTTTAGTGAGAGTAATAACGCAGCAGTTTGGTTAATGAAAGAGGTACAGGGGAGCTTCCTGTTGCTGCTGTGTTTGATAAAGCATGCCTTAGCATTTGCATCATTTGCATATAGATGAGAATCATATCACATTGTTGCATGGGGGGTACATTAATAATGGGTTTGTTCAACAGGATACGGTGCTGTACAAGAGAATAGTGTAGATGCTGAGACAGGTTGAGCCCAGAGCGCTGGTTTCTGCGTCACTGATGACATGTGCTCCTGCATATTTCACCTCCCCCTGCTATGCCATAGGCCTACATTCTTTGTATTGTTAAAATTTTTGAAGGATTTAAGAATCTATTGCCTGTGTGTGGATCCACTGCCACACATCCCCAAATAGGGCTTCTAGCTACCTTATCAATGTTTTTACTCAATTACTCGCCCCCTCCCAAACTGAACACAAAAACACCACAGACACACCACAAATTGCTTGACCTCCTGAGGCTCCTGATAGAATCCTGCACCCCACAACTGTATTACAAGTTTACTGCTATTACAAGTCTGTCATGCTCTGAAATTGATTTTACTGACAGTGTCTGTGACATGGACAACCCAAAGACCCCTTTATCTCAAACACACTCAGACACACACTGTATTACTCACTTGATTAGTATTAGTGTTACACTTTCAAAAGAAAGGTGGTTTTGTCTGGAGAGGCCTACAAGCTGCGTCAAAATGCATTTGTTTGATGCTGAATTTCATACCTATTTTGCTCTACTCTGCAGATGGGTTGGTGGCTGTTATTTTTGGTCTGCAGTCAGGGAGATGCAGCAGAGGACTGCCCAGTGCCCACACAACTTGTTGGTTCCTTGCTGTTGAAAAGGGACTAAATGCCTCAGACACATTTGGAGTGGTAAGTGGTAGAAGAGGGATTAATTAGCCTACTACAACGACCTCCAGTTAACGTAGCCTGGTTGTTGTAAAGGGTGTTTAGCTTTTAAACTAGCTAGTTTTAGTCATGTCTGAAAGTAACTTTAAATACAAACATAGGACAATAAAAATATTATAGACATAACATACACATACATTATATTACAGTCATTTCTTCATTGACATGATTGACTAAACTAGTGTTCAAGCCTAAAGAACACTGACTAACTGTCAATAACTAGCTAGCAAGATATTTTGTTAAAATAAGAAAAAGCTACCTAGCTTTGTTTTTTTTTTCGTGTCAAATGTTTCATAAAGCTTCATCCTCAACAAAACTACCGCAGTGATATGTAATTAAGGAAAATTATGTTTGAATAGTTTATTTGATACAATACATCAAAATGACACCCATATTATGAACAGGTGTTCATGCAGAGCTAATATTTTGGAAAATAAGTTGGTTATAGAAATTGTGCTTGTGTTACTAAGGTAGGGATAAGGTATTGTAGATAAAAAAAATACTTTTGGAGTTTTATTTATTTGTTTTTAGAGATGACAGCAAGTCGTTAAAGGTCTAACCATCATGACAGGTAGGCACAGGCCTATGCCACTTGTTGGAGGGTGATGTGGATGTGCTGTAGGCCTATGTTTGAAATGGTTGTGTAGCCTACTCCTGAAGTCCTCACACACCCACAAGGTTTTTTCCCCAAAGTAGACATATTGGCATGTCATAGTGAAGTATGTAAATGGCTGAATTCCATTTAACAGCTTCTGTTAGCATCTTGGTATTTTGCTTGCTGTCTCACTGTCACAGAGCAGAGCCATCATTAATGCTTTTAAAAACTCCAGTGCTTCTCTTACTGTGACAAGAAAAAATGCCTGCTGTGAAAGTTAGACGTTTTCTAAACACTGTGTGGGGCATACAGACTATGCTTACAGCTCTCCTGTATTTGTATCAGCGTTAGTAGGCCATATGGTTTGGTGACATCATGCAATCCAATCCTGCCATACCAGAGGTCTAATCAGCAAGGTTAATTTAAACACCCACACAGGTGATATACAGTGTAATATAGAAAATGTGTCACATTAAAACTATAGTGCGTAACTTCTGTTGCCCCCATGAGGAATTCTGAGTAATTACAACAACACTGTCGGCGCATCCACATGACTTAAGCCTTCGTGACCGCACACCGATTTTATTTCCTCCTGCTGTATTTCCAGTCGTCCACATTTTTTATTGTCAATATAATTAACAGCTGATTTATAATACTTTCTGTATGGTGCTCAGCCATTCTTTAACCTATTGCGGTAGTCCTCTTCATCTCCAAAGCGGAACACTGCTGTTGTCCTTTCTTTGCAGTGACATAAAATGCAGCTCCTGCACGCCAATGTCACTGGACGAAAACAGTTTGTAAATGCTGCCATACTGACAAATATAGAGATATTTGTGGAGCTGATAGGCATCATTTCAATTAAAGGTGCTGTAAGCGGAATGGTTCTTTTAGCTAACTTCCTGTCAGTTGCTGCAGTTAGCAGTCCCCTCGCTCGTCCCTACGTCACCACATTAATGCACTGTGGTCTTCAAGCTGCAGTTATCTAGCATCATCTCAGATCCATAAGTGTGATAAAACATGATAAAAACCATCAAAACAGACATTAGGAAGGATTTTTACCTGCTCCGCCATTGTAGGCGCATAGACATTTACCCATCTGTCGCTCTGGTGTGCACCGGCAGTGAGACCATGAGTGAGACGGGTGCCGGTTTGTAGCGTTCTCTCTTGTGATTGGATATACATTTCTGGATCCTCCAATAAGTTGATTTGCCGATTACATGCAGAGCAGCTGACTGAGAGATCGGCTTTATGAAACGCGCACATTATGTAAGTGATCACTGTATGAATAAAGAGCGATTTAACACTTAACATAAATAAACCGCTTACTTCACCTTTAATATATACTGTACATATTCAATATGTTTTATGTTGTGAATTTAATGCAAAACATCAACAACAGAACATCACATTTTAAAACCCAGAATTTAATTGAAATAGCTCAATATTTTTTGAATTGTAAATGATTTACAATGAAGATTTTTCAAAAAATCTGCCCAATATGTTCTGTCCCACTCCAAATGTGACACCTGTCCAACCCAACACTTACTTTGTGTCATATATGTGTGGCAGGCATACTTAGTGGTCATTCTGTTTTTCTATTCTATTTCATATTTCAGATTGAAATAGTTGACACAAATATAACATTTGGGCCCTCACCACACTGATTGAAAGCTCCGTGACAGCAAATGGACAGTGTTTTTTTCAACCACTATTTCCAATGTGAAGAACAATACAAAAGAGAAGAGGACAACATTATCATTC
This sequence comes from Ammodytes marinus, assembly GCF_949987685.1. Taxonomy (NCBI): domain Eukaryota; kingdom Metazoa; phylum Chordata; class Actinopteri; order Uranoscopiformes; family Ammodytidae; genus Ammodytes; species Ammodytes marinus. The sequence goes on along the minus strand of NC_137213.1, from coordinate 23,855,916 downwards.
AAAGGAAAGAAGAATGAAGACTGTTAAGCTACAACGACTCTACCTTACGTCATTGTAAAAGAGGGTAACACTCAATTGATCTTTCGAGAATAAATAAAGGAAAATGAATACTCTACTCTACTCTGATTGTGTTCTATTCTACTAATTGCCCCGCCCCAAGTGCTGTCGTCATGCTCCGGGCAGCCAATGAGGTGAATGTAGGGGGTGTTGCACAGCGGAGGAGGCAGGCAGAAGCAGCAGGACCGTCGCAGCAGTGCTACAACGAGAGCGGCTTTCGGGCTTTGTTTTGTGGATGTGAATGAGCCCCATCACCTCCTTCAGAAATGTGGACGGATATAAGGATATTGCTACTTTTTCAATCTTTAGTCCTGAGGCTTCATTTTTTGGAAGGTTAGTAGTGGCTTAATGTTTTTTTTTATGTGTGCAAAGGGTAGGCTATTGGAATAAAATAGCCTATACAATGTAGCCTAGTATTTATCTGTGTGTGTGTGTGTGTGTGTGTGTGTGTGTGTGTTGTGTGTAGCTGTAGAGGTAAGAGACTGGAAGCGCTGCCGGTACTTTAACGGTTGATACCACGCGAGAAAAAGACAAAACATAGGTTTCCTTCACATTAAAGCATGAGCATATGTTTTATTCAAATTTAATGTGTGATTGCTTGGTGGCTGACTGAATAACCGTGAGTATTCAGGATGGGAAAAGCCTCTGCTTGTCTGTCATGTGTTTCTGTGAGCATCCATAGGCTACTACTGCATCAGTAGCAATAGTAGGAGTCGGTCTAGACCAGACTGAATCTTTGTCTTTACGTTATGGGGAATTATTTCCGGCAGACACGGGGCCTCCTCTCTGCTGTCGCTTCTTTACTTCATCTTATTTAAGTAGATCAATGACAAAGAAGAAAGAAAAAAAACAGACCATGACGCTCACAGCGCCTCAGCCAATTGACCTGAATGAATGCTGAATATCAATTAGGCATTCATTTGCAAATGACAGTTGAACTACTAGCGGTTTATTACTCGGCTCTATCCATCTGGACGCTGTCCCGACTCTTGTGTTTTTGTTTTTTGTATCCAGCTACGGATGAGTGTGAGGATGGACAGTTTCAGTGCAACAACAAAAGGTGTATACCCACTATCTGGAGGTGTGACGACGATGACGACTGCTCAGACAACAGTGATGAAGAAAACTGTCGTAAGTGTTACAATCAGTGGAACAATTAAGACTGTTAACTGTTAAAAAAAGAAAAACTGTGGTGATTATGGTGTTGTGCACATATCACAAAAAAGGAACAACCTGTTACATCTACGTATAACAGAATAGAATGCATTAATAAAAACACTTAGGCCTAGTTAGTGGGTCACAAACTCCCCCCCTCCTCCTCTTCCCAATGCCACCCAGCCAGAACAATTAAGGGTGTGAAAATGTTCATTAAAAAATAAGAGCATCCCCTTGTATTTCGTGATCTGAGATATTCCATTGCGCAGTTTTCAACCCATGACAAATGTTTCACAAGTTTAAAAACTAATTGGATTTATACCATTAATATCTCCAAGAGACAGTACCTGGAACTGCTGCCATCATCCATCCATTAGAGCGTGACTAAATGGTCTGTTCATGACTGGAATGTGTATCGAGGCTCAATCTATCTTAATGAGCTGTATTTTCTCATAATATTAACAATAATGAAGCAGCAAAATGCCCCCACATCTCCCATACGCATATGTCCTTTAATAATATATGATTTTTATGGTGGATTTGCTGTTCCACCAGCGTTTTCCCTTTTTTTTAGTCCCTTATTTCTAGGGAGACATGAAGGCTTGCACATATTACAAAGAGACACAAATAAAATCATGTTCAGAGATGGGATTAGACGTGTGTGTGTGCCTCAAGCCCAGAGTGCGTGCAGGTGATTTCATCCCCACTGCACATATAGAAACCTCAAAGAGGTGTTTTCTTTCTTCTTTTTTTAAATTAAGGTTGATTGCGCTGAACCATTTTCCAATCATCTTCAAATACATAGCTGTCCAGCTGAGAGACAGATTGCCTGGTGCATCAGTGTAGCGGACAAAACTCTGACAGGTATCTTGGATGTGTTGTTCCACGCGGAAATAATAGAATTCCAGCTTCCCTTTCTGACTGTGAGCCAGTGGCCTATATTTTGGAAGACTGCTTGCGCTGACACCAGTGAAGTCGTGCCAAAGCTGAATACAAGCCCTGCATGTTTGCTGTGCAGCTATGTTCTTTTGTGTCTGGGTTAATTGTGGCTCGGGAGGAATTCCTGCACCGCCCCACCACACATGCATCCATGCTCGACAGTTCTCCTCATCTCTTCCTACCACACTCCCACACACACACACACACACACACACACACACACACACACGCAGACCTGTTGTACACAACCACCGCATGGTTCCCATGGTGAGTTAGTCTGGAGGTGTTGCCGTTGGTACCCTGTCTGTGAGACCAGCAGGACGAGTCCTCGGCTGTGCCAAAGAAAGCCATTCAGTTGGAGCATCCCTTCTCCTAAACATTCATGTGCCACTGCTTCACACACACACACACGCACGCACGCACGCACGCACGCACGCACGCACGCACGCACGCACGCACGCACGCACGCACGCACGCACGCACGCACGCACGCACACACACACACACACACAATGTTGGAGAAAATCATTGAACTGTCAGGCTTTATTTCCTCAGTATTAGTTTTATGAATGAAGTAGGAAATTGACAGAAAGGTTTTACAACCCCCTGTGTGTATTTCCATCAGGCAGAGCCTCTGACACATTTAGGATTTGAGTGAAAACACTCTTTCCAAAAGCCTTTTAAGCTGAGACTACTGTTGAGACCCATTGTTGTATGCTTATGACAGTTGTGCATTACTTGCCATTATTTTAGAGAGTGGCCTTCAGTCTGTGTTTGTTTCCTGTCCTTTTGTGTACTGTTTCTGCGTGGGCAGGCAGGTAAGGCTAGGTGGGCCGCACAGACTCAGAAAATGTTGCTCTGGCAACCTCGTAGCCTTGGAACACTGATCATGATTGGCTAAGGATATTAGTTGTTCAACTAGAACTCTATTCAACTTAGAGATGAGGTTCTCTTGCACTATTTCAATACGGTTTTACTATAAAAATCCTTCAGGGATAGCTTTGTAAACTCTTTCTATTTCTAGATATGAACAGCCTGAAAAACAGAGGGACAGACAGTGTAGTGCACTGGAGTGTAAACCTGTACAACATATGCCGCACAGGGGGAGAGTACAATAAGGATTTAGCTTGTACACACAGCAAATCCTCTGCAGGAATTACAGTTCCTTTTTTTGTTGGCTAAGAAGTGCTAGCATTTTTATATTAAGTTTCAGAGTGCTTGAACGTATGGTCTCGCTTTGTATTCTTCTTGTATTCACAACATATCATTTTTCAACACAATGCCAAGCCTAAGAATCCAGTGACTGAACGTGTGCAGCAGACCATGGTTATGAAATATGCTGACAGGAAGAAACCTTTGCTGCAGCTGCTTATTTGTGTCATGCCAGTGTCACCTTATTTATAATTTCTTTTACCTGAGCGGTGCTTGTATTTGAACCTCACAGAATGGCTGTACAGCTCTTAAAACACTGTTAATGCTCATAGCACTATATCATAGCACTTGTGCACCATGATCCTCCTCCTCCATCCTCCTCCTCCCCGTTCCTGTTTAACCCCATCCCCCATCAGTCCACCCCCAGTCGGCTTCTCCCAACCATCCCCCATCAACCAAACTATATTCCCCAATGACCTGTCACTTGCTGCATCACCCATACATTCATACATGCATAATTGCACTCATAAGTATGCATGGACACAAGTATGGACCAAGGACAGTGAGGACACGTGAACATGAATGCATACTCAAACACTTGAATGCAACCAATGTTCAATGCATTTTTATGACCTTCAAATTTAAGAGTTGAATACACATGAACTTCGGGTGTCCCAGACTAAGATTTACACAGTCAAATCTGATTTGTCGAATAATTTTTGTTTTATTGCCCTGCTCATTGATCCATTTTCTCAATGGTGACATTGGCTTTCATTTTTTCAACACCAGACAAACAGGCTGGAACACCCAATTACAGATCGTCTTCTTGCCTTGGCATAAGAATGTATTTTATTGTGAAGTCTACCATGGTGATTTATTCACACACGCTAAGGAGATCGATTAATAGCTCATGAGTTATCAAAAAATATATTAACTGTAGGGCTGCAACTAACGATTATTTTAATTATCGATTAATCTGTCGATTATTTTTTCGATTAATCGATGGATCGGATAAAAAAAAAACATTTGTAATTGCCCCATCTTTATTCAAAAACTGAACATTACTTCAAATTCACAGTGCAGACTGAAGTGTCAAAACACCAGGTTATTGCTCCAACGTCCCGGAACTATTAAAAGTAATATTAAATGATAAAAAATTTAAAATAAACTTAACTGGGATAAAACAAAAAAAACATACAATGTATGATGTACATTTATACAGTATATAAGGGATGTCCATGGTAAACCAGTCAACCGATAAGATTTTTAACCGGTAAATACTAACAGTTAAAAAAATTAAATCATCTTAATTTCTCTCAGATTACAGGACATCGTTAATATTTATTGATATTGATACCATTTTCGAGACTCCCTAAAGGCCTACTTCACCGGTTTGAATATGAAGGTGTATTGAATTCTGAGATCCTATGTAGTATAAATGTGCAAAAAAAATTAAAATCGGTTCATCCTAGCCTGAGAAAAGGCAGAAAGAGTGTTTTTTTCTCAGGATCTCAGAATTCAATACACCTTCATATTCAAACCGGTGAAGTAGGCCTTTAACGACCCAAGTCTTTATTGATATCACTATTGATACTTTTCTATTATTTTGTTGAAATAGAACTTGTATTATTGCTTTAATTGCTGATATGATCATAGCTCAAGATAGGACATTAAACAGGCCATAATTCCATCTTTACTATCTATTTTATATTGCTGGGAAAACAAGTTTTTGCCAAAATCTCAATTTTTTTTTGTTTTTGTGTTGCATTTGAACACATCAATCATATTACTGAGCCGGCCTGAACACGTCTGCACACCGTCTGCAGCAGCAGTAGCTGACAGAGTTTTTTTGGACTAGACGGATACTGAGTTGAAGGAGTTTTTTTTTAACCCAAAGACAGCAAAGGTACAATACTTTTATATAGGCCTACAGTCCAGTGTTAGATATGACCAAAATACAAGCTGTGGCCGCTCACACTATAGCTTTCCTGCACCGCTTCACGTGCGGAAGGCTCGCTGTGGGCGTGTATGAACCTGTCGGCGGCTGGATGTAAACAGTGCCGTGCCTATGAGTGACGTATTAATCGCGCGACTCAATGAATCGATGACCAAATTCGTTGCCTTTCTTTATTATGTCCATGTTCGTTGCCAACGCTTTTAGTAATCGATTTTTATCGATTTTATCGATTCGTTGTTGCAGCCCTAATTAACAGATTGACCCTTGTTAATAACAACATTTTGCGTTTGATTGCAAGATGGCACTCGAATTGTGGTCCTTCGATTGAATCATGGAAAAGTCAACTATTTGGGGTCACTCCTTAGATGAACCATAATAGGAACTGTAGCATTTTGTTTACTGGTTGCATAATATTCCTGGGGAGGATGAGATGCAAAGCCCCCCTGCCTCTCTCCTCATCTGGAGTTGACGGCAGTGCAGGCAACAAAAGAATTCTGCCTTGAATTCTCCAAGTCTTATTTGTGCCAACTCTGACATGGAGCCGTAGTATAATCCTCATCCTGATTAAAGCAGCATATCACCCAGCTTCCATCTCTCCTTCAAAGTTCAGCATGTCCGCTTGACTTTCATCTCATCCTCGGATATGATGACAATCTATATCACGCGTGTTCATGAATTTAACATCCACACCTGCTGGGAGGCCAGCCACATCGAAGCTGCGAGGAGCTCAACGCGTCCTTTTGTTTTCCTCTGTGATGCAACGTCAGCAGCAAACTGTCCGCTGCCTCGCTCTGTGTTCTGTTACCAACTCAATCCGCACCACTTCTTCAGAGGCAAACTCACTTTTTGAAACTGCCGGAGCTCCTCCGTATCTCCTGTTCAGCAGATGCAGCCTCCTCATGCTGCAGCATTGTAACTGAAGTCCTGCCAACATGGCAAGTTTTAGAAATGCAAAGTACTTCTCAGTGCCATTTATTAATGCTTATGTAATGCGTTATTAAGCAGTGTTAAGACATCTGCTTCTTTGTGCTCATGCTTAAGTCTGACACCAATTGAGGAGAGAGTAAAACCACAGTTGTTTATTGCTCTAAGTTGCTCTTCTGTGTTGTTCTAGTAGTGTGGCCGCTGCCCAGCCAGGCTCATTGACAGCAATATTTTATAAAACGTGAAATAATATAATGTCAGATCTACTTGTAATCGCAGAACATTAAGACAGTAAAACGTGATGTTATGCTTTGTGTCAAAAAGGATTCAAGAAAAGAGAGATACCCATAATGCTGTTGTGATTGACTTATAGGTGTTGCAAACAAACCAAGACATGATTTCACGTGTATTCTTGAACTCTGCTGGTCTGTGTTATTTGAAGGGAGGTGTTTGACAGCAGAGAACCAAAGGGGTGATGATGATCTAGAAAAACATAGTGTGGGATAAAATTAATTGAAAAATTGAAGTGATGGAAAGAAATAATTCTGAGGGGCAGGGTGAATTGGGGGGTTTGTTTGTGTTCCTATCAAATTCTCTCCATAATCTCCACGGCTGTTGACAAGTGCACAGTGTGGAAAAGGATTATGCCTTTATCTCTCCACGCAACGAGGCATGTTTTCCACCGGTCAATTTGTGTTCTGTTAACACACTCATTTGCACTTCACATAAACATGATAGAACCTAGTGCACCGATTTTGTAATAACCTGACGAAGCAAACTTTCTAGAGCGAAACTTGTTTAATTTATTAATTGAAATGAAATTGACCTCTGTCCTGTACTCTGTGCTTTTCATCTTTTCTCATTTAGATAAACAGCTCTGAAAGAAAGTCTGTTTATAGAATATCAAGGTTAAAGCAGCTCTGAGTAACATTTAAATATCTTTTAAACAGCCTCATGTTTCCTCTGATAATTATAAATGACCTTTAACAGCAAACGAGACCATCAGTGCAAAGAAAGACGTTTTTATATAGTTTTTATTACTACGTTTGGTCTGGTCGCACACCCAGTCCGATTTTCGGTTCACGCGTGCATGCTCTTTGGTCACATATCTGTATTGGTCCCAGATTTCAGTGTAGTGCAGCAACGCGATTTGAGAAGCCTATCCCTCCAGGTGAGGGAAGGGGAGCGGAAGCTTTGTTTGAGACAGTTATTTGTCGTCATAATGACTGATAACGGGGCTGAACCATCAAAAAAAAAAATGCAATGAAGAAAAGCTAAAAGGGAGAGTGGTAGACGAGCGGGAGGGCGTTGCCAAGCAACGTATACACAATTTCACAGGAGCGAACTGCAGTGTTTACTCCTAAATGAATGAGCAATAGCCTACTAAAGCAAAGTGTACTTTGCCTCACCATCATCAGATGAGTTGACCATTATTCATCTGAAATAGTCATTATTTACAACAACATAAACACATTACCTCATCGTGATCCATACTAACTGCCGCCTCTCGTTCATTCGCTTTCTGTGAGGTCACGGAGTCTTTCAGCTCCGTGAGAGTACTTCGGTGACACTGCATCAACTCATTGCAATCAGGTGTGTAGCACTTACTGGCATTAGTTGATGCTGTGTCACTAACCACTCTCACGGAGCCGAAAAGAGTCCGGTGCCCTCACACGTTCAACACACGGACATGCACTATATTGCTTCCTGATTATTTGAATCTCGCACGCCCGGCACGAGCTAGAAAACAGCTTCACGACAGCTGGCGTCGTAAAAATACTACCGCTTTTGTCCAAAGGGGCCGCCAAGGGACCAAGTTACTCGTAGTGGCTTTAAGGTCAATCAGAAATGTGAAGTCTCTCTAAATTTTCATCTCAGGCAAGTAAAAACATTTTTCAAAAGTTAATATGCCTAAATTTTCCCAGCATTGCATGACATTCTAACACCTGACAGCAGCTCACCGACATTTGGAGCCATTATTGCTGGAGTTATTTTATTATCTTTTCTTGAGATAAGAAGCTACCAAGCTAGGCTTGCAAAGTCACGCTAGGTAGCTTAACATGGCAACGTAAGCACTTATTACCTATAGATGTTGCTTTTTGTTGATTAGTTATTAAGAGGTTCTGCACATAATGCATAATGATGGGGCTCTAATATTCTTTGACTCAAAGGTCCTGATGTGTGGACGGCAAAAGAGCAGATTGACAATTCTCACTCAGAAGTCAAATTACAGCAATTGTCTGGTATTAATTATCTTATATACAAATACATACAAAACATCACATCCATTGGGAATCATTCATGCATTTAGATTATTTTAAGCTACATTCACACACATAAGAAACAAAGAAATAAACTATCAGAGGCCATTAATCTAATATGTATGTATTAACTACAGACAATCAATTTGGGTTCAAGAGAAAACATAGTACTGATTTATGCATTTATGCTTTAAAGGAGATTGTTGCTAAATATCAAAGCCAAAACACCTCTGTGTTTCTCTGTTTCATTGTTTCATGCCTCTAAGGCATTCGATAGAATCAACCATGCAAAACTATTTGTAAAACTACTTATGAGAGATGTTCCTAAATATATTGTCAGAATTCTAATGTATTGGTATACTCAGCAAACATTCCAGGTCAAATGGGATAATACTGTTTCTGATCCTTTTCATGTGGTGAATGGGGTCCGTCAAGGAGGAATCTTATCTCCTATTCTTTTTAATGTATATATGGATGACCTTTCAAGATAGCTAAATGAATGTCCAACAGGATGTATTGTGGGAGATCAAGTTGTGAATCATCTCATGTATGCTGATGACCTGGTTTTACTTTGTCCATATTCTGCTGGGTTATAAGAGCTGTTGAGGATATGCACACAATATGGAAGAGAATTTGACATCAACTATAATGCCAAAAAGAGTAAGGTCGTTGTTGTGAGATCTAGAGAGGACAACAAATCCTCTTTTCCTGCTTTCCACCTCTCAGATGGTCTCTTAGAAATATCCAGGGAATTAAAATATCTAGGACATGTCTTCTCAGATGATCTCATGGATGACAGTGACATTCGTCGTCAATGGTGTAAAATATATGCACAGGCCAATATGATGATGAGGAAATTTTCCATGTGTTCCACAGACGTTAAGTGTGCTCTGTTTAGGGCTTATGTCACGCCGCTGTATACAGCTCATCTCTGGTCCTCTTACAGAGTGAAAAATATGCAGAGGCTTAGAGTGGCATATAATGATGCCATGAGGTTGTTGCTCCGTGTTCCTAGGTGGCACAGAGCTAGCCAGTTATTAGTGTCCTCTAATGTACCTACATGTCAGGCACTGTTACGAAAGTTAATGTTCAATTTCATGTGTCGATTGGATTTATCAGAAAATAGCATCATTATAGCCTTAACCAACCCTATGATGGGCTATTGGTTCACATCCAGTCTTCGAAAGCATTGGCATGATAGCTTGCACCTATTTTAGTACAGTATTTTATTGAGTAATGTATTTTAATGTGTTCTATGTGTGTGTGTATGTTGGATGTGAGTGGACCATCTGAGTCTATAATAAAGATGATATATAATATAGCCTATAACCCCATCCACCTGTGTGTGTGTGTGTGTGTGTGTGTGTGTGTGTGTGTGTTTGCTTGTTCGCTTGTCCTACTGGCCTACTGCCCTGTGTCTGTGTGTCTCAATTCTAACTTGCCCAAAGTGAGCATTAAGAAGTCTGCAATAGAGCTATTATCTCAGATTAGTGTGTGTCACTAAGCAACGATGCTGACAATAATGATAAAATCAGAGAGAGACTGAGAGAGGGATTAATGTGGGAGTTTAAAACATCGCTCAGCCTCAACCTCTTGCCCTTACTCGCCATGTATTCATTGCATTTTTCAACTTTTTAGGGCTCCACACCTAAAATAAAGCAATTGTTTGCATAATTTTAAACATTGCATCTATAAGAAATCTTTGTTAATTTCCAAGCATAAAAAGCAGCCATTTCTCTGGGGACACTCTTAGCAGTGGGTAAGGCCTCATGAAAAATGCTCTTTTATCGAAAATGCTCCCGTGGTATTAAAACAACAGGATACACTGGAGGCTGTGCAACACTGGTTTTTAAACAGATTAATCCTCTGCGTCGTTTCAACACCGGATTCTAGCAGCTATTGTTTTTTAGTCAACTAAGACTTCATTGTGCCTTTTATTTGAATCAGGTTGTTTAAAAGCTGTCATGATTCATGAATGCACACGGTTTCAAATGCACGATTGGGAGTCACATCATGACTAAGTGGCCCACTCATATTTCTGTTTTCTGTTTTTGTCTCGCATATTCAGAGCTCCCTGATTGTCAATTGAATATGCAAAACATGTTCCAGCAGCACAACAGGGTGCTTAAAACACTGAAGTAAATGTCAAGTATAAAAAAAAAGATAAGTAAAGTTGTCAAACTGAGGACAGTCAATGATTAGACCAGTTCAATTTTTTCTAGTATTTTTAAACCCGGCTACTCAGTTAACATGCACATGTTACAGATAAAGTGATGCTGCTTTAGTCAGGCTGCCTGCTCTGTGAATCCAGGCTTTTGGGCCACAGGCATCCAGGCAGACAGCACCTTTCATCCAGAATCAGTGTCAGAAAACAGACCCGCGAGGGAAGATGTTGGCACACATTGCAAAAACTGTGACTCTTTGCAACTTGTGATTTTTGTGAAAAGACAAAAAGGCCACTTCCAGTGACTCAACACAGGCATGCTTGTGAAACTTTGCCGACAGCTCTGGGGGATGCTGGGATTGGCTGCTCACTTTATTTTGATATGCCTGTTTGCGGATGAGTACACACACTCATCACAGACCTACAGACGTCATTACACCACTCTGAAGTCAAGCCAGGGTAACATGAGCCTCCGTTAACTGGATTGACGAACAAATGGCTGTGACACAGCAACCAAAGCGAGATGTGTCTTTCTTTTTCATCCATGATTCAGTGTTGCTGGAGGAATTACTAGCGTCACCCCCACTCAGAGAAGTAGCAACAATCGCCTAGCTACACAGTGACTCATTATATGGCCAACATCACAATGTTTAATCTTTGTATGCAGGCTGGCACTGCCTTGAAATCATTCCACCTGCCTGCATGTCTCCACCATCAACTCAGTCATTGTGCCTGGCTTGGACATGAACGGTGACCAATGCATTCCAGGGCATGGAGGTACAAATACAGAGGGACTAGACCATGGTCAATTTATTATTATGCAAACATCTGATGCTGCCAATTGGCCAGTTGGGTGCCAACACTTAGTGATATAAGACAGGCAAAAGGCACCATCAAATATTTATCAATTCTTGTCAACTGACCTAAATGACCAAGAGACTAGCAAAAATTTCTTTCAACCAAATTATTAAGGCACAATGTGTTTGTAATATCCTTGTATCAAGTTCTTGTGATTTACAGTTCCTATAAAGGGAAATTAAAATTAGATATATAATATTTGAAAATACATTAGTTTTTTAGTACTAACAAGAAGACATTTGTTTTTAATACGTGATATTTTATAGTCCCTAATATCTATTTGACTGTACCATCTGACTTCTGTGTGAATGGATGGAAGCCCCAATACAATCAAATTTTCATAACAATGTGTTATATAACCCAAGTGAGCACCATTTGTCTGTCTTATGTTGCCCATTCCTCTTTGATTGTGAAAAAATATAAATGTTCAAACTCATTACGTTCAAGAGTCATTGGGTATTTTTTCTTCTATTGGCTCGGCTGGTCATTGTGAAGCAACAGCTCAATCAAGAGCTGACAAATTTTCTATAGCTTCTTTGTAGGAGAGAAGCTGAATTAGTCTCCCTGGAGTGATTTGTGATACATTTGCTTCACAAATTAAGAATTGACGAGTTAAAGCTAGGGTCAATGGGGTTTTAATAGTGTCAGACATTACATTACCTGAACAATGATAGCACATAAGAATCTGCCTCGGACTAATTTACTCAGCAGTATAAACCGTCCAGAAAGGTAAAATCAAATGGTGTCCCTGCAAAAAACAGTTGTCCAATTGGAGCGAGAGCAGTTTTACATGATCTAATCAAATGTTTCATAATGTCTCCACTACAGTCAAGTTGTTTCATGCTCTGCTTAGTGTAGATCCCTCCAAAAAAAATTAAATTACACTTTATGACCGCAGCTTCCATTTTTGTTGTTGTTTTCTTTTAATAGTTCATTCAAATATTGCAGATATAAAATGGTTGAGTATGATCCTCAGGGAATAACAATGTTATCACTTTTTGTAAAGGTTTGAAAACTTGCTTAGTTATGCCATGATTTAGATCTTAAAAGAATTGTGCAAAACCCCAGTTTGCCCAATTTGCTGTAGCTAGCTAGAACTTAATTTGGTTTGAAAGGAAATAACTTTTTACCAATTGTTTTACTTTAATCACAGTGTAACATGCAGCTTATAATTTGTTTCTGTTGTCCCAATCAGAAGTCCTGTCAGGAAAGGTCAGTCCCGCCTCTTTTAAATTAAAAAGCTTATATTTAAATCATAGGATACATAAGAATTTAATTATTTTTCAATATTAATCCTGACTGTGTGTTAACACCACAGTTGTAGCTCAGTACATCAGTGAAAGTTTTCTTGAAAGGGAAGAAATACTGTATGTTGAAGAGTGTTGGGAAATGTTAGCTGGCATATGGTTGCTCTGTGTTGTGCCTGACCTCATGTGCTTTGGGGGAGGCATATTTTGATCAAAGCTCAGCAGTTAAGCTCTGCCTGGAGATAGGTATGTTTTAAATGCATGGCCATCGACTACTCGCATGCACACACAAAATATGTATGCACACAGGCACGCGCCGTCACACACTTCAAACTAAAAGCTGCTCATGGAACAGCTTGATATAAACAGACGCCCGTACAGGACAGAGTGTTTCATTTGCTTAGGTTTCCCTATTGTGAAACTTGTCACTGAAGTAATCGCTTGTGGCAGGGATCACCATAGAGAGAGTGGAACAAGTGCGATGCAGGGTGGAGAAAAATAAACAGAAGGAAAGAGAAGGCAGCACAGAGGCTAGCCAGGGAGGGTGTTGTTGAGGACCCGGGTGGGGGGTGGGAGCAGTGGGAGCAGGGATGAAGAGTGCTGCAGTGTCATTGATTTTGGAGCGCTTCTTTTGCAGTATATTGTATGCATATCAGATAAGAGTGGAGTGGATAAGACGGACAGCTCATTCAAAATCCCCTGCAGTCTCTCCTTCAGAAAGGTCAAAGTTGAGGATGTGCTTTGTGTCTCATGCTGCACAAGGTGGATGTTGTAATGCATGTAAAAGAGAGTATCTAGAGAGATGTAGTGAAAGCATCCACCACAGCCTCAAGACCACAAAGCAAACAAGACAGCAAGACGGATGAAAGTCTTAATCTTGCCAGAAATGAAAAGCAATGGCACCCTTTTGGCTTGAACGAAAACAAGCAGAGCATCTTTCACATCTGCTCGTCCTACCAGACAGGAAGACTACTGGGAACACCTGGCACACGTGCAGCTTCCCTGCTCTACTTATAATGCTGTTTGAAGTATATTTTATGGATTTAACTGTCAAGATGTCGGCAAATCTTGCGTCGTTCCTTTATTGTCTTTTAGAACAACACAATGTGTGTGTGTGTATATATGAATTTAGGCCAAGAAATTCATAAACAAAACAAATTCTACAACTATAATAAAAAGAGGGCATTATTTGATGCAGTATATTTGCACCAGATTGCATCATATGCAGTTGTTTCTCTTGTTGTATCCACCTGTTCTTCCTCCTCCAATATCAAGACTGCTGAACCCACTCTAATACACCAATTAACGGTAGCTTTCCACTTGAAGTGGTCTGCAAACAGCAAAGATCTGTTCCTTGTTTCTATCCACATGGAAGAAACCTATTTCATACTGTGTGCAGTACCAAGGCCCACTTTGAATCTCGACACCACATATCTTATTAACGGGTAGAAATAGCAACAACAATGTCCCAGAAAAACCTTCATTTAATTGCCACATGGAATGTGAAGTGATGCTGCTTTGGTATTCCTCTGTCCATTAAGCCTGAAGTAAGACTTTTGAAAAAAACATCTAATGAATCACTTCACTTCCCTCCTTTTAGTTGAAGTGAGGCCAACCGCAATGCTACATGTACGATGTGTAACAAATGTACTGTGATTTTAATGGAGTCATCTGAGCATAACACGCATGACAGAAACCAGAGTAAAGAGCATAGTTGCTGTGTCACCTTCAACATATTTAGTATAGAAGCTCACTGTGAAATGCACTGTATTTGTTCTTCTCACTGATTCTTTATGCAGCAAATGTGTAGTCTTGCATTGCAAAGAGGAAGAGAGAGCTCTGTGTGTTATGACAGGATTTATGTGGTGGTTGGATTTGACTATTAATTATTTATTTGCAGTAGCCTACTTGTAACTCCAGGTCATTTTCACCTCACATACCCTTTGAATCCTCAGTATTCACGATCCATCCATAAAGTGCTAAAGCATGACTAGAAATGGCGTAGAGTACAGTAGTTGCCTAGCGCTACTATGCTATCATTTAGCAGCTCTAGTGGTGAGAGGGAAGCCTTAAGTGACGGTCTGAGTGTCTTTGTCTATGGTGGGTGGCTGCTGGAACCTTTGATTGGACCGTAGGCGTTTGGTGTTCCCACACTGATGGATATCCGCCCTCACAGTGTCCATCAATATCTGTCAGAGTTTTTATCTCCCCTCCTGTCCTGTTGGAGGGACGAAGTAAAAAAAACAAAAAAAAAGAGACAGTGTATCAAGCTTGAAACTTGACTAGTCTACTTGCCCATGTGTAAAGTGGGTTAATGTCCGTGTGTGTTGTAGTTGCATGTAGCTGTCGGCCAATGTTCAAAGACAAGCAGCAGCAGCTGGGACTCAAATCTGACTGTGTCTTAATTACGCTCCCTTGTTGCTAGGGGCAACATTTTCTAGAACAAGAAACTTGACCTCGGGCAGTATTACAGTTATGCTAATTTCCGTATGCAGTGGGAAATGTAAAAGCCTCTCCTCAGTGCTTTGTCACAGCAATTTGAATGCATTAGTGTTCAGGCCATTGAGGGTCTTCCTGAAAGTGAACTGCAGCTGGCATTGTGTTTGGTGTTATTGGAGTCAGGTCTTTGCAAGAAGGAGAGACAGAAGGATGCAGAGAAAAAGAAGAGATATGGGGCTCATTCTCTTCGCAGTGTAAAAGACTAATCTCCCAATTCCTGTTAAAATCCCCTGAAACACCAGATGCATAATGGAAGAGAATAGATTTCAACCTTTCTGGCTTTGAAAAAGTATTTTATTTTCTCAGTCATGTTCAGGAACAACAATGTAATGACATACTTTGGGTTGCCCACAAGCACTTTGATTGACTCATTTATAGTCTAAGATCAGTAGTCTGAATGCAGAGAAGTCTCAGAGACTCAAATACTCATGACAAATGGCTCTTGTTATACTTGAGATATTAAGCCTTACTCATAATTACGTCTCATATATATATATATATATATATATATATATATATATATATATATATATATATATATATATATATATATATATATATATATATATATATATATATATATATATATATATATATATATATATATATATATATATATATATATATATATATATATATATATATATATATATATATATATATACAGTATACAATCCAGATGCAAGTTCTTTCAACATTTGCCAATTATTATGTATGCGTCTCTGTTAGTGAGAATACAATCTTCGATCTATTGCTTCTATCACGGTCTTTCCAGTTTGCAATCGATGTGTGTTTCCCCTTGATTTAACTTGACCCCTAGAAAATAATCTCCTGGATGATCATACTCAATTCCAGAGGGTGTTGGTAATGCAACTGAAGGTGTTTTGTTAAGGATATATTACACTGAAAGGCGTAGAGTTTAGCAATCTACTTACAATAAAAACAGTTGAGCTAGCAAGCTAACAACTATCCAGAAATGAACACAAACTATTTTTTTACTCAAATTGGTAGACTGCAAGGGAGACTGTGTTTTCCTCATCTTCATGGGCTCTACCCCGGCGCATGATTTAGATTTAAGACGGAAAGTATATGTATGTGTGGATATGGATATGTGAGTTGTACAAATATGGAGATATGGACGTATGAATTGTGTTGATGCATACGGTGGATGTATTTTTGTATGGATGTATGTAGTGGATATTTCATTTCATTTTTCGTTTGACTTTTGTTTATCCTCGGGAGACCAATTCAGGGGTGTCCCTCATTTGCAATGGCGTCGAGTATATATGGATATATGGATTGTATAAATATAAAAAAAAATATATATATATAAAAAATTATTATAAAGTTATTGAGCTGTGGAAAAGGGGTAGGATTAAATAAGTTTATACTTCTTCCTACTCCTTTTCAGGCATATCAATTCAATGTTATGTTTATTTTTTGTTTATTTTGTTTATTTTTATTTGTGAAATCATTTGAACATATTCTTTGTGTTGTGTTTTCATGCTTTTAGTTTTTCTTTTTTTTTTGATATGTCTGAAATAAAGTTTAATCAATCAATCAATCAATCATTCAGTGGTTGCCCTGTTATGGATCTAAAAAACCTGCCAACAGTGCGTTCCTTCACTATGATTCTATGTTTTAAAATGGCTGGAGTGGTTTCATTCCTGTTGCTTTTAATGTCTTAGTAGATGGACAATTTGTGTCACTTTATCTACTATTAACACAGGGACACACTCTGTTAGTGGCCGTTTGCACAAATTGCTCACTGACTTAGTAACACTCAGGTGGAGTAAGATTATGTTTGCATCTTGGAGAGATGGATGTATTCGCACCTTTTCAACATCTGGCTAGAATGCCTCAATTTTGCACATTGGCATTTTAGCCACATTATCAGTGTAACTCTATGCCTACATTTTTTTAGAATCCCCTGACTTAACCTTTAGCACCACCATGAGGTTGACATCTTGGTTTTCAAGTGAAATATACTGAAGACTACTGGATGTATTGTCTTTAAATTTGACAATTAGTAAGGACCTTTGTCAATTACCAGATGGTTACATAAAAACATGCTAAACTGGGATGGTGAACTTAATAAACAATGTTAGCCATGTAATGTATTTGGTAGTTATCCACTTTAGTTTTAAATTGGTAAAATGTTCCAATCACAGACTCAACAAAAAATGATGGACCCACCAGCTCTTTTATTGTTGCAGGGCACAGTGGTGAGTCTTAATTACTTTTGACGGATGGATAATGTTTGTTATGAAGAATGTCTCCCGCTACATTGAAATTAAGAGATTGTCCAAAAGTGGGAAATCACTTTGGGATTCCGCTAATTTATTTCCATTTATCTTATCTCTTGACAGCACAGACTTTCATTTAAACCATACTTCATTCTCAGCTTGCTGTAAAAGACAGTTATAGGCCATATTGTGTGTGTTTCTTTCTTCTCAAATCTGCATGGTTGGATAAGAGTGACAAGAACGAATAATGTTTGCGCAGGTGCATTACAGTTTGAGGGGCTTATACACACTTCAGGAATATTTGTTAACCCAAAATGTCTTGAAGTCAAGATGTTTTGTAGTCAAGCTTTTGTGCTTATATGGGTGCACTTTTTCCTAATTAATCAGTAAACTTCACCGTGAAATAAAGTGCTGATATTTCCCCCGAGATCTTCTATGAGGCTTGGACGTTCTCCGCTTTTAACCTTTGAACTGGCATGTCAGATTCTAAAGTTAATTTAAGCTTTTTAATTAAAGATTTAAAAATAACTTTGTAACTTCAGAACTAACACAAAAATATTTGGCCAACGGTAGCCTTAAATATGTGGTCTTAACAGATGGGAGATTTGAGCTCTGCTTCAGTAAAACATCCTCCCATTCCCTTCCCAAATATCTTCCAAGTATTTACCCTAAGCAAGCTCCTGAATCCCCCTCCTGCCCAATTGGAGCTGCTTAACAGCTGAATAGCTTCCTGATCTTTGGCTCAACAGACATTAGCTCAAGGTGGAGTGAACAGTTCGTTGGAAGTTTGTGAAGCAAATCATTGCTTGATTTTGTATGTGCAGTCAAGCTTCCCTGAATCATTGAAGGTTAACAACTAAGGGTCAGATCAATACATCTCTGTGGAAAAGGTCTATAGTACCATAGTAATGATAGAATATAAGACATCAGGACTCAATAACGCACAACACAACAGAAAGCATCAGGCTGCCAACCTCTGTCGAATAAGTTGTGTTCACCAGGATCTGGGTTTGAACTCCAGGTTGCAGACTGCTGGAGCATCTCTTGGCTGTGGTGTTGATTTGGAGAAATTTCCGGTGAAGCGTGCAGGAAAGGCTCCGGAGGGAAGAGCATGTAGAGATGTCAGATGTTTGGCTGAGGGAACCATCCTCAAAATGTGTGTCTCGTGTAAACCTGTGATAAACTGCCTCTACATTTGGAAGGTTGCCAGCTAAAGATGTGCACTTTATTATCTGCAAATGTTGCTCCAATAATGCTTTAAATTCATTTTATGATTATGATTTCATGTGTGAACTTGTCAGAGAATATCAAAATGAGGCTTTCAACGTTCGGTCTCTCCACAAGCGGCCCATCTATCTATCTCGCAGCATTATTCTTGTTATTAAGTTTTTTTTAAGTCCCGTTTTTCTGCCAATTTTCCTACAAAGTACAGCAGGATTGTGAGGGTGTATGCTTGTGCTAGTTCTAGCTGTGGAAAACAACACATTGTCTGACCCTTGCTATGGATTAAGAAACAGCAGTAGGGGGCAGGGGGTGGTTACTGCAAACCCCTGCTGTTAAAACCTTGTCTGCTTCTGCCACTGCCGCCCTAATTAGATTCCTTTGCCAACATATTTTCAAAGTGATTTTCTTATATAATCAGAAGGTATTGTTACGGTTTCTGCAGACAAGTTACAAACATTGTTTTAATTCAGGTTGAAAATCTAAGTCATTAAGATGTCAGCGACAGCGTACTCTCAAATGAAACGCAAATTGATTCCAACATATAAAACAAGGCAGTTCACATAAGGAGTGTCTCGGCCTCTGTTCGCACCTGCTGCACACTGGTCGCCCTTCCTCCGGTGTGGTCTGTTTCTAGAGGAATTTCTCTTGATTCTATGTCTTCCATATCTCAGTGATGTGTGTCTGCCTGGCTCTGTTCTGACACTTCTGGGGTTTGATTTAGCTCCCAGCTAAATCATTAGCAGGCAGCTGGAATTCATACTGTGAAGGGAACACCCCAGAGAGCACAACCTGTACCGCCCACGTACCGCCACGTGTACAACAATTGTTTTAACTCAATAATAAGCCTTAAAATTCCTGGCTGAATCTAGGTTAGACTTTCCAGCAAAAGTGGTAATCAGTAATCACATAGGACTGGATGACATTACAGCTAAGTTGCATCACTGATGCTACTTTAGAAGTAGCATGTGTTGGCTGCATATTATCTGAATCACCTTCCTCTGTCTGTTCTTTTCCCTATTGTTACATTCTGATCATATATAACCATCATGTATAAATAGGTAATACATTCATACGATCATGTGCACAGCCTTGTTATAGCAAAAGCAAAACATTTTAATATTAAAGTTCCATTGCTTACCGCATCATGTTTCATATTATGTATCTATGGTGGCCATATATTAAACAATTATAAGCAGCATCTAAACTTGTGTCAGTATTGTAAGCTAATGTAGGTCCTTTCATTATCTGGCAACACTCATCTCATTCAGCTGCCTGCAATGAGTCACGTTGACCTACAAGCGACAAGATGTCCACAGCGTTTGTGCATCAATCAAAATGAGTCTTTCAGCTTAACAGGGTTTTAATGTTTTCCTCTGTGTTTTACAGAGACGAAATGGCCATGTCTGGAATATATATATTTATATATATTATTAACATTATTGATCATTTGATGCAGTAACATGCCACTATTATAATGGGTTCAACTTCAGGCATGTCCACGCACTTTCCAATTACAATCCTTCAGATTTCAGTCCAGGATGACTTGGGGACACCCGTGATGGCTGGAATTGTTTACAGCAAGGGAAACTTGGAGCTCTTACATTGCTAAAGAGATGGAAATGTGCAGCATGTTGCCTGCAGCTGTTTATCTAACAGATGACTGCTTCACAATAAAAGCAACAGCATGTTAAGCCATATGATTTCAATGTGAAACGGTAGCAGTAGGACATATTTGATAACTTGTTCCAGTTGTGACATGCTGTGAGGATATCACTGAGCTAAAATTACATTGACTTTAAACAAAAATTAAATAACTTATAACAAATAGTTTCCTGTGAATTCTTCATGCGTGAACTGTGAAGGCAATTTGATTCAGCACAGCAATGGCTGACTCAACCACTTAAAACAAATGGGTTGTGAATTTGAGAAGATTTTTTGTTTTTTGAAAGTAGACATCGATAGACACGGGTCTTTGAAAGTGCAAGCATGTATATATTTTTGCAAAAATGGTTATTGAGTGTCTTTTGAACATTAGTAAATTGGCTGTGTTAGGCTGTCTGCATGTGTGTCCCGCCGTCTGTGCGTCCTTGTTTCAGTCGCCACCTGCCTCGAGCCAGTTTGACGGTCACGCGCTGCCTGAATGATTGAAGTAGAATGATGGCGTTTGTGAGCCTCTTTAAAGCCCCTTGTTCTCATTATTAAAATTCTCAGTGTTGTAACAGTAATCTGTTTTTCAAACTGTGCCTATGTGGGGTCCTTGAATTTAAGGCAATTGGGACTGAAAAGTGCTTTAAAAGCTCTTGAATTTGATATGTAATAATACTTTAGAAACCCTAAAATATTTTGAATGGGTGTTGCTAATAATGCACTGACCATAGATACCCAAAATTTGGTGTTCATTTCATGAAGAGTCTAAGGATTATAACTTATATGAAAACACGTTTGCTACTTGTTAAAAATCCCTACATTGGATCAGCTTTTCAGATTTCCTTTCACCAAATTGAATTGAAGTTTTCAACTTATTTGACTATGTACAGTCCCCCTGTAGCTTTGGCCTGCTCCGTAGATTAAATAATGGAACAGTTTGTTGCAGTGACGCCATGCCAGGCTGTAAGATGAACATTTTGACATATGGCTGTAAAAGAAGCACATTTTGCTTCCTCTAAATCAGCAAACACAGGGAAAAAGGAGAGTAGCAGAAGGTCAGACACATGGCGCGGGCTTCATGCGGTGAAGAGCGGGGATATGTTTGTGTATGTGCGTATATGTGTATGCATCTGCTGGCCAGAGCAGTGGCAAGCTATTATTGTACACTGATGTATGTGTTATCTCAGCAGTATTTGCCAGTTTAAGATACTGTACTGAGATATGGGCAGCTTGTGTGTGTGTGTGTGTGTGTGTGTGTGTGTGTGTGTGTGTGTGTGTGTGTGTGTGTGTGTGTGTGTGTGTGTGTGTGTGTGTGTGTGTGTGTGTGTGTGTGTGTGTGTGTGTGTGTGTGTGTGTGTGTGTGTGTGTGTGTGTGTGTGTGTGTGTGTGTGTGTGTGTGTGTGTGTGTGTGTGTGTGTGTGTGTGTGTGTGTGTGTGTGTAATTGTCCATCCCAATGCATGCGCTATCACGCAGGAGGAAGTGGACCGTCACACAAACAGGAATAAAACCATTGCATTGGAGTTTGACGTCCACCTGTACCTCTGTCTAATATTGCTCTGTCATACTTCAGGCATCATGGTAAATCTCTTGGGGTTGTTTAGCCAAGCTGAACCAAACCCTCTCCAGTGTGAATCACTCTCAAGCTGCCTCGAAAGAACTAAGAAACTCTGCTAACTGACTGAGCCTGCCCGCTCGCCTCTGTGCTTTGGAAGAGTTTGTGCTAATGTGACCATACAGGGAAGGGAAGGAAGTACTATATGTCGTTGCTCTTTTAGCAGGGTGAGAGCTGTTATTAGCGCAGTATGTGTGGTTGATGATCAGTACACAAGGTCAGACTAAATGCTGGGCAGTGAACAGCACCAAACAGCCTTCCTTACCTTGGACATACCAAGGTATTGTGATGCAGACAGATAGCAAGCTTTGTGGATATGAGGTGGTTTATCCACACCACCTGTCAATTCAGTTACATCAAACACACCAAATTCACCCATTAAGGGCAATTTGAGGCAAGCAGGTTTGACAAAACATTGCAGCACACAAACAATATTTTCACACGAGAATACTGTAAAGCTGTCTCAAAAAACAACATATGCTGGTGTAAACTTTGGAAAAAAGAAAACAACATCAACAATTACACAACCCTCAAATTTGCCTTATTAAAGTTAATGATCACCAGCAAAAGCAATTTCAAGTACAGCTTGTCCCAACTCTTGATGATGCCACGCTGTATTTTATATGCTACCCTATATCCCAGTCATTTTGGAAGGTTCAGTCATTTGCATGCTGGTTAAAGCCAACTGGATACATCATGTTTGCCTCTTAAAAAACACTCCCCTATTTAATTCTCAGCTAATGAGGCCATTTGTCTTCTGATGCCCAGGAGAATGTGCTTATCACTGCATTACCTATGAAGCTTAAAGCTTCATGTGGCCTCATGTGTGGCCTCCAAATGGAAAGAGCTGTCATTAATATCCCTCATGGTAAGAAAAAATTCTTCAAGGGATTAAGGTGTGTGTGTGTGTGTGTGTGTGTGTGTGTGTGTGTGTGTGTGTGTGTGTGTGTGTGTGTGTGTGTGTGTGTGAGACTGTCAGATGACTGAAGGCTATCTGCTGCTCTGCTTTTGAAAATCACTGAATTATTTGAGTATTGAGTATACACGACTATTTCGACGGAGGTTTCCCCAGAGTGAGTTTTTGAAGCCTCCTAGTGTGTTATACTATCAGGCTCTGAATGACTATCCTAACACACTGATATAGCAAGTATAATGTTAGCATGCTAACAACACAAAGTAGGGTACAGCTGAGGCTGAGGCAGGACCGTATGGATGGTACGGTTAAGTGACAGGAGCTTGAAAAATGTTATATGGATGGTACGATTAATTATAATTTCCTTAAAGACAATATTGTGTGACTCGCAGTAGGAGCACATATGGCTTGAATGGACACAAAACTCTCCTGGTCATCATCAGAACAGAAGATTGACAGGAGATTGACAATTATATTTGGTTTAACCCATTGATGACGGCTGCTGCGCGATGCCACATTGGCTCTCCTGCCTGATGCTGCGTCGCGCAGCATTATTACTTTATCTAATTTTCATGGCATTCCCAGCATAGAATGCACTGTCATTGGTTCAAATACACATGAGGTGGGTTTTGTTGATTTTTTTAAGACCACGTGACCACCCAAAAGTTGTGTGGTTTGCCGAAAATCATGTCAATCAAAAAAAAAAAAAAAAAAAAAAAACGGCGACAGAACAGTTAGTGGCGTTTGGTGCGCAGAATCAAGGTCTACTATAGACTACTGACGAAAATCACACAACACATTGCATCTATTTATTAACAATATTTAATAATTTTCTAATTCATCTAATTTTGACGATTTTTAGAAATATTTGTTGGTTTGTAAGCGCTAAGGGAGCATGTTTAAATAAAACCTGTGAACCTTAACTTTTAAATGTATTTTATTTCATGTTTATATGTGCTACACAGGCTTAGATATTAAGGTTTTGGTAGACTTGACAATTCGTACTATTTTTTCAGAAAACCCTCAGGCATTAAGGACATGCATCCTAGATTGCCATAGTCATCAATGGGTTAAGCTAAAAAGTTGAAGGTTAATGTGCACATAAAATATAGGGGAGAGGTTAACAACCACTACCAAAGTCCGTTTCAGGAGGACACATTCAATGATCATGTTCAAAATATGAGCACCACTAATGGCAGGTGGAAGCTAACAATAACAGAAAAAAAGAGCCTCTTCTTCATGGCAACGGCATCCATGCTTGTGTAAATTACAGTATTTTAAGCTGCCAATGATGCCAAACTGACGAACAAAACATGTTTTCCCACAACCAAAACTGAAATATTTCAAACTGGTGGCTGAAAGTGCTATGTTATGTAACATTAAATATTTCATTATTAACACTTCTGGACCATCAGAGCCATGCCGTTAGCTTGTTCAAGGATGTTAGCAGCTCCTCAAAGCAGGATACGCATATTTCCTTTCAGTTTTTACACCCCAACACCTTATAAGCTTTGGAGTGAAATCATATATATCAGTCACATTGGAGGGGAGCAGAATTGACATCCCTTTATCTGATTATCACATAATGCTCAACATCCACCCAATGTTGCTGCAAGCTCCTGCTGCATATGGAGGTCTACCGTGCATATCCATACAAATTGCGTTTCAAGAAAGATGAAAAGGATTAGAAGCGGTGAAATGTTGACAACATCGGCCCCTGGGGAGAAGGCTCCAGGTGGGCTTGTCGGAGCGTGGAGCTCCTTCCCACTGTATCTCCTCAAGGAGACATAGCATGGCTGGGTGAACTCCCCTGTGCAGGGCCCTCGTTCTGTCTGTGTCACGTCCCATTTACAATGAGCACGCTAGGTGGCTACACTACGATGAACACTGATTCGCTATTGTTCTTGTTTTAATTTTTTTTCAAATATTCTGGTGGTGCGATGTGTACGATTCAAGCAATTATAGTTAAACAGGGAGACAGTGTCTGTGTGTGTGTTTGTGTGTGTGTGTGTGTGTGTGTGTGTGTGTAAATTAGTAAGAGTCTGTGAGTGGGTGTGCTTACAGTGCATGTCAAAGGGATTAACGTGCAGTAAGTGCTATTCCTGCCATCTACAGTAATATTGCCGGTTTTTATTCAGTATCACATTTTCCATTAGGATTCCATAAAGCATTATTACTGTGCATGTCACTCTCCATCTCTGCTGCTATTACTCACGTCTGTTATTTATTTTCTTTCTAAAATCTAAAAGCTTGCCTTCTTCTCATTCTCCTGTCATTTTCCCCTTTAGCCCACCAAGACACCCGCCACCCCTCCACTAGCCTATCATTTTAAAACCTCCCCTAATTAAAACAGAAAGTCATTCCAAGCAGATGGCATGAGCTGGCCTAGGTAATCATTGCCAAGTGAACCATGGCCCCTGTAGACCTTTGCTGAAAATGAGTAGCGAGCTCAGTTGGATTGGGTAAGAAGCTCAGACTCTCAGAGAGAGACAGCACAGCGTGGGCACAGATTCTGACCTGCACAGGCCACGCACTGGATCAACGTGAGATTTTCAAGGTCTTTGTCATGCGATAATAAAAAAAAAGACTTAAAGCGCCTGTAAACCCAAATCCACAAAATCCTTTGAACTTTGTAATTTGGGGAGTTAGATGCATATTAAGCATCTGAAAAGAATAAGGAATATTTATCAGTCCAAATGAAAGATATTGTCATTTAAGTTTCATAAACTTTACAAAAATGTTGGTTTAGATGAGGCAGGCTATGCTTTGGTTCTCATCACACAATAAGTATTTTGATCCAATCACGGTAGTTGCTGCTCGAACATTCTAAGAACAGTAAACCCGCACGGAATGCATCGCTTTAGCTTCTCAATTCTTCCCACAGCTGTCTTTTTGTTCATCTCATGGGAGTCTTGAGATTAATTCATTAATTAATTCATTCATTATTTGAATGATACTTTTAATGTGTTGTATCTTCCAAAATTTGTAGGAAGTTATGAATCTAATTATTGTGTTGCCTTTAAACCTGAATTCATGTCCTGGGGGTCTCTCACTCTCTTACACTGCCACGCTCATCTGCATGAGTTATAAATAGGTTTTGAAAATATGCATGTGGTATGTGAACACAATATCAGCGTGTGTGTGGTTGTTGTTTTTAGAATGCTGGCACACCACTAATGAGTTTATCCACATGAGGGATGTGTTGGTTAAAAGGATGTCACCATCCTCGTCTGGCCCATAATCACCCGTCTTCACCTTCAACAAAGGCCCACAGTCCTGCTCTCTAATGAGGACACAAATGGTACTTAGGGTGTATTCACACATGCCGTGTTTAGTTCGGTTGAAACGAACTCAGATGCACTTCTGCCTTCGGTGCGCATCTTTCAGGCAGGTGTGAATACAGCAATCGCACTCGGGTGCGGACCAAACAAACGCTCCGAGACCCAGCTGAAGAGGTAGTCTCGATGCGTTTCCAAACGCACTCTGCTGCAGTTCGTTTGTGGTGTGAATTTGTTCGGACTCGATCCGACCCAAATGCAGGAGGCACTGTGCCTTTTCTTTCTTTTCTTTTTTAATAAATAGCCGTCAGCTTCACATTATGGGAAAGTGTTGTTGTCACCATTATTAGGAAGATTAGTTGTGGTTTGACCGGGAGCCCAGAACAATATAAATGCTGGATGTGTTCAGCGATCAGATGAAGGAGAGGGGAGCGTCTCTCGCACAGTGCCAACAGGTTCACGCTGCGCAAGAAGTGTGTGTTTTTATTTTGCTTCCCATGTACGGGACCGTCAATACTATCCCCGTGTCAGTTTGGAGCTGAACTGCGCCGACCCAGCTGATACACAGCTTAATCAGCTGAGTGTCAGCTTGAGCCTATTCTTCTCGCGTGACGCGCATCCAGCACCAAAAATACAGTAAAAAGGATGTTTCACATCGTAGGCTACAAGCCACATAACGTGGCATTGACATAAGGCTACACATTATGACCATATGAAACAACAATAATTTGATGTTTTTCCTCTTTATTTATAGGTTAGATGTAGGCCCTTTTATTATTTTTAGCCCCATATTATATCAATGATATATATTTCGCAGTTTAAACTTCGTGCTTCCTGTTTCTCTCCACCCCAGAATGTCTGTCCAATGAATGAATGACCTCAGATCACGTGTGGTTTTGCTTCGTAATGCTGGTTCACTTGCAAAAGGGGCAATATGAAAGTGGACCACACCAAACAAAAAAAATCAAAACTCTATTTGGTCTGGACCAAAGCAAGTGCACTAGCGGACTTTCCCAGTGTGAATACACCCTTAGTCTTCGCTCTGGAAAACCTACACGCTTTATGTGATCTGAGAAGAAATAACAATCAAAAACATTTGTTTATTGCCTTTGAGCGGGCAACTTGAGGGCTTTGGGCTTTAGAGAAGGGCGAGACCAAAAACAACAAAGGGAGAGGAAGGGATGTTTGTATTCATAGTTTAATGTCGTTGGTACAGAAAGAATGTTAATTAAAAAATGTTGAAGATTGTTTCAACGATTGTAGTCACAGGCTGAAACACATTTACCGCTGGAACACACTACCCATCACCACAGCAAGACTATTAAAAGTTTCATAATTTTCTTCTGAAAGCATCAAGAAGCCAAGGAAAGAGCTGTTATCAGTTTGACTTTGATACACTGACACAGGAGAAAATTGGGTCAATTAAACAAGATCCAGAATTGAGAGACAAGCAATGTGTAATATGAGTGCTTCTCGGCTTGAGGCTTTCCTGTACTCTAGCTGCTGGACTGCAGTAATGCCCCTTACTATCACATCATAGATAGGGCTTAAGTGACCCGTACTGTAAATGTGACAATTTGATTTCAGTGGGATTTAATGCGTGTTGAAAGACGGCCAGAGAAAACCAGACACAGGGCCAATAGCTGGACATGTCCACCTCTTAGGTCCTGACTACATATACAGTTTGATTTACTTACTGAAATCTTTCTTAGCAGTCCTTTTCTTTTTACTGACCAACTGAGATGAGACAAATGGACAAATGTGCTCATCGAGAGAGTAGACGTAAGACAGTACATTCGAATCAATAAAAAAAAGACAATGAAGGACCATGCAATTTCTACAAAAATGTATTCTAAAAATAAACATTAGTTGTCTATTTAAAGCTGTGCGTATTAGTAGTAGTGGTAAAGAGAGCTAGACAGAGAAGTTGAAACCTTTGCTCCTTGTGTCACCCCTGCACTGCTTGTTGAAGTGGGTGTGAATGTTTACTTCAGTTTTATAATAGTATAGCAAGTTCTGATGATGAAGCATCAGCAACACAGACCCAGTGTGCATGACAGTGGCATCAGGGATGTATTTTCTTACAGGACATGAAGAACATTTTCCTCTTCTATCATTAGTCTCTACCATTGTTTAACCATTCTACCACGACATTTAGTTAATAATAAATAACCTATTCATGCTCAATGCACATTTAGTTCTCGCTTTACTTTGTGTTGTGACTAAGCTCTTATTAAGTTTAACTCCTCTCCTGTGTTCAAACTAATGGCCATGTTTGAACCTGCTCTTATGCTTTACTGCTCTTTGATACCAAGGTCAGGAAAGAGCAGGACAAGTGGATCAGAATTAAATTAGTGTGAGCACTCTTAAAGAAGAAAGAAAGAAAGAAAACAGCTTGCTCTCTTTCCTAACAGCCGCCTGAGCTAAGCTTAAGCTCCCCTCACATCTCAAAACACTGGATCTAATTTGAAGCATCAGAGCCGAGACGGGGCCAGCTTAGGAAGAGTTGTGGTTGTGTAACAAGACCGGGAGAGCTCGGCTGAGGGGCCTTTTAGCCAGTGATTTATTAGACTGTACTGCAGGTCCTCCTGCTGAGGCAGACTGAGGACATAGAATGACTCTGCCCTATGGCTGCTCCTGTGTGTGTTTTTTGTGTTGGCAAGGTGTTGGCAAGGTTCCGTGATAGGCTCTGGGTTTTGACGTGAAAGTTTTGATTCCAGTAAATTTTCATCTTACTACTTAAACAGGGCTTTTACCGACGTGTTGTTCTCTGATTTTGTATTCTGGTCACGCTTGACATGTTCTTCAGCCCCGTGGTCTGGCTGGCTTGGAGCCTTCTGTGGAAAACAGGTTTGAGAGGCAAAGGGTTTAACCTACCAGAGCAGGTAGTGTTCACCAATCAACATACATTTTACCTCTGCGATGGAAAATCTGAAGGATAGATTTGACATTTTTAGAGACAAGCAGATGACGGGGGGAGGGGAGGCCGCACACAGAATCAGAGTAACAAAATAGGCAAATTGGAGATCCCTTGAGAGGTATTTCAGGAGAGAGCAGTAGAGAAGGCTGGGTAGGGATAATGCAGGAGAAGATGAGCTTTATCGCTTCTGATGAGAGGGTTGATTTCTGGGACTCAGGGAGCGCTCATACTAGGCGTTCGTACTAGGGGTGTGCACGTGTACACGTGTAACCGTTTAGTAAATCATAACCGTTTAGGAAAAATCAATAAACGAAAACCGTTTTTTTTTTTTTTCAAAATTTCAAAGTTTTTAAATATGTTCTGGAGACACGCGTTTATTGATTTTACATCACTAATAAACTAATTGGGGAGGATAAAAGCTAGTCTGCCGAGAATCTGTCTGTCCCTCGGCGAGTGTGTGTGAGTGAGTGTGTGTATCGGCGCACACACACACACACACACACACACACACACACACACACGGGGAGTCGCCGTGCTGGGACTCGACTCACAGCCATGGAAGAGTGATGAAAGATAACCTAAAGATTAAAGTTACCCGGTTGACGTGAACTACGCTCGTAAGTAGCCCGAACTTTATAACACCTGTTCAACATGCATTTAACGTGGACATGTAGAAAGCGATAGGCTATATTAATCAGGAAATGAATGAAGCGCGATTATGACGGCGAACGTGTGTGTGTGTGTGTGTACCATGGACCTATTATAAGAGGTGTGTAAACGAGCGTAGTTCATGTCAATTGTGTGTTTACAGGCGAACGAACGCGTATGTGTGTGTGTGTGTGTGTGTGTGCGCGCGCGCGCGCCTACAAGACGGCGGGGGCACGAGGACAATGACGTCACGGTTAACCGTGTACACGAAAAAAAAGGGGTCGTGTAACCGTTTACAATTTTTTGTAACCGTTCACACCCCTAGTTCGTACTGTGCCCAAGCGCAATTGCCGGCTAAAGTCTAGTTTGTTTACCAGTGTGAGTGCTCCATACCGTACTATAGCATGGTATACTTCCTTGGCCCTGGCATGGGATGAGGTGTGCTTCAGCATGGAAGGGATGCTAATGTAGTACAAGCACGAGTCCGCGCATAGATGGTCCTGACGTCAATTTATATGAGACGTTTCCCTGTGACCCAATATGTCCATGTGTGCAACAGAGATTTTAAAACATGTTATAGAAGTGTTTTTGTTTGTCTGAGGTGGAAGTGGAGTGTTTGCTGCAAATTTGGCTGGATGAAAATATTCAAAACCAATCGGATACAAATACCTTCCAAAACCCAAAAGTGGTGTGGTGACGTATTGACAAGAAAGAAACAGTCGTGCCTACGCCTGGATCTTTTGAGGCAGTGTGAGTGCAGGACGGGCCTGGCCAGTGGGGGAGGAGGGATGGGGGACAATTGCGCTTAAGCACGGTACGGATCAACCGTGCCAAGTGTGAGTGCACCGTGAGATAATGTGACCAGTTTTTGAAAGAGAGAGAGCATACTGACCATGCTCTGACGCACCCCTTTTGGTCTCACTGTTATTCTCTGTCTGTCTGTGTGTCTGTCTGTTCTCTGAGCAGCCAGGAAGACATGTGCCCCTGCAGAGTTTGCCTGCTTAAACGGCCAGTGTGTCCCGGGACGTTGGCGGTGTGATGGGGAACCAGAGTGTCCCGATGCCTCTGATGAGGCAGAGGAGACCTGCAGTAAGTGAAACCTGCTCTTTGCTTTTGTCTTGTGAAACACAGAATAGTATAACTAAAACATATACTGTATATATATATATATTTAAAAAAGTTTTTAAGTACAAGACTCTAATAAGGCAACGTAAAACCTTAGGCTTTAAGATGTTGCAAACAAAAGTTAGTGGACCAATCATGTCAGTAACAGTTCCCTTTTGCATGGAGAATTTGACATCTATAGTACATTATCTCAAAGGTACACCAGGAACTTGTTCTATAAACTGTGGTAAATGTAATATATTCATATCGCTCCACTTCCCTTTTGTCTTTCATGCTTGGGCTTTTTTTTTGGAATGATTTCACTGCAGCGTCGGAACTTAGCAATGAACTGGATGTTATTAGTGACAGCAATCAGGAAAAAAACTAAAACAAACAAAATGTGTGAAACTGGAGTTTCCCTTCAAGGTTTTTCTGAATTTTTCCTTTTCCTGTTGTTATTATTCTGAACTGAAGTGTGAGGCACAGTGAAATGAACTGTTACAGTCCATCAGATTGAGTACACTAAAGAGAAAATAACAAGTAGCTGTTGCTGGCCAAACATGTTGCCCTTTTTTCTTGGTGCACCTGAGTTCACTGTCACGCCTGCATCTCATTGAGGTTGCTAGTTTTCGCTCATTAACTCGGCTCCGTCTTTCGTTCAGCCTGCCTCCACTCGCCCACACACTTCAATACTCAGTGCTTTCTGTTGGTGAGTGCGTGGAAAGGTCTCACTCACCTCTCTGCCAAACTGTTAGAGCACAGAAAAACCTGGCTGGCTCACTTTTAGCCTGTGCCAGTCTAGCACACCCACACACAGACCCAGATGGGGGTTAGGTTTATTGACGTCTCCACAACCAAGCAGGGGCTCTAGAGTGGTAATTGTTTTGTTTCTTTCTCAAATGCTAATTTCTCTTTCTCTCACGGGTGATCGCTTCTCTCTTGGGCTAAGAGATATTTGAAGGTGCTAAATGCACTGCACTGATAAATAATTATGTCTTAGCGGAAAGCAGAGTATCCATTCAAAGGAATATTGCACCAGACCAGTTCTTATACCAAACAGGCATTTATACTCCTACCAGGACTTCATTGAGCAAATGTATTCTCACTGTAATATGTTAAGACTGAGATATCTTATATCACGCACAATACTGCCTCTATTTGTTTTAAAGCCACTACGAGTAACATTGCATGTTGGCGGCCCCTTTGGACAAAAGCGGTAGTATTTTTACGACGCCAGCTGCCGTGAAGCTTTTTCCTAGCTCGTGCCGGGCGTGCGAGATTCAAATGATCAGGAAGCAATATAGTGCATGTCCGTGTGTTGAAAGTGTGAGGGCACTGGACTCTTTTCGGCTCCGTGAGAGTGGTTAGTGACACAGCATCAACTAATGCCAGTCAGTGCTACACACACCTGTTTGTAATGAGTTGATGCAGTGTCACCTCTCACAGAGCTGAAAGATTCCGTGTCCTCACACAAAGCGAATGAATGAGAGACGGCAGTTAGTATGGATCACGATGAGGTAATGTGTTTATGTTGTTGTAAATAATGACTATTTCAGATGAATAATGGTCATCTGATGATGCTGGTGAGGCAAAGTAAACTTTGTTTTAGTAGGCTACCGCTCATTCATTTAGGAGTAAACACTGCAGTCTGGTTCGCTTCCGTGAAATTGTGTATACGTTGCTTGCAACGCCCTCCCGCCCGCCTATCACTCTCCCTTTTAGCTTTTCTTCATTGCATTTTCTTTTTTTTCTTTGATGGTTCAGCCCCGTTCAGTCATTATGACGACAAATAACTGTCTCAAACAAGGCCCCCGCTCCCCTTCCCTCACCTGGAGGGATAGGCTTCTCAAATCGCGTTGCTGAGCCACACTGAAATCTGCGACCAATACAGATATGTGACCATAGAGCATGCACGCGTGAACCGAAAATCGGACTGGGTGTGCGACCAGACCACATGCAGTAATAAAAACTATATAAAAACGTCTTTCTTTGCACTGATGGTCTCGTTTGCTGTTAAAGGTAATTTATGATTATGAGAGGAAACATGAGGCTGTTTAAAAGATATTTAAATGTTACTCGGAGCTGCTTTAAGTGTGACAAGATCTGCACTTATTAGGAGCCAAAAGTACACAGAGACAGACACAGACAAATTAACTAATTAAATTAGTTTTTGACTCTTGAGACTCTTACATAATCTGTCAAATGACTGTGTATCTCATCTTTCAAATGCTATAGAGGCCTGCAGTAATTGACTATAGAGCCTCGTGAGATAAGACTGTGGTCTCCTGGATGACAATAGATGTTACTTGACCAGATGTTACTTGGTCGGCTCTGAAGTCAACTCCAAAAGCTGATAAGTGGGTACTTGGATACATTTTCTTAGGCCATGAGTGATGAAGTTGTGCAGTCCACAAAAACAGGAAAGCTCTCCCGCAAATAACACAAAATAGAACTACCTGTATAACAGTTACTGGGTGACCAGCTATGCCACGATACCAGAGCACATTCATTTAAACACAAAGATACAATTCCAGTTATTGTTAAAAACGTATTGCAGTAGGACGTTCCAATAATGACTTACTACGAAATTATATTTTCCTCTCAGAATGTCGGATAGCTCTTGGTGAATTCTTTTGATAATATTTTGTCACCTGTTTGAAAGTGAGATTTTAATTCTACCCACCATTGTAATGCTTTGATTTTTAAACCCGTTTTTAGTCACTGTGGGAAGGAATTGAAATCCACCAAGCGGAACGGTGAATGATTCGACAAAAAGCCTGATGTGTTTCAGAGGAAATCACTCTAGTTTTGTTACATTTTATTGGCTGTGGATGTGTGACTAAGTTTGATGAATAATGCAGCAGCCAAGGGAAAGCTTCTAATGTCACCCCCAGAAAGTTGAGTGGAAGGAGGGTGACATAAAGGGACCTCTGAAGGATAACAAGTTTATATTGGAAATCCAATTAAAGATAAATGAAGGAAGGATTCATCTCTTGGCTGCAAAATGAAAAGATAGAGATCGGGCTGAGAAGAAATCCATTTATATGGAAATCACATATACATTCATATGGTGTTGTGATGTAGGAATTATCCAGCAGTGAGGATTATTTGTTTTGGCTTTTTTTTTCTCTTGTCTCTCAGAAATCTGTATAGATATTCATTCTGACAGAGTTTGTTAGAAACATAACCACGACATGATAACATTTATGTCGTCCTCCTCTTCCTCCTATAAGTCAAACTGTAATGCATGTGGTCCTCACCAGTGTGTGGCCCCTTTTGATTTTCAGTGTGATATTAAATCTGCATCCTGAACAGAGGGACTGTTAATAAGATCCACTTGCTCACAGCTGTCTCTCAGCTTGAGTGGATCTAACTGTGCCATAATCAACTAACGAGAGAAAAGAGAAGGAAAAAGATACTCAGGGGTGGATAGTTTGTCAGTATAAACGCAGTGCATTAGGGCAATGGCCACCAACCTACTCTTGGATGGCTCTCTTACTACCTATCTCATCAACAAAGTTTCACTCACCTGTCTGTGCAAGCCACTTGCTAAGCTTTACGAATTTTACAATGAGACCTGCACATTTGGGGATTAAACCTTCTTGATGTGATTAGACTTATGCCATTAAAATGTACTGTAGCATATTCCAACTGAAGCGCCACCATGTGTCTGCATGTTGCTTAAAGGGATAGTTGAGTATTTTTGAAGTGGGGTTGTGTGAGGTACTTATGCATAGTTAGTCTCTTACCTTATGGAGGTGGCTGTCAGAGCAGTCATTTTAAGGAGCTTGGGGGAGAAGTCAGCCGTTTACTGTTTCAGAGGGGGCCAGCAGAAAAACACTTTTTTGCCACATTTATAAATGTACAATTGAACGGATATATTTTTTTTTCAGGTCAGCATTTATATATGTATTTGGCAAAAAAAAAAAAATCTTCTGGCCCCCTCTGAAACAGTACAATGCTGACTCCAAGCTCATTGAAATGACTGCTCTGACAGCCATCTCCATAAGGTTACAGACTAACTATGCATTAGTACTTCATACAACCCCACTTCAAAATCACTCAACTATCCCAATGCAACACTACCCATTTAATTCAGATGCTAGCTGAAGCTTCACATTTATCAATAAACTTCACCTATGTTGGGCTTGTTTCGCTGTCTTAACGGTGGGGCGAAGTGTGGAATTTCACAGACTGCATCCGATCTAGAGATATAAATTCTCCTTATGTATATAGCAGAGACAAGTGACAGCATTACATTTTTACATGTGCTAATTACATACGTATAGCACGGAATTCACCTTAATGCATCATGCTCCAGTTATGCTGAAGCCCCATTAGCCAGGCTGTACTTTCACATGGAGAAGGCGCTCATCGTTTTTTCATTCCATTTGCCCTTAACTCTCTTGTACTTTCTGTCTATTTCAGTTTCATATGTCCACAAACATACAGTACACACACACACACACACACACACACACACACACACACACACACACACACACACACACACACTGGGCTAAGTTATTTTGGACTCGGTGCTGCAGACATCTGTGCCACAATCATTCTGGCTCACTGACTGTATTCCCAATTACACGCTGGAGTAGCGTTACACTGCCGTATTAAGAATTCAAACTCGGGCCACACTGAGTGAGCTCACTCATGAGCTCTGAAAAATGAATGGTTCTTTGGAGAACCGCGTGAAGTGCCAGACCTCATACTTTTTGCAGCAGCTTCTCTGCTCCCTGGACAAGGCAGTGACATTAATCTGCTCTTCATTGCCCTAGTCAATTTCAATACTTATACGAGGGGATGGGTTAGTTACTTGAAGCTTTCTGACAAAATTCTGCTCAGTTCTGCCAGTTTTTCCTTTCTGCTTTTAGTTGACGGATGGGAGAGAATGTCAAGGTGTTTCCTCTTTTTCTTGGGGAGTCTTTTATTACATGAGGACATAACCCTGAATTGGTGCACATTGGGAAAAATATGGATTATTCAAATGGAACCTCTCCTTTTAAATCCATCATATCGTATGTTCAATTTGTTCTTTGATTTGGATTATACTGTAGATATTTCTCTGAGAGGCGGGTTTGATGAAACAAATTTCTGTAACTCCTTTGTAGATACTGAGCTTTGAACCCGGTTGAAATTTTCCTTGGGGGAGCTAATAAGACAACTTTGAATTTTATTGTCTTTATAACGGGGAAGATGTTTACATTGCACATTATGGATTTTAAGGCTGTGAGTGTTTAGTAATTTGGATTTCCTTTCATGTGGAGATGTGGATCGTTATGTGCTGCTACTACTGTAGGAGAGACCTGTTTACAGCTACATTTACTGTACGCTGTTTATGTTGACACTGCATATTCTGTAGTATGTGTACTACATTTCCTATGCAGATGCATCATGTTTTACCTCAGAATCTGGTTATGTTGCAAGTTACTATGTGGTTTAAGTCAGACATTTTCTTTGACAATATTATTTAACTTTTTGTTCACCACCAGTCGTGCATTTGTCTCATTTTGGGAAATATACATTTGGCCTAAATATTTTTTACAATGATCCTACAAACCCATTGCCCGAAATACATGAAAAAGTACACTGTAAGAAATTTCCCTGTAAAAAAACATTTATCAACTGGCAGCAGGGTTGCCATTTTCTTACTGTTAAATTAACATTATTTGACTGTCACTAAAATTGACAGGATTATACTGTTAATGAAAAAAGGGATGAACCTGGACTAAATGTTTGTTATGTTGCTGTTTGCACCGTGAGCGAAGGGGATGTTATATTTCATTGGGCAGATCTGTTTCATTCCATATGTAAATTTACTATGTCCCCTATTTGTTCAAATGCTAAACACAGAGAGCAGCTTCTGTTTGTTACTTCAAGACACTTTTTACAATATATTAAGTTCAATGGAATGATTAATTTCTATTGTAAATTGTCTCCTGAGTTGAACTAGGGATCTTGTTTAAGATTTCCACAAACCGTTTGTTATAACCAAAAATAACAGTTAGTTCACACAGAAATGTTTTATTTAAACAAAATGCATAGTGAGGTAATGGAATGAAACATCCCCTTTACTGAGGGTACAAATAGCAACATAACAAACATTTAGTCCAGTGCAAGTCATTGTGGGAAAGGGGGCGTCTCTACAATACACTTTGTTGTGCTTACTTGATTTATCTAAGGCAATCCGTTTCCTTAATTCTACTGAGTAAACACAACTCTTCAGTTAAGTAAGACTAACTTGGTTTAATTACGTTAACTGCAATTTCCATTTCCAAGTAGATATAACTCAACTTTAAGTAAACTTAACCAGAGGATATACAGTAAACAACACTTATTAGTTAAGATGTGGATGGATGAGGATTAATGAAGAAAACTGTATAAGCTTCACATGTGCAGGCAGCTCATGTCAAGTTGTCCCTTCCATGTTTGATGGTAAATTAACAGGAAAGTTCAGTATTTTTGAAAAACATTACCGTTCCGTAAAATAACAGCAAAGGACTGTAATTTAACAGACTGCCTTTTATTTTAACTGTTAAATGCTGTTTTTATAAATAACAGGTAAATGCTGTTGAAATCCTGCTGTAAATTTACAGCAATTGTTTACAGTGTATTTAAAACTAAA
Organism: Ammodytes marinus; assembly: GCF_949987685.1. NCBI lineage: Eukaryota > Metazoa > Chordata > Actinopteri > Uranoscopiformes > Ammodytidae > Ammodytes > Ammodytes marinus. Next base: position 23,818,476 of record NC_137213.1, on the reverse strand, counting down.
ATCTTAAATTTGTTCGGCTTTATTCAGCCACCTATCTTTTCAATATACAAACAGACAATAAAAGTCATGGACCGGAAACCCATGAGATGGCATCACTGTGGCATTCTAAAAAAACACAACCTTCTCACCTTTGATAACTTTATTCATTTGAGTAATCTTAAATTGTTTTTCAAGTGTGTAAATAACCATGTGTCACCACTGTTGTCTGAATTGGCCATCAGACGTCAGAGCTCTCGTCGGGCAAATACACGAGCCTCCATCAATGGTGATTGTCTTGTTCCAATGCACAAGACATCTTTCGGTCAGTCTGTTTTCTCTGCAAAGGGGGCAAAACTGTGGAACCTCTTGCCCACTAGTCTAAAACTAGAGACTAATGGCAACACTTTTAACAGAGAACTTAAACAACGGCTCAAATCAAGTCAACAGTGCTCACTCAAATAATTTACAACTGGTTTATTGTTTGATCATGCTGCCTTTGTTTTACTCTACGTAGCCTATATATATTGACTCATTATATTGCTGCTCTGTACTCTATTGTATTCTGCATTTTTACTCTTTTAATTATCAGTTTTTTATCAGTATTTGATCTTGTTTCTGTTTTGTTTAGTTTATTTTGTTGTTTTTAAAAAGCCTCCTGTGGACAGGTGTTGTAAACTAGCATTTATGCTAACACACTGTAAACAATGCATCTGGTTCGTCCAATGACATTGTCATGTCCATGTCCAAATAAAATCTACTACTACTACACTTAATAGGCTCAGGCAGAGCACTTGGTATAAGGCACAGGCGCATGCCACAGTACATTACTTGCTAATGCACTTTGCTGAAAATAACAATTTCCCATCTTGTAGTTTGTAAGCAGCAAGTGTTCTCTGCTGTACCCGATCTATAATTCAGAGAGGAGGACATAGCCACGCTAACCCGGTTTAATGAAGTGAATCTGAGTTTGGCTCATTTTATCAGAGCATTGTGTGCCTTTTTAGCTGCTTCACAATAAGAACGGAGATGTTGGCACCCAGTGGTGGACATGCCTGAGTGTATGCTTATGATGCATATATCCAAATAGATGCACACCTACCCACAGAGAAAAAAAAGCCTTTTAGGTTTGACAGAATAGAGACTACTCAAGTGTTATAAGTGTTATGATACTAACTGGAACTACTGTATATTCAAGTCAGGCTGTCCCTCTATGCTGGGCACACACATTCTCACATAAAAGCTGTCTTGAACTATCTATATAGGATGAATCACCACTATACAAAATCTATTAGCAAAATAGACATTCATCTATATGAATAAACAACAAATAACAACTTCAAGAATTTGCTTCTTGGGTGATTGTCGCTCACAGCCCCACTGTGCTTATTAGCACCCCACTAACAAAGTCAAGCATGATGATCAAATGAAAAAACTGAGGCTATCATCACACCTTTCGGGTGTTACGATGAATAATAAATGTTATTTACGCACCTTTCAGGACACCAAACATGTACCATAAATAAAAGATAGAAAGGTGGGTTGATAGATAGGATTTGAATGTGGCTAGAAAGTCAGTGTCACGGATGGCTTGTGAGAGAGAGTTTCAGCTGCACGGCTTAAAAGCTCTCGACCCCATGGATGACAGCCGGGCATGAGGTGTGGTGAGGAGGAATGATGGAGGGCAAAGCTAGGTGTGTAATTGTGGAGGAGGTCATAGAGGTAAGGAGGTGCCATGTTGCGGAGAGCTTTGAGGAGGAGAATCTTAAAGTCAATGCAGTGTTTGATAGGGAGCCAGTGCATTCGTTTGAGGACAGGGGTGATGTGTTGGATGGATGGGGTTCTGGTGATGATCCAGGCAGCTGCGGTATGGACCATTTGGAGTTTATGGAGGAGCTTGAGTGGGAAACCTGACAGGAAATTATGACCTTCGGTGATCGTGAATGGATTTTATTCCTTCTGCTGTACATCCAGGATTTTTCTTAACAGTAGAATCAACAACTGGAAGAATTCTTGGGCGCTTCTTTGGATGTTTCTAAGCTCCTGTGCCAGTGTCAGGGAGTGACAACAGTTGGTTAATGCGGCCATAGTGAGAAATACAGAGATCATTTTGTGGAGCTGATTGGCTTGATCCACTTTGTGTTCACTCATTTGGCGATGGCTTAAATGTTACAGACATTCATTCATATGAAAAGTTATGCGCTACAGCTTTAACTAGCTGTGCTGTTAGGTGAGAGAGACTGACCGAGACGGTTGATAATGCGTAGGTAGAAATAGCAGACAGAGCAATGTTATTGATAGAGTGCTGTCTAGGATGACACTCTAGACTCTTGACTTGGGGGAAGGGAGAGAAGCTGTTGTCAACTGTTAGTGAGAAGCTGTTACATGACCACTGCTTTTGGTTTTTAAAAGGTAATGAGGTCTAAACAGATAACCTGCAACATTAAAAAAACGCCAAAGAGCAGACAAATCCTAATTTTTCACTGTGACTGAGAACAACACCCGGGCAGGTGAAGTTTGTCTGTGAGTTATTGGCTTTTATTATGTCGCCTCTGCAAAAAACCCATTATAAAAATCTGAGGTTTAACTAATCAATAGCTGTCGGGAGCAATACGTGACTTTTGACCACTACTTTGTCGTAGTTGAGTTTGGTTTCTTTGTTTGGAATTGGAAGTAACAGAGCTCACGCTTCATTAAAGAGTGATCAGCTAAAAGGACATGACAGCTTGCCCCTCCACTGCTCTAGTCTGCACTCTGCCTGCCTTTCCTCCTTCATCTCTTTCCGCTTGGTATATGGATGGCTTTGATTTTTTGCTTCAGGATGAGAATCTGAAAGGTCATGAAGCAGTTTGTCTCTTGATCACGTCACCCTTCATATATAGTATCTTGCTCTTGGCTTGTTTCGTTCTTGTGGATGCTTTTTCTTCTCAGAAGCTTTCCTCTGTATTTCTCATTCCTTTGCTATTGCTCTCATTTGATCTGTGCTGTCTTGTTTTCTGTCAGGTCCCTGTTGGATTCATTCAGACAGCACGTCATTTCCTCTCTCCCAAAGATTCCACCTCCTCATCTCTCTCTCCTCAGACACTTCTAAGAAATGTTTCCTGATCAGCCAGTGTCTCGTTTGGTTTTCGGCCTGAACTCAGTTGTGATCGTTCCTTTTAGTGAATCATTCCTCTCAGTCTTTAATTTCTTCAGTCCTCATTACGCTTGTTTTTCTCACTTGATAGTCTCGCCACTGGAAAGAAGCAACTGAAAAACACATCAAAACGCATAATTGTCTCTGTTGGGTGCATCAAGAATTTATCACCACCAACATCAAAGACTGGCACACATCTTAACTTTAATAGTTTTTTTCCCCAACTTCCATACACATGAAGAAATGAAATATCACTTTAAAGGAATAGTTCAACATATTTTATTTTTTAAGCTTGGTGCTTCACTCTTGGATTCAAAACAAATCGACTGAAACCATTCCTATAACTGTGTGCATTTTTGAAGGAGACATGGCGACATTCAAAGGATAGACTGTACACCATCACTAAACGGTCCTGTGTGCTTGTTGTGACTTGTTTATTAACCACTTTTATGTGCAAACCAGTGCGAATGTGCTTGTCAGTAGTAGGTCAACAAAACATAACGTCTGTGTTTACAAGTAGATGCATGCACTGCTGTTTTACTCACTGTACCACTAAAACAACAGCAGGATATTTAAGTCCAATACATTTGTCAGGGATGTGGAGGGACAACGCTTTAAACTAAGCTGCTGTTTAGCCATATAACACTCCAATGGGTTCAGAACTGCAAATAGTGGACTGAAAAATTATTGTAGGTAGGGTGATGTCACTACAGTGTTTTGTAAGCCGGAGGTGTTCCCTGCTGTAGAATAAGCCCTGGAGTGCTGAAGTGTCCAGTATTTTGTTATGTGTGTGTGTGTGTGTGTGTGTGTGTGTGTGTGTGTGTGCGCGTGTGCTTGTGCGTGTGCTTGTGTGTTCGGGGTCAGGGCCTGGCTGCCTCAGCCATTCTCACTGCCCGATCTCCCCAAGCACCAGCTGCCTCTCTGTCACCCCTTCATGCTGCAGGCACACACAGAGGTCAAGGGATAGAAAACTAACCTTCATACTCGAACAACATCCAGTTGTACCGATGCGTGTGTAGTCACCTTACCTTCCTTCCAGGCCAATGTATCAGCCGGAATTAGCTTGCTGCTGTTCTAACTGTATCGACATGTACTGTACTACTGTATGTTCGCTGTTGTGGTCATCAAAATATCAGCATGTCCAGTGCAGGTGAGATACCAGAAGACACAGCCGGCTGCCATTCATGTGAAGTCTCAATCATAACCAAAATGGTTTCCTAGTGCAGACATGTCATTATCAAATACACAGTGTATTCCGTATAAGGTGATATGTCTAGACAACTACTTACTTTGTGCACTTGAGCTACACTCTGACTGACACTTGACATCTCAAATAAGTGAAAACATATCTCATGGCACATGCTTGCCTGCGCTTCTTCTGTAAGGTGTTACTAAAATAAGCGCTTATTCAGTTCAGTCGTCTGATGCTGGCCTACATGGCAGAGAAAAAGGACTCTAACACCCAAGTTAGCACTTGCATTTCATCAAAGCAAACCAAAACAAAAAACTCTAACACACTTTTAGCTTAGTTTATTTCGGAGGGATGGACTTTCAATTTGGATGACATCTAGCTTTGTGAGCCACTTAACTGACAAATGCATCAGACGAATGTTATGTAATGCATAGGGTTTAGGGGTTAGATGTGCAATATTGTGCAGTGTTTCCAGCTGGTGACCATTATTGCACATTGTACTTCTCTCTTACAACCCTCTGTATGTTTTGTGTCTGTATCTACACTGTCGCTATAACAAAATGACAAAAAATGACATAAAAAAGAAATGCTCATGATATTGATTATGTATGTTTGTCTGACAAGTCTATTCTATGTTTAACCTTAAGTCTTTAACAATCAACAATGTTGTAAGGTATGTTAAAAAGTGTGTATTTGATTTGTGTTATCATATGCGAGAACACTGAGAACATTTATATTATGAATTGTATCTTTGTCAGAAAAATAAAGGTTTTCATTTAGAAATGTATTACTCTCTAAAATTCTGGTATCGGTAAGTGGCCCACAAAATCTGGTAGCACATGGCAGTACACTAATCTTTAACAAGACAAATTAGCATTATTATTCTTATCATATAATGGTAAAACCTGCATTGCACTTCATTCTTATTGTATAACTTATTTTATTGCTGAAAAATACAGAATATGAATTTACACTACATAAAAACCAACATACAAATTTGTGTCAAAATTATTTAGACTGAGAAAAAGAAGCATCACAATTGAAAGCTTAAATGCACTCGGAAATTTAGTGTGTGTCAGGGAATATATACCGGAGCTCATTTCAAAATTAAGCACTTCTGCATATTGAATGTACATAAGATTAAAAGGAATGTAATATATGCCTCAGTGCATTGTTCCTACAATTGTATTTCCATATGAACAGATGTGCCTTGTTTAGAAAGATGCTATGTCTGGTCCATTTATCCACAATGCAGCTTACACCTACCATTGCTTGTGACATCGTCAGAGATTCTGCTATAACCTCATAAATGGGATTCATTATGGAACATTTTCTCATTCATCATGCTACAAACAATCTTGTCATTGCATTGTGTGCCAGCTGTATGTATGTAATGCTCTCAGTGAGCGGAAAACAAGAGAACATGAGCATTGAAAAGTTTCAAAAGCTAGCATGTAGCAGGGGTTGTTAACGTCGGAAAAACAATGTAATAATTTTGCAGTTGCCACGGGATACATGGAAAGATTATAGAGTTGCTCAACTGTCAATTTAATGAACATACAGTAGGCCTATAAATATATGCTGCATATATTTATTTTGCAATATATTTTGAGCTGTACCCTCTGAAAGCTTGTAGCGAAGAAAATAGCTATTGCTACTGGTAAAATGAATGAACAGTTTAAAATAGTTAGCTATAGCAAGCTAAAAGTAATTGATGAATGACAAGATAGCTAAAAGTATGGACAATATATACCGTTAGATGAATGTTTGAATATACTAAAAAACAAAATAACAATCAATGCGATACATGATTTGCCTGGCTGACCCTTTGTTTTCATTCCGGGAGGCTGCACTGTAAGCAAAGATGTATAATTAACTACATGCTTTATATTTAACGCAGTGTAATCTGGATCAAACCTACCCTGAGCCAACTAGAGCAGATTGGCAGGAAAAGAAGGGGGGGTTGTTCTTTTGCTTTAAGGCCAATTGTGCATTTGCTGTATGTCAGGATCTTTCTGCATGTCTCTTTAGAAGCTATTCCGATAGTTAAATCAATTGGCCGGAGTGGTTGGAGTTATGAGTTTCAGCTGCACAGTGGGAGCGATACAAACCGCTCCAGTGGTGTCTTTAAAGTTGTTTTGGTTGCTGCCTTTATGCGTCCGTAAACCCACTGCAGTAATGCCCCTATCTCTTTCATCTCCGCCCACAGGCAAACAGACTTGCCCTCCAGATAAATTTGACTGTGGGGGTTCCGCCAACAAGTGTGTCTCGTTGTCATGGAGATGTGATGGGGAGAAGGACTGTGAGAACGGAGCGGACGAGGAGGACTGCGCATCCGGTGAGTTTGCCAAAGTTGGCTGTCAGTGCTCTACCATACAGGATACAATCCTCTACCATACATTGTTTTGGCTGGTTCACTCATATTTATTTCCGCTACGAACTGCCTTTTATATATCTTTCAAGGTCTTAACTGTTCAGAAGTGGATGACTTTGATGAAGCTTACAGTCTCCTCTTTTGTATTTGGGGTTTCATGCTTTCTGATCTCCACTTATCAACCAGAGGACAGGGAACAGGGAACATTCTTTGATAATTAGAGAGTTTTGAAGTGAGGTTTAAGTTTTAAGGCAGCTGTACTCTACAACAAAGTCCCCTCTGATGTGGAATTATTTTTGGTGTGGAATATCAGATATCTGCAGCTTTTTGCCTGTTATGTGGAGGTTCCTGATGTCACATTTGGAACTTGAGTCTTTAGCCTTTCCACTGCATGGCAATCAGAACCAATCGCACATGACATCAAACCCTACCCAGCCAATCAGACAACCCAACCGTGCGCTGCTCCCACCCCCAACCCCCTGCAGGGACTATCCTTGGCCTACTTCTGAGGCGCCGTGAAGAATTGGCTTCTTCTTCTTCTTCTCTCTCTCTCTCTCGTCTCGTCTTGTCTCTTCACGTCACAAAAAATGATTGAAACAGCAGAGCTCTGGGGGAGTGTGAAGGCTTTCAAGATTTGCAAAGTGGCACGTGGCATCAAATGCACAGAGGGACAGAAGAAAAACCCATCTCCTTATAATCCTATAGATGATGTAGTACATTTTTTCAGGCATTTGCTTACAGTGTTTTTTGTGTCAGTATGGATGTTGATATTGTGACGGGTTTGCAATTATTGTCAATACGTTAAGAATATACCCAATTTTAAAGTTATTCTCAAGGAGGAAGCCAAATTAAAAGTGTATGGCTTTTACTTTGTTGTGCAACTAAGATCTTTTATTTGTCACATTGGCCTACAAGTGGACAGTCAATGACTCCCAGTTTCCGAGTGGCTCCACACATTCACGCCAGGACAAGTGGAAGTAATTCCATTGACTTACGATCTATTGCCTTCCTAGCTTAGATGGCTTTTCAAGGCGCTGTCCATTGAGACCCAGTCTAGCCTGTGCTAATCCTTTATTCATTCTAATGCCTGTATTGATGTGGCAGTCTTAAGCCCCTCGGTAGTGACATGAGAGCAGGCAGCAGGCCTCCGCTCTCTGGGTACTGGCCAAAATCCCTTCAGAGATACGCTGTCCAGCATGCCCAAGGATGGAAAAACGGAGTCCAACACTAGCACAGCACAGCGCTAGATAACATCACAGATTAGGCCCTGTAAGTGCTGCTCTGGCCAGTTTATCAGGAGACTGACTAGGCCCTATGCCAGCCTGAGAGATGATGGCTCAATCAAGGGCCTCAATGCAGATCAGTCAGAGGGGACCAGGCATTGACTATTCAAGGTTATGTGACCCAGCGCAGTGAACTATGAATGAGGTTCATATTGGACATTGCTGCAATATATTAATGTTCAATACTAATGCAGCGGATTTCTCAGTCGTGAGTATGTTAAGCCTAGCTTGGTCCTACCAGACCATCGTACTTCATTTCATTTGTTCAGAGGGTCTGGAATCGCTCAATTGACAAACTTTAACTCACTTGAAGGCGGTTGTCTGTTGAAGTTTAAAACTATTGGATCTGCCCAGTGCCACTCTGGATCTGCCAACCAATCGCATAACGTTTGGTCGTGACGTATGTCATGCGCCGGCTTCTGACTACAACTGAAACTTGAGCACGTCATTGTTCTCAGTCACTCCCTCTGTTCGCTGATTGGACTGCCCAAAAATCTGGCGGAGAAAACCGCAGGACCAGACTGACTACTGAAAGGAAATGAAAATTGAGCGGAATTACGTAGGCGGGCGGTGCCAGGCTATGTTAAGACTGTTGTAAATGACAAAGAAAACCTGTGTAATTACAAATTTAAAAGAAGTTATAGGTCAAAGAATTAGGAACGGGCACAAATGCTTATTGCCTTATGTGTCAGAAACACTGCAGAGTGAGGGCTTTAGATCTTTCACATATACAGTCATGGAGTGAGTCGACGGAGAAGTGGGAAAAGTGTCAATTGGTTTTGAGTATGTCTGAGTATGTCTGTTTGCTGCGAGTTGGCTGGCTGTTGGCACAAAAGGGCAGCTGGAGAATTCACTTCAAAGGTGCATTAACTCAGCGTTATGTTTGTGTTTAGAGGCAGGAGATGAATGGATGAAGAGATGTGTAATGTGTATGATGCAGCAGCAGTCTCACAAAATTGAGAATAAAAAACTGTTTCATGAACAGTGTGTATACAGTATATCCAATTGCATTTTCTCTCCTGCCATCCAGCAAAGGCTCAGCTGCAGACTGCAGTGTTTGAGGCTGCCAAATTGTCTTTCGGTGCAGTTAATTCAAAATATTGATGCATAAATTGACGCACCGTTTGGATGCGACACAGACAGGCTGTCCTTTCCCTAGTGCACAGGTTTAAAAATTGGCAGAGCTTTAAGCTTTATACAATCTATTTTACTCACGTTCCTATTAGAAAACAAGTGATGGATACTCTTTCACAACACACCACCAAAGCTTTCAAAAGGGTTCAGATACCATTTGTCAGATTCTACTTAGTTTCGACTTTTGAATTGTTTTCTCTTTAGACTGACTTTTCACAATCAAGCCAAGAGTTATAGATATGAAATCACACGTAGTGACTCATAAATCATTTACTGTATCCTGCAGTGCTGTGTGGGCCCGCCGGGGAAAATCAACACAAAGTTTATTCCACGGACTGTCACATCAATTCATGCTCCACTTTTACTTAAATGTATTCTCTCTGGTGGGAAAGGAAGTTCAAAAGGTAAAAGTTGGTTGTCGGAACTATTAATTGTTTGTCTGTAGTTGGTCATAATTAATGAATAACAAATGATTTTATTTTGTACCAAAATACAATGTGAGCCAAACACCTGCGGTCAGAAGTTGAATGTCAGTATTTTTGATTTCTAATGAAACTTGTGTGACAATGCCTTCGTTAGTACACTCAAGCTTACATTCACACGTTACACTTAAACATGTATTTACCAGAATGCGAATAGAGAGAGATTGCACTCTCAAAACTGACACAGCTAGATAGTTAGCCCCAGTGCGCTCTGCTATTAGTAGAAATTAACAGAGTGCTTAGCCCGCCGCAGACATGAAAAGTAAATCTTGCAGAGGCATCCTGCTAATTGAGTCATCCACATGTTAAATTATGTATTAAGTAGAATCTAGCCCCTCACCAGAGGAAGCTTCCCCTGATCAACGTAACATTAAGCACCAGTTGTAAAAAAGTTGAACTGTCCTCAACCCTCAGCGATGTGGAGATTAATGTGCACTTACTCAGCGGGCTTCTCCCCTGTGCGTCTGCTGGGATCTACTGCCAAGGCACAGGAGCCAGGCTGGAATTGTGTGTTACTGTTTTAGTGAGTTTTTCTGCATTTGCACTATGGCATCAGCTTGAGTTGACTGCCTGGAGTTGTGCATGTAATATTTCTGTGTGGTTGTGTTTTGGCTCGTGTTCTCTATTCATATTTAATTAAAGCTGCCTGGATAGAGGCAAACAATGACTTTCTGCACTCCTCACAGCTGTCTCTCTGTCCGCGTAGTAAAACTGAATTGGCAGATACTGATGAGGCTTTAACACAGGACTTGTTTAAACAGGACTAAAAGACTCAGCGGACAAAAATTCTCCCTAATTTCCTTCGGCTAATCGAAAATCTAGACAGGTGTTCAATTTAGCTAAACGGTGAGTCCTTTGTTTCACCTCTGTTTCATTTTGCAATCACTCCATGAATTTGCCCACAGTTAGTAGCTTACTTTCTCAATAATATTTCAGAGAGGAGGTTTAAAATAAATGAAAAATAATAACTTTCAAAAAGAACTTTACTTTCACTCCTTTTTTTGTCCTTTTATCTTTTGATTGTGTTACTGCAGAAGAGAGAGAGTTGCTTTTTCTCTATTACTGCTGTGTTTCCTTTGTCAGTGTGTATGTGGCATCAAAGGAAATGTCAGCCAGCTAAATCCCTGGTGAGGTACTGTGACCCATCTCAACTGGCAGTGTGTGTGTGTTTCTACCTTTCTAGGTTTGTGTGTGTGTGTGTGTGTGTGTGTGTGTGTGTGTGTGTGTGTGTGTGTGTGTGTGTGTGTGTGTGTGTGTGTGTGTGTGTTTCTACCTTTCTAGGTTTGTGTGTGTGTGTGTGTGTGTGTGTGTGTGTGTGTGTGTGTGTGTTCAAGTGACTACTACTACTACCAAGCAGAGTGGACAGTTCTTAAACGTTCCTTCAGTCTTAATGTATGTATATCTATGAGAAAGCAGAAAGGACTTTGAGCTTCACAGACAGGGACAGATGTGCTCAGAGATGTTAGTCCATGTACAGATGAAAAAAATATGAAAAACAACTCTGTTATGTCTTCTTGTCGTTTCACTTTTCCTCTTTCATTCCTGCCACACTCAAAGTTATTTGTTTACCTTAGGTCTGTTTTTTCTTTTGACATCCTGAATATTCACACACACACACACACACACACACACACACACACACACACACACACACACACACACACACACACACACACGCAGCATGCAGTCATCAGCTTTAAGGCTAATGTGAGTAGAACGTCCACTCATCTCTTGCCTCTACATCCGAGCCACTGGTTGCCGCTGGCAAAAATCTCTCATCACCAAAGCTGCCATAAAAAGTAATGTGGGTCACATGCTGCCAGCTTCTGAATTCCATGGCCTTAGTCATAGAAAGAGTACTCTCAACGAAGGTATTAAAAAAAGAATGGGTAATATATGACTGTGTGCCAACTCTCAGTGAGTTAAGTATATTGATGTAATTGTTATTACTAAAAATTACAGTTTTCTTCTATTTGATTATATATTATTCGTTATAGATAGCAAACAAAAGTTTTGTTTAAGCCTGTCTGGAAAAATACAAGTGAACTCTTTTCTTAATAAACATTAAAAGTAAACTGAGAAGTAAAATTAAAGACCAGAAAAGTTTTTAGTCCGTCTGCAATTTCAGAAAGCATCACTTGCTTTAAGTTTTTGATTGCAATGCTATGTCTGTTTAAGTATACGTTTTTTTTAAGGTATTTGGTCATAAGCCAAATTATTGGACTAATAATAAAATGTACCTGATGAGAAGTCGGGAGATCATGAAAGTTATTAGAATTTATCAAGAGAGAAAACATGTGTTGAGACTACAGTATGTATGTCTGATTTCTAGCGATACGCTAGTTACATAATATACAGTGCACAATGTAGATGAATTTCACATTGTGATATGCTGGGTGCCTATGTGATTCATTTATTATTTAAAACCCACTGACCTGTGCAGCATTATATGGCTCAGAGTTGCTCAAAAGTCTTGAATTAATTTCCCTCACTGGGGAACTGAGCCTCTCTGCAGTGTAACCAGGCCGCTCATGTACACTACTAATGGTCTGCCCCCTGTGTAAAAATTATCATGTCTATTAAATCTCCTTAATTATGTATGGCCAAATTAGTATGGATGGAGTGAGGGTAAGGGCATAACCACGGACAGTAGTTATAAAAGACATCAGCATCAGATGGAGCTTGTTTAGTATTAATGAATATATAACCCTTTCACTGTACTCAATATAAACCCTATCGCTGTAGTGAATCCACAACACTTGTTTTTAATTTAAGTTGTATTCCCCGTGCTTCTGTGGCAATCAACCAGTCAATTAATTGAGTGCTGATGTTTTTCAATGGAGAAAACAGATAGTGTCTGTAACTTATGCTATAATTACATACTTCAGGATAGTAATTAGGACACTATCTTTCATCCGATGTTTGTTCAACCAGTTAAACTCAGCAGCACGTGGGAATGCTATTGATATTCCACTTTACGGTGATAATTATTCACTTCTCTGAAGCTGCGCTTGATCTTGTTTGCTTATAGTGCTAAAGCTTTAAACAGCCACCCGAGGACTACTACTGAAATTGATGCTTTTCATTTCTATTGAGAACATATAGAACTGGCTTATTTGGTTCATACTGGCCAGTGTTTTGATCTAGGTATCAGTATAAGTTCAAAGTAACCGAGAACTGACGTGATATCTTGACCCTATAGGCCTAGACCAAGCCAACTAACTGATCTTAAGGAGATGTAAACTATCTCCTGCAGGTCACTGAAAATATCCCACTATTTTACAAAGTGCTGATTCTGTGTATAATGTTTTTTAAAGCAGCAATCCCACCCTGTAAACAGCTTTAACAGCCAAAGGTTCCCTGTGGTTTGTGTAAATATGAAGCTCTTATTCTGACTGTGCTGACCTCTGTGCTGTTATGAGCTCTCCCAGTGGGAACCTTGCCTCTCTACACAGCCCCACTGCTTTTCTACAGGCTTTATGTAGGGGGAGAAAGCTGGAAAAGGTAGGGAGAGAGAGAGAGAGAGAGACAGAAAAGGATTTACATAAGCCTCTAAGATTGGCTTTGTGAAGAGGAGAGGGCTACTGTAAAAAGTTTTCCTTTTACTGCAAAGAAAGATTTCATGCAGTAAGGAACAAGGTCAATACTGCCCAAAGCCAGTAATAAAGTATTTAGTCATTATAGAGTCAAGGCCAGTAATGACCTTTTATAATAATAAAAAAAAAACATTTAAAGGAAAATGAGGCCTCGGGAATGTGTTATTTGCCACGTGTTATTGTATTATTCAAATGGACAAAATAGCTAGAGGACACAATGATTAATTTTAGTTTTTGGAAGGGGAGAGACTTACATTCAGATTTTACAATTTCTATATTTCTATATGACCTCCTCTCCCCCTATCAAGCCCCCCAGGCCCTCAGATCCTCCTCAGCCAGTCTCCTCTCCACCCACACATCAAAACTCTGCAGCCTTGGCGACAGAGCTTTCTCCAGGGCAGCTCCCAGGCTCTGGAACAGCCTCCCCCAACATATCCGTGACTATGAGTCCCTCACCATCTTTCAGTCCAACCTCAAGACCCATCTCTTCTCCTCTGCCTAGCCCTAGATCACCCTCCAACCCAAGCCCATCAACTTTACATGTTCTTTTAGTCTGTTTATTGTTGTGTCTCCTATGTAAAGCGCTTTGACTGCGAGAAAAGCGCTATATAAATAAAATGTATTATTATTATTATTATTATTATTATATCCGTCACAGACACATCCTTACTGTGTAGCATAGCTGTGTAGCCTTCAAACTTTAAAACATTCTTCTCAACTTCATTGTCCTCGTCGTTACTCCTCTAAGGTAGAATGTAATTTAACTGTAACCTATTATAGAACTAAGGTGTCTGTGTGCTGACAGAGTACGAATCGGGGAGCAGACAAGAAAAAAGGGCACATTAGAAATCGGAGAGAGAGAGAGAGAGAGAGAGAGAGAGAGGAGAAGAACCGTCTGATAGCAGAGTGAGAGTTTCATTATCTTTGGCTCCACATGAGAGGAAGCCCCTCACCTTATTCTCATGATAACCGCCATCCTTCCTTCTCCTCCTGTCCAACAATGTTTTCCCCCAGCGTTGAGATCAATATTGACTTTGAGCTTATCTCAGAAACTTTCTGTCACAGTGTCCCTGTATTTGAAGGTCATTTTTTGCAATAGGTTTCTCAACTCCGGTTCTACTACTTTCATCTTTTTATTAATCTCCGAGAAAAATCTGAATACTGGCGTGCATTTTTAATGGTTGGTGAATTCATTGTAATGTTTCTGTTCATTTTAAAGCACGGGCCTTTAAACACATCAAAATCAGTGAATATCTCCTCACAACCCACTCCCCGTCTGAACTGTGTGCGCTGAAAGCAAATCTTTTCAGTGCGCACACAGTACCGACTGAAATGAGCTAAATCAGCATCATAATCACAAAACTGTACATTTAGTATAAATGCTACACCTTCCATGCTCCAGGAAGATGCAGGGACCCTTCATTTGCTCTTCCGAATACTTTCTGAGTTTTCTTCTTCTTCTTCTTCCTCCCCCTGTAGATGCCAAAGCCTGCCCCAGCGGCGAGTTCATGTGTGCCAACCGCAAATGCTTAGCCACGGTCTACTTGTGCGACGGCGACGACGACTGCGGCGACGGCAGCGACGAGCTGAAATGCGCGTCCCCTCTGACCTGCGGGCCCAACCACCTGCGCTGCAACACGTCGGAGTGCGTGCCCCTCATGTGGAGCTGCGACGGAGACCCCGACTGCGCAGACAGCTCTGACGAGGGGCCGGAGCGCTGCGGCGGGGACGGCGTGCCCTACCTGAACAACCGCCGCACCAACTGCACCGACGGGGAGTTCCGCTGCGCCAACGGGGAATGCATCAGGCTGACCTGGAAGTGTGACGGAGACCCAGACTGCAAAGACAAGTCCGATGAGTCCGACTGCCGTGAGTTACTCTCTCTCTCTCTCTCTCTCTCTCTCTCTCTCTCTCTCTGTCTTTTTCTATTCTATTCTGTTCATCTCCTTTGCCTTGCTGACCTTATACTGTACCCTCTTGTTCACCTTCCTTCTCTTTTTTTCTGTATCTTGCAAGGGCTTATAGGCTACATTCTCTGTTGTTTTTTAAGGCTCTATCAATCCCTCTTTCATCTTCAAAAGGCTGCCCTCTCGGCTACATTGGCGCAGGACGATGATACTCAGTGTGAAGAGGCAATAGGGCCATCCCAATTCCTCTGTACTTGGTTCAAAGCAGGTTTTCAGTCTCATTTTGTAGTCTCACATGTGTCATTCAATTAAAAACAACAGCAGGTCAAACCAACTTTACACACTCTTTTCAGATTGCAGGTCTTAAATTCCTGTGCGCAGCTAGAATCGGTTTTGTCTGTATTTTGAATGACCACCAGGGTTATTGTTCATATACTGCATTATCACTATGGATATATTTAATCCATAACATCTATAGTATTATTTTTACATTTATTATACTATTCTTGTTCAAAGATAGTTTCAGACCAAGGCAATTACACATAAGCAGGTCAGTTATATTTTACATTTTATTTTATGTCTGTTAGCAATATGTTACGATATGAGTTTGCTTTGAGGCCGGAGAGTAGAAAAAATCTCAACAAATAATCTTCCAAGGTGTCGCTTTGTCATTTAGCACATCTCGCTGGGAGTTGGGTTGGGGGTTTGTTTTTCTAAATGTGTCTGGTGAAGAATGTGTTCCTGTTGATAAACTCCGTGCGGAGATGGGGCCGTGTGATAAAACAGGTTTTCCTATTAGCTGGTCATGGACAGGGGAGCCCTCAAGCTCCTGTCTCACTAAGCCAGAGTGTGAAGCCCAGATAGTCCCACTATTCATTATCAAGATGTGCGGTGCACACATCAAACCCACCTCTCACACGCGGTGGTGTCATATAAGCAGCACTTAAAAGAGATTGATGTTCTGTTAACCAACTGGAAGCCTGCATTAAGAGAGGGGGCCTTGAGACCGTTAGGGTGTGTGTCCATAGCTTACTGTGCAATCCATGTATTCTCTACCTTCACACTAGCTTTGCTATATTCACATACTTTGTGAATACTAGGTGAAGACTTTCTGTGTCATAAAAAAAACATAAATTATTTTGAAGACAAATTCTCATAAATATATTTTCTGACATTGCTGCTGGTCTATTCTGATGAATATTCCGTGTGTGTACTGTATGTGTCTGTTTCCAGCTCTACGTTATTGGCCAATCAAATCTCTAGATGGATCTTCCAGATACGGAGAAATAGTGTAGAAAGAGACGAATCTCTCTGTGTTGTGTACCTTAATATCCAAATGTGTCTAGGCTACAGTGGCCACCTTTCTCCATTACATTCCCTCACTTCTGCTTATCTTGTGATAACGCTAAATCCCACCCCCCTCAGTCAAACATATTGGTTTTTACTGTGGTTTAGAATGGAGTAATATGAGCATACTGGGCCTCGTTGATGAAAAGCTTGTGTTTTGGGATATTAATGACATGTTTGCCTGGCTTCATGCATTCTCCATTTTTTACACTACTCCTGGCAGCGGCTGAGGACAAAACGAGACTGATGGGATGAAATGCAACTTAAGTCTTAGTTTGATCCTGATCCCAATGTTGTGTTCCTCTAGAAGGGATTAATGAGGATTTACAAGTCCAAATTGACAGATGTTTGTGTGTGTGTGTGTGTGTGTGCCTCTTACAGCCCTGTTGACGTGCCGGCCAGATGAGTTTCAGTGCGGTGACGGCTCCTGCATCCACGGCACCAAGCAGTGTAATAAGGTCCATGACTGTCCTGACCGCAGCGATGAATCTGGCTGTGTGAACGGTGGGTACACCTGTCTCACAGTCTGCATGTGTGTGGCTGCAGAGATTGGTCCTCCTCCTCCTCCTCTCTGCCTGTTCACCTCTCCTCTACTTCTATCCAAGGGTCTGCTTCAATCTGTCTTCCTATTTGTTATTCTGTCTGCCGCTATTGTCGTAATACTTTCAATCACAAGAGTTTGTGAAGAGCCTTTGGGCAACTTTTGTTCAGTAAACCAGGGTTCGATTCCCGGTAACGTTGCGGCAAATCCAGTGTTGTTCCTAAGTCAAGACCTTTAATGCTATCTGCCTACGTCTAGTTGTAAGTCGCTTTGGATAAAAGTGTCATCTAAATTAAATGTATGGCATTAATGTAATGTGCTGTAGTAGTTGTTTTAGAAAATATATATAGTCGAATATCAGATTAATGTAATTTATATTAGTTTTCACTGGCTACAATGCTGCAACTCCTCATCTAAAAGCTTACCGCGGCCGCTCCCTCTTCTTACATTACTTTCTTAAATACTTAAAATTCAACCGCTGTCACAACATGAAGAAAATGACTGTTGTTATGTGAACTCATTTTTGATGAATGATTGAGTTCAGTGTTAACCACCTGACTGTTCCGTATGCATTAGCAGTAATGTAAAACAGCTTTGATAAGGTGGGTGTTGGCAAAGGCTGCCTTGTTTTATCTGGATACCCTGTGTCTATCAAGACAGTGGAGACTGTTAATATAAAGAGGTTATTACAGAATGTAATCTATTGAATGGCTAATGCAGAACTAATGCTTATCCTAAAAAGTCAAAAGTAGGGTTTATCTCATGAAAACTTTTCAGGATTATAACTGACTTCACAGAGTTTCTGTTGCATTTTTTTCATGACATAAATTCATGTGACTACGTATAGTGATGTTGAGTTTTGTGGATCCAGCCCTGTGCTTTTTGTTATTTGGTTTCATAACTTCTCCTTCTTCTGACTATGATGCATCATTTACTAGTGTACTGCGACATGATATTACAGGAAATGAAGCCCCTAGCTACTGTGGAACTGGACAAAATGAAATTTCAGATATTATTACATTTGGCTTTTTATGTGAGATGATATGAATATTTGAGTGGGACAGTTTTTCTCTGCTGTCACTTGTTCCATGTGAGACTTCAATAATTTGGTGAACCACTGAACTTGCTCACAGCCCAGCTGACACAGTAGTTACTGAATCAGTTTGCAAAAGCTCATGCAAATAAACGTCCGTGATGTTAAAGTGCAGATGATGATCAACAGTATCTTCTGTTTTTCCATTGCAGCCACCAGATGTGAGGGACCCCTGAAGTTTCTGTGTAAGAATGGAGAGTGTATCGATAGCTCCAAGGTGTGTGACTCTGTCAAGGACTGCAAGGACCGATCAGATGAGCCAAAGAAAGAGTGCGGTAAGAGGACTTTTTTTCTGCACACACTTACTCGGTTTGGTATCAACAAATGTCCGGTCTGTTTATAGGTTTTTCTTCATTTGACTGTAGTGTGAAATATGGCAAGCAGTGTGTATGCATAGGACTAGAATATAATAGAATATATAGAATATAATAGAATATAAAAATGTCATGCAAAGTATTTGCGATACGCGATATTATCCCGCTAATCATCTAAAATATTCTTCAAACTCTTCAAAAAATGCTCTAAAACATACTGGAATAACTTAACCTTACATTGTGTTAAACAGATATTTTAATGCATCACAGAAAGTACACATTTTTGCCTTTTTTAGCATCCTTTTAATTGAAGAACAAAAAAGAAAAAAAGTCAAACAACCCTTAAAGAAACTGAGGCTTCAGCCATGGGACCAGGTTAATGGTTGTAAAATGACTGGAGAGATTCAGCGCTTACTTGAGGTAACTAAAACTTAAGCTGGAAATCAATATGACAGCGAACTAGACATCTCATTCAAGTCATGGGAAAATATTCACAAATATTGCGATATCTGATCAAATCCTGTATACTTACATCCCTAGTCAACCTAGCCTTTTTCTCTTAGCCCCGTTCAATGATGAAACATGTACATATCTATTGTTAATGTATTCAAGCAGTTAATGGTAGCTGCGTAATTGTGTTTGCCATAACAAAATGAGTCTACCTCCCTCCTATTATGTTGCATTTCAAAGGCTTCGGAGGCGCACTCAAATAAGCAGTAGCCATTGTTAATCGGAAGAAGAGCCTGCATGTAAAGTATTAATCAACATCAAACAGGGCTTCTGCTCTGTGATTATTTCTCTGTTTTCAGTCTCTCCTTCTCTCTTTTCTTGTCTTCATCCCTCGACCCATTATACATAACATGGGTCAATGAAAGTCAAGTCTTTGATAAAAATGCAAAATACTGTGTGTTTACTTCCGCTCTGTGTGGAAGAGTAAGGAAAGTGTCTGACATGAGAGAGCGACAAGCATAAGTGTCATGAGGTGACGAAGTGTAACCTTAAGTTGAGAAGGGAAAAGTGACATATGACAAGAGTACACTGACCCCTGCCAGGGACGGAAATGACACTACCGAAAAAGGTATTTTCGGAGAGTAATTCATTCTCCTCCTCCTCCCTCTCTCCCTGTATCGCCCTCCCTCTCTCCTTCCGATCAGGTCTTGTTCTCAGCTCATTAAAAGCGTGTCCACACACACACCTAGCTCATCGCTCTGCTCGCTCAACCGTTCACTCGCAAGATGTTCCCCAACCGGAACGCACACCAAAAAACGACACACACACCGACACACACACACACACACACACACACACACACACACACACACACACACACACACACACACACACACAAACACATAAAGAGACAATAATACTCCGAAACACACACCAATAAGTACCTAGATGTTCAGTGTGATTGCATTTGCCGCATCAGCCTTACGTCATGGGGAATGTGAAAACAATGCATTACTGTTTGTTTGTACACGCGCAAATGTTTTTTTCTGCATGTCCCGTTTCATTAGAAATTATGGCACATAATCAGTACTGACTCATTTCTCAGCACACCATTCATTTCTCAACTGTGACTGCACTATCGCTTGCAGCTTTTACAGAGTGGAATGGCTGAACAAATGTGGTACATAATAGGTTACCATGGTGAAGGAGAGAGAGAAAGAGAGAGAGAGAGAGATGGAAGTGGAGGAGTAGAGAAGGAGGGACGTCATGTTTGTGTCTTTCATGGGAAGAGGAGAAGTGACCTCTAAATCATGGCTGTCCTTGGCAGCGGTCTGGATAAAGCTGTTGGTGTGATCACACAGGGCCTCTCCTGGGGGCGTTTTTCGCTACCCACATGTCCACCCAGCCCCTTTCAAAGAAATAAGGAATACACTAGTCCTTAGATACAGCTACATCTTGGTATTGCAGTTAATTCTGAACTGACATGAAGGGAGATAGCGGGAGCTTGCTGTGAGTGGCATATTGCTGTCAGCCATCCAGCTGAATTAAAAATGTGAATTTAATGCTGGCAGTTGCAGCCACTCAAAGTCTGCTGGCACTTCTACAAAGAAAATATGATTAATTTTTCCCCTCAAAATTAACCTCCAGTCAGTCCTTGGAGATTCAACTGTATCTCTATGTATTGCTGTTACAATAAATAAAGAATAGCATTGTGTAATTGAGCAAAAGAAAATGACCTTTTCCTCTGAGCTCCATGGATGAGCGTAAACAGGTCAGCTTGGATCCCTGCAGTCAGTGTACTCCTTGAAGTGGGTCGTATGAGTGTGTTGTATGAGAACCGCTTTTCCAATGACTGACTTTCAGAGCATTTTATTACAAGGCATAAGAAACAGCACCAGCAGTGTCTCTCCTCCATAAAGGCTCTTTGTGCATGTCTACTGTGCAACAACATAAAAAGCACTATGCAACATAAAGAGCAAGCTAACCAGCAACCCTGCTTCACAATGTCTCATCGAGCTTATTTTCTAATTATCAAACCCATACAAATATTTTAGCAAAAGTAAAAGTCCCTGCTTAATGCAGAATTTTAAAGGAATTGAAAGCCCTGTTTATTTAGCACATTCACACTACTGTACTGGCTCAGACAAACATACACAAAAGGAAAACATTAAGGGTTAATGTGGTTTTTACTTCTTGTATAATATTAACTGAAGTAAAAATATGCAAGGTAAATGTTATTTTCAATGCTTTTTCAATGGTAAATGCTTTTTATTTATTTATTTATTTACGGTGGCGCTGAGCATTCACCAAATAAAAAAAAGTTTCACAGCTAATGTAGCCGTTAGCACACTCAGTATCTCGTAATTACGAGATAAGTATCTCGTAATTACGAGATCCTACTTAGCATTTGGTTAAATTATATGCAGTTTGTTCATTATGAGCCACCGGAGCCTGTGTTGCCTCATCCAATCAGAATGCCCGGTGGGCTAGTTCACTTTTACCTCCTGTTTGTTTCTGTATCTGAGCGCAGTTTTATTGAATGCTTTGATTAAATGCAGTCGTTTAAACTCGGTGTGATCCTTGACTCATACAAACACATAAGAACTTCTACAAGGAGGGCATGACAATGAGTATAGCCATGTCAACTTTGCGCAGAAGTGCAGTCACTGGGACTGTTCAGGAGAAAAGCCCAGTCGGACCTCAGCAGCTGATCACGGGCGTAAAGCCGAGTCTGTCCCTCGGTATAGGCTACCCGATGCGATCGCTGATTAATGAATGAACAGTCAAAACATGTTTAAAATAATTGTATTGATTATGGGGCCCATTGTAGTCCGGAAACCAATGGCAATTGCCTACGTTTGCCTATGGTTAGGTTCACCTCGTCTGCACACAAACACACACACACACAGACACACACACTATAAGTTTGGCACGACACCGGAACCGCAACCACTAAATTGCTAAATCAACATTTAGGCCATTATTCTCATAGGCCTACTTGATATCCTGGTCATGGATTGTGTGTAAAAATAGAGTAAAGTGTGCTTTTAGGGCAGGAATAAAAGACGATAAGGTCGGACAGAGTCGTTGCCGTCCTGCAGCCAGCTAACCATCGTTATTGATGAATGAGAGGGGCGATCCTTATCTCGTAATTATGAGATCATTATCTCGTAATTACGAGATCCTGAGTGTGCTAACGGCTACTTTAGCTGTGAAACTTTTTTTTCTTTGGTGAATGCTCAGCGCCACCGTATTTATTCAACCGATGAAGCTTTATTTTGAAAGCAATGATTGTCTCGGTAGGGAGTTCTCAGATACTGTGCTTATGGCCAACAACTGTTTGCCAAATCTGACACACAGTACAGTGGCCCTGCTTTCAATGACCTGTGATATAAAGCTCACTGGCTATTGCCAAATGTGTTACACTACATTGGGTAGGCCGCTGTTAACAGAATAAAGCACTCTCTTGTATTGAGGAGTGCTTTATTTCTGTTGCAGTTTAATCCGTTTTCTCTTTATCACCTCTTTCCAGATGTCATTGTGCGGCCACGCTCAATTGTTTGTGTAAAGACCAACGCCTGTACGCTGTTGAGTGAAATGTTGAGAGAATGTCTTTCTTATGATCATGCATTTCCCTTACCTTCCACCATTCTCTCAAACAACAGGTTGGTTCATTTGTTTTAGTTTTCTAAGCCAAAACATGGACAGCTAATGAGCTACTAAGTAACTCAAAATGATACAAAAATGTGACTGTATATGTAACAGCTTGTGAATGCGGTTGCTAGGTTGTGCCTCGTTCTCAGCTGTACGAACAAATGTTTGAGATTGAAAAGATTTCGAGCGTTTCTTGCTATCATGTGCTTCATTAAGCCATTGTGTGCAGCATAATCAAATCTAACTACTTCTGCTTTCTTTATTGTGTGCCATCCTTGTGCCAGCTACTTTGACCTAGATTTAAATGAGATTGGTTGTGTTTTAATATCCTGTTTTTCTTTTCTTTCTTTTTTCCCCTTTTCTTTCTGGATGCTTTAAAATCCCCTCTGCTTCGGTATGAGCAAGTGTGCCTGTTTTAATAGAGATGTCCTCACTCACTCCTGTTATAGATCCTTATGGGACATTTGAGAATCCCTCTTAACAGCATTAATCCCCTTTACACACATATTTCGTATCCCCGCAGACGGACCTGCGTCTCAGTTTGAAAGCTTACCGTGCGCGCCGTAGTGTCTCTTTGATTCCACTTTTTTTTTCCCACTTGTGAGAACATCCGATAAGCATTCAGTGAGGATGGAAAAGAGCTGAGTACAAGAGCCCAGATAAAATGGAGATTATCAAAATGATATCCATTTTCCCCACCTACTGTATGTGTGCCACACATATTGTTATACACTTGTATCCAATATCACAAGTCATTCCACTGCCCTAACACCTTTTTATACTTCTGGGCCGATGATAGCCCGAGGCCGGATGCATTATGTTGTCGGTTTGTCCGTCAGTCTATCTCAGCCATTCGTTTGAAAGCAATATCTTCACACAAATGTCCAATGTCTGACTCAAATATGAACTAAATAGATTTTGGAGGTCAAAGGTTTCTGCGGCCTTACACAATAAATATAAACCCGATTTTGACAGTTTAAATGACCAACCAGCCGTCATAAATGTCCAGTCCTCTTCTTCTCTTTGTCTCCCAGGGCTGAATGAATGTACGTTCAACAACGGCGGCTGCTCCCATGTCTGCATGGACAGACCAATCGGATTTGAGTGCCAGTGCCCAAATGGCTACCAGCTACTGGACAAAAAGACCTGTGGTGGTAAGTACAGAAACCTTAGATAGACAAAAAGAGGCATACTGTAAAAAATTCATGTGGGTTTGCTGCTGACCGAGCCATCATTAGTGCGTGTGTGTGTGTGTGTGTGTGTGTGTGTGTGTGTGCTTTCGTTTATCTATCACGGTGGGGACATTGACCTGAATACACACCAACACCATGGGGACCATGAAACACCATGGGGACAAAAACGTGGTCCCCACGGTGCGAACCCATCCACTTGATAGGAAATGACTTTCTGATATGGCTGGTGAAGTTTCCTGAAGGGACCCCAGGGGGCAGGATTTTAAGACTTTGTGTGTGCTCTACAGCAATCCCGTAGGCTGGGCCTGGTATTGCAGTGTGTGGGTAAAGTCCCCAGCAGGCTGTTTTTTTGGAAACTGTGTGTTGTTTAGAGCAATCCTGGTGGCCAAACCTGGTATTACAGTATATGAACTAAGTCCCCATCCGCACTGGTTTTTCAGTGTGTGAACTTTTCTATGTGACTGAGTGCCATTTTTGTCATAAGAATGTGTTTATTATCTTCTAATAGAATTGTTGTTACCTAATTATTACATTTTGGGCCTCTAATCTCATGAGAATTTAATAGAATTCGCATTTGTTTCATTTTGTACGCTCATTACAGTTCTCAGCTTTGTGCTTTGAAAAAAGTTCAACATTTGTGCATTTATATAATTATAGATCTTGTGGTTATCTTATGTTAATGGAATCATTTAGTGCTGTTTTCCAGTTTAGAAAGATAGATTTGCCATAGTTTTAACATTTTCCCACCAGTTAATAAAACATGTGACAATGTTGTGAATATCAGGGCTCCAGCTAAGCACTGAACGAGCCGGTAAATGCATTTTTTTAATGGACGGATTTTAGTGAACTACTAGAATCCGTTTATTGTATATTAAGCAAGAATAGCACTATTTACAACCCTGTCAATTCCCACTTCTTAGAATGTTCACTGACCATTTTAACACGTAAAATATAAAATAATATTCTGTACTTGTAGCATCCAGTGCTCAGCTGAATACTATAAACATCATAGGGTTCCGTATACTTATCAGTCTAAGGGCCTGTGTCCACCAAACACGCTTTTAAAAGGCGGAGTGCCTGTTTGCAATGGATTCTCTATGGCAGGACGCGCATGCAGTGCGCCTTTTTAAAAAGCACCCGCGGCGGTTTAACGCTCCCTGCGCCTTGCGCTTTTATGCGGAGCGCTCCGAGCACTTTTTGTTAAAAACAGTTGAACTTTTGAAGAAAAGTGCTGCTCAACCAGCCATTGGTGCACACACAGGGCGCGCTGAAAGCAGCGCACGGAGCGCTCCGCCTTTTAAAAGCGTGTTTGGTGGACACAGGCCCTAAGGGTGCACTCACACTGGGAAAGTCCGCAAGTTCACTTGCTTTGGTCCAGACCAAATATAATTGAGATTTTTTTTGTTTGGTGTGGGCCACTTTCATATTGCCCCTTTTGCAAGTGAACCAGCATTATGAAGCAAAACCACACGTGATCTGAGGTCATTCATTCATTGGACAGACATTCTGGGGTGGAGAGAAGCAGGAAGCACAAAGTGAAAACTGCGAAATATATCATTAATATAATATGGAGTTAAAAATTATAAAGAAATAGGCCTACATCTAGCCTAAATGAAGTAGAAAACATCAAATTATTGTTGTTTCATATGGTTATGATATGTAAGCCTATGTCAATGCACCGTAATGTGGCATGTAGGCTAGCCTACGATGTGAAACATAATTTTTTTACTGTATTTTTGCTGCTGGACGTGCGGCTCACAAGAAGAATAGGCTCAAGCTGACACACAGCTGATTTAGCTGTGTGTCAGTTGAGTGTCAGTTTGGCGCAGCTCAGCTCCATACTGACACGGGGGTTGTATTGACGGTCGTGTTAACATGGGAAGCAAAATAA
This sequence comes from Ammodytes marinus, assembly GCF_949987685.1. Lineage (NCBI taxonomy): Eukaryota > Metazoa > Chordata > Actinopteri > Uranoscopiformes > Ammodytidae > Ammodytes > Ammodytes marinus. The sequence goes on along the minus strand of NC_137213.1, from coordinate 23,792,913 downwards.
AAACACGTATGTCATGCAAAGCGCAGCGTGAACCTGTTGGCACTGTGCGGGAGACACTCCCTTCTCCTTCACCTGATTGCTGAACACATCAGTCATTACTCCAGGTTACCAGTTAGTCCTACATGGGGCCATTTTTTAAAAAGACGACAGACCAGATTGGAGAACCAGGCATTTATTTTGGTGATGGTTTCTGTAAACACAATGAAGGCCAGCCTTGTTCCTTCCACTCCCTGGATGAACATACACATAATACACTAACAACAATAAAACCCCTTCTCCTGAAAAAATACTTGAAGAGGGCCCTTCCTGGGATTGATGAACAGGGAATTCCACCCAGACTAGAGATGATGATGAAAATCCAGGAAGGATATGGACGTCCTTAGGGAAGCTCTCCTATGGTGAGAGTCAAATAAAACGTTACAATTCACAACAATGCACAACACAAATTATGTCCTGGAATGATTCTCCATCAGTCATGATCCCAACACCACATTTAAAATGGTCTTCAGGCTAAAAAATACTACAAAGAGCACACTTACCGTGTCCTGGTCCCACACAAAGTAGGAGAGACTCTTGGAGATTTGGGTGACAAAGTAGAAAATCGAGATGAAGACCATAATGAGTGGAATAATCACCCTCCATGTCACCTGCCAGAAAATATTGGGCTTGTGGCCAATCATGAACTCAATGTCCTTGTTAAACCTGTTTGGAAACAATAAGAATGAGAGTTGACATGCTGGCTTAGTGTATGTAAAAACATCCATAAAATAATGCATTGTACTTTAAATATATAAAGCACTCTCTACTTTGTGATGAAGACAGACTTTAAGGAGGAAAACTCCATTCTGTTAATGTAGTCCAAAACCTTTCTTTTTGTTATTGCACAACATAAATAATAGCATTCGGGGAGGCAGCTGATATAACTATTGTACATAATCAAATATTTTGCATATTTTTACTAGGGCCCGACCGATATGCATTTTTGGGTGCCGATGCCGATTCTTTTTTTAAGAAATCCCATGAATATATATTTAAAAAAATACTTGTTTGAACCCTTAAATGTATATAAATACTTGTTACTGTTGATAGGTGTACAGGAGCTTTTTATTTATTGAAATATGCATCATTATTATCTTAAAAAAAATAAAGTGTTACAAATATGTCTAAAGTGAAATGACGCATTTTTAAACTCAGACATTAAGCACTTTATGGAACTGCACCCAACCCTCTGGAACTCCCTCCCTCCAAAGATCAGCATCTCAGATTAAATAAACCCATTCAAAAGTCAACTCAAAACTCACCTCCTTAAGAAAGCATAATTACACCTGACTCCACTCCAAACCTTATCTGTAATTTGTCTGTATTTTCTTTTCTTTTTCTATAAGTATGATTTTCTATATGTTTGATGTTAAGTGTCTTTGAATGACCTCCAATAAAGCACTATATAAATTCTATATAATAACTATAGTAATATCAACTACTATTAACAGTCAAGAGATGACCAATGACTCTGCTATTGGTGTCAGGGGGAACTGTCAAGTGTGAATGAATCCAATGTATTACAACACACCTGCTGCGGCTATAATGCTACCTCCGGTACCTATCTCACTCAACATGATTGCTTAAATAAAAAAATAATAAAAAAAGGCAAAAAATCGGCGGCCATTTTGCCGATTTTTCGGAGATGTGCTATAATCGGCCGATTAAATTGGACTCAGTATCTTTATCTCCTATGATAACTGACATATTATCTCTGTTCCAGGGTGAGAATGCCCTGCTTTGTTTGAACTGTGTTAAGACTCCGAACTAATCCGAACGCACCCCTGGCTCCATACTACACACACTGCTAGTAAGGAGAACGGTAGGTTAACAACGAGATAAGCGATTGTTATAGTGTTTTAAGTTGTGTTTTATTCAGTGTGGATGACATTATAACTGTCAGTTAGCGCCGTCACGTCAGTCAGCCTGAGCGCCTGTTTAGTGAAGTTTATTTTTCTTTCTCTCTCTGTTGTGTGAGCGTGCACGTTGCCGCAGTAACCACCTATCAATTCACGGTTGAAACGTGCTCTCCCTGAGTTTGTTTGCATCGCCCTTGTGAGTAAGTGCATGGAGTTTCTCGACGTCTATAAATTATAATTTATGCACGTTATTAAACGGCCGTAATTCGCCGGATGCAACAGCTGTTTAGCGTGTCATCACAAGCCGAATATTGCTATTGTTCTTTTCCTGGGATCTGTATGCTGCTGTGCATGTTAAAGAAGGAAATAAACATAGGATAAATCCTTACTCCTCCTCTCATCGTCTCATGCTTCATAGTCTGATGTTTTTGGCCTTAAGTGGTGTTTTAGCCGACACACCTGAAGTGAATCCAGTGATAGCAGATCAGCAAGGTACATTCAGCAGTTTCCTCTACTACTTTTGTTGAGAACAAAATACTTGAAGTGCAGGATAAACCTCTTGCTGTCTGTTGATGTGCAATAAATAGTGAAAGTTATGTAGCCTACAAGTAGCTCTACCTGTCTGTTCAACTCATTTCAACTGACTTGTGAAAACTGCTCAGAAAAATATTTTTTCTTTGACATAGGCCTATAGCAACTTTTTTTTTTACAGTAGGCTAAAGCAAATAGTTACTTTCCCTGGTAACTAGTTACTTCTATTATAAAGTAATTCAGTTACTAACTCAGTTACTTTTTGGAAAAAGTAGTAAGTAACTATAACTAATTACTTTTTTAAAGTATAGTTCCCAACACTGCCTATGACACCTTAGTGTCACATCAGTAGCTCATCAAAGTCTGTGTTGTAAGCGAGTTTAAGCGGAAAATGTTGATAATCGTTAATACACCACAAAGGGTAATATTATTAATTTAATTATTTATTAATTATGGATAACCTTACTTTACTGTACGTCTGGCTTAGCTAAAGAAAAGACAGACATGTTCATTAGCTGAAGTTAGCTTTAATTACCACATTTTCAGTTTGAAAAACATGCCTTCATGCTTCAGACAATTCATAGTAGGAAGACAGACTAATTTGTTCTCTTTATTCCTCAAACCACACAAAATTTTCCATGCAAATGGAAGCAAGAACATTTTAACAGTAGTTTGCAAAGGTGTTAGCCAAACTTATTGCATATCAAAACTAATATAGTCTTCTTACCTCAAAGGTGCATACTGCTCGTCTTCTCCTTCGGCAAACGTTTCAAAGCTTCTCTTCAAATCCAAACCAAATGCATGGCACCAATCAAAAGATCAAACTAACATTCTTGGTGCATTCAGTTGCACTGTTGGACAATGAAGTTGCATTCGAGGATTGCATTTCAGTCAAGAGAACTGTTTATCCCATCTCTAGTAAGAAATTACTCAGTGGTGGCAAAAACCTAACTATGACCGTTCAACTGTGTTAAAAGTAACCACATGCAAGTAATTTCATGTATTTGTAGGTTGCCAGACTCTGCAAACAGCATCATTTCAAAACACTTAAATACATCAGCTAAATCCATATATTTAGCTACACAAATCACGTTTCATTGTACCAACACTGGAGCCAGTGATCACTGTAGTGGAAAATGGCTCGCATTTGTCTTTTTAAATCAGTGTGTCATTGTCAATGTTAGCGGCTAACAATTAGCAGTTCTTTATTGACAATTCACGGTTAACATTATCAGCTAACAGCTGCACATTTCTGTTAACAAATCAAGCATCCTTAAACAGTCAGAGAACACAGGCCCCTCTGTCTTGCTCACACAGTATTACCAAAGTTATTCCTAACTTTTTTCACTGTCTTCCTGAGTTCTGAGCTCATCACTTGCTGTTGTTTCTGATTATCACAGTGTGAAGGGGGAACACGGTGCACAGCAGTTGATTTGCAGATACATTCTCAATTATAATTGAATTATTTCCAAAGTACTATAAGGTTTGGGTCAAATTATGATTAGGTTATCAGCTGTACTAGAAAACCCCACTAGTGTTCTGCACAAATGCTATACATAGTGACCAATAAGTGGATTTTTTCCTGTTTAATTCTACAATAGGCAATCTTTATACTGTAACTATAACTTTATACTGAGCCCTAGCCTACCTTATGCCTCGTTTCCACCGAGTAGAGCGGGTCGGGTCGGAGTGGGTTGGTATGTGTATTTTGGCTTTCCATTTGCCAAAAGTTGGGTAGGGTACGGATATTAGGGCCGCCTGAAAGGGTGCCGACAAGGCGGAGGTACAAATGCCATGCGTTTATTGGTTGAAATAATAATTTCCACAGTGTAGTCACCTCGGTAAGAGTGAAGAGAGTCTTGTGCTTTGGCGAAAAATGTGAGCGCAGCACTGTTTACTGTGTGGTGTTTTTCCTCGTTGTTAAATTAATCCGTGGGCTACACTCACAGACCTATAAAGGCTACACTGTGTCTCACTCATAGATAGTAGGCCTATATAAAACTTCTACGATGTCACGTTTCTGCCGCAGCCAGCGCTGTTCGGTCACTGTCACTATTGGTTGCACCGGGCCTTCTCTGTACATTTAGGCCTATCGTCATAATACGCTCACAAAACGGGGGAATAAATAAAGAAGCGGCTGGTTTGACCGAGCAAAAAACGAGAGACTGCTGGCTTGACCACAATTGTTCCACAGCCCGATAGTTTGACCCACATTCTGGCGGGGGCTATCGCAGTTCAGCCTAAACACCACCTAGAATCTTAAAAGTGAGCTGTCCCGCTCTGAGCCGCTCCGACCCGACCCGCTCTACTAGGTGTAAACGAGGCATTAGATGCATCACTGAAGCCATTTTGTATGTTTTAGAGCAGCAATGCAGCAGCACAGCAGAGACAAGATGAGAGGTTTTAAAATGTATAAAGGGTTTGGGTTAGAGTATGAGTTGACAGTGCATGATGAGCATATCTGCAAGTCAGTTGTTAAAAGTCTTCATTCTGTATGATAAAATAACATATATTTTTTTCGCTTTTGTAATGGGTAAGTTAAATGCTGATATTGTACATTAGGCCTCATGTAACGTTGTCTGTTACAACAAAGAGAGGGAGAGACAGGAATAGACCAATAGATTCAGTAAGGTAAAGCAAAATATAACAGTAGATGTTTCACAAGATTTCACAAAAAAATTGGAAAAATGGGATCGCTTGCTTGTAGTAAGTGGCATGTGGCATTGTGACTTTTTTTCCTTTTAGGGTGTTCAGAGCAGGGACAGACAGCTGAGAGACACTGCAGTCAGAGGACAGAGTCATATCAGCCACACTCAAAATTCACAGACTCAAGTTTTGTCGAAAAGAGTTTTAAGTTTCCATGAGAGATTGTCCAAGGTCATGCGTGGTTGTAGGCTTACCGGAAGTATGTGAATAAAGCAGCATGTGAAGAGGCCTGCTAATATCTTTGGTGTGAATACGGGTTAAAACACTACAATAGCCCAGTTAATACCTATGCGGTTGCTTTTTTTCTCGATCAAAGTCATAATATGCAATTATACATTACCATTTACCCGACGATAATGTCAAATATGCATATTTTTTATACTTTTTTCTTGTAACAGTATAATCACAACAACTTTGCTATTGTAGTTTAAAGTGTCATAAGGGCAATGTATATGTCATGTTCACAATTTTCTATGTGCATGGTCGTTAGAAAAGATTGTATTAAATATGTTGCATAAAATTCTGGATGGATGAAAGGACTGTAAATCATGTTCCCTTGGGCTGGTATTAGCAGGAACATTTCAGAGATGGCAAACAAAAGTACCTAAAAGGCAAGGTAAAGAAATGATTAGACAGGTTCATAGATTGGTCAGCTGTTATGCAGGAAAAGGCATGTTCGCAAGTTATGATAGCTCTCCACCAAAGACAACTGATTTCTCTGCATTTATGAAACAAGCAGAAATAAGTGTAGATCTTGCCAAAACAACACTACAGCAGGCAGAAAAAGCAGTAAAGAGGGCTGAATGTTTTTTTACCGATTGCCAATGCTTCATAAAATAAGTTAGATTCCCAATTCAATCTCAGTCCTCAGCACATCAAATGCCTGTTATGAGCTTGACTCCTCCAGAGACACAACAGGTTACACAGACTGACATAGTTATGCCTTACCCGTTAACACCCAATCTCTACAATAAAGGATTTGACAAGCATGTGCCCTATGGTTGTCAGCACTACTGTGTGATGTTGACTCATTTTGGTCACTATTACCACTAAAAACAAATAGCTTCATTTTATATAATGGGCTTCCAAGGTGCTCTCTGAATCTAGGCCTGGGCTTGCTTGTGTCCATGAATGGAAACATTAATACATAGGCTAATTTAGTCAACAACTTGAGGGTACTATTTATTAGATTCAATCTATTGAATCTATCAAATATTTAGTACAGCCAAACTAACTACACTGCATCTAGATGATTTAGGCCTATGTCAATAAAGAGCAAAGGTTTAGAAAGTAGCCTACAGTATTTCCCTCTAAAATGTAGAGGATTGTAAGTATAAAGTGTTAGGAAAAATATTTTTGTGTTCTTTTAACCAGAGGTCTAGAAGGAAAAACAAGTAGAAGATTTATTTCAAAGCTTAAAGGTTAATTATCTAAATTGAGTGAGCAGAAACATGTAGGCCTACATGGAGCTCTCAAAAAGCGTCCCCAGTAAGACTGAAGTTAAAATGGTGGGACATAGTGTTATATGGAAACAAATACATTATTTCTGATTGTTTGACTGTGTGTTGGAGGCTGGCTGTGGCTTGCCCCTGACACCTTTCCAAGCTGGTTTCTGATGGCAGGTATAACTTGAGAAGTTTCGTTGCTAAGGAGTTGCTATGGTGCAGGCAGAGTTCTCAAAAGTTGCCTGACCATTATGTAAACCAAGTGATAAGCTAAATATGTGCTACTCTCTATGCATGGTGTTCATAGTGCGCTCTTAATATGGTGACAAAGCTCAAGAATATTAAGTTAATAAACATATAAAAGTGTACTAAATAGAGTATAAGTGTTAAAAGCATAACATGTAAAATTAAAATGACAAAAGTCGCATTGAATGGAAATACTAGTATAATTGGTTAAAAATACTTAAAACTAAAGTAAAAGTACTTAGTTAGTGTCCACCACTTGTATAGTGAAACTTTGGTCAAGTAGAGAGAGCTAACAATTTTCTACTGTGCGGTTTACTGGAGTTTTACTAGCCTGTAAAACTACACTGAGTCACAATTGAGAAGTGGTGAATATTGTGTGGTCCTCTGCAGAGTGTTAATTGATGGGCCATCGGCTTCAAAGGACACCGCGGCTCGCGTGCGTATTGCACCTGCGCACTGCCCATCCCCCATCCCCCACTCAGAGCCACAGCCAGAGAGAGTCATCTGGATGGCGTGATGGCATCAGTTAACAGGGCAGTGGTGCGCTCTTAGTATGGTGACAAAGCTCAAGAATATGAAGTTAATAAACATATAAAAGTGTACTAAATAGAGTATAAGTGTTAAAAGCATAACATGTAAAATTAAAATGACAAAAGTCGCATTGAATGGAAATACTAGTATAATTGGTTAAAAATACTTAAAACTAAAGTAAAAGTACTTAGTTAGTGTCCACCACTTGTATAGTGAAACTTTGGTCAAGTAGAAAGAGCTAACAATTTTCTACTGTGCAGTTTACTGGAGTTTTACTACCCTTTAAAACTACACTGAGTCACAATTGAGAAGTGGTGAATATTGTGTGGTCCTCTGCAGAGTGTTAATTGATGGGCCATCTGCTTCAAAGGACACCGCGGCTCGCGCGCGTATTGCACATGCGCACTGCGCACTGCCCATCCCCCATCTCCCACCCAGAGCCACAGCCATAGCCATAGTCGTCTTCTGGATGGCGTGATGGCAGCAGTGAACATGGCAGCAGCGACAGAGAGATTTAAAAGACGGATCAAATTATTACGGGCTCATCACGAGCAATGCGCAGCACGACACCAGCAGCAGGTAAGAATTTAAGATAATTATGGTTGCATGCATCTGTGGTTTTTAATTGATATGTTGTGATGAACACTGAAGCATGCCGCTAATGCTAACTAGCTTAGCGGCTCGCGCTGCTGTTGGCTAATACAGTACACTACAGGGGCTGGTTGCACCAGCTTGGCCGTAAAAAGACAAACGTTCGTCAAGCCTAGTGACTGGGGATGGGCATCGGAACCGGTGCTAAATTTAGAATTGTTATATGAAAATTTCGATTATTTTTGATCGATTCCTGCGCATGCGCAAAATGACGTACTCACGTCATGCGACGTCACCTTGCAGGCATGTCTGTGTTTTGATTAGAGCTAACGGTTAGCATACAACAGCATTGCTGTCATGGACCTATTCAGAAAGATTGCTGTAACCTGAGCGAATTAAATGGTCAAAGCAGGCGACCAGGGATAAATCTTGCTACTTTTACTGGTCATTAGAGGAATAACTGTTTTAAAGAAGCTCCGCAAAAGCATCTCGCACATCAGGTCGCGCCGTCGCATTACAACCGAGCGCCTGAGAGCCGAGTAGCGAGCGCTGCTCTTCCTCCTCACACTAGAGCTGCAGGGCTCATAACCGAAGCAGTGCACAGCGGCACAGCAACGCGACTTTCTACACCGGCCCATAGACTAGGCTATATAAAGCACAAGCAACGTCTGTATCGCGGCTGGTGCTGTCGGGAGTAGGCTACTCTCACACGGCCAGTAGCAGCCCCCAGCCTGCTGCTGCAGACAGCAGACAGAACGCACCGTGATCACTGCCTCGTGAGCTGCCTCAGTTTGTAAATATAGCAGGCTACGTGAATATAGATAATAGAAAGAAGAAAAGAAAATGTTGATTTCAGGTGGAATATATCAGAGATTCCCCTTCTGATTATCTAAAATGTGACTTATTAAAGAGCCTGTTTAAAGACAATATTTCCCATTGGTTAGGTTTCCAAAAGCTCTGAAAGGAGTTGTGATATTGGGTTTCATTTATTTTATGTAGCCTGTTTATAAGAACAAGATTGAGAGAGAAAAAACGATAAATAAATGTTTTTTACATAAACATTTGACCCCTTTCTTTTATCTTATTGGAATTGGGAACCGTTAAGAACCGGAATCGATAGTCAGAATCGGAATTGGAACCGGAATTGGTCAAAACTCAAACGATACCCATCCCTATATTTTACAGTGTTTTCACCATTTTAAATTCAGGGCTCCAGACTGCATTTTGGGACCATTGTTTGAGACAGTGCAAGTACTTTTTACTACTAAGCACTTGCGCGACCGGAACATTCACCGTCGGACTTATGTTTCCATTTATTATTATTACTGCCATTATTAGTGCTTTGTGTGTGAGAAAAAGAAGGGAGAGTCCGCGAGTTATTAGTGAAATGATCAACTGGGCGGATCACGTGATCTATTTTCATCGTAGTGTCAAGCTGTCGTCATGTCTTTCACGTTTCCGCCATAGCAATAAGGCTGCTAAAGACCAGAGACACATCTTGCAACTTTTTTTTTAAACCGCGTTCACTAGAGCAGAGCAGCAGCGCATGCCGTCTCTTCTCCTCCTCCTCCTCTCCTCCTCCTTGCCGCTGACAGCCTCAGCTTGTCTGATACAGGGCTCTAGACTGCGACCAAATGCTCGCATTTTGTAACATTTTGAGACAATGCGAGTACTTTTTAAATCTAGGGGCGCGACCGGAAAATTTGCCGAGATTTGTTTTCATTGAGAGAGAGAGAGAGAGAGAGAAGGGACAGTCCGTGAGTGATCAATGAAACGATCAACTGCGCGGATCACGTGACCTACTGTCCTCTGTGTCCCACTATCGTCACGTCTTTAATATGTTGCCAACTGGCGACTTTTTCCGCTATACCTGCCGACTCTCCGCCATAGCGCTAAGGCTAGTTAAAGACCAGCGACACATCTTGCAACTTTTTTTTTACCGCGCTCCTCACCGCTGACAGCACTCACTCACACGGACAGTCTGAGCAGGCCCCCCCTCCCACCTGCAGCAGACAGACAGCACCGTGTGTCAGGTGACGTTTGTGAACACGAAAATTATTTTATAGGTCCACATTCAATAGGCCACTGCATATCCATAAAAAAGCTAACATTGTGGTTAAATGGCAACCCAAAAAGTTTGGAAAGTGAGTTTGTGTATGTAAATAGGCCTAGTTAATTTGTAAATTACTTGGTCAACATTTTCTATTAATTGTGCCTCTTTCAGAATTGTCAGCATTTTCTAGTTGATGTTGTCATCTAGCTACTACTATTTTATTTTGGTCCTGTAACTATTTTGCTTACAGAGGATTCAGCAGAGATAATAATCAGAGGGCTCAGATGTAGAAGGGGCTGTGGTGAAAATGGGTTCCTTTCCTAAAGAAATGTCTGAAGGATTTCACATGGCAATTAGGTGTTATTATCAAAAAGACAAAGAACTATATCATTTGTCAGTGTGGTCCAAAACATGATGGCAATACAATATTAGTGGGCCTAATTAGTAAAATTGGGAAAAATGTGAATATATATAATATATATATTTTTAAAGGCCTACTTCACCGGTTTGAATATGAAGGTGTATTGAATTCTGAGATCCTATGTAGTATAAAAAAAAATTTACGTTGTAAATATTACTGTGATGTCTTTTACTGTGACATCACAGTAATATTTACAAAGTACGTTTTTTTTTAACCCTATATTTCTCTTTCTGTGATGTCACGAGAAAGAGAAATATAGGGTTAAAAAAAAAACACTCTTTCTGCCTTTTCTCAGGCTAGGATGAACCGATTTAATTTTTTTTTCACATTTATACTACATAGGATCTCAGAATTCAATACACCTTCATATTCAAACCGGTGAAGTAGGCCTTTAAGGTGTGCCACTAAAATTTCTGCTTGCCCCCCCTAAATGTGTTGGGAAAAAAATGCTCCTAATAGAAAAGGTTAGTCTGGAGCCCTGCCTCCAGACTAACCTTTGTGGTGGCTTTGTTATGAAGTTTCTCCTTACTGTGCTGACCTCCTTTGCAGGGCCAGACCCAACATGAGAAAAAAGAGGATCAGACTGAAGAGCTAGAGGAGGGAGAGAAGACCGAGCTAGAGGGAGAGAAGACCAAGCTAGAGGATGGAGAGAAGACAGGCGGCGAGGAGGAGGAGGAGGGAGAGAAGACCGAGCTAGAGGGAGAGAAGACCGAGCTAGAGGATGGAGAGAAGACAGGCGGCGAGGAGGAGGAGGAGGAGGGAGAGAAGACCGAGCTAGAGGGAGAGAAGACCGAGCTAGAGGGAGAGAAGACCAAGCTAGAGGATGGAGAGAAGACCAAGCTAGAGGATGGAGAGAAGACAGGCGGCGAGGAGGAGGAGGAGGAGGGAGAGAAGACCGAGCTAGAGGGAGAGAAGACCGAGCTAGAGGGAGAGAAGACCGAGCTAGAGGGAGAGAAGACCAAGCTAGAGGATGGAGAGAAGACAGGCGGCGAGGAGGAGGAGGAGGAGGGAGAGAAGACCGAGCTAGAGGGAGAGAAGACCGAGCTAGAGGATGGAGAGAAGACAGGCGGCGAGGAGGAGGGAGAGAAGACTGACGAGCTAGAGGTAAGTCCAGGGTTTTTCCTGGCTCAGAAAGGGCCTATGGGGGGTCAGTACGTGACCGACTTTTTTTGGGTCGTGACTGTGCAACAGTAAAGGCAAAACGTTTGTGTATTTAAAGAGGGTTTTGGGGTTAAAAAAGGGCAGTTTCTGTCCAGCTAAAGAGCAGTCAGCCTGTCAATCACTGTGTTACCATGGAGCTCACTGACTCTTAAATCACAATGAACAACCCTTAGATATTAACTGACTAATAATGTTATTGTTTATAATTGGCTTAAACCTTTTTAAAGTTCCTTTTTAGATAGGGGCTGTTGTGAGATTATTGTGGACAATTAGGCCTACTGTGATGCGATAGCCTATAATTCATTAATGGTTATTATTAGCCTACTTGCTTAATTTTTTTTTAAATACAGAGGTTATTGGTCGTTTTGGAACATGTATTTCCCAATTTAAAACATAAAAATAAAGCAGCATTGAAAATTCAGAAAATCAATCTTGTATGGCTACACTAGCATGCTGTTCTACAAATAACTCAATAGTTGAAATAATAAATACAATGTGTTTTCTCCTTAAAATGACTAAATACATTTCTCCAAAGGTCAAAGACAGTAACAGTCAGTGCGTTTACATGCAGACTCATAATCGGGTAACTAAACGAATAAGACTTCAACAGGACTTTTAAACTGCATGTAAACACCTTTATCCGATCTACTTCGCACACAAATCGGCACAATAACGGACAAGAGATGTCGGATAAGAACACCTAGATAAGTCGTTCGTTGTCGGCATTCTCTCTGCATGTATACAGGGATCGGACATCGCTTATCGGACTTCTCGTTCTGTGCTTGTGTGCCTGCGCGTGATAGGCTACACCATGGGTTATTGACGGAAGAGAACCGGACGTGGCTCTTTCAACACTTGTTGAAAGCATGGTTGAAAGGGCTACAGCGCCACCTAGCATAGTTGAGACAGCCATGCATTGGACATTTATCCGATATCTGAAAGGCCATGTAAACTCAGACAAGTGACACGGTCCGTTCGAGTGTCTAGTTCGATATATGTGATAATCTAATCTAGTTGTGCCATGGAAACGCACTGAGTGTGGTACTTCTATAAACACTTATGCCTCGTTTCCACCGAGTAGAGCGGGTCGGGTCAGAGCGGCTCAGAGCGGGACAGCTCACTTTTAAGAATCTCGGTGTTGTTTCCACCGCCGACCCTACCCTTACTGGTGGGGCGGGGTTTAGGCTGGACTGCGATAGCCGCCGCCAGAATGTGGGTTAAACTATCGGGCTGTGGAACAGCTGTGGTCAAGCCAGCGGTCTCTTGTTTTTGCTTGGTCAAACCAGCCGCTTCTTTAGGCTATTTATTCCCCCCGTGTTGTTGTGAGCACACAGACGGCTCGGTGCAACTGATATACAGTGAGCGAACAGTGCTGGCTGCGGCAGCTACGTGACATCGTAGCAGTGGGACACAGTGTAGCCAACTGGTTAAGTTAATGACGAGGAAAAACACCACACAATAAACAGTGCTGCGCTCACATTTTCGCCAACACACAAGACTCTCTTCATGATTATTTCTACCAACTGTGGTCAAACCAGCGGTCTCTCGTTTTTGCTTGGTCAAACCAGCCTCTTCTTTATTCCCCCCGTGTTGTTGTGAACGTGTATTTACTAGCCTACTATCTATGGCGAAAACACACAGAAACGGCTCGGTGCAACTCATGAGCGAACAGTGCTGGCTGCGGCAGCTACGTGACTAGCAGTGGGACACAGTGTAACCAACTGATTAATTTATTGACGAGGAAAAACACCACACAATAAACAGTGCTGTGCTCACATTTTCGTCAAAACACAAGACTCTCTTCACTCTTGCCGAGATGACTACACATGGCGGAAATGATTCTTTCGACCAATCAAATGACGGGGGTGTGTAGCTCCACATTTTCGGCCCGCTTTCAGGCGGCTAGTACCCCTACGGAGGAGTACTGAGATTGGGAGCGGCTCAGAGCTGTTAGGTGCGCTTAAACCGTACCCTACCCAACTTGGCAAATGAAAAGCCAAACTATCCGGACCGAACCGCTCCGATCCGACCCGCTCTACTCGGTGGAAACGAGGCATTACTGAAACTTGCCTGGGCCATCACTCTCATGCATTCCTCAAACTTTTCTCTGCGCTGTCTGAGCTGATAGATAGGTTGTGTTGCCACGGTGATGTGGAGTCTTAAACTGTTCTAGCTTTACAGAGCACTTCTTTCTGTTCAGCTGCATTTATTTTCGCCACCAGTTCAGTGACGGCTTGCTTCTGCTCGTTTACTCTCCCGCTTGCATGCCGTAGTCACACATGGCCGCATGCAGAGCCACAGAGCCGCACACAAACACAGACACACACACACACCAGCTGATAGAGGAACCCTTTGAGACACGTGCACATTAATTTACCGCAAATCGCGGCCCTTCGCAAAGTTTTGACCATGGAAAGAGGTGCATTTACCTTTGTCAGATTTTTTTAACTTAAAAAAAAAAATCTGTTGGAGACCCCTGCTTTAGATCTATCTTAAAGGTGCAGTGTGTAATATGACATCATCAAGAAAGTTCTAGAATGCAATGCTCCCTGGGTAACCCCACCCCTTTCGAATAATAACAGAAGCTACAGTGGCCTTCAAGGACAAGAACAATTCTAAATTTTAAACAATGCACCTGATGACATTCCAACTATGACACTTTCAAGATGGCGGCACTAGGCTTTGGTCCAAAATATGCAGAAATATGGACATATGAGATCCTTTTTAAGGGAAAAAATAATAATTCAAAACATTTTGTTCAGCTATTATGCACTAAATGAAATGTACTTATGGATATTATAATTGCTTTCTACAAAATCTGCTAGGAAATAAAACCCAAAATTCTACACACTGCAGGTTCAACACAATGTAAAAATGTATTATTCTGCAATTGCTAATTGTATTTGAGTGTTTTTTTTTTTTTTCTGTAGCCCTTTCAGGAAATGGAATGCCCCTCAGACCCAGATGTCCCTCCACTGAGCAGAACAGAGAGTGTCTTTGTAAGTTTACAGACACACCTGTGTGTATCTTGAAATCAGTTGTGATGACAAAAATAAGAACTACAGTGCCTTGCAAAAGTATCCATACCTCGTAAACGTTCCACATTTTGTCACGTAACAACCACACGTACATTTATTTTATTGGGATTTTTTGTTCAGACCGAAATAAACATATTAATCACTTAAAAATGGGCAGCTTATGGGGTGCAACACAGTAAGACGCTGATTCAATAGTGCGCACACCGGCCACTTAGGAGCGCTGCATGGGACTGCGTAAGGGCAGTTATCTCCGTCTTGGAGCAGCTGGGGGGACTCTGCAGCACGGGAGCTGCATTCATTCATCGCTTCTAACATGTTTAGTTTTAAATATGTAGAGTAGTACGCTGCTCTTTATTATAAAAAGACAATGCACAACATTTAGCCTTACATTTTATTTATTTGACGCACTTTTGAGATTTTAGTTTCTATTTTAATGTGTCATTGATCGCTAAAGCGAGCGATTTATTTCCACCATTAACTGGCACCTTTCGGCTTGTTTTTCTGACCCGGGACCTCGGCAGTAATGGTCCACGGTCACGCTGGTGGAACTGGACCATGGGCGCTCTCACAGCTGGTGGTTGCCTGGCCCTGTGGAGGTTAATACGGACCGTTTTGTGCCACTGACGGCTGACCACTCGTGCCAAGCACATCTGTCATACAGTAAAACACAAAATGTTATTTTTAGATGTGTATTTCTTTCATTGGAAAAAAAAACAAGACCGGCGTTATTAAAGGCCCTGGCAACCCAAATCCACTAAATCCTTGTAACTATGTTATTTGGGGGGTAAAATCAGTGCTAATATGTATATGAAAGGTTTTAGGAATATCTGTTAGCCCCCCGCAAACATACTGTCATGTCAGTTGGTCGACCATTTGAATAATCCTGATTCGAATGTTGCCTTAGAGCTAAGGCTTGGGACGTCACAGGAAGGATCTCCGTTATAAAATGCATTGAGACGGCCATTAGAAAATTTCTGATTCGAACTTTGGCTTACATCTTTTGCTTGGCACGTCACACGTTCTAAAAAACAAATCTATACAATCTCTCTTGTGCCGCGCAAGAGATACAGACTGTCTCTTTGCGCCTGAGCCTACACTCAAAGCCCCGTCTGAGTGAAGCAGCGTGCACCCCGGTGAAACACTGTGATGGTGAAATTCACAGTGAGACCTCGCCGAGCCGCCGCGCAGAAAAACGATGTGGTTTAAGACTAAATGATAACCGGGGATTCTTGCACGTTAACGTTGTAGAGGGGGCAGGCTTTCACGTTCCGATTGATTTTTTTTTTTTTACATATTACGAGTTTAGGCCTACTCCTTGTGCTCTTAATTCAAACCGCATATCGCATCAGCTCACGTGATGAGAAACATAATCCGACTCAACATAATTTTTTTTCTCTCTCTATTCCCACTCCTATCCTCAGAAAAAATTTGATTTTAAAAATGCATATGCCTAAAATAGATGAAATGCCTAAATGGGAAATAAACTAATAATAAGAGATAACAATAAATATGAGACAGAGATATTTTTATATATTTTCATTGTGACACTGACACCTGTTTCAATTAAATAGGTTGTGGTGGGAAAAAATTGCCTATAACTAATTGCAAACCTATATAGGCCTAATAATAATAAGTTAGGCTACTTTCTGCAAGTGATGTTGAGCTGCTGCTCTCAGCTGTGCCAGAGCATTCACCGTTGCTAAGGAAACCAGCTACCGTGCAGCCCGGTGCAGCAGTGTGAACTGCCAGTCAGGCTCGTTGTGAGCATGTGCAGCATTTTCAAGTTTGCGTCTCGTTGTGTGGTGAATCTTTGGTCTGAACTGGGCTTAACCTGCTCAGCACCGTGACTGAGAGAACGTTCCCTTACAGAACGTTATTGGCCACGCCCACACCGCCCTGCAAAATGTTCTCGACAGCAAAAAAGACTACATTTCATAATATTTATGAAAATCTATTTTTTATCAGATAATTGTAAACAGCTTATTGAGAAACCCAACATCAATGTCATTTATTTATTTGTGAGGGTTGCCAGGGCCTTTAAAGGTTTAATATTTTCCCTTATCGGACAGTTGGTACGTCTGTTTCTCCTCCACCACTTATGCCTGCACCTCCAGTTGGTGTTGCATTTCAGAGCAGCAACACACTTTTTTTTAGTGGTGATTTTTAAGTCGGACCACTTTTTCTTCACCTAGCCTATGTAAAGAAATTGTGACATAAAATTGTATATGCTACTTCATATCATATGAGCGATAACACTGATGTAAACCTAAAATACACCAAAATCAGCTGGACATCGCTGTTGACCGCAGCAGTTATTTCCTTCCACACTGCTGCCTTCTGACGTTCTTTGTTTTAATGTTCCGAAATTATTATTTTTTTTCTACTTTCGCTGTTATGCTGTCAATTTATACTTCAGAGAAGTTCCTCTTCTTTTAACGTAATGCGCATATCCATGTCTTCAAACCTCTCGGCGAGGCCTCTAAACTGAGAAAATATAGGGGCGTGATTTCAAATTACTTTTTTTTTTTTTCAGTCGTCGCATTTATCAAATCTTGCTGATCTGCCGAGATACGACCATTTGATAAATACCACGTGATATCTGGGGCCTCATTTGTCAAAGTGGGCCAGCACTTTGTACAGTGCACACTGTCATAAATGTGCTTTTATAAATACATATGTTATTCCATGTTTCTCCCTTCTTTACAGGATGAGTTAAATGGATGGCTCTTCTTAAATATGTGGTCACATTTCCAATTTCTTCTATGGTTTTCGAGAAACAAGGGGTGGCACAACTTCCAAAATGCACAACTTGCCCCACTCTCCCCTATATATAAAAAATGTAAAACCATGTATAATTGTCATTCCACTTCAGCTATGCGCCACTTTGTGTTGGTCTATCACATACAATCCCAATAAAATAAATGTAAGTGTGTGGTTGTAATGTGACAATGTGGAAAAGTTCAAGGGGTATGAATACTTTTGCAAGGCACTGTATATTATTGTTGATGGGAAAGGCATAATTTGAAAAATTAAGTGGGAAATATTCTTAATTTAAACGTAATTGAGTCCCATCTGATTTTCTCTTCTAGCTTACAAAAAAAATGCTTAGGATCTCTGAAGATCAATCAATCACAAGCAGTGAGGATGAGCCTCGCACATCATCATCAGAAACGGACGTTTCGGAGGAAGAAAGAAAAAACTACACTTCAACTAAGAACTCGGTTCTACGCTTGAAAAAATGCAGACGGAGATTGTCTGCATTTAACCGGCTTGACACAACCTTTCAAACTACTTCTGAGTCCTCTTCCCGTTCAGAATACTGTGAAGATGTTGTGAGACTGCACAACCATATCGATGCAGAAAGGCCCAAGTATCGACTCAATCTTGAAACTGCACCAAATAAGAGGAACTGGTTAAGTCTTGCTAGACTAACGCTCTGTGAAGTCATCGTCTTCAATCGTAGGAGAGAGGGAGAAGTTTCAAAGATGTCCCTGAATGACTTCATGTTGAGAAACACCTTTGCCAGTCATCCAGATCTTGACCTTGCCTTGACCGACGTGGAAAAGAAGCTCTGCAAATACTTTGAGTGTGTGGAAATCAAAGGTAAGCGGGACAAAAAGGTCCCTGTCTTACTCAGCCCAGACATGGTGTCCTCCATACAGATGCTGGTGAATTACCGACGACGATGTGATGTGCCGGATGAGAATGTTTATTTGTTTGGTAGACCTGAGGCAGAAAGTCACCTCAAAGGATCTGATGCCATCCGCGCTATCGCATGTGAATGCGGAGCGAAGGACCCGCAAACATTGACATCGACAAGATTAAGGAAACAAATGGCAACAATGTCACAAGTTTTGAACTTGAAAGACAATGAGGACTGCCTCACTGGTTTTATGGGTCACATCAACATCAAGGTCCATAGACAATATTATCGGCTCCCTGAAGGGACATTAAAAGTTGCCAAAGTTGCAAAGCTGCTGATGGCCTGTGGGAGAGGAGAGCTATCACATTTTAAAGGGATGACATTGGACGAGATCAACATTGAACCAATTGGTATAACCTCACCTTGCACACACTATTTTTATCATTTTAATTTGTGATGGTTTAAATGTCATGGGTTTGTTGTGCTTGTTGACAACATTTTTTGCTGTGTTTATTTAGAGGAAGTACCTGAAGACAGCTCTCTATCTGGAGAAGAGGAGATGTTGAGTCTATCCTCTAACTCATCAGGTACATTCACTGAACCAGTGGTTCTGGAGGTGGGGTCTGGGCACTCACAGGGCTTCCTGGGTGTTCCCAGCATGAAAGGGAATAATTTGATTTCACTTGTTTACACCATAACACACTACTACACAACTATTGTCATGTGTTTTATAAACTTCATGTATGTTAAACATCTAAAGCTTTTATCTAATGGGGGTCTAATTTGTGTCAGTTTTGGGGCCCTTGGGTGGGGTATCTATTAAGGACCAAAAATTACATAACTTAAAATATGTTTTAGTCTTGAAAAAGTTGAATTCCATATTTCTACATGTATTATTTTATATATTTGTTTTTGTTATGTCATTTTTCATCCATAGGTTACAACCCTGAGGAGGAGGAGGACGATGAGTCTTCAACCTCATTACAGCCGAGCAAAGGTATTTCACCACTTACCTGTTCCAGAGGGTGTAACAATCCAGTTAATACACAATTCATAATTCATAATTATAATCTTCTTCCAATATCAGAGTACTTTTACTGTCATTCATTGTTTTCTAAGCTCTGCTTTAATTTGTCTATTTAACTAGGCTTTCTTCAATGTCTGCTCCAGGGACAGTTTCTGTAATTTTATTATGTTTTTGTATAAAATGACACATTCTTATTCAATGCAAGATACACAAATCAATATCCTTATCATACCAGGAGAAAAAACTTGAATGAAAATGTATTTGATATAGTGCTTTAAGTGAACCTTTCTACCATTATATCTCTTTGTTTTCAAGGAGCGTCAAGACATGTGAAGAAGAGGAAACTCACACAGAGGACACGCACAGAGGGGGACGATGAGTCTGGAACCTCATCACAGCCGAGCAAAGGTATTTCACCACTTACCTGTTCCAGAGGGTGTAACAATCCAGTTAAAGTGGCTACGAGTAACTTTGTCGGTTGGCGGCCCCGTTGGACAAAAGTGGTAGTATTTTTACGACGCCCGCTGTCGTAAAGCTGTTTTGTAGCGCGTGCCAGCCGTGCAAGTGTCAAATGATTAGGACACATTATATTGCATGTCCGTGTGTTGAAAGTGTGAGGGCACGGACACTTATCGGCTCCGTGGGAGTGGTTAGTGACACTGCATCAACTAATGCCAGTCAGTGCTACACACACCTGATTGCAATGAGTTGATGCAGGTTCACTAACCACTCGCACAGAGCTGAAAGATTACGTGTCCTCACAGAAAGCGAATGAACGAGAGACGGCAGTTAGTATGGATCACGATGAGGTAATGTGTTTATGTTGTTGTAAATAAGGACTATTTCAGATGAATAATCGTCATCTGATGATGGTGAAGCAAAGTAAACTTTGTTTTAGTAGGCTACCGCTCATTCAGTAAACACTGCAGTCTAGTTCGCTCCTGTGAAATTGTATACACATTGCTTGGCAACGCCTTCCCGCCCGTATATCCCTCTCCCTTTTAGCTTTTCTTCATTGCATTCTCTTTTTTTTCTTTGATGGTTCAGCCCCGTTAGCAGTCATTATGACGACAAACAACTGTCTCAAACAAGGCTCCCGCTCCCCTTCCCTCACCTGGAGGGATAGGCTTCTCAAATCGCGTTGCTGCGATACACTGAAATCTGCAACCAAAACGAAAATGTGACCATATAGCCTGCACGCGCAAACCGAAAATCGGACTGGGTGTGCGACCAGACCAAACGCAGTAATAAAAACGATATAAATACTTATTTCTTTGTACTGATGGTCTCTTTTGCTGTTAAAGGTAATTTATGATTATCAGAGGAAACATGAGGCTGCTTAAAAGATATTTAAAAGTTACTCTTAGCTGCTTTAAAACACAATTATTAATTATAATCTTCTTCCAATATCAGAGTACTTTTACTGTCATTCATTGTTTTCTAAGCTCTGCTTTAATTTGTCTATTTAACTAGGCTTTCTTCAATGTCTGCTCCAGGGACAGTTTCTATAATTTTATTATGTTTTTATATAAAATGACACATTCTTATTCAATGCAAGATACACAAATCAATATCCTTATCATACCAGGAGAAAAAACTTGAATGAAAATGTATTTGATATAGTGCTTTAAGTGAACCTTTCTACCATTATATCTCTTTGTTTTCAAGGAGCGTCAAGACATGTGAAGAAGAGGAAACTCACACAGAGGACACGCACAGAGGGGGACGATGAGTCTGGAACCTCATCACAGCTGAGCAAAGGTATTTCACCACTTACCTGTTTTCTGAGGTCTACTTATGTCCTAGACCACTGTGTCGAGAAACATTGGCTTAAATCCCAAAAGAATATATTTCGATTATTGAAAAACCTGGAAATGTATTTGAAAGAAGAACCTTTATTAAATAGTATTATTCTCTCGAAAAATTTAGGGAATTGCACAATACATGAATGATAGGACATTTGGTCCAGCTGCTTTTTGGAAGAATTTGTCTTCAACTCTACCGTCTCAAAACATGAGAAAATTAGACACATATAATGATTCATGATAGAGATAGATAGATAGATTCTTTAATAATCCTTTAAAGGAAATGACAGTGTCACAGCAGTGTATGGACAGACATAACAAACACACATTCCCTCATATAGCTAAAATACCAAAAAAAAAAGATTAAAAACAATAAATACAATAATAAATACTACAAAGAAAGTGCAAAGTTATTGTTGTGCATAATAAAACCGTATGGCAGCTGGTATACAGGACTTCCTGTAGCGCTCCGTTTTGCACATTGGTGCAATTAGTCTGTGACTGAAGGTGCTGTTCTTGATCACCTTCAGGGCGTGGAGTGGGTGAGTGGGGTTGGTCATTATTGTATGCAGTTTGTTGAGGATTCTGGCCTCTGCCACCTGCTGGACCTTGAGCTGCTCAGCCCCGACCACTGAGCTGGCCTTCTTGATCAGCTTGTCCAGCCTGTTTTTGTCCGCTGTGCGAGCACCTTCTCCCCAACATGCCACAGCGAGTGTGCACTGTCTACCACTGAGTGGTAGCCAGTGCACAGTAGGGGTTGGCAGATGTTGAATGACCTTAGTCTCCTCAAGAAAAAGAGTCGACTTTGTCCCTTCTTGTACACCGCCTCCATGTGGCTTTTCCAGTCCAGCTCACTGTCGAGTTGCACACTAAGGTACCTGTGGTTGGCGACCATCTCCACCACAGTGGACACAAGCAGCTCTGAGTCCTGTCTGTGAACAAAAAGGAATTATTATTATTTTTATTATTATAAACTGGTTACACCTTTCAGGTGTGTGTGGGGAGGGGAGAAGCTGAACAACAATGTTTCTTTCAATTCCTTTTACACAGTAACAAGGGACCCTTATTATTATTATTATTATTATTATTATTATTATTATTATTATTATTATTATTATTATTATTATTATTATTATTATAATAATTGTAATAAAAAAGGAAACACTCAAATGTGATAAAAGTTGATGCAAAAATCCATTCTATGTTATTTGTAAATAGTTTACTTTTACACAAGAAACCCTTGCACAAGGAAACACAGAATAAACATATTTTGCCATTAAATAGCAATAGTTATAATAATAATAATAAAGTAAAAGGCACTTTGTCACACTTTTCAATTGTGATCAAAGTCCAAACTGAGAAATAAGTCCTGTTAATATAGAATTGACAAACGTGCACGACACACAAAGCTTTGACATTTTACCATTCATACATATATTCTTACCTGTCTTCAAATGGGTCGTAACCATCTCTATATTCATCTTCGAGTAAAAGCCTCTTATATCGTTGTGTCACCCTCTCCTCCTCTCCATGTTTGTTTAAACATTTTTAATTATTTGTTATAGATGCATCAAGCAGGAAGAGGAAGATGTGGAGCAAGGAAGAAGTACCAGCTGTTGAACAGAAGCTGATTTTTCTGCATTAAGACTGGCAAGGTTCCTGGTAAAGCACAGTGTCTTGAATGTATCCATGCATTTCCAGAGGCACTTAAAGGTAGGACCTGGGAAGCTGTGAAGTACTACGTGAAAAACCGTATATACACTTGGAAGCGGCGGGCTACAAGTACATTTTAACTGCAAGTTGTTTTAAGGCAAGATTTTTCCAATCTTCTACTGTCCAATTTGGAAAGCCTGTGTGAATTGTAGCCTCATTTTCCTGTTTTTAGCTGACAGGAGTGGCACCCGGTGGGGTCTTCTGCTGCTGTAGCCCATCTGCTTCAAAGTTGGATGTTTTGCGTTCAGAGATGGTATTCTGCATACCCTGGTTGTAACGAGTGGTTATTTGAGTTACTGTTGCCTTTCCAACATGCCATGTTCAAAGTCACTCATTTCTTCCTTATTCTGTTGTTTAAAAGGTTTAGTACCTAGGGGGCAAAACCCCTTTTTTTGAAAAATAGACACGGAGCGTTGTAAAAGGTTGTTCACCAGAAATTATATCCAGGACCTTCCAGGATCCCAACCTGGGTGGACAACCTGGTCAACAAGCTGCTGGAAAGCTACAGGGGGCCGACAAAAAGTTTGAATAAATATGAAAAATCATCAATATCTTACTAATGATGCGTAAATTTGCATATCTGCAAAGCCCCAAAATCTAGATGTTGGAAGAAAACAAAGTCAATTTGTTTTTAAATTTTGAAAACAAAACAAGTGTCCAACTGCCTGAAGCTTTTTCTAATCACAGTTCAAATTTGATCAATAACCCATAGAAAATTTATTTTTTACACTGTTTTTTCCAAGGGAATGTCTAGCCGTTTCCTAAAATAGCAGCTGGAGACTCCAAAAGGACACTTTTGGTCCATGACACATGAAATGTAACTGTTTAAAAAATGTTTTTTCTATGGGTTATTGATCAAATTTGAACTGTGATTAGGAAAGGCTTCAGGCAGTTGGACACTTTTGTTTTGTTTTCAAAATTTAAAAACAAATTGACTTTGTTTTCTTCCAACATCTAGATTTTGGGGCTTTGCAGATATGCAAATTTACGCATCATTAGTAAAATATTGATGATTTTTCATATTTATTTAAACTTTTTGGAAAATACTGTAATACAAAAAGTTTTTGTTTTAATGTCAGTAATCAACTGGCAAAGTTTCATAATGTTCTATAAGTTAAAAAAAATCCCCATTAGCCCATCGCCATTCACCCCCATTCTCTTAAACAGTGGTTCTGATTTGCTATGTCGGCCCGCTGTAGCTTTCCAGCAGCTTGTTGACAAGGTTGTCCAACCAGGTTGTGATCGTGGAAGGTCCTAGATGTCATTTTTGGTGAACAACCTTTTACAACGCTCCATGTCCATAAAATCACTTTGCCCCCTGGGCAGGGCTGTACGCTTATTGTTTTAGGTGGTAGCACTGGTGCTAGCAAGCAAAAAAATCAGTAGTACAAAAATAAATTCAGTAGCACACAAAGTATGATCGAAAACTTGCATAACCTTAACCCATGCATTTCGCTCTAATTACCTTTTAGCCTGTCATCTTGGTCTCATTTGAAATTCTCAATTAATATCATATCCTAGTGCGTGCAGTAATAATTGTAGAAAAATTAATAGGGGTGCACTGATTGCGATTTAGACAAAAAAATCTAACCTGCCAATTGTAATTTTTTGCTGATTCAGAATTATTTCTCCCCATAAAATTAATATCTATATATTTTCTGTATACATATCATTATTATATTCATAATAATATTTTTTTTTGTTAAATGTCCTTCTGTTAATTAAAACCAAACTTTAAAACATTAAACATAGCCTATTAAATAAATAAATAGGCCTATACATATTGGTAAAATTTGGAATAAGTTAAATAGGTTTTTGTGAATGTGTTGGGAGTTGTTCTTCAGTGGCTTATCAGTTATTTCAAACGTTGTTTAAAAAGACTACTGTTTACTGCTCTCTGCAGCTGAAGCAGTTGATTTTCAAGCTAGCGCACTGCAGGGCTGTGAAGCGCTAACTTCTTGTTCTTACCGGCTTCAAAATAAAAGTCAACTCACGTTTGGCTAGTAACAGGCTTTTAATGTGAAGGCGCACAGGAAATGTTCTGTTTGCACACGCACTAACTTAACTGTGTGCCGTCTCCTTCCGGTAATTACCGTTGGTGAAGTGTATTAATCGCCGCAAAAGCACAGGTCCCGAGCACACATCTTTCACCAGCCAAAGTGGAGGGTGGACTCAATAACTTACTTGCCAAAGTCTACATTTACCCGAATTTGGAGAGTGTTAATGTAGAGCCCTGTAAGCAGTGTTGTGCAGCACTCCTCTGTGTCTCAGACAGACATCATCTGCTCATTAGCAAGCTGTCGCACTAGTGCTAGTGGAATTGTATTCATCATCGCACGTGATCAATTTCAGTAGCAAATGCGATCAAAACTGTCGCACTGTACAGCCCTGCCCCTGGGTATAGACTTAAAAGAGTTGTCCTGTCCGGGTCTACATGCCTAAATGCATTGAGTTGCTGCCATGTGATTGACTGTGATTAGTTATATGTGTTAACAAGAAATTGAACTGCTGTAAGCCGGTGAGCCTGTGTGAATTGTAGCAATTGTATGCAATCTTTTTTTTTTTATGTAACGGCAGTTGTATCCCAACTTTGCACTTTATTTTATTTAATTTATTTTATACATGAACAAAAAAAAAGTTTTAAAAAGCTTGTTAAACTGACCATTTTTATATTAAATATTTTCATGCAGGCAAAAACAAATGTGTGACAGACTTTTCATTAAACATTTGGATAGCTGGTTTGTATAACTAAGTCTATAACTCAGCCTATGGTGTTTTTATACTGGATAGTTTAGTTGCGTGTGAACTACTAATAGTAGCTGTTTACACTGTACTACAGAATTTAACAAAGTAAGCAGAGGTTGTTTTTGTAACCTCTAATTCCAAATCATGTTCCTTTCTCACAGCAAATTACATTATTTCCTCAATGAATGGCTCAGAAAAATGTCATCTTGCAAAATCAAAATTTTCCCACTATATTAGTTGAAATTCTAATGTATACTCTAACCGGTGGCCCTGGTGGTTCCAGCACGGGCAGAGGTCGGGCTAATGGACTGTTGATGTGTGGAGGCCCAGCTGGTGCTCTGTCCTGGAGTGGGTGGCTGTGCTGAGCTGCTAAAGCTAGTTTGCATCTCATCTGTTGCAACTGTTCGATTTTAAGCAGCTCCAGTGTTTTTTCATCCTTGTTGTTCTCCATAATATTTATGACGTTTTTTTTAGTTTTTTTAAATATAAACATTAGACCACGTTAAAATACATCTATATATTAGATATATTCTATTCTGCTTGTTGCTCATCCAGAATATGTGGAGGCAGCTTCCTGGTGAAGGAAATGTCTCCTCAACAATTTAAATGCGAATATATATTTCCACACATCCCAAATACTGAGCCCATTCTAATCTATTTATATTTGTATTTTATTTAAAGTCCTAATGTAACAAGTTACTGCTGAGTAACACGCTACAGCCCGGCACCAACCCTCAGGTCCCCATCGTGATGGTAAATTTCTTATGAAATGATTGAAAAATTAGAAATTAGAAAAATTTAAATTTCAAGTCATAAATGGAAATCTAAAATAAAATAAAAAAATTGGGACTTGAAACCATGTCTGTATCTCCTTTAGAAAGGGTGGTCCCCAGGAGACACCGTTTTGTCCACTGACCCCACGGTGTAGGTTAAACGAGTGTGTGTGTGTGTGTGTGTGTGTGTGTGTGTGTGTGTGCGTGCGTTTGTGTGTTTGTGTGTGTTATTATGTGTGGTGTATTGCCTTGGGCAGCTCTCTGTAGCTGTCTGTCATCTTTGTTTAGTGTGCCAAGCCTGTCAGTCCCACGGGAAACAACCAAAGTCATACTACTCTCTCTCTCTCTCTCCCTCTCTATCTCTCGCTCTCTCTCTCTCTCTCACACACACACACACACACACACACACACACACACACACACACACACACACACACACACACACACACACACACACACACACACACACACACACACACACACACACACACACACACACACACACACACGCACGCACGCACGCACGCACGCACGCGCGCGCGCGCACACATACTATGTCCTTCACACCCTTCCCCA
The DNA here is from genome assembly GCF_949987685.1 of Ammodytes marinus. Taxonomy (NCBI): domain Eukaryota; kingdom Metazoa; phylum Chordata; class Actinopteri; order Uranoscopiformes; family Ammodytidae; genus Ammodytes; species Ammodytes marinus. Next base: position 23,766,010 of record NC_137213.1, on the reverse strand, counting down.
TCCTTTTAACACTTTCCCCATAACACCCAAGGAAGAAGCCTGAGATCTGCTGGAAGGAAGCAGGGGAGACTACAGGGACACGCCTGCACGTCTCCCTGTCGACCCTTTTATTACCATTAACTGCCAATGACGAAATGTCTGTGTGCTCCTCTAGCAACAGCCATCACACAATGTGCATAGTTACTCTATTACAGCTGGAATTTTCAGTAGAATCTTGCTATATTTAATTTTAATTGAGTTGCTGCTCTTATCTATTGCAGCCCATGAAGGTGGATTAATCACCTGTCACTCTGTATCTCTGTCTGACTGTGTCTGTCACTTTCAGTCTTTCATTTGATTGATAGCGTCTCTTCCCTCCCCTCCCTGCAGACATCGATGAGTGTGAGAACCCTGACGCTTGCAGCCAGATCTGCATCAACTACAAAGGGGATTTCAAATGTGAATGCTATGAAGGCTATGAGATGGACCCAGTTACTAAGACCTGCAAGGCAGAAGGTGAGTCATAAAGCTCAGCGAGCAACAATGCTGGGATTGGGACAACAATAGGATTTGAATTTTTGTTATTATACCTATGCTATATACCTTATGTTCCTGCATTACAGGGTAAATAAAGTACCTACGTATTTATAACCAAGGTTGTAAGTTCCTCCAGCTTGTGTTACTCTGTTGATCACAAGACATTCTCTCAGATATCTGGTTGCCTCATTAGTGAAACACTCCACTCTCACAGCCACAGAGTCAAACCTTCCTCATCTCATAATCTCTAACATCTTTCTGACATTAGGTTCTTATCATGCCTCTGCACTTGCTTGTGTACTTGACATAACTGCTAATTACAAAAGAAAAAAAAAATGAAACAAATCGGTTTCTCCCAGTCTAAAGTTGTCCTTCAGTTTCCCGTCAATTAGAGTGTTTCATGAGTGACAGCCAAACACTTTTATTTTATTAGGTAAAGCAACTCTTCCGGGGCACCAAAGTCACGGCTAATTACGACAAATGTAAATCTGGTCTCCTGTTGGTCTTGTTCACAGCCATTCTTACACTAGTGGAGAACAAAGTGAACTGCTGAGGGGCCAATTATTTTTTTCTTTGACCTCCAACTATGGCCACAAGCTATTAGCAAGAGGATTACAGAGAGGCCAGTTCATTTGTTTACAATTCATTTCCCCCCCTTAATGTTCATTATTTTATTGGCAGGAAACAATGCGTCAAACTAAATGTGGTGATTTTGGTCCCTGCTGTCAAATGCTGTGATTTAATTTCACTCAATTAAACCGAGCTGATATCGAGGCTCAACACTCACATGTATATGTTTGAGTGTTTGCTTTTGTACACACTGCATACTATGTGTCTGGATTGTATGAGCCCCCTGCTTCTGAATACACTTGTGTACCTCGCTGTGCATGACTGCTCGCTGTGTTTGCTATCAGATCATCGCGGCCAGCAGAGAACTGTGTGTCTGGCGGTGTGTCAAAAGCAAATTCACATTGAATGCAGCAGCTTCACAGCTTAGCTTCAAGGTAATGAAAACTAACGCAACCTTCTCAACCCCTTAACAGGGGTTGAGAAGGTTGCAATTGTAATGACCAGTTTTTTTTTGACAACACTTAGTGCTGAACATTTTTCAGACTTGGGGCTAGAATAGGAAAGGGAAAGCAAGGTAAATTTAGGCAAGCGAGCCAATAATGAGAGAATATCATATCTGCCTCCAGAGATAACTGGTTGCAGCTGCCATCCCATTACCATGCAGTGTCAGAAAAAGAGATAGGCTTAATATAGATGTTATAAGACAAAGGTGGGCTGTAGTTGCTTTACCTAGAGTGATGAACCCTCTCCTGCAGCAGGCACACATTGTTAGGGTGTATTCACACATGCTGTGTTTAGTTCGGTTGAAACGAACTCAGGTGCACTTCCACCTTCGGTGCGCATCTTTCAGACAGGTGTGATTACAGCTATCGCACTCGGGGGCGGACCAAACAAACGCTCCGAGACCCAGCTGAAGAGGTGGTCTCGATGCGCTTCCATACGCACTCTGCTGCAGTTCGTTTGTGGTGTGAATTTGGCCGGACTCGATCCGACCCAATTGCAGGAAGCACTGCGCCTTTTCTTTCTTTTCTTTTTTAATAAATCGCCATCAGCTTCACATTATGGGAAAGTGTTGTTGTCGCCATTGTTAGGAAGATTAGTTGTGGTTTGACCGGGCGAAAATATTACATTTGATAATGACGCGTGCGGCGTACACATGCTGATATGTTCAGCGATCAGATGGAGAGGAGCGTCTCCCGTAGCCTACAGTGCCAACAGGTTCACGCTGCACTTTGCATGAAGTGTGTGTTTTTATTGTTCTTCCCAACGGGACCTTCAATACTGTCCCCGTGTCAGTTTGGTGCTGAACTGCGCCGAACTGACACCCAGCTGATACACAGTTTAATCAGCTGTGTTTCAGCTTGAGCCTATTCTTCACGCGAGCCGCGAGTCCAGCAGCAAAAATACAGTAAAAATTATGTTTCACATCGTAGGCTAGAAGCCACATAACGTGGCATTGTCATAGGGCTACATATAACCATATGAAACAACAATAATTTGATGTTTTTCTTCTTTATTTATAGGCTAGATGTAGGCATTTTTATTATTTTTAACCCCATATTATATCAATGATAAATTCGCAGTTTTTACTTCGTTCTTCCTGCTTCTCTCCACCCCAGAATGTCTGTCCAATGAATGAATGACCTCAGATCACGTGTGGTTTTGCTTCGTAATGCTGGTTCACTTGCAAAAGGGGCAATATGAAAGTGGACCACACCAAAAAAAAAGAATCCAAATTCTATTTGGTCTGGACCAAAGCAAGTGAACTAACGGACTTTCCATGTGTGAATACACCCTTAGTGTCTCCGTCACCCACTTTGCTTTCTCCTGCCAGGGTTATATGGAAATTAAGACATGATCATATGAAATACTGTAATTTCCCTGTTCAGTTTTGAGTCTAATTAAAATTCATCCTGGGTGACCTCATCACAAATGGACAGCTCTAAAAATAGGTGTGAATGCACCCAAAAGTGAAACAAGGACAGTGTGATGTAGTGCAGTGCTAATAGCCATGTGTGCTAATAATATAGCATGGAAAAAACTACAAACTACAAAATATACCTAACCCTATTTGTTTGTTTCTCTCTGTGACATTTATTATACATATTCATAACAGAGTTTTTCCAGTTTAGTTTTATTTTATTGAGTATGCACATATGCGCTGCAGTCCTCTATAGCTCTGTGGCTGCAAGCAAATATATATTTTAAGCCATACTAGAAGCATAGTTCTAAGAATGGCAATGTTGTTCTGTCAGTCGGTTGGTTGGTCTACTGCTCTGGTCCAGACTGACATACCTCACTCTCATGTATTTGATGAACTGCTCTGAAATTTGGGAAATAATTGAGTTCCATTTAGGGGATGAATCATGGTGACTTTGTTGATGTCTTTTTTCTAGCGCCACCATGAGGTTCACATTTGTGGTGGAAACATTTCAACAACTATTACACGTACGGCCATAAGGTCACACACTTTTTCTAACCATCGACCATTACACCTGCTTAGCGTTAGCATGCTTAGTTCAGCCTCACAGAGACCTCAAACATGGCAATAGATGTCTTGTTATAGCTAGTTGTGGTCACAGTTCTCCACTGATTAAATCAAATGGGGAATGGAACATTGAATCAGTAGTGATCTCATATGAGGCATTTGAGATGCATTGTTCTGCAATCCGAAGCTATACCTGTAAAAAAAACAAAAGAAATACAGCGCAGGTGAAGCTGCTAGGCATTCAATGTTTAACATTATTTCTGCTGCAGTCTGTGGGTTAAACTTTGAGGGAATTCAGTAACTGATCTTTACTGTTAGGTGCCTAAGACAAGGGCAAGAAAGCTGTCTGACTCAACTGTGTTCAAGGTTGTTTGCCCTCAAAGGAAATGACCGCATTGCTAGTGTGTTTCTGTGTGTGTGTGTGTGTGTGTGTGTGTGTGTGTGTGTGTGTCCGTGCGTGTGTGTGTGTGTGTGCGTGCTCAATTATGTCGAATTAGTTTTGCTGCCTGTGTGAAACCCGCCTGCTTGCTGTTGAAAGATGTGCAGCTGAATGCTAAGGTACTTGTGATCTACTGAGTGTTTGATAATAAGGAGCAAACAGCTAAATGATGCATGTAGACACACGGATCAATGATACAGCAACTATTCAGCACTTTTTAATGAAGGATTGTTGTCCCTGGCCCACACTCCTGTTCGGGGAGGATATTAAGCGGTATCACACAGGCTTTGTTGTATTATTTATCTGTGTTTTAAAAGATGACATCTAGGGATATCGACATATTCTTGCTACAAATATGCATCAGCACATTAAGCTGCAATGCTTTTAGACACTGGAGAGGCCTTGGTATTGTTACACGTCTCCATCAATCCCTGACACGCAGCATCTCCCGTCATGGTCAACTGTCTTGAGTGCAGCACGTAAACCTTTTTTTTTTTTTTTTTTTTTTTTTTTTAAGATATTTTTTGGGCATTTTTATGCTTTATTGATAGTGCAGAGAGACAGAGGTGAAATGGGGCAGAGAGGGGAGTGACATGCAGAGAACAACCGCGGGCGGGAATCGAACCCGGGTCTGCTGCTGGGCCCGGCCCGGGGGGGGGGACACCTTACCGACTGACGTAAACCTTTTTGATGCTTTGCTGAGAAAACAATCCCATGGGCCTTTTGACATCTTCCTTTTACATGTCCTATAACAGCAGAATAAAATTGCACGTATTGGGTTTACACGTCCACTATTTCTTTATTTCTAATCTAGACTTAATCCAGTCATTGTTTGCTCAGAATAACGTGTTTAGTATTTTAATGTATGACCTATTTTATTGCACTATTCTTGCTTGCTTAATGTGAGTTACATACGGTGGTGCTGTGCATATGTGATACTGGATGTGCATTTCCTTGATGAGAGCAGTTTTCAAATATGAGATTCTGGATTGGACACTACTTCTTCTGGCCATTAACCAAATTGTCATAGCTGATTTGACCGGCCATTATTAAAGCACATCCAAACTCCATCTGACAATAATGCATTCCTCTTACTAACCTAATGTATCCATCATGTATCTATCAAGCCTGGGGCGACTGTGGCTCAGTTGGTAGAGCGGGTCGGCCGATGATCAAAGGGTTGGAGGTTCGATCCCCGCCCTGTCACCTGTGTCATAGTTGTTGTGTCCTTGGGCAAGACACTTCACCCACCTTGCCTCGTGTGAATGTCGATAGTTAGCCTGTTATCGGTGTATGTATGAATGTGTGTGGGAAAGGAAAACAGGTCTCCCTTGCAAAAGAGTCTTCGGTCTCAATGGGATATACCTGTATAAATAAAGGTTAAGAAGAAGCCCATTTTCTAAATTGCTTTGCACTGACTTTTCTGTGACATTACATTTTATCCCAAACGTTGTGCCTATTTTCACTTGAGCATGGCAGTTTGAACACTGTTTGCTTTGTGCACAGGGAAAAGCCCATACTTGCTGTTCACCAACCGGCACGAGATCCGCCGCATCGACCTGGTGAAAAGGGACTACAGCCAGGTGGTGTCCACCCAGAAGAACGCTGTGGCCCTCGACCTGGACGTGGCCAACAACCGCGTCTTCTGGTGCGATCGCTTTCATCGTAAAATCTACAGGTAAAATATAGACAGATTTATACATGGAACTTACTATTACTGATCCAAATTAATTGCAGAAACCTGATGTTGCATTTATATAGTTATATTTTACCTTCACTGTTTTTCACTCAAACGTAAATATTCCTGTTTAATTATTTTTTATTTCCTTGTGTCTGCACAAGATACAAACAAACATGTTCACCATTATACAAACTACTTTCACCATGGATATGTTTAAATATATCAAAAAGATTGCAATTTGCATGGCTCTTGAATGCATATACTGTTCATTTACATACACACTTGTTTCTAAAGACCAACTCCTGGAACATGAGAAGGTCTCAGCTGTTTTTACAGTAATTAAGACTTTGTGCCATTACAGACACAGATCCTCTCTCTGTACTTGATGTACTGAGAAGCATCTTCTTGTTTAGTCTTCTGATGTTTTTGAAACCTAATCCACTGAGTTGATGGCTATGGGCTGGTATCATTCCTCTCCTCCTATTGTTATCATACCTGTTATCAGACGTTTTCTCCCCAGTGTATATTCTAATTGGAGCGCTGTGTTCCCTTTTTAAATGGATGTTAAGATAAAAAATCTCTGGGGAAACTAAAACGGAGATTCCTGTGCTGGAGCTCAGCTGATTGGCTCTCACCTCACACCTCTGCCGGGGGCCAAATCATTAGCTAGCAGGGCAGCCCCTGGGTTAAACCCTGTCTATTCTGATAAGTGGTCCATCTTAGAAGGACCCTAACCCAGGGATGAACCTGCTCAGCGCATGGCCCCTGGCTAGAGGTTGTTCACCAGTCCTATTTGCCACAGTCGCATTACAGAACAATGGAGATTGCAGAATTAGTACACACATAAATCAAGATGATACATAATCTTGAGGCTGTTCACTTGTCCTGTCACTGCCCTGTATGTATTTCCAATTTCTTTTCCACTCACAATCTATTTATTCATTTATTTGTTCATCCTTATTGCTTCCTTGTTTCACCGCTGTGATTGCACTTACTTTTCCTATATTTACATGTACAGTCTCTAACTACTTTTTAAGTTTTGTAAAACATTTTAACTTTTAGAAAAAAATCCCTAAAAGTCAATATCCTACAAAGATAAATCATTATTGCAGTGTACCATGTAATAAGAAAAAGTGTACACTGACTCATAATTACAAAACAGAGCCCCAGCAGGCAGTCAACACGAGACATTGATTTTGCAATAACGGCTGGCTTCCTGTAGATTATGGCTTCTATATTCTCCTGAAACTCAAAATACTCCAAACTCTCTCTCTCTCTCTCTCCCTCTCCCTCTCCCTCTGCAGTGCGTTCATCCATGAAGCCAGTGACCCCTCCCAGCAGGTGACGCTGATGGACTCACACCTGCACACCCCCGCGGGTCTGGCTCTAGACTGGCTGCAACACAACCTGTACTGGACCGACTCCGGGGACAAAACCATCTCTGTGGCCTCGGTGGACGCCACCAAGAGACGTGTCCTCATCAACACGGACCTGAGTGAACCCCGGGCCATAGCACTGGATCCCCACCAGGGGTAAGGGGGAGGACATGTGTGTTTACTGTGTCTTGTCTTTTGTTGTTGTCAAGGAACACCTTATATATATAGTTTTTTTTTTTTTTTTCGATGTTTTGACCGAATCTAACCGGACAGTTTTGACTCCGATACTTAATTCACCCTTGGAAGCAATCCTGTTCGTAATGGACAGCTATCGCGGCTAATTTGGTCAGTTGAACTATCAGCGGTGAGTCCAGCGTTCCGTGACCGCCTCAGAGTGCGTCCCGTTCGGGTACGAAGTGATGGAAGCTGTTGCTCAATGCTAGCCAGTGCTAACCCTGCTAGCGCTAGCCAAACAGTGTTCTTTTCTTTTTTTTTTTTAATAAATACAAAAATAAATACAGAAATGATGACCCCACTCACCCAGGCAGATCCGGAGCTTTCTATACTGAAGGCTGAGCTACAGGCTTTAGAGAGCCTTGTTCACGATGTCCTCCAGCGGCAGTCCTCTCTGGTCTCCCGGATAGCCGTGCTGGAGCATTTTCCGCTCCGAAGCTCTCAGCCGCCGGCTAGTGGCGCTTCTGTTGCTCCGGTCTCAACTCCAACTACCAACGCTTCTTGGTCGTCTGTCGTCAAGAAGGGCAGACAAATTCCCCCTCTTCTCTCGCCTGGTCCTGTGCTGTTGCACAATTCGTTTGCTCCGCTGGAAGAGCTAGATGGGGCTACTGAGCCTGCGGCTGGCGCTGCATTCTCCCGATCCGAGTCGCCAGTCCCAACCCGCTCCATACTTATTCAGAGGCGTTCAAGTTCCCAGTCCACTCCCCAAGGCGGACGCCAGGATCGCCGCCGTCCTCCAGCTCCATTCAGACCAGAACATCCATCAGTGCCTCTACAAAATGATGTCCCCGAGGTCGCCGCAGCTGGCGATGACGTATCCTGTACAGGTGCTGCTCACTCTCGCAGCTATGCCCCGCCCCTCAAATCCAAGCTGTCACTCACATCCAAGCTGTCACTTTACAGAGGGAGCTGTATGAATGAGGAGCCAGAGATTCTGATAATAGGGGATTCCATCATCAGATACCTGCAACTTCCTGGTGCCTTCACTTATTGCCTTTCTGGAGGAAAGGTGTGTGACATGCTAGAGCTCTCACCTGCCCTCATCGACCGCCACCCTACAGCCCACACTGTCATTTTTCATATTGGGACAAACGATGTTATGAACAAACAATCGTGCAAACTCTATGCCCAATTAGAGAGTTTGTCCATCACCCTGCAGAGTTTGGGGAAAACCTGCATTTTTTCCGGCCCCACCCCCACTCTGTCTAAAAGCCCAGAGCGCTTCAGTCGCCTCCTGAGTCTTCATGACTGGCTGAAGTCTTTCTGCTCTGCAAACATGCTGGGCTTCATCAGCAACTTTGACTCTTTTTGGACCAGACACAAGCTCTTTAAATCTGACGGCCTCCATCCAAACACCAAAGGTGTAAGAGAACTAACAAATAACTTCATTCAGCACATTGCATTTAATTTGGACTGATATTCACCACAGCATGACCCCATCAGAAGAACCTCCACTAAAAAAGACCCCCCCGGAAGTCCTGCTCAACATGAATTATACTCCCCTTCCATTTGTGTTGCAAACCTTCCTCCAGCTCTGGACATCACACCTGACTGTCCTCCCTCACCTCCAACGGCCCATCCACCTGCTGCTTCTAACGTTGGCTCCCTCTACAGGCACAAACCTGTTTTGTATGACCCTGAAAAACAAGCAATGCTTCCTAGCTGTAAGCTAAATTCACCACAAATTCTTAAATCAAGAAAGGGCTTGGGTTTTCTACATTTAAATATTAGAAGTTTATTGCAGCATGATAAATTAGACCACGTAAAGATTTTAGTGTCCCAGGCAGATCCAGATGTTTTGATTCTGACTGAATCCTGGTTAAAGAAGAGTACAGATGACTCTATTGTGGCAATAAATGATTATAACTTATTCAGAATAGACAGAAACACAAGGGGTGGGGGAGTGGCTGTATATGTTAAATCCTGTTATTCTGTAACACTTTTACATGCTGTCTCTGTTCCAAATGGCTTTGAATTTCTTGCGCTAGAATTATCTTTATCGTCAAATGATTGTTTTGTTGTAATTGGTGTGTATAGGCCCCCATCAGCTGTAACTAGCTCCTTAAATGATCTAGCACATATGCTCTCCAGTTATGTAAATAGAGAGGTAATTGTGATGGGTGATTTTAACGTTGACTGGCTTTCTGGTGCCTCTGAATCTTTCAAAGAAATCTGTAGCAACGTTAATCTTACACAATTAATAACTGAGCCCACAAGACCCAATCTAAAAAATCCAGCAAAATCAACTTTAATCGATTTAATCTTATCAAATAAAATAAATAAAATAGCCTCAGCTGGTGTCTTTGAGCTTGGGATTAGTGATCACTGCCCAGTGGCCTGTATCAGAAGTATTCATTTAAAAAGATCTCAACCTAAAATCATAATTAAGCGTAATTTTAAAGGTTTTAATGAGCAAGCCTTTTTAAGTGATCTCCATCATAGTGACATTCAACTGACTACGCAAATTTCGGATGTTGAGTTAGCCTTAGACCATTTCATCAATACTTTCACCTCAATTATAAACAAGCATGCGCCCCTAAAAAAACATAGAGTAAAAAATAGATCAAACCCCTGGTTTACAAGTGAACTGTCTGATTTATTTTCCGAGAGAAATAAAGCATGGTCTGTAGCTAGACGCTCTGGAGATAATACCAATTGGACAATTTTTAGACACCTTAGGAATAAGTGCACAGCCATGGTCAGGAAAGCCAAATCTGAATACTACCTTGAATTAATCTCAAACTGCTACTCTAACCCTGCACTATTTTGGAAAGCTGTGAACTATAATAAAAACAATTCTAGCACAGTTCCCACTCATATCAAATTAAATGGTCATACTCTCAATGATCAAAAAGAGATTGGCTTAGCTTTTAATAAACATTTTGTAGCTACTGGTCAACTCTTTCAGAATGGAGGATATAGGCCTTCTACCACCAGTAGTAACGTACCGCCTGTCTCTCAAACTCCTCTTTTCAGCCTTGATCTTCTTCCCACAAGTGTTGTTGTAGATGCGCTCCTCGCCATCAACCCCAAGAAGTACATGGGAGAGGACAATTTGGACCCGTTTTCAATCAAGCTCTCTACACATATAATATCAAAACAAATTACCCATATTTTTAATCTTTCCATCTCCTCTGGAATAGTTCCTAAAATTTGGAAAAAAGCTCATGTAATTCCTTTACATAAAGGTGGTGACAAAAATAATCTTAATAACTACAGGCCAATTTCCAAACTCCCATGCCTCGCAAAAATTCTAGAATCACTTATTAATAATCAGTTAAAAACATTTCTAACTAGTGCTTCCATTTTGAGCCCATTCCAATCTGGTTTTAGGGCAGGTCACAGTACTGTCTCTGTTGTGACTTTGGTTGTAGACAACATTGTTACAGCATTAGACAAGAAAAAGCACTGTGCAGCACTTTTTATTGATCTTTCAAAGGCCTTTGATACTGTTGACCACCATTTGCTTTTACAGAGGCTGCATGACATTGGCTTTGATCAGTCTGCATGTAGCTGGTTTAGGGATTATCTCTCTGATAGACAGCAGTCAGTTAAACTGGGAAGATACCAGTCTGAGTTTTTAACTGTTACAAATGGTGTCCCACAGGGCTCAATTTTAGGTCCAGTTCTTTTCACAATTTATATAAATAACATTGTTTCATCGCTAAAAAACTGTCACGCCCATCTTTACGCTGACGACACAGTACTGTATTGCATTTCCGATTCGGTGCACCAATCTATTGAGAACCTACAAAGCTCTTTTAACACCCTGCAGGACTGTCTAGTGGACCTCAGGCTTGTTCTTAATACAGTCAAAACCAAATATATGTGTTTCTCCAGAGCAAAAACTATACATTTTAATGATCTTATTATTCACACAAATAATGGATCTCATATTGAAAGAGTCACTGAATATAAATATCTTGGCATCTGGATAGATGAAAAACTCTCTTTTACATTTCACATAAAAAATCTTGTCTGTCGTCTGCGACAAAAGATTGGATATTTTTATAGGAATAAAGCCACCTTCCCGTTGTTCAGTAGGAAAAGGATTATTGAGGCAGTTTTTATGTCTGTCCTTGATTACGGTGATGTGGTCTACCGGCATGCATCACATTCATGTCTAAAACTCCTAGACTCAGTTTTTCACTCCGCTTTAAGGTTCATCACAGGAGATGCTTATGACACACACCATTGTCTTTTATATGAGAAGGTTGAGTGGCCCTCCCTTAAAGAGAGACGTGATGCACATTGGCATGTTTTTATTTACAAAGCCTTGACTGGGAAGCTTCCTCGTTATTTAACAGAAATGCTGCTTGTTTCAAATGGGCTTTATCAGACCCGCTCCACTGACATGCTTATGCTTTATGTCCCACAAGCCCGATCTGAGCTGGGAAAGACAGCTTTTAGCTTCAGTGCACCTGACTCCTGGAACAACTTACAGCTAAAAATTAAACTAAATACATTCATATCCTTTGGCCAATTTAAACAGACTATCTTGGATCTGCCAAACTCTACTTGTAACTGTTTTAATTAGACTATATTGTACTTTATGCCTTTTAATTGCTGCCACTCTTCCCCACTCTGTAAATGTTTCAATCGTTTTGTTTTTTCTTCTCTTCACTTGTTGTGTATTTGATGTTTTTGCATTGAATATTTTGTTTGTATTGTTGTTTTGAATTTGTTTTGACTCGACGTCATTGAAAATGAGGGTCACCCCTCAATTGGTCTCTCGAGGATAAATAAAAGTTAAATGAAAATGAAATGAAAAATATACTTACCAAACATTGAAGAGACAGGAGAAATGATCAGATAATTATGGTCAATAAAGCCCCTGTAAACACAAATCCACAAAATCCGTCCAACTATGTCATTTGGGGAGTTAGCTGGATGATAGTCTCGCAAAGCCAGACCAAACTACAGCAAGTAGTATAGCTGGATGATAGTAAGCATCTGAAAAGAGTTAGGCAAATGTAACTATCCAAATTTAAGATATTGTCATTTACCTTCGATAGACTTTAAAGCAATGTGGTTAGGATGATGCGGGCTATGCTCTGGTTCTTCTGAAGCAAGTATGTTGAAGCAATCACGACAGTTCTCTGCCCAAATGTTCTATAAAAACAATGTTCTATAAAAATCAACTTACATTCAGCCTAAAATAGTTTAAAATGTAGTTTATATTGGTTTCCCTAATCTACAGCTGCTTGAACATGCTGGCAGACAAAACACTGATCTCTATTTTCCTCTTCTATAACATTTAAGATGATGTTCAGTGATCCCAGATGAAGAAGTGATTTCTATCCAGGAATTGAAAAAACATAACCGTGTCTAACGATAAACACAAGAGAACTCTTGTTGCTGGAAATGGGAATGCAGATTAATAAGCCTGTGACCCATTTAGCATCCTGACTCAATAGTTTTTTTATGAACATTCAGTCCTAGATGATCTCTCCTAATCTTGAAGCTTTATGTATTTGTGCCAGCCTCTGCAGCTTTTTTGTTTTGGTGATCTAAACCCACACGAAAACAAACAGGCACTAAAATAAGCTGAGATGAACAGGAGCATAGCCTTTACTGGTAGTGGTACGTACACTACACACAGTCTGCACATAACCAATCACGTCATAACTGCCAAACACGAGTACAGCACACAGATTTCTTCCTATGACACAAATAAGTGTTGAACAGAAAGCTCCCATAGAGTGCACTTTAAACACTCATTATTAACAGACTTGTAAGTACCTAGAAATGGTGGTGTGCCGTTAGTAAATCTTGGAGCAGTTTCTGGGGTTTGCGACAGCCACTGGCAGAACAGACAAAGTAAAAAAAGAGAAAGAAACTTCAACAAAAAGAACTGTCGGCACAACAATATAGTTACTTATAGTTGCATCATAACTTATGGGAATCTACAAGAATGAAAGATACAAAGAAAAATCATTATCAGTTTAATATATAAATAAAAATAAATATATAATTCTATAAGAATATGAGTTTCACATTTCTTGCTGAGCACAGCAGCACTACACAAATAACTCAATAAATATGCTTCCTTTGTTGCCTCCAGCTTTATGTACTGGTCAGACTGGGGCACGCAAGCCAAAATAGAGAAGGCCGGGATGAATGGAGTGGACCGACAGGTGCTGGTGGCTGATAACATTGAATGGCCCAATGGCATCACTCTAGGTGAGAAAAAAAATCCTTACAATATTTTACATTGTTATTTTTGCTGTTGTTGTGTGTTTCTAAATGTCTGAAGCACAGTTCTGAAAAAGAGCTTACTGTATTTACTCAATCAAATCATGGAAGGTTAAGGTTAAAAATAATTGAAATTGAAAGGGTAAATGTTAAAAGATGATGTCTAAAAGAAATTGATTTATGAAGTTACCGCGGTTGCTTTTGAATGACATTTGAGGTGTTTCAGAAGTTATAGATCCACATAGTAAAACTTGCAGTGGCTTAAGCGTGACAACCTGACATTTAAAAACGTAATCAATATCCCTTAAAGGGATTTGTTGGTCAGAGTGCACGAGTGCTTACCGCAAAGACAAATCGATGTCTACTTGCCTTGGGAATCCTAACCGTGTGTGTGTGGATGTATGTGTGTGTGTGTGTGTGTGTGTGTGTCGGTGTGTGTTTCTCAGATGTAGCCAACAGGCGTCTGTACTGGGTGGATTCAAAGCTGCACCTCATAGCCAGCGTGGACCTGAACGGAGCTCAGCGCAGAACACACATGTCGTCTGCAGACACACTGGGACACCCCTACTCTCTGGCTGTTTTCGAGGTTTGTATGCAACAAGATTTCACGGATTTGTCCTTTTTATTAAGCCTCCCACATCCCCATCATATCTCCCTCATCAGCCTCACAGGAGTCTGCAGTGTGACTGGGCCTTTAAATGAAAAAGACTGTTAAATTCAATTTACTCTACGCTCAATTTTGTGTGTTTGTCCCTTTGGGATTGACTGGCTGAGCATACTAAACGGAGGCGAGGACAGCTTTAGGGAGTAGAGAACACACACACCCACTCATGCTTATGGTCATCAGCCAACTTCTGTCTGTGTGTGATATGTCATGGCCATCAGGGAGACTTGAATCTGGTCTGATGCCAAGCAGTCCGGCATCTGCTGCCCTTTGGGTTTCTATGTTGTGTGTGTTTTTTTTTTGCCTGGGTGCAAAGCTTGCCCGGGATGTCCCTGTTGTTGCCACTGCACATAAGTCCCAGCCAGTTTCCGATGGGTGATGATGGCAGGCTTCCCCCAAGAGGCCTATTCCCCCAGTGGGACTGCTCTTAAGGGGAACCGCTCTCAGTGGGAAAAGAGATACCGTTTTTTATTCAGCATTAGAGCAGTTTTACAAGCATGGATTTAAATTTTTTTTTTTTTAAAACTCAACTAGTTGCGACTGAAGTAGATTTTTGTAGTTATAAAATATGGGCAAAACCCCACACCGTCTCGAAAGTAAAAGTACTACTGTTTAGAGAATGACCCCCTTGAGAGTGACAGTATGTTGTCATAATGAATATCATAGTACTGGATGATGTTGTTGATGCGTCAATGTCTACTCTGCATTTAATGTGTGAGTCATGTAGGTCATTGGTAACTAAATCTCAAAAACAGTGTTTGTGGAGAAAAATATACAATATTTCCGTCTGAAATGAAGTGAAGTTTAAGTTTAAAGTAGCATACAAATCAAACGAACTCTTCGTACAGTAAAACTGCTCCTTGTATAACAGCATTTACTCACACGTCTGTTTTGTTTTTCACGTCAGTTCTGACCTTTAAAAATAGAAATACCAATAGTATTTAGCTGTTCAAAGCATAACCTTGAGGTTTTGTTTTTTGTACTCTGCTGCTAGTCCATCCTGCCGGCTGCACTGTAGTGTAAGTCACACAAATGATGATAAATTCCCTCTGGTCTGGTTCATTATTGATCCGTTGCTTCTCTGCTCTCTAACCTGTTGTGACTACAAGGTGACCTTCTTGTTTGGGATGTTGGACATACACCAATGTTATGGATCGGAGCTTGTTGTAGTGAATATCAAATTACTAACTCTTTTTGGCTCAAAACAAACACACATACACACACACAGCGAGATTAGCCTGTAGTTTCTAAGGCAACCCGAATAAATGTCAGTTTTCCCGTCTCATACCATCTTTTTAAACTGTCGAGGGAGCGAACTCGGGAAACAAAGCAAACACATCAATTCATAAACAACAAGCACAGTTAATAATTGCCTTTGAGCTAGTATATTTGGATCCAAAAAGGATGCATTTTAATCATTTAAGACCTCTCGTGTAATGAACCAGAAAATATATGCCAGACACTTCAATCTTCTTAACAGAGTGTCATATCCCATTTAATACGAGCCTGCTTCTTACTGTTGCACTACTACTCCAATAGAAATACAAATGTTTGACTGTGGGCAGCAACCAATTTATCATTGCATAGTTCACTTGCGCTTATTTTCTCTATTGTTTTCGCCCAGATAAATGAGTCTTGTGAGTATTCTGAGACGAGCGTTGGCAACAGGTAGCGCTGTTTATTCTAGGTCTCTGCTTAGGCAATTTTTTTGTCTCTTTGTTTTTATGCGTCTGTTTTACTTTGTTCCCTGTGTTTCATTTACTGAAACAAAACATCAACACATACTGTAGTTCAGACTTTTTCAAATCACAAGAATCCTTGCATTCATGCCTTGCAGAAATTGATCCCATTTAATCAGCAGTATCAATGCATTTGACTATATACTGTTTACTTTGAAATGCATAACATAATATGTTCTAGTTTTTAGCCTTGTTCATTTGACATCAGGTCACAAGGACAGGTCATTCTAGCGGCTATGTGAGGCTGAGGAGATGCTTGGAGCTACATACTAGCAGCTATCATCATGCTCAATTGCTCATATGACAAAGCTAACATGCTACTGCTTAATAGATGTATTTTTTTCTAGGCATTCACTATCTTAGGATAATGTGTTAGCATGCTGATATATGCTAATTATCACTAAACACAATGTCATTAGCTTTGCAAGTATAAGCACATGAACACCAACCAAAGTATTGGACATATTTAAAATTAAGACCAGAGAATGGAACCGGATAAAGAGTAAATGCATTTTTGCATAACAACAACTCAGAATATGAAATTCAAGTTTTATTGCATTCTATACTATGATTGTTGAGACAATTCACTTAAAAAATCACAGATATCGTTGTTATAAAGGCACAGGAGAAAAATTCTGAGGATTCCCAGAGTTGTTTGAATTCATCCACTGAGACATACTGTATACATGTTTGTTTGAAATGTGGTGACAAGCCATCTGGTAGAGTTTAAGATATATCATTGATTGGATTAGTAAAAACGTTGACCTTTTGGTGGAGGTAGGGGGGAACAAGGTATCGGAAAACTGTAGAATAAATCCCCTCGGAACCAAACATTCATATCAAAATCCATAGAATCCGTTCAATAGCAGAGATCTTTCAGTGTGGACCTAAGCGTTGGACCATCAGCATCATGGATTTGAATTGGTGCTGTCCTTCTGAAGTTTCCACCAGAGCTGTTGGAATTTTTGCTTAGTTTACAGATATGTGCTCTTTGGTTGAAGCAAACACAACCCTAACAAGTCTTTTGTTACCCATATGTTGACAATGATCCTCCCTATGTTTCAGGATCGTATCTACTGGACAGACAGAGACAGGGCATCGGTCTTCATGGCCAACAGGCTGACCGGTCGGGACATCCACACGCTGGCTGAAAACCTCAACGACCCCCATGACATTGTGCTCTTCCACCAACTCCGACAGCCGCAAGGTGTGTGTGTGTGTGTGTGTGTGTGTGTGTGTGTGTCGGTGCAGTATCAGTGAGGGTCTTGTCATGAGTCATGTCTTCTCTATTCACTTTCCTCCCTTCCGTCTGATTGTGTGAGCAGAGTGGCATCACTTTGACCCAGCTCCCTCCGCGGGTCCATGTCGACCCAGGATCATGAATAAATGATGGCGAGGGCCTGTGACTGTGCTAGTGTGATCAAAGCATTGGGAGCACTCGTACATTCACACATGTGTCAAAAGCCTGCCTTCTACCCCCCGTTTTCTCTAACAGGCCAATCCACAATTGAGTTAATCTGAAAACAGAGCTCTTAATCATGAATGAGATGGCTGTGTATTTTCTTTCTTGTACGGTAGTTTTATTTGGTATCTCTCTCCTTTATTTCTTCCTTCAAGGATAGCACGGAAACTTACCGCAAGTTTCTGTATGCTGTTTTATTTTGGATTTTTGTTAGTTGTGTGTTTTTGTTTGAATAGTAATGGGCATGGTTGAAAGGGAATACAACAGCGTTCACAGTGGGGAACACTAAAGCGTAGAATTTCCCTCTGTCTGCCTGCAGTTTGCCCATGTTGAATAAGTGATAATGTTATTTATGTAATACCATAACAATGTCATTCTTCATGTCTGTCACTGTCTCCAGGCGCCGACAGCTGTAATCTGGGCAGTGTGGCCAACGGAGGCTGTGAGTACTTGTGTCTCAAGGCTCCGCAGATTACGGAACATTCGCCCAAATACACCTGCACCTGCCCCGACGGACAAGACCTGGGGCCCGAAATGAGGGGCTGTGTGCCAGGTGAGCGTGTTATTGAGTGGTAATAGAGGGTATTTAGTCATCAATATCACCTAAAGGGATTTGTTGGGCAGGATGCCACAGCGCTTACTGTGAAGGTAATCAGATTGTGCTTCACTTAAGGAAGCGCTGACTCTTGTTTTTGTATTGTGCGTCATCATTGGGAAAACTTAAGGGATTTTGGGCAATTGCCTACTGGATTAATGCTGACAAATGTCCCAGTCTATATAGTGTTATTATTAGGAATATAATACAACCAATACAATTTTCGAATGATGTAGCACTCATCTGCACACAGTTACAGTGCTTTGACAACAAATCCCAACTCATTTCTTAAATTATACAATAATAAGGCAGGACACAAAATATTTATAGAAAAAAAGGCAGTTTATACTTGAACTCTTATCACTTGATAAACTTGTCTCCCATATTGTATTATTACCAGCTCAGTATAAGTCACTTATAATAACGTCAGTGTAAGTACATTGTAATTTCACATTTTATTAAAGTAAGACCTGTATTACCTAACACCTGTAGATGTTTCTGTAAGTAACCTGCTTTATGTATGTTTCTGTAAGTAACCTGCTTTATGTATTTTATCACTGTATTACTCATGTATTGTACTATCTGAACAGGGTGTTTGAACACAGGTTTTTGGAAAGGTGGAGGTGGATAAAAAGAAAGAGGGTTGTTTTGTCTCATACTTTGGGAGTTTTTAGCAGTGTTGGGAACATTACTTTAAAAAAGTAATTAGTTATAGTTACTCACTACTTGTTCCAAAAAGTAACTGAATTAGTAACTGAATTACTTTATAATAGAAGTAACTAGTTACCAGGGAAAGTAACTATTTGCATTAGCCTACTGTAAAAAAAAAGTTGCTATATGTCAACAAATTTGGATTTTTCTGAGCAGTTTTCACAAGTCAGTTGAAATGAGTAGGACAGACAGGTAGGCCTACTTGTAAGCTACATAACCTTCAATATTAATTGCACATCAACAGACAGCAAGAGGTTTATCCTGCACTTCAAGTATTTTGTTCTCAACATAAGTAGCCTAGTAGAGGAAACTGCTGAATGTACCGTGCTGATCTGCTATATCACTGGATTCACTTCAGGGGTGTCGGCTAAAACACCACTTAAGGCCAAAAACGTCAGACTATGAAGCATGAGACGATGAGAGGAGGAGCAAGGAATTATCCTATGTTTATTTCCTTCTTTAACTTTAGCATACAGATCCCAGGAAAAGAACAATAGCAATATTCGGCTCGTGATGACACGCTAAAAAGCTGTTGCATCCGGCGAATCGCGGCCGTTTAATAACGTGCATAACTTATAATTTATAGAGATCGGGAAACTCCACGCACTTACTCACAAGGGCGATGCAAACAAACTCAGGGAGAGCACGTTTCAACCGTGGATTGATAGGTGGTTACTGCGGCAATGTGCACGCTCACACAACAGAGAGAGAAAGAAAAAGAAACTTCACTAAACAGGCGCTCCGGCTGACTGACGTGACGGCGCTAACTGACAGTTATAATGTCATCCACACTGAATAAAACACAACTTAAAACACACCGGTCTCCTCACTAGCAGTTTGTGTAGTAAGGAGCCAGGGGTGCGTTCGGATTACACAGTTTATTCAATCAATTCATAGTAACGCACCGCATTTAACGTTCAGTAACGATAACGGCATTGTAACGACGGAAAAAGTAATTAGTTAGATTACCCCGTTACTGAAAAAAGAACGGCGTTACCTAACGCCGTTATTTTAAACGGCGTTATTCCCAACACTGGTTTCTAGGCACATATTAATGTTGGAAAACCATGAATGAAGTGCATTGTGCATAATAGGTGGCCTTTAAAGTTAAAGAAAAAATACATCATACCTGAAACCACATTTCCATGGGCTCTAACACATCTACAATACTCCGAACTAAATATTTTACTCCTGTCCTTTCCTTTCTGTCTCTACAGCGGCTCCAAGAAATGACACAACCTCGACGTCCTCGCCCCCCGCTGTGTTTACCCCCGGCACCAGAGTGACTGAGGCTGAAGACTTCCCCCCGCCCTCAGGGGGAGTATCACAGGCAGACGCCACAGCACACCTGACCACCGCTCCCTCTGGGTCCCCCGATCCCCTGGCAGCCCTCTCCACTCTCAAGCCTCTGCCCTCACAAGAGTCAAAGGCCCTGGGCTCACACTCCACCGCCACCACGATGGTCGTCTCCACCACACCTCCGGGGGACAGCAGCGTCTCTCAACACTGTAAGTGGGCTGTTCATCCCAAGAATATGTTTATTAATGCTGACTGCGCTTGCTTTAGGCATTCGCACCTTGCATTTGCACACTTGACGGCTAAAGTGTAGTTGGTTTGACCAGTTTTGAGTGCTCCGTACCATATTCAAGCACGGTTGGAAGAGGTGGGCGTCGGCGCGGTAGGGATGCAGGTAAAAGCACGAGCCGGCACGGGCAATGGCATAGACAGTGGTCTTGATGTTCATTTACATGAGACTGTTCCCCGCGACCCGATACGTCCATTCGCGCAACAAACATTTAAATAAAATAAATGTTGCAGAAAGGTGAGTGCGCCCTAAGAGTCAGACATGTGAACATCCATTCCTTGATTTTTGACTTTTTCATGTGAGAGGGCAGAGTGGCTCCTTCAAAGGTAATAAGATGTTGGGTCCAATTCTCTGATAAAGGGGCACTTTGACCTCCTGCAGGCCTGCTTACGGACATAATGTGACTAACTACCTATCCCTCCCTGTAATGATGACATTAAGGTGAGGTATCTACAAGCCCCAACAACCACGCTTGACTGACTTTAATATTAGTGATGGATAGCACCTTGTCACCTTGAAAATGTCGCCTTTCCCATCCATAAATTGCGCTCTGTGTGGGCTGCAGTGTGCGTCTGCGAGGGCGTTTGTGCATCTGTACATAAATAAGTGTGGTAGTATGTATGTGATATGTAAATTAGTCTGAGGGGGCATCGGAGCCTGATGAAAGAGGTGTGGAAAAGGTCAGGGTTACTGTCAAAGTTACACTCTAACAAATGCCAAGCAATTAATTTTCTCTCCCTTCCTCATTTTTATTCAAACCTCCTTTTGGCTATCTGTCTCTCTCTCTCTTCAAACCGGCTCCCTCTTCATGTCGCACTCTCATTTCTCACACATTATTCTCACTCTCATCCTCTCTCGCTTTGCTGTCCTTTCTGCCTCTCGCTCTAAATCTTCCCTCTCTCTCCCTCCTCTGTTTCCCTCTTGTTCTCTCTCTCTCTCTCAATTCAATTCGATTAAAAAAAAGCTGTATTGGCATGACTATTGTAGAAAACAGTATTGACAAAGCATTATATATATTGCAAATAATAACAAATGGGTGTGTACATGCATATATAAACACATTACAAATGATTAGGCATGTGATTGTAAATAATAAAATGTGGACAGTAAGAATGATAAATGATGTCTCTCTCTCTCTGTCTCGTACCATCTCTCTCCTCAGCTGGAAGCGAGCATTTCCTCCTGGGGGAGAATCTGACAGTGGCAATTTTGGGAGTGGTCATCCCCATTGGTAAGTCACCGGGAGCCTTCTTGTCTGTCGTGTGTGTGTGTGTGTGTGTGTGTGTGTGTGTGTGTGTGTCCACATTAAAGGCCTGTGGGGCTGCATAAAGCTGCTGTCCATGGCCACTCTGTTTGTAACCCATTCACACTGACCCTGCTGTGTCAGGATGAGAGGAGCCTGGCTAACCTTTCTTCCTCGCGCAGGTTTCTCTGAGGTCTTTCTCCGTGCGTCTGACATTACTGCCACGCTGCATTAATCACTTCATACTGTGTTGTTGTGTTGGGTTCTGCTACAGCCAGACGTGTACTTTTGTCTCTGTGTAGCTAACATTTAGTAAAAAAATAAAACATATAGTGCACCTACATTACAAAAAAAATATTTTTGGTATCCACCCATTCAGAGAATTTTTTTTTTCATTTGCCCAATGTTTGAAATATCCATTTTTGACATTTCGGGCACGTTAAAAATGCAGTTGAGATAAATGGAATTTAGTTACTGTTTCCACAAGCTATTTCTACTCTCGCATGTCACATATTGCAGGTAACAATGATAAAGTATGCAGATGTACAACTCAAAATCTTCAGTAATTTATTAAACAATGGTTGCTTGAATTCAGACAGAGGTATACAAAAACAGCTTCTCTTATTTAGTTGGGAGTTATCGATTAGGGCGGGTAAATTGACAACTGAAGCTAGCTAGTAAAATAACGCTAGCTCCATAGGTTTGTTAATATGCTGTTTGTGGCTAACTTTATTATTATTCTAATATAATATTTGATGTAAACATTCATACTATCGTGCCAAAAGACTGTTGCTTCCTGTCCCAGGAATAAAGCCGATGATGTACCTGTAACAGCATTGTTCTTTTAATGATTTAGTCCTAGTATCATAACTTCTATAACTCTGCTTGGCTTCACAGCCCACATATTGTTTGTATTTTCAAACAGTATGATTGAACTTTTTACATTTAAAGAGGAAGGTCTTGCAGAATGAGGACCCACTCATGTGTTTGGCAAATATAACTCTATCTAAGGTAACAGTTGCTTGGGTTTCTAGAGTGTAAACTAACTAGTGTAGTAATAGGAGAGATGATGACTGGATAATTACTGTCTATTCTGTTATATGGTGCTCAGAGCATTTCCAGAAAATAAATACCTATTACTCTTGATAATGGAACTGCCCTTTTTAAGAGGATAGTTTTTTTTGTTACAGGGAATAGTTTCCCTCGAGTAGAGCTGGTTCTGCTTTGACTCCACTTATAAAAAAACAAACATATAAAGGCGTAGAAAAATAAACACACTGTTAATTTAGAGAACATTACAGTGGAATTTTCTGTGCATTTGTCAAGCAAAAACAAGCTAAACCAATGCAGAGACAAAATCAAACAAAATGAATCATCCAATTAGTTCAGATGGACTGTTCTCATTATATCATTCATAAGCTGAACAGATTCCTCTCAGTACGGGAGGGAAAAAGATGCCAATAAAGCATAAAAGCTTTACTGTGTCATTTGATAAAGCCTCATTAAATTACATTGCTTATTCAAGGACACATTTGTTGAGGATGATCTATTGTGATAGTTAAAAATTTTGCCTCCCCACGGATAGTTTAAAACTAATTCCCTCTGCAGCCAGGCCACTAATGGCGCGTCACACTGTTATTGAGTGTCTGCTAAAAGTCTGTTGGTCGGTGTGTGTGACCTGTCTTAAACCACAATATTTAGCCGAGCCACCCACACAAACAACCCCTGTATCGCTGCCCTGTAAGCACCGGAAATGTTACAACAACCTTTTTTTTATTTTTTTAAGTAATAAAACCCAAAATGTAATAACTGGTCGATAATGTACCAAAATGTTGAACCCATACTGTAATAAAAATGTTCTCATAATGTAACAACTAGGGATGGGCATTTTAAGAAATTTCCTTGCTCGATCATCGCTAGAATTATCGAGCAATTATCGATTAATCATTAACTTTTTCTATAGGCTATATTAAAATTCCCATTGGTAGAAAATACAAAATGCAGCATGTTTTTATCAATGAAATCTTTATTCCAACAATAATGTATAGGCCAACAATAATACAAGACAGTTAACTTGAAGACCTACCTACAACTGTTTAACAGTTTTAAAATAATAAATACAGGCATTACAGGTTATAGGCCTATGCGGCGCTCGTAAAGGCCGAACAATGCGCCTACAGGCGCTCTTAAAGGTTTGGAAACGCTTCAACAAGACTAAATCTGTATTCCAATTACTATAAGTAGCCTACTATCGGCCAACAATAATCAAACAAGGCAGTACAAGTGGGCATTAAACTGTATAACTGTTTTGAAAAAAAAGGGAAAAAAATGCCGACATAGCTATGCCTATAGGCTGCAGCCGGCGCTCGGAAAGGCTCGCAACAAAAAGATGAGCCACACATTTAGAAACAATTGCATGAACTAGCCTATCTAAAAGCAATACCTTAGTGAACATATATAAGGCTGAACTTGTTGCTAAAATGTCACAGTTTTGACAAAATGTAACGACTCTAAGAGGCACCACGCCGAAAGAAAAGCGGAGCGAGAGACAACACATTAAGAAAAAAAAGAGCGACGTACATACGGTGGTGACTGTCCCCACTGTCCATACTATGGACAGTGGGGACAGTCACCACCGTATGATGGTGACTGTCTATGGACTCCATAGCATACAGTACCTCCAGCCTACATATTTTTGTTTAGGAATATGAGCATGTTAACATGCTCGGGGGTCAGACGCGAACGCAGCCTTGTAACTGTCAGTCCAGCAGCAGAAAACACCCGCTCTGACGGGACCGAAGTTGCGGGGATGCAGAGGTATTGTCGCGCCAACTTTGACAGCCTGGGGAACCTTCTTCCTTTCACTTTACACCAGTCGGTAGGGTTGCAATCCAGGGGTGGGGTAGGGGGGGGGGGGGGTATCCCTCAGAAAGTTATTAACCTCTGTGTCAATGCCAGTGTCCAGTATAGTGGAGTATTGCTCCCCGAGGAGTAGTGCCATATAGCGGAAGCCTGTGTGGCGGCGGCTCCAGTGTTTGCGCTCCCTTCGTCAGCGTGCCGCCCAGCCTGCTCGATAGCCTCCTGGCCTCCTGGTCTCCACTGCCTCTCCCAGTTCAACTAATTTCGCATGTGTACAGTGCACGTCTCCGTTTTTTACATTAGAAATAATAAAACATCGTGCCCTGGTGGTTAGATTTGTTATTTCTTCCACATAGTGATATTCAATTAAATGCTTCAAGACTCACAGTATGCAATACAACGTCCTTTTGATCGATAACAATATAAATTGATCGACACATTTCTTAACGAGCAATTATCGAGCATCGATTAATTATGCCCATCCCTAGTAACAACTAATAATATTCTGGGTCACTTATTACATTATGGAGAACATTTTATTTTTTTCATAATATTTTTATTATTGCATTACATTCTAGAGTGATTCAATCATTTATGAATTAAAGGGGCAAATGCTTCAATGCAGAGTGTAGTTTCATACCTAAACGGCTGGTCCATAATGTGATAACTAACTCAAATGAACTAAGTTGTTACATTATGGGTAAAAAGTTATTACGTTTTGAGCTCAGCATTGTTTTTTACATTATCTACCAGTTATAACATTTGGGATTTTATAAAAATGTTTAAAAAAAATATATTTTCGAGTTGTTGTTACATTTCGGGGTCTTACATGCCCCCTGCCCTCTCTGTCCCCCCGCATGCCTTGTTCTTGCTCCTCTCGGTGCCTCTCATTTCACTCCATTGGATTCGTTATTGCTGTGTTAACGCTCCCCCCTTTCCCCCCTATGTCCCTGCCGCTGTGTGTTAAACGCATGCAGTTCCTATCGTTGCCACAGTGGTGTTCGGCCTGGTGTGCGCCGGGGTCTACGCGGTGTGGCGCAACTGGCGGCGCAACTCCACCAAGAGCATGAACTTTGACAACCCCGTCTACCGCAAGACCACCGGCGAGGGAGAGGAGGACGAGATCCACATCGGACGGACAGACGGCATGGTGCACCACGCCCACCACCACCACCCCTACCCGCCCGGTGTCAACATGGGAGTGGTGGGGGCCGGAGGCGGCACCTGCCCGCAGTTCATTGCCCTGCCACTGGGGGGCAGCATGCCTGACCCAGGGACTCACTGGTACACGGAGCAGCCCATGCTCTCTGCTGCAAAGTGACCCACAAGCTGCTGCGAAGTGACAGCCGCTCAGGCACACGCACAGACACAGTGAGGTCAGCAGTGACTTGGACTGAGTTTGCTAAAAGGGGACGAACAACATACTATATCATCTAGTGTTCACATGCAGCCATTCACAGCATTATGTCCTATGCCACTTTCCATGTGAGAAGCAGCAGAATTAATAAGACTTAACATGATTCTTTTAAAATCAACATTTCATACCTTTTCTGTGCTGCTGCTGGATCTACTTTGTTCTCCAGCGAAGGCTTAGAATTAATTACAGAATTATTAATGTGTTATAATGTGTTCCTTAACAGGGAATATGGATTCATACTGAGTCTTTTGCATCGATAAGTGAGTGAGGTGTGTGCTGTGTGTCATATATTTTGAGACGGGGCGAAGTTCTGTTTCGTCCTTGATGTATTCATTTTGGGCTTGGTGTTATTCCTGGTGGGCCATGGAGCTGTGGGAACGCCTGAGGAGCTCTGAAAACTGGGACAGCACCTGCGTTGATGGGACAATCTGTACAGTTTCCTCTTTAAGTCAATCATAAATGTCAGTCATTATTGCAACTGTCTTTGTGGGTAAAATTTCCCTAAATTGATTTTCCTTTTGTAAGATATTTCAGTTCACCCAGATCATGTGCTTTATTTCTGGTTCAGAGGCAAGCCTTTAAAGGGTGAGTTGTCTTAAACATTACAGAGTTTAGTGTGAACACTGTTGATTTGACCTCCAACACCCCAGAGTTTTAAGAGGGTGCAGCATCTTTGCAGAATGGGAAAGGAGAAAATAAATATACTGTGTTTGTTTGATGTCTATGAGCAGGGAGGATGTGAGGTTAAAAGGGGTGTTGAATTGACGCAGGAGTTCTTTGACTTCTTTATTGTGACTTGTTTAGGTGTTAAGAGGGTTTGAGAAAAGCAATAGCCTGCAGCTTTTAGTCAGGCTGCAGTGTTATGCGGTTGACCAAATTTTTTTATTTGATCTCCCGCTTTTGACTGTGAAATGTGAAATGCACACGTAAATACACACTGGGGTGCAGTATTAGCAAAATTCATGCTGCTCTACAGAGGACAGAGACAGTGTGCACTTAACCTCCCGAAACACAGCATGCATAATTGCTCACCAACTGACAATGCAGCCTAGCAAGATAAGATAGACACACACGCGCACATGCACGTACACAAGGATTCTGGATGCCATAGCCCACTCTGCTCCCATCTGAGCAGACAGTTTTAGACAGAGCCATGTGGGAGGCCCAGCTGGTGGCTGCATGATAATAGAAAAAATACCCAACACATGATGTCACCACGGAAAACAAAAATCAGACTTGTCCCATCAGTGATCATGTTTCATGCTGGTTTAGTCCCGTCGTTTACACTGTAACTCCATTCACAAACCTTTAAATTATGTGAGTGTGTGTGTGTGTGTGTGTGTCTGTGTGTGTGTGTGTGTGCGTGCGTTCATTATTATGCATGTGAGTGCTACTGTTCATCCCACAGCCATATTTGAACCGTTTTGTATGCTCTTTGTTGCACAACCCTCTTAGAATGCCTTCTGTATTGTGTATTGCATGAGAGAAAAGAGTGAATGGAGGTGTGCGGACACACCGGTGTGAATGTGTGTGTATGAGTGTGTGTGTTGTAGGTGTGTGACAATGTGTGACACTGGAGAAGCTTTGAGGGTGCTTTTTGATTCATTGATTTGTAAATATGTTTTCATAAGGTTTTTGATAATGTATTATACAATTATGTAAAAGAAAAACTGTACATAAGATTTTAGATAAAGTGTTGACAGTTATATTAATTTATTTGTATAAAAGGAGAGCACTGCATTCCCTGATTGTATGAAATTTGTATTACCCACCAAAGTGGTTTGTGTTGTTTCTTGCTGTGCATCATTTAGCATTCATTTTTGTGTAAAACCCTTTTTTCTTTGTTAGCCCACGTCAAACATGGTATCCCATGAAAAACTCCACATCTTTGAAATGCTTTACAATTTCTGTGTTAATGAAATGATTGATTTTTGTTAATTTGTGCCTTTTTTGTTAGCTTTTTTTTATTTTCCTCTTTTAGTTTTCATTAAAAGAACAGGGATCAGCCAACTACTGTACATGCAAAGATGAACTGTATCAAGACCAAACTGGTTTCACTTATTGATTTTCTGTAATGGATTACTTTTGAATATCTCTATATATTGATATATAAAATCTGACTGAAAATGTGCTTAATGTGTGCTGTTTCATTTTCCGCACCATCTGCTCAAAGAGTATATACGTTCGTCTCATTGAAGATTTTTAAAGGGAGACTATTTAAAGGACGCTGAACTGCAGCCAGTTGGGCTCAGAATATTGGCACATTTGGTTTACTATCTTTTTTTTTGTTATTTTAAAGTGGCTTGTAGCATCTTTGAATGTCTTGAAAAGCGCTATATAAATCTGGTTAATTTTTATTACTAGTAGCTTTATTGCTGTTTTAGCTCATTGTTTTGGTTGTCAAACCCATATATCTATTGTCATTTTGGTTCAGCAAAGAAGCTGGGATGAACCACATGTGTGCACCCTGTCCAACACTGAACGATAGAGAAACTTATCATCTACATAGTGAACACAAATGCATCTTCAGAAGCTAAAGAGACAGATATTCCCCTCACGGGTTGTTCAAGACAACAACAAAACAACAAAAAATCCCTGAATCTGTTGAAACGGGCCCCTCCATCATAGAACATGGGTCTGCAGACCAATCTACTGTACTGTTTTTACAGTTGCAGAGTAAAGAAGAGTGCTGCTTGTTTAAGAAAAATCTGTAAAATAATGTAGCCTCTAAAATTTCCTCTCAAAGTGCACCAGATTGATGCATTTTACTTTAAAAAGGTAAAAAAAAAAATCCGGGAGGGCATGCCCCCGGACCACCCAACAAGGTACAGGGTCCCTCCAACAGTATCCCAAAATCCTGTGGGAAACACTGACTTCCTTAATATGTTTTTGCCATTAATTGTTTGTATCCGTGTGGAAAAGTCAGTGTACCTGACTGGATAGGGACGAGTGGGGGGCTCTTTAAGAGTCTGTGCCCAGGGGCCCATTATCTCATAATCCGTCTATGCTTAAGGCTATACTGATCACCTTTACTGAGGCCTGTTTTTGTAGGGAAAAGTGTATTGTATGCCTATACATCAACAGAATGGGCACATGGCCTACGCCTACACAATAAATATGTATTGAAAAGGCTTTATTTCAGTAGTTCATCTTTAAATTGGACAGGAACAAACAGCACATAGGCTTTAGTTTGATAGAGCGGTAATGGATTCTGTACAAGTCTCACCTTATTGTGAACGTTTGTGTGCTGTCTGAAAAGCAGTTCATTCCATCTCCATCTCTGCCACTTTCTTAGGATATATATTTGCTCAGGGTCATTACAGCAGCGGGATGGTCAGTAAGCCGGGCCTGGAAAAAAATCCTCTGGGGAAATGAGGTGGCTTTGCTCTGTCAGACAGATTGTTAGCATGCTCCCCTCCCCTTCTCCACAAACCAATTCTTATCTCACCCACAACGTAATCCCAGGTCCTCACACAAACACTAAAGCTCTGCTCCTTACCGTTTCCAGAGCAGGGGCTTGAAGAACATAGGCCACTCAAACACATCTGCTTTCACGCCTGACTGGGCCATTCCAGATGCATGTTGGCTTGCAGGTGAATCACATTGTGTCCACTCTCATGGTGGAATTAGAACAATTTGGTGGGTTTCAGGTTTCTAATTGTATGTCACACTTGAAAGGGATTAGATCTAATCCCTTGGTTATGCTCATTTGACAATTTCAGGTTCTTTTTTTATTGTAGCTTCTCTATATGTGCTATTGTGTTTGGTTTAGTCGGCAGTAGGGATGGATGAGATATGCCACCTGCTGGTCAGGTTTGTCACCACAGCAACAAAGCCTGGGTATGGCTTTTTTTTTATGCAGCCTGACAGCTCAACAATTGTATTTAGGAAAAAGCTTTTTTGCTCCTTTTAAACGACAAAATAACACAAGTCATTTTATTAAAAATAGACAGTTTATACATCGAGTATAGCTATTACTATAGACACCAAAGATCTTTCTATCTTGGACTTGGCATGCAGCATGGGACAAGTATTTTGCAATTCTTTGTATATTTTACATACTTTATATTTTGTATTTAAAAAAGTGCTCGGCTGCTGCAAGAACGATAAAAGCTATCTTTATTTTACCTCTAAAAACACAAAAGCACTTGTGATAGTGACACTTCTGTGATAAACACAGATCTTTTGATTACCGCAACATATCTATCTTACTAATACACCAAACCATAAATTGTAATAAATATAATTTTTTTCATTGCATAGTTTGCAAAGCTAAGCTGCTATTGGATGTGCAAAGAGCAGACATAACTATGAACATCAACAGTATAGAAAACACAGCACATTTACTGTTTAGGGCATCATCAATCGGAACACAGGTTACAGGCTTTACCTCACTCACTGATAAAGTCTTGCCATCCCAGAAAACAGAAACGATATCATAACAACAACAGCTCAGCTTGAGCACATAGCGTCTGAAGTGTCCCAGACACAGAAGGGCACATGTGAGAGGATTGTATGTCTGCAGATTATTTTCCAGTTTTCCATTACTGCAAAGCTCGAGCTTTAGCATGGGCCTGTAGGAGGGCAGCTGTATCAGTGTGGGAATCTTGAATGGCGATAGAGAGTGCAGTTCGACCACCCTGTGGGACAACAAGAAAACAAACACAGAAAATTGGGATGGAGGTACAAATCTTAAATTCTGGGCCCATATTAAGTTAGACACATAAGACGTGTATACTTCATAACACCTATTTTTAGCTGTGCTTTCAGCTCAATGGGATGCTACTATTGGTCAGTCTCATAGTTGGTAGGTCACCCCGCCCGTTCAGACCCAACGAAAATATCAACAACTGTCAGATTGGATTGCCGTGAAATTCGACTCAGACATTCATGTTCCCTACAAGATGAATAGTCATAACTTTTAGCGACTTGACTCTTGACTTTTCATCTAGTGCCATCATCAGGTCACAATTTCAAATGTATGCAAAACTTTGGCATATGGCCATTTATCTACAAAACCAATGACATTCCCATCAGCCTCAACTATATCATGCAAATGCTAGCATGGTTGTTGTAACATTGAACTTGCTACACATATAAGCATATTAGCATTGTCATGCTAGAAGTACAGAATGGCTAGCATAGGGCTCAACTGTGACGCCCGCTTTTTTAGCGGCTCACGTTCCGGAAGTAAATTTTGCCGATTCAAAACCTCCATTGACATTTTAATAATTTGTTATATCAAACATTTTAACCACGGAACCAAGTCAACCAGCTACCCTAATACTCATGACAATGAAACATTTATTTGCCGCTAATTCCTTTTTTGTGAAACAGAGATAAAGGCAAGGGTACTGTGTAGCCTACATAATTTTTTTGTGGAAGCAAAGGAACTACTCATCCCACAATCGATTGTGACTCCCAAGATTTCCCCAAAAACGTATATTTGTACCATAACCATTTATGATGTGCTGTTTCTCTGTAATGACAAAAATACGACTGTTTACTACACTTGTAGC
The DNA here is from genome assembly GCF_949987685.1 of Ammodytes marinus. Taxonomy (NCBI): domain Eukaryota; kingdom Metazoa; phylum Chordata; class Actinopteri; order Uranoscopiformes; family Ammodytidae; genus Ammodytes; species Ammodytes marinus. Next base: position 23,734,717 of record NC_137213.1, on the reverse strand, counting down.
AGCCGACAGCCGAGCTTCTTTTTTTTCTATTGGCGGCCACCAGAAAGCCTAATTTTAAGCCCTATAATGGTAGACTTTCATTATGTAAGTTGTTTGAAGTAGCAGAAGTTAAGATACCAGAAGACAGATAAGATATCAAAACTACTGTATGTGCAATGTTGTATTTTCTGTTCTTAGTATGAAATAGTTCAAATGATATTTTGTCAGATTTTAATTAGGCCTACTCAAATTTGTGGCAAGGTAAAACATCTGTATAGTATAGTCAAGATAGGACGCCTTTGGGTGGTGTTACTACTTTAAAGGCAGACTGTGTCAAAAGTAGAAGATACATTTGCATCGTCTCCTCTGCCTCTGCTTGCTTCAAAGTGGCAGATAAGGTACTGTTAGCGGATTAGCTCATCTGAGCCCATGGAGATTACGTTTACTGTAGCCCTGATTAATTCTGGGAAAGCTTCAGCTGCGTTCACACTGTCAGTCCACCCACGTCCACTGTCAGTCATAACATTGCACAGCTTTCATAGACCTAAGCTCCTTTTTTTGTGCTCATTTATGTCAATAGAAAAGTAGATATGGCGGTTTTGTTCATAATGTAACAGGATTACAGAGAGAGAAACCGAGTTAGGGTCAAATGAACTAGTATAATCATGTAAGTCAATTGATAGTGGGATTGGTTTCTATAGTTTCACCTTGTCAGTCAGTGTGAGGTCACACTGGCTCCTCTCCAGCAGCAGCCTTGCGATGTGCGTGTGGCCCCTCTCAGATGCAAACATCAGCGCCGTGGTTCCCTGGTTGTCCTGGATGTTAGCGTCTGCTCCGTGGCTCAGCAGCAGGCGAACCATCACCACACGCCCGTGCCTCACTGCCAAATGCAGAGCAGTTTGGCCCGTCTGTGAAGAGGGACAGACAGTATATGGTAGGACAGAGACAGGTAAGAAACATTTAGAAATGTATTTAAAAAACACTTTATTTATCCCTCTGCACATTATTTATATACTGTTTGTATATGAAAGTAACATGTCACCTTTTGAGGTTCTGTGTCTTGCCATAATGAGTCTTCAAAAGGACACTCCAGCAAGCTAGTGCCTGGCAACAGCAGTCTTCACTAACTACGTGTCCAATAGCATTGTTGTTGCTAACGACACAAACACTGCTGAAGATGATCGGTCGGAGAAGTTTTGACGGGCTTGCTCCGACTTCCTTTGTTTACAGAGCCTCGGCTGTGTATAAACACCAGACTTTTTTTCAGCATGCAGTAGCCAACAGGTAGCGGACAGGGGTTAGATATTTTGACAAAAAGGGTTTTGGATTAGAATGGCTAACTTCACATTTAAGCCCAATTTGACATAACCTTGATGACATCATCAGGGTTATTTCTTATTTACCGCTTTAAGACAAACAGATGTGTAAAATTTGTGGGATGGCCCTTAAATATTGTGTGTGATAAGAAAAGAAAAAGGCAAAAATTATCCATGTTACTTTTAAACTGTGTTCCCATTGGTTGTTTTACCTGTCTGGAGCAAATGTGGATGTTGCCCAGCTCCATTAGTTTACGGACCACCTCCATGCCACCTGGGCCCTCAGGGGCCGTTAGCGAGGCCAGCATCACTGCTGTGTAGCCCGCGTTGTTCTGAAGGTTCAAATCACTCACACCTGTAAAACAAAGAAAGGAAAAGTCAACTTTTTGTGTATTTACACACCAACATGTTAATGAACTCTGGTGACACAAACCTGTGTCCAGGAGGAGGCTGACGATGCTGTAGTTGCAGTGAGACACGCTGTAGTGCAGCACTGTGTTGCCGTTGTCATCAGCCAGGTTGACCAAGAAGGCCAGCAGTGAAGGTGTGGTCTTCTTCACTTCTCTCAGGTACAGAGCCAACCTGCTGGCCTCTGAAGACTCATCTGCTGCTAAACCAAACCAGCACTGGAACACCACAACCAGGGCCTTCCTCTGGAAAACATATGAGGGGTATTAACTTTGTTATTATTATAAACTAGATGTTGGAATATTTATCTTTCGCCGTATTTCTGTCAACCTAACAAATGTATTTCCCATATTCTTATAGTTTTGTTTATATCGGTCTCTTTCGCAAGTTTCTCTGCTAAATGCTCCGCTATATTCAGTTAGCTGGTCTCCAACTTTGCCTGTCTGCGTTTTGCTGCTGTGCCAGTTGCATGTGGTCATGTTTATTAGTGAATTCATACTCAAAGCAGCTGGAAATTGATGAGAGCAGTTAAAGTTAAAATAAAACAGTAACGTAGCAGGCCATAAACACTGGAAGCAGAAAGATGCTTAGAAACTCTGTTGAGCTGAGGGGAACTACTGAATTGACTAATAAGTATAAGTTGGTACCTTATATATTACATATAGATATTTTATCCGCTTTGATTTTTAAAAGGTGCAGCTTTACGATCCAATAAAGCTTTGTAGAAAGATTTTTCACATTCACCTTAAGATATAATATATAAATATAAAATTTAGTATGTGAGCAGTGTCAGTATTGCATAAATGAATTAATTTAGGTTTAATTGAAAGACTAAATACTGCTTACCATTTCATCATTGGGGTTATCCATGTTGTCCATGTGGTCTTTGAGGAACTGACAAGCAGCCATGAAATCTGCACTCACTTTTTCCCTAGAAGAAAGAGTCAGAAAAAAGAGAGAATAGAATTGTTGCCTCGTTGTGTGAAAAGCTATTACCTGAAAGTAAACATCACAGTTACATTTTCCAAATTTTGATCCGGTCCTCTAACCTGCCCCCAGTGGTAGTTTCTGAGCCAGAGTTGCCCTCCATCTGTTCTCCTGGAGGCTGTTGTTTCATATTGGCCGTTCTCTCTTTGGCCACAGCTTCCACAGACACTACGCTTCCATCTGTCCGTCCTGATCCGGCCCCTCCCAGTAGTATCTGTCCGTCTGGGCTTGTGTGCCTCTTTTCTCCCATCGGTCTCTTATCTGGGCCTGCATCCTCCTGGGCAGCACGCATCACCCAAGGGCTGATTCTACTTAAAATAAATAAATAAATAAAATTAAAACTCATTGCCATCCAAATGCTCGTAGATGTTGGCAACTGAGGTTTTATTGATCAGTTTTGCAAGCCACAAAGTTAATAAACATTGCTTAAATACTTCAAACATTTTACTCCAAAAGCCAATCAACCATTTTCCCAGACAACGTCTGGGTCGCCTTATGTAGGAAAAGGATAAAGATTTTTGGAGGACATTTATTATCTTATGCAAATGATATGGACCAGGATATTTCATATAACAATATTTAGAGTCCAATCCTTTTAAAGCATATAAGCTAGAAATCTAAGGAAAAAGTCAAAACAAATAAATAGAATAGAATAGAAAGTGCTACGGTTTTGAAGAGTACAAGTCTCACTTTGTTGACTTATACTATAGACAATAAGTCTGTAACATTGTTACAGCCAAACAGATCTATCTATATACTGTATTGTTATAATGGAAACTGATTTTCACATACTCAGAAGGCATGGCAGCCATTGCTTTTCTCTTTTAACTGACAACTGTAGAGGGAGTGGCAGTCATCTCACAACTTAATTGATGACGTTTTTCTCAGTCAGAACCATGCAGCAGTAGTTTGAATAACCTCAAGTTAGTATGCCTGTCAACCAAAGCTCTGGGTTAAGCAATACTCATAACTCTAAAGGTGAGAACACACCGGGCGCGTTGGGTGTGGTGGGCGCGTTGAAAAATCCTATTTTTGCATAGGGAACCATTGGTTTAGGCGCGAGGATCCGTTGGCCGCGGCAAAGCGTCGCTTTGGGCGCTTTGGGCGCGTTACCAAAGCGTCAACGCGCCAGCAAAGCGTCAAAAAAAGATGAAAAAATTGAACTTTCAACGCTCCAGCGCGTGACGTTTAGCCGCGTTGGCCAATCAGCGGTGAGCTTGACCCGACGTCACTGGCAGAGAGCCCGAGGACAGAAAAATCTGAGACAAAATGGAGGAGCAAATAATCACCGCTGTGTGTGCGAGACCGTGACAACACAGAGGCAAACACCGAGTAGGAAATGTATTTACGGCTGGCTGCCTGGTGCCGTATGAAGCCGCTCGGGGTTACAAGATGTGGGGAAAGTGAACCAGGAGAATGGGCTTCCTGGTTAATTCAGTGAATATGTGCGGCTGTGCATTAGCCGATAAACCAAGTTAGCGCCGGTCGGTTAGCATTAGTTAACTCACCCGGTTGTGTGCGGCCACCACCTCCATATAATGAAGCCAAACATAACGGCTTAGTCCGGGGAACTTTCACAACGAGTACAGCGAAGCACCGCGGTGTTTATATCTACGCCAGCCACGGTCCCCTGTCACAGCCAGGTAGGGTAATGTAGGCTAGTTGCCTTTATTTTCTACTGCCCTGCACACAATGCTGCTGTAAATGTGTTTGGTATGGTGCTGCCTTGCTGTTTGTGTTCATTTCCGAGTGGCGTGAATCTGTTTTAAGGCTATTTGTTCCGTTCAGTTGATGTTTATTTGTCTTTTGGCACAATTGTTGGCCGTGTTGTTGTTTTTGTGCGGACATGATCGCTGTTGTGTCGGGTCGGTTCTGATCGCAGCCATGGTTGATTAGGGGAATATATGGGGGGGAGACTAGCTGCGAAGCGTTGGAGGGACGCGTTGAACCACTTTTTGACACAAAATGACCAAGCGCCAGATCGGGCGCGTTGGTCGCTTTGGCCCAAAGCGCCAACGCGCCCGGTGTGTTCTCAGCTTAAAGGCTGCTAAAGTCAAAGAGAGTTATTTACTAACCCATCATCTACACCCCCTGAATGTAGGTACTTTGATGTCTGGGCACATCCGTCTGTCTTCATGATGGATTTGGAGGCTACACAGAAGATAAACAAGAGAGAAATGGATGAAATACCAAAACACAGCTGAAAAACAACATTACATGCTCCTGATCAAATACATGACTTAACATGATGTATGGCTTATTCATTTTGGACGCAGCCATTTTATCCCATTTTGTAAAGATGCAAATATGAAGAAGACAAGTCAACGACAGCAGGGAGTTGACATCTCTATGGTCAATTGTGGGTCTAAATTGGCTGACTTTCAGTTAGTAAAGACTTCTTTGCTGTGAGACCAATGTTTGGGAACGACATTTAGCCTTACATTGAGGACAGAAAGTTCCATATCACTTACTTCTCCTTTAAGGTTTTAAAGGTTTAAAGGTTTTGCTATTTAGGTTCAGTTTTTAACATGTCTGGAGATTTGAAACACTTGTTCTTTTCCATAGGGTTTTGAATAAGCTACACACTTCTCACTAATTCATATCTACTAGTTCTGCTTTGCATCCTGGGATTACTGATGCTTTAAAAAAGGGGAATGCTCGAAAACTCAAAAGCAGTTCACTAATAATGGGAGCTAACTAAGGTCAACCATGTGCTCCAATTAAATAGGACTGGTCGTCTAAGATATTCCCTACTGAAAGTAATGTTTTATTCAGTCAGATAAAACATGAATTCTTAATCCTATCCTTATAGCACTGCCTCTCAACATGACACCCCTAAAACAGGAAGTCAGAATTTAGTCTGAAGTACAAATGTGCTGTTGCGATATTCAGTTATGTTGTTATGTTTGTTATTTTGCTTTAAGTTGGTTCTTGTGGAATTAATACAGACGTGGAGCAACCATAGTCAGTATCTGCATTAATAAGTCCTTCAAAATAGTTGTGATTTATTTATGAGAGAAAGTTCAATATACAATACCTCCATGTTGAATTTTCTCTCCATCACTGTGTCCATGCTGGGTGTAGTAAGAGGAAAGGATGTCGACAAGCCCCATCATCTCCTGCTGCAAAGAGTTGACTTTGGGGTCTGGGTGCTTCCGAGGTTTACCCTCCTCTCCTGACTGACCGTTAGCACACAAACACTCCCACTGCTGATCCAGGAGTCTCTTGATCTTCTTGATGTGATGGATAACCTCCGCGTTGTCTAAGCCATCAGCCTCTCCAGATTCAAAAGACGCTAATGAAGTGATTCCGCTGGTATCGACCAATGAGTCTTTTTGTTGACTTCTTTGTCCATTCATGGTAAGAGTTTTGGACCCTCTTGAACCTTCATTTTGTGGTTCCATGGATCTCACCGTTGTCTGATCTCCATACTGGTCTATCACCACTCTCTCTGCACGGACCCACACCCCAGGATTCTTCTTGAGGTGCTCAATCTTCTCATCTTTACTTCTGCTCTCCGCTTGCTGCTCCCTCAGCAGCCCTAAGGCCCTCTGGAGCTCCAGGCTCGTCTCGTGGAGCTTTTGCTCCAGCACGGCTACCTTAGCCTGAAGGGAGGTCACTGTCAGCAGCTCGTCCAAGTCTGAACTACTTCTCCACTCATGACTTGGATTAGAGTTTCCTTTACCGACACTGTGATTTTGAGGAAACATGATGTGACTTTCATGCCGAGGCCTTTTTATGTCTGCTGTGCCGTAATGGGACGAGGTGTGTGAATGTGCACTTCCATTCATTGACAGGGGTTGGATATTTGGATTCAGACCCAGTCGGAGCCTTTCTTTCTCCTCTTGCATAATGCAGATCTGTGCCCTGAGCTCTGGAATCACCCTCATCTCCATCTCCAGCTCACCCACACGTTCAAGGGCCTCTGTCAGGCGCCTCAATAGTGCTGAACAGTCCTGTGGTCTAGGGCTGTCTGAGGAGCGGAAGACATCTTCAGAGGAGAAATTATTTTCCCCAAGGTGATCCCTCGAACTTCTGAGGCTTCCGGGGTCATCGGTGGATTCTGATCCTTGTCTAAGCAGTACTGTGAGTGGCAGACTGGAGGCACGGAGGAGATGGGGTCGGATGTGCTCACCTAGAGGTTGCTCATCAAACTCCTTGATCCTGGCCTCCATCTCTGCCAGGGATGTGAGCCCTGTGGGGGAAAGTGGTGACCTGTGATCATTTGCCCAGTAGGAGTAGCCATGATGATGGGGATCTGACAGTCGGGACCTGGGACCAAGAGCTCCAGTAGATCCCCAGGGGCTCGGGCGGTAGCCACACCCAGAGGTGTTGAGGTGCCTGGGTAATGTGCTGGCCCGGGGGCCCTTGCTTCGACGCTGGATGGGGACTCTTTTGATTGTGTTGCCTTTCTCGATGTCATCTACATATTTTAGAAAGTCCAGGTCAATTTGATAGCCATAAGGGGTCTCCACTGAGTATGGGGGCTTCCCTTTAATTCCATTCTCTGTTGTTTTGTGAGGCAAGATGTTTCCTGTAAACATCAAAACAGTGATTTAGTATCTATCACAAACAAGTCTCTGATTTAGGAACATTCTGTCATGTTAGGGACTTCTTTTTACCGTTTCGTCCTTCCATTCTTTGTTTTGTTGTCTTCAGTTGTCCAAACAAGTTGTCACATTATCTGTTTGGACCCTGGGTATCTGACAAAACAATCAAAAAGAACGATGAAGTGAGCCGGCAAGGCATGAGAAACCCATTATAGTGTTTTTACAAGTGGCAGAAGTGGTTATTGTGAGATTATCTAATAAAATAATGAACACATTAATGATTTCTGAGGGGGAATACAGATGAATTTTGGCACTGACATTGACTTGAATTTTAGCTGTGGTATTTCTGGTGGGAAACATTTTATGACCAGATGGAAGATCGCTCTAAACAGAGATAGTTATTTTACTCCCACATTAAGTGCAAAGCACAGAACACAAACAGCCAATTACGCTGGTGCAAGGGCTTCCTCTCTCCATCTCACTTTGTTCCCTCTCATTCTCTTCTTTTCCCAAGTACTTCTGTTTCTCTCACATTCTCACTGCTTCATTTCTTCCATGCATCAGGCTTCTATTATTCATCAGTGGCAGGCTTGATGTTCAGTTGATTACAGCCTTGCCATCCAGGACGGGAGCTGAAAATAACTTTGAAGCTGTTTAGCCCAGCAGCTATGGCCAACGGAGCAAACTATACTCCTACAGACACAAATACAGACGACCATTGTTGTGACTCACTACTTTCCTCCCTCCCTGCTCTCCCTGTGCCTCCTACTAAGTCTGTCGTTTTTTTCTCAGGTCCTTGGTTTACTTTTACTGAACGGTTTCTGGCTGTTCCTTTTTCCTCTCTCGTGATTCACTTAATTTAATAAAACTATAATATTAAACGTGTTCGTTTCTTAAGAGGAAGAAAAAGATGCAAAAATGCTTGAGGAGTCAGACGAAAAAGGTTCTATGGTATTTAATGAAAAAATGATGTTCAGCAGGTTACAGTTATGCAGGTCAAGCGAACAGCCAAAAAAGTGAGAGTCTCTCTCTTCATCAACACATTATAACAAGTACAGATATGCATTTGATTGGTCTATTTTGAATCATCCTTCTTCTTTCGTCTTCCGGATTGTTGAATCTGCCATATGGGAGAGAAAAAACGCCTCTGTGCTGGTGTCCTTGATAGAATAAGGTGTCTTATCTGTTGCTAAACTACCGGTGTGAGCGAGCCTACAGAGGGCCATTGTTAGAAAAGGATACTCGTTGGCCTCGAGACTTTGGGAAAGTCAAAAATTGTACAACAGTATGTCATGGGATGTCTCAGTTCTTACAGAAGGAGCTTTTTAACGCAGTATAGAGTTCTACGACTTTCTATATCACATGTTTATCAATGGTTAATTGTTAGTTAGGCTATATAAGATATATTGATTAAATGAATTAATGATGGGGATATATCATCATTAATTATTGAGAATTAAAATCCTGACACCTCCCTGCTCTCCCTGTGCCTCCTACTAAGTCTGTCGTTTTTTTCTCAGGTCCTTGGTTTACTTTTACTGAACGGTTTCTGGCTGTTCCTTTTTCCTCTCTCGTGATTCACTTACATTAAATGATTTTAACAGAACATGGCTTTAACGCCCTGTGATTCTGCTGATTCTCCATCTGCCTTCTTGTCTGTATGATAGAGAACAGTCTATATACTCTATGTAGTCATTGCTTCTATTACGTCATTCTCTCAGTGTCTCTTCCTTCCACCCTTACCTCTTCCCTCTCCGCCCATGTCCCCCCTCTCCCTCTCCTGACCACCAGCCTCTGTGGCAGCTTGCTGTCCTCTTCAGGCCCCGCAGCCACCCAGCCACAACCCCAAACAATGTCAGCTATGCAGTAAACAGACAAACACCACCAAATGGCCCCTCTGGGAATTTTGAACTCCATCATTCACACTCTCTCTGAGGGCAAGCAATAGACAGCAACGTATCTGCAAATTACAGATTCGGTTGCGAACATTTCCCAAGCTAAGGCGTTAAACACTAAGAAATGTCTGTGTATTAACACAAGGTCCAATGCTTTAAATGTTTATGCACTCATGAAGGTTCTGCATGCACTCTACGAATACAATGTCTGCTAGTATGTTGGCCTTCTAGTTTGAGGATAGTTGGAGTTTAATATATAGAATGTTCAATATGTTCCCCCTGAAAAGAGTAGGTATTTCTAAAAAAGATATTTTTAGGTAAAATGACATGCTACCGCAAGACTCTGTATTGTGTGAGATTTCCAGATAATATTCTTAAAATGAATCCTGAGTTTTGTTACCGGTCTAAAATTAAACTTTGATGATAACTTACATTTAAAAAAAAAACTTAAACAAAAACACCTTTTTTCTTTAAAATAAGTTTTCAGTTTTCAAGCTCTCAAACTCAAGAACAGCAGAGTTTCCGCTCACTGTATGTTATGTTCTGTTGCCCCTACAGAAATCGGATACATGTGTCATACATTGAATCGTATGTTGTTATGCCAGTAGGGTTTCATGATGATGAGAGGAATATTTCAGCACTCAACAAGTCTAAATTTAGCCTATACATGTGGGTGTAAAGCTACAAGTACATGTCAAGACATGAGACCCAGACTTGTGTCTTCATTTTACCAACTAATATAAGATCATTCATTTGAACATCCTCCAGGTATAGACAAACTGGGAGGGCAACGAGATCAATCATTCTGTTGTGAGGAAACGTCTAGAGCTAGGGAGGCTCTAAGGCACGAACAGGCTGTATTCACAACTCACTCTTTCAATCAGCATTGAAAAGCGAAGCACCTGTTACTGCAGACATCTAAATCAGTGTCGGACTGCTGGCTGCAGTTCAGCAGAATGCAAACACTTTCAGCAAATTATTTTATAGTCTGGAGTTAGTTTAGGCATTTTGAGCTAAGATTTCTACTTCTTAAAAGTACTCATACACAATGAGTGATTGCACACAATAAAATCTAATAAGAATGTATTTAGAGTTATTTGAGAGGATTGACGGCACGTTTGTCTTAATGCTAAATATAAAACTATAGCCAGGAGCCTACAACAGGCTTCTTAGCAGTGCTGGTAGGCAGATGTGTGTACCTTTGGACAGAGACAGGCTAGAAGTTTCCCCCTGTTTGCAGTCTTTATGCTAAGCTAAGCCAACCCTCTCATTGCTGTAGCTTCATACTTACCATAAGGACATGACAGTTGTATCTTATTTATTATCTAACTCTTGAGAAAAAAAATGAATAAGAGTATATTCCCCAACATATCAAACAATTCCATACCAACTTATAACACATTCAAGTGGTTCATCATACCACATTCAGATAGAGAAATAAACATTGTCAGACTATTTATTGCGTGCTCTCAGACAAACAAAGTGAAGTCCAAACTGCTTTAGCCCACACGTTACTTATACACACACTATAAATTTAGACATCCTTTGGGAATTTCTCCCTGACCAGGTTACCACAGAGGAAACAATATAGCAGAGTTACGGTTAGGGCAATTCCCAAGAGTCATTGCCTAACTCTATCCACATTTCCGTGGCACAGGTTTTAATTGTGTATGCTTGGAGCAGCGGGCCCACCTAACAGGAAACCAAAGAAATGAAATGTAAAATATTTGACTTTCCCTAAACAGGCCCCAGCCAAACGGCACGGCGCAATGCTACAGTGCCTCGGAACACATTGAACTCAAACCAAAGTCAAGCATCTGAGTGAGTTTAATATTTCTTTCATGAATTTTGGAGGAAAATGAAGGATTCCTTTGTATCCAGCTTAAGCCCTTGTCTTATTTCAGTTAAGGAAATGTCAGTTTTCAAGTGTCCTTTATTTGAGTTCTCCTCATTTTTCTGGTCCCACAACAGCCGCTCTGTTCCTCTGGATAAATGTGTCTGTTTTCACACAGACCTTTTAGATTTCCTGTATTAGCACTAACCTCAAAATCCCAACCTCTCTATCCACAGCATTTTTCAACCAAAGCCACAAATTAAATATGAACTCAAAGCACAGCAAGAGGGGGGGCTCCCAATGAAAAAAAAGATAAATGCTGGAACCTTAGATAACGGCAAATTGATCAATTTAGAGTTCAAATGACGATAGCGGTTAACATTTGGTTAGGTCACTGAGGGTAGCAGAGACATGTTGCAGTAGTCATTTTTTAGCCATGCTAATGGAAAAACGTTAAGGATAGCAGTGTTGGTTGGTTGTTTCACTACTTGGTCCATCGTTGTTTTAAATGAAATGTCAAGAAATACTGGATGGATTGCCATATTCATTCCTTGACTTTCCATCTAGCTCCATCATTAAAGGCATACTCAGCAATGTGACAGAAAGCTTGTTGATATTTGAACTGACCACCAAAACAAATGCACCCCTCCCTTCGTGCTCCTTCACAGGCTGTGCCCACAGACACATCTTGCCTTAGCATCAGCAGTCATCATAACTACCTGTTCAATAGCATTGTTGTTACTAACGCCAAGAACACAGCCTTCAGCTGATGGGTTGGAGAAGTGTTGCTGGGCTAGCTATCGCTCACTCGGACTCCCTTTGTTTACGTACACATTCAGGGTATGAACTTTTGTTCAGAGCAATTGCTGTATTGACAGGTACCGGACGGTTAGTAGATATTCCCGGATTTGAATCCCAGTATTTAGGATTACAATGGCTATCACCACCTTTTAAATTCAAATTGTGTCCAACATTTTGATGTATCCTATGTACAAGTTCTCTGTAAAATTCAAATTAGCCTGAGCTAAACTTTGTGCTAATTAGTGCACATTAGGATGTTGACAAAATAAAATAAAATAATAATAAACAGCATTGTCACTGTGAGCCTTTAGCCTATTATGCTCATGGTAGCATTTAGTTCAAAGCAGTGCTGTGCTCACCATATAGGCTGTATCCTCAGAGTCATTACAGTGTTCTTTTACAACTAACACATACCTTCTTTTATCTTTTTTTTTTCATTGGTTCACTTCGGGTAAACTTTCAGAGCTGTCGATTTTGATACTTTGTAGCATTGTCCTGGACTCAGTCCCACCCACTTGTACCACTTGATATGACAGAATCACTTTTTGACATCAGTACAATGTGTGGATGTCTGACTTCTAGTTTTCTCTCTCCCTCTTTCTTTCTTTCTCAGCACCTTTCCATCTGCCATTACATTATGTATATATAAACATGTTTTCCCTGTCTATGTTCTGTTCCCGGAAAAATCCTTCCTCCATTCCACTTTTTGGCTGTACTCACCGCAGTTTTTTCCATAACTCTAAACCTCATCTTCTGTTCAGAGTTGACTTAGAAACCAAAGCCAACCGTCTGGACTTGAGCTCCCTTTCCCCTCCTTCTTTATCCTTCCCTTCATCTTTTTTCTGACAAACCCACATTTGTCACTAACTGTCTCCATAAAGACTCCCTAGAAATCCCTTAAATCCTGTGATCTCTTTTTCAGTCTTTATGTTTTCGTCTTGGCATTTTGGAGCACTGGAGTTGTCCCGGTCGCAGTCCAACAGCAACAGGGTCAGAGTTGCATTGTGCCATCTAAGCCTCATTGTGTGGCCTGTGGAAGCCAAAAGCTAAGGGGATAAAACAGCTGCCAGGGGCTTCACGCACGAAGGAAAGCTGTGGTATGTTAACATGGCACGGTTAAAATAGAACGTCGGCTGCCTTGTGTGCGCTCACGTGGAGTTGTGTGTTTGTGTTGGTTCGAGTGCGCTTCTGTGTGTGTACATTTTGATGACATAAAATGTAAATGTAATTCAAAATCCAATCTTTAAAAAGCAAAGTTATTCTCCTGAAAGTGGCGATTAATATTCAGCACAGTCCACTCTGGTTCCACTCTACACAATTTGTTAAATCACTTTAGAGTCAAAAGCTTTCTTGACCCTGAATTTAGATCAGCCAGTCCAGGAATCGAAGACTTTCAAGGTCATCATTCAACATATCGGCTTTGATTAACTATCCAATCCAACAGTCCTCCGGTGGCTATAGGAGATACGAGAGGAATATTAAAAAAGAGCTTACCTTGTGACATGTGTTCAACAGTTTCCTCCACTTTATCTTGATGCTGATGTGAGGGCGTATATGTCAGACAGTCCACTACAGTCTGCTCTCAGCTCAGCTCAGTTCAGGCTGCCTGTCTGTCTCCTGAGAAGGAGGGGAGGTGCCTTTAGGGAGAGGGGCATGCCGCGGCTGTTTGGTGAATGCCAATGTGCTGCCCCTGCCATAACAGAAACTGGGTTTGCTTGTGTATGAAAGACAGCACGGAGCAGGGAGGGGCTGGTGAACATGCCTCCTGTCCAACAAGACTGACAAGTGAGTGGCTCAACATACGGGAATCACACCCACTCCTTCAGCAGCAGCCAATAGGAGTTTAGAGGTGTAGCCGGCCGGGAAAGACTAGCAATCCTTCTGGGACCCCTGGTGACAACATGTCAAAATATGGGGCATCTGGTCTGAAGTGAGAGAAAGTACCAGTGTCACCTTACTGTGTACCACCCATAATGCTCTCAGATAACGTCGGCGACCACCAGGCAGTGCTTCATAGATCTCCCTCTTTCAGAATGTGTAACTCAGCCCAACGTTATGTGCTCCCTGTCCTCTATAATCAAGTAAACAGGAGGGGGGAGAGAAGGGGCTTGGTGCCAATCTTAGGGGTTAATTCTCTCAGAGCATACCCCTCATTCTTCGAGGATTCTCTTTCAGCTGCCTCTCGGGCACCGTCATGCCAGGAAAGCCTTTCCTTTTCTCAGTGGACAATAAGTAACAACCGCCTAGTCTGATTGCCTGTCCTTCGTCAGCAAATTGGTTGTGAAGAAGTGGAAATTGCTTTTGTAGTGGCACGGTTCTAGGGTTAGCGAAGTCTGTCTGACCTTTGCTCTGTCCACCACTTTGGTCAAGACCAGAATATCTGAACAACTATTTGATGGATCGCTAGGAAATTTTGTAAAGAAATCCAAGGATAAAGCCTCAAGACCCTTGTGATATCCGAGACTCTTCTGAAAAACCATCAGCAGGTCAAAGCTTTGATTCATCGCTGACGATTATGACTAATGTCTTTGCTAAACGTCTGACTACTGCTAGCACCACCATTAGGTTGATATTTTTGTTTCTTAATGAAATGTCCCCACAACTATTGGATGGAATGCCATTACATTTGTTTCAGACATTCAAGTTCCCCTCAGGATGAATTGTGATAACTTTTAGCTAAATGTGTAGTATATTTAGAAATACCAATAAAACATGATATTCTCATCAGACTTGTCTGTATTGATGTGTTGTATTATTGTGTGTGTGTGTGTGTGTGTGTGTGTGTGTGTGTGTGTGTGTGTGTGTGTGTGTGTGCGTGCGTGTGTGTGTGTGTGTGTGTGTGTGTATTGCTAAATAGCAAATGTTATGTTAGTATGCTAACACAGTTAACTAAGATGGTGAACATGGTAAACATTGCTCCTACTTAAAGGCCTACTTCACCAGTGGGAATATGAAGGTTTATTGAACTCTGAGATCCTATGTAGTATAAATGTGCAAACATTTTAGAAATCGGTTCATCCTAGCCTGAGAAAAGGCAGAAATAGTGTTTTATGCTCTCACTGTCTAACCCTACAGTTTGCCCAGTTGTGACATCACAACTGGACAAACTGTATTTTTGCACATTTATACTACATAGGATCTTAGAGTTCATACACCTTCATATTCCCACTGGTGAAGTAGGCCTTTAAAAAAAATGTATACCTTATTATTTACAATTCGTCTCTCTTTTCCCTCGATCTAATTTTGCAGTGCCCATGTTTGTGTTGGGGGATTAACTGACTCATTGGTCAATTCAGGACAAGGGTAATGCATTTTCGAGTTGTGTATATCCCACAGAATGTGTCTTACAGTATGAAAAATAAAAAGGCTGGTAACAACCAACTTGAGCCTTAACTCAAAGCAAAATAAACTGGGCAATGATGAAAAGTGTAGGACATGATGAGACGGGAAAGCCTCCCAAAGAGCTGCAACCACTGCCTTGTGCCCCACCATGGATGGAAAAGGAATTAGCAAGATTTAGCAAGAAATACTCCTTTTCCATTACACAAGCAGACAACTGACTCCGAGAGGGATTGTGGTTTTACTCGGAGGAGAGAAAGAGAGAGAAAAAGCAGTCTTTATTGGACCAAATGACTGCTGACGGACTGACCACATATACTGCAAAAAACTTGGCCATAAGGCAAAAATGTTCTCAAAAGCAGTTTCAGAGAAAGATTAAGAGTTGCATCACATTTTAGGAGAAATGGGGTATGAATTGACTTTGTTATATGCTTCAAATATTTGTAGAAATATGAACGAATCATTAACTTACACAAATAAACGTTATGGGCCCAGAAAGTGAGATGCTCTTTCAAGGCACAAGGTTTGTCATCATTCCTTTTGGAAGCTGCCTCCTGGTGGAAAGTATAGCTGAAGGTAAGTTAAACTTGAAGTCCTCACTGAGGTTTTATGTCACTGAAATAATTTGAAGATTATGCCATTCTAATTATAGTCAGTCAAGTTTTCATATTTTGTTAAACCATAGGTCAATGAGTTTTTCGAAGAACCAGACTTTATTTATTTAAACACAAAACAGATTTGAAATGTAGTTCAGTCCACCTAAATGTCTGTCACAGCATACTGTGCATCTTTTCCCATTCCATGCCTATTATGTAACTTTTGGCTTGTGATCAGAGGAGTTACAGGTTGTGCTATAGCTACATTGGCCAACCCAAACAGTGTAAGTAGTCATGTAACATTGACCTAAGAATCAAAACTGTCCTTTTGACCAGAAGGCCACAGGCTCACGTCAGCTGAGCTAAATCTAAATGAAAGATGCAAAAGTCTAGAGGCTTGGATACAATTTAATTTACAGATGTTAGTTATTTCATTATTACAGTTAAAGTTTGCATTAAGCTTGAGGCTACCTTAAGTAGGATATATTCGGGAATGGTACAGTTCACAGGCTGCTCTGTGTCATAATAATCGCTTACTTACCTTTTGGACATCACTTACCATTACATATCCATGACAAGACCCTTAAACTAACTCATGAACGTGATGAAATACTATACATATTATTGAGTTTGAGAACATTCGAAATGCATCCCTATGTATATGTAGTTCATTAATCCAATTACAAGTGAATCTTTAAAGGTTGATATTTTATCGTTAGATGTCCTAGGATTAGCTTAGCATTCATTTATTATTCAGCGTTAGCTTACATTTCTCCTTTTGGAACCTTTGGACAGTTTACTGAGCCAATAAAATGGAAAATGATGTTGTTGAGAAATCACACCAGCATCCACAGAACAGAGCATGGCTACAGCAAATATGGACTGACCACAAATATCTATTTAACTTCCCTTGTTTGAATAAACAAGTAAACAGTGTTCCTAGAATTCGGAAATAAATTGAGTTGTTATCTAATAATTTAGCAGCAGCCAAAAGATAAAACATAGAAAGTAGAAACTGTTTATGAAAATGTCACTAAACTTTATTATATTTAGTTCCATGTTTTGAGACAGACACAGAGAGAAAAACACATGCACATTATCATCTGTTCTAAATATCGCTGCCATTATTCCATTAAAATGAAAGTGGTAGGAAATTGGCCTACAGAAATGTTTTTCATATTAGAAGCAAATGATTTGCAGATCAGTCCGAAGAATGGAATGTGCTTAAAGCAGGGCAGTTTGAATGGATGTTGCAAAACACTTGCTTCAGTGTCCCCCAGCACTAGCTGTTCAGGCAGGAAGCATTGTTAAGTCTGATGGCTGCTGGCAGAAAAAAACACCTCAGGTGCATTTCCTCCGCCCCTTGGCGAGATCTAGACAGCTTTGAAGATTGTCTGCAGCTTCAGCAGACAGTTTAACAAGCACTGGGTTGGCTTTGTGTGGGATAACTTGCATTAAAGGTCACACTGTGTGTGTGAGGGATACTGATATGATATATTGATTGTTGGTTTCATGATAGGATGAAATAAAGTACTGGTAAATGTCTATTTTTGTTTATTCCATAATCAATTTGGAGCTCATTCACTGCCCCTGAAAATAAAATCCCAATCTGGGATTCACATGGCAACTTCACAACTGTCAAATTGAACAATGGAACTGTCTGAAGAACATTATGGGCCCACAAAAAGCATACGATTACATCAAATATACTCTATGGTCCCTGGGGTAAAATCACATTTTACGGCAGCACAGAATAGGCTAAGGTCAAATGGAAATAAAATGTGTAAATTAGGTTGTTATGGAAATTTTATATATCTACAACTTGTAAGAAAAAGAACCAAAACTCAACTGAGTTTTAAGTATTTTAATAAAAAAGGATAAAACAAACAAAGTCAAAAAATATACTGTTCTGTTTGCCAGCCAGAATATTTATACAGGGGTTTAATCAATGAGTTAATTCACTCAGGAAACAAAATTAAGCCACCTCACCAAGGTGGGGACTTTAAACAGAGGAAACATATGTCATATCAATTTAAGGAAGACAGTCACCATTCAGGGTTCAGGACTCCACTGTTTTCTCTTATCAATCATTCAATGACAAATGACAACGTGTCACAAGACAGTAAACAATTGGGATCATTCTTAAAGAAGCCTGGAAAAAACCCACAGGAATTAATTTTTCCATCACATAGGTAACATATAAAAGTCGTCACAATACAGTACTTGAGGCTATATAGGGGAGAGTGGCCTAAGTTGTGCAACTTTTTACTCAAAGTGACTTTAAAGTGAGGCCTTGACAGTTATGTCTCCAACTCAAATATGTACATATATTTCAGGATGTTGTGCATCCCTGGCAATAAAAACTTTGGATCTGGAATAAACTGTTTAAGAAATATAGCTTTTGGAAAAAAAGTTTTCTTGTGGCACAACTTGCCCGCGGTGTGGTTTAAGTTGTGCCACAAGAGAGAATACCACCAAAGTGATATTTAGAGTCCATTTTTCCAAAGCTCGACTGTCACAAATTTATCCCAGTGTCATCGATAGCTGCGACAGATGTCATTCTTCATCATGTAATTTAACCCATATGTTTTATTCTTGCCCTCTACTATCTCGCTTCTGGCAGAACTACTTTGATACAATGTCAAAAATACTTTTGAGGACAATAATTGTCTCTCCTCATATTGCTATATTTGGGATTCCTGTTGATTACAAGCGTTATACTTCCAAGCACTTAGACATTTTAGCTTTCACCTCTTTACTGGCGAGACGGCAGCTTCTCCTTAACTGGAAGTCAACTAAAGCTCCCTCCAGCTCTCGATGGCTCAGTGATGTCATGTCTTTCCTCAAGTTAGAGAAGATTAAATATTCACTGCGAGGTAACACAGACAAGTTCTACAACAAGTGGCAATCCTTCTTAACGTTTTTCAACTCGCTTTCTTCTATGCCTCCTGATTAGGGCTGCGACTAACGATTGTTTTGATGATTGATTGATGTGCCGATTGTTTTCTCGATTAATCGATTGTTGATCGATTGGTGTTTTGGTCCGTAAAATGTCAGAGAATGGTGAAGGGTGTTGATAAATTTTCCTGAGCCCATGTTGACGTCCTCAAATGTGTTGTTGTGTCCAAAACACATAGATGTTTCAGTTTACTGTCATAATAGGATTAAAGAAACCAGAAAATATTCACATTTGAGAAGCTGAAATCAGAGAATTTGGAAATGTTTTATTAAAAAAAATGACCTGAAACGATTGAGTAATTAATTGATTAATTGTTGCAGATCTACTCCTGACTGTTAGGCCCCACCCCACCCCCCCTTTTATTTTATTTTATTTAATTTTTGTGTGCTAATTGTTTTATTTGTACATGTTATTGTATTTTAATTATTATTATTATTATGATGATGATGATGTTTATTACAGCTTGATAATCCCTTCCTGTAATGTTTGTGAAAAAAGGAAAATCAGAAATATGGCATTTGTTTTGACTCGTCAAGTTTACATGTCTATGTATGCACTGTGCCATATTTTCAATAAAAATATTGAAAAAAAAAAAAAGAGAGAATACCATGGGGTAAATTGTGCCATTGATATATATCTCATAAACTGTAATGCAAGACAAATCCATAAGACAATTACTTATTTAAAGAGGACCTATGATACTTTTCGACTTTTATGACCTATAAACGTTGTTATAATGATTTATAGTCATGTTTAACCATACTAGAGTATCAAATAATTACGTACATGCATTTCGACGTATTCCCTGCTGACCGTCTGGGGTGGCTATGCAGAGCACTAAACACTATGGCAGCCGGTCGAGAAATAACTTGTTCAAATTTCCGGGTAGTTTCTGTCACGCTCGGGTAGTTTCTGTCATGTTTCCATGTATGGTAATGCTGCTCAGGCAAGCTCCGGCTGCATGCCCCCACCTTCCTGAAAATCTCCCGCTGCTGGAAGGAAGGTAACCAATCACAACGGAGTGGGGTTTGCAGCAGGGGTGGGAGGGGCGGAGAAGCTCAAAGCAGTGTGTAGAGAGAGACTGCTGTGCTCGCTAGGGTAAGTGGAAGAGTGTCCCGAAAATCTACATAGTTTTTTGTGATGTGATACGTGTCACTTTACTCTATAGCAGTTTTTAACAAGAAATTAAGATCAGAAAAGTAGTATAATAGGATCTCTTTAAGGTTTATTTAAAGTAAATATGTTACAAAGATTGAAGGTCAATTTTCTTAAACAAGGCCTAGCAGATCTAGGTGGTTTTGCCTGCAAAGCTCACAATGACAAAGTCACCTTTATCATCTTTCTGGCCATCTGAACTCTCATCAGTGATATCGTTAAGTGGAATGGAGATGTCAGTCTCTTCTGAGCTACTGTAGACAATCACTTTCTTTTTGGTGACCAGCGTATACAGCCATGCCAGTGGCACAACTCTCAGAAATGTACTTCGCACTAGTTGCTCCGTGCTTGTGACTGCCACCTGACAAATGTGATTCCCCCTCCATTTCTGCCTTTAAATCAAGGCTCAAAACCCATCTTTCCACCCTGGTTTTTCCTCCCCATTAACTATCTTACCTCTGCACTACTATCTTTGTTTATATTTGTGGATGTATGGGCTTTATGTCTTTTATTTTTGTTATTGTTATTTTACCTTCATTGTTTATCTACTGAATGCACTATGTACAGCACTTTGGACAGTTCAAACTGTCATAAATGCGCTTTTATAAATATATTTTACTTACTTACTTACTTATAACTCACATAGGCCCTTTGGCACAAATCACCCCAACCCCAGAATTTTGGATAATAGGCATGATGCAGCAGTTTAGGGCTGACATCGTGCTAACTATATAGACACAAAGTGTAGCATACTAAAGCACTAAAACATGTGTCAAATGTTTTCAAATGTGTCTATAATTGTTCAGACACAATAATCAAAAAACCATGATCATGGAAATTTTACTTTGAAAGGCAAAACATAGTTTTTTGAGCTTAAATGTGCTTATATATTATTCCATGTTTCTCCCTTCTTTACAGCATGAGTCAAATGGATGGCTCTTCTTAAATATGTGGTCACATTTCCAATTTCTTCTATGGTTTTCTAGAAACAAGGGATGGCACACTTTCCCAACCGCACAACTTAGGCCACTCTCCCCTACTGTAAGTGCATTTTTGCAACAAAAAATAAATAAATGCACAGAACTCCAGAGTAGAGCTACTCTGATCCAAGTAATTAAAAGTACTGTAATATAGTATTAGATATGTAACTACTATTCATACTAATAATCCCTAATAACTAATAATGTTAATAACAATAATTATAGTTTTATAAAATTGAGGGATCAATTGTAAAACCCTAAATTACGAAAGGGACAGTTATCAATGATATCCTCATCTTCACTTCTCGACTCACCCAGGAAGGAAGTATGGAATTTGCAGCTGTTCTTTTACCGCTACTTAAACGCAGGGGACAGACACACTGCACTCTGAAAATAAAAGGGCCTTGACCATCTGCATGACACTAACATGGAGAACCAGCTTCTCATACAGTAGCTTTTGGGTGGGTGTTTATGTGGGCAATAATAAAAGAAAGCAAACTGTCGAATGAAAACTGATGTAAATACATCGATGTTCAACCTCCAACACTTGCACACATAAAGCATGATGCTCACAGGCTCACTCCACTTTCTTTGTTTACCACACACACCCCCTTACACGCCCCATGGCCCCTAAACTGTACGTCCCTCACTCTTTGAAGACAGACTCTTTGAAGCTGCTCTATAAGATGTTTCATAAACGCTGGCTACTGTCCGCCCATATGTTTTACCTTCCAGACAGCAGGGCCCCGTGCTGAAGTCAGGGTTGTGAACTGTGTTCACTATGTACACATGCGGGTGGTTAACATTTAACAAAGGAGAACAGGGGTCATCCCACCATGCAGAAAGGTGCTTTTACCTCAACTCAGAACTCATACTCTGTTGTTGTCAAAATTATTTTTTTCAATCATCACAATCTCCTCACTATCCCCTCCCTGTCCATACTGTGTGTGCGCTGAAAACTAAAAAGCTGTTAATACACATCCTTTTTTCTTTAGAGTCACAGCAGAAATTATCCATGATGCTTGAGATCATTTTGAGCCTCATGATATTACATGCATGTATACTGCAATATCTCTCACAAGTTGACCCAATACATATATGGGTCATCTTCACATTTAAAAATAAACCAGCCATACAGCAATAATAACAGTTTCCAGCCATGGCCTCAGTGCAGGTAACTAAAGGGCAATGCAAACATTGTGTCATACTGTCCTGGTTAAGAGGAAAACATATTGAGAAAGAATCAGTGCAACAGAATATGCATTTTTGATTTGTTTTAACAGTGGCTTATCATTGCTGCAGTGGGAAGCACAGTGAAAGTTGAATGACTCTTCTCTAACAAAGTCAACCTTTTGGGTGCAAGTTCCATTTTCAGTTGAAATGGAATAAAAATTAAAACTGCATTGTAATGCATGAGACTATTTTTTTTTTATATTTAATTTTCCTTTCCGTTGATGCAGTTTGATTACAAGTGATGATAATGTCAAAACTAACCATTTAAGGCGAGACACTAAGCGGTAAAAACATTGTTTTTTTTTCAAACACTGGTCAGTTTTGAGGTTTTTGTCTATTTTGCTTCCATTGCATCTCTTATTTCATAGTAATATAAATAAGAGGTCCAACATGTACATTTAGGTGTTACTACTTTATCTGTTTTAGTCTGTATATTTCTCCTATTCAGCCATCTTTAAAAGCCATTATCTCAACATCAGTTTTTTTCTGTACTCTGGACCAGAAATCTCCACTTCTAAAGCACTTACATCAAATGAACACTATTCTGAAGGTTTTTGCAGAAGGATTAGTTAATATGTTGTTAATTGTTTGATTCATACATACATTAACACATGTTGTTCTTAAAAACATGACGGAAATGCATTTTTAAGACCTGTAAATAGTATTTTCTTTATCTACAGTATAAGATGAAAAAAGGGTGTATGCAAAATCTCTTCTGTAAAAACGTTGGACCCTAATATGTTGTCAAATTGAAATAAAGACTTTAACTCAGGCTTTTTACAACATCTAGATTTTTAGTTTTTTAAGGAGATGTAAATGTATGCATATTTAATTAGGTGTTGCCAATTGTGAATATTTATTTCAAACTTTTCTGAAAAATATTATAATGTAATTCATCAACTGGTAAAGTCACATGATGATATCTATAAGATAAAATGTTAACCTATTCACCTGCAGTGTTTCACCTTAAATTACAATCTAGCTGCATTTGAACCAACTTCCAATAGTACACCACACTATGAAGAAACTCATCATCCGTGCACATATTGGTCAGATGAACTGGTTAATCATTGACCTGATTCCAGAGACAGTGTATAAAGCCCCAGTCTGCTCACTCAGTGCCTGAGGGCTTCCATTTGTTCCCCCCCCCAGTAGCAGCACGCGCGACAACAACATGAGACCAACAACACTCATTGCCATATTGTTTGTCCTGGCTGCTGCCTGTGTCCCTGCCCTCTCTGGCCAAGAGGTGCTGCATGTCCTTCAGCCCGAGGCCCCCGTCGAGAGCCGCTCGCGATTCGCTGCCCTGGACGACGTGCGTCTCCTTGCCAACGGCCTGCTCCAGCTGGGCCAGAGCCTGAGGGAGTTTGTGCAGAAGACCAAGGGACAGATCAACGACATCCTCCAGAAGCTCAACATCTTCGACCACTCCTTCTACCGGCTCTCTGTGCTCGCCAGCGAGATCAAAGAGGAGGAGGAGGAGCTGAAGAAGACCACGGTGGTCCTGAAGGCCAACAACGAGGAGATCAAGGGCCTGTCGGTGGAGATCAGCTCCAAGGTGGACAGCATCATGCAGGAAAAGAGCAGCCTCCAGAACAAGGTGGAAGGCCTGGAGGAGAAGCTGAGCAGTCTGACTCACGGCCTGATGACCAGCGAACAAGTGGCGGAGATCAACGGCCTCAGGGTGAGTCACCCCGTGTGTTTGGAAAAAGGAATCCTCAACTTGGCTTTTTTGTTTTTTTTATGTTGCTAAGATGGGAACGCCTCTGTAAGAACACTTAGATCATGCAATAGGCTACTAATCTCTAAAACCATGACACATGATCCCTCTGGATTGGATGGCAACTTTTCTTTTTGTGCTGCTTATTCTGTCCTGCACAGGAGGAAATTAGAACAACACAAATATCCTTTACTCATTTTGCGTTCAAATTTGAAATGTCATGTTGTCTTTGGTGGATAAATAGATGGAGACAAGCCTTTTATAAGGTTCCATGCTCTTTGAATACCAAATGGCACTATTTAGTGAGGAGAAGCATGCACTTTTATCCTGGACTTTACTTCACATTTGTTCGGCCATTGTATGCCTGCTTTAATGCAGACTCCATGCAGACTATTATGTATTAAAGTAACCATTGAAAAACAGCCTTCTTAAACAGGTTTCATGATTCCCACTTCTTTCCCCTGATCAGGAGGTGATATACAGCCAGGAGCGGAGCATCACAGAGCTGCTGAAGGCTGTGAGGGAGCAGAGCGACCAGCTCAACCACCAGAGGGTCAAGATCAAGACTATGGAGGAAAAGGTAAATGTTTGGGACTTTTTGAAAATTAGAAAAGGAGGAAGGCAAAGAGAGACGGGGTAAGCTATAATTGGGGAGCATAATCTTTTTTTGAGAGAGCTGGGGACGGATTTTTCTAATTTTTATACCAACGTTTAATATTCTTTCCGTGAGATTTATTTATAAAAAACATGCACTCATTTGTGAGGTGTCTACAAGAAACTTTACTATCATGCCTAACCAAGCAACTCAGGCGTCATGATTGAATGGACGGAGGCATTTGATCTGGGGCATTTCATGCTATTGGATCATCTAATCTAATTTCAAATATATTTTTTATAAAGTGGAACCCAGGAAACATGTTGAAATGTTAAATCAATGTCAATTAAAGAGAGGGTCCAAAGAGATAATATTAATAATGTTTCAGAGGGGCTTGCCTTTTTATAAGATCAAATATAAGTTTTCACTCCCCTCGGTTATACAGTCCCTCATTCAATTCGAGTGAATGGGCAGTTCCACTCATTTCGGCTTGTTGTTGCCGTGCAAAAGAATGCATTTTTCCAGAAATGTCCAAATGTTGCTGTTTGAGTTACGAGCTGTCGTCATCTTGGCGTTGCACTGACTGTGCTGCTGGAAACAAACTTTACAAGAGTCACTGTGCTTCACTATGTCATTAAGACCTTAAATCATTGGAAGTTGTGAATAAAGGAGGGTGTACATATTTTTTTTTCAATAATCTCAGGCAGCACCTCAGTGATTTAATACATCCACAGCCTTTCTCAGGATTCTGAGGATTCTGCCTGCAAGCTAAAAATGTTTCCCCTAACTTTTTCCCTTCCCAGCTTACAACCAACACATTGGCCCAAGAGACCATTTTGAGGATGCCTGAAACCTTCAACAGCGAGGTACCGACACTCACCCCTTATCTGCCCTCCAGCTCTACCGGCAACACCGAAATGATGAGTAAGATGGATTATGAAACATGAGTAAACTGTATAGAGTGCTATCAGGATTTAGTATCTTTCATTTGTCATACAATATAGCAGCAAGAACAAAGGTTTCATATTCAATTTTACTGTGTCAATGCTCATGATTGAAGAATGAGTTCAGACAATTTGCAGCAATCCAGCACTCAAGGCTCCTGAACAATTTTTATTTTTTTAAATCTCCTACTAAAGCTGCTGATATAAACCATTGCTCTTCTGGTTGCACTTCAACTTCACTGCTCTCCGTGAACACTTTGCAGCAAATCTCTCTCAGGGCAGTTTCAGGTTTTGACATCAGGTCTGTGTCATCATTTCTGAACAGATCTGCCTTCAGACTGCAGTGAGCTGTTCAACAGAGGGGAGCGTTCCAGTGGCGTCTTTGCCATCAGACCGAACGGAGCGGAGCCCTTCATGGCCTATTGTGACATGAGCGAAGGTACTGCACTGTCTATTCACAGTTTGACCATTGTATCAAAGTCCAACTGTCTGTCTCACTGTACATAATGTTATCCTTAATGTTGAAGCTATAATGAGTAACGTTTTCATATAAATTAATGAAGGTCAAATTCAAGCCATTGCCAAATGAGTTGATAGCTCCACAAAACTCTCGCTGTATTTCTCAGTTTGTAAACGCTGCCATACTGGTGTCGCCCACTGACAGTGGCACAGGATCTAAGAAAAATCCCAAGAAGAGACCAAGAAATGTTTCAGTTGTTGATTCTACTGCTAAGAAAAAAACGACGTACAGCAGAAGGAATACAATAAATTTGCGATCGCCAAAGGCTTACCTCATGTAGAAGCACTGACAGTGTGGTTGTAATTCTCAGAATTCCTCATGGGGGCGACGTAAATTACGCACTATAGCTTTAAGCAACAGCAGTAGTAAATGTTGGATTTGCATTAGTAACAACTTAGTTAACGTTAAACAATAAGGCTGAGGCTAGAATAACTGTGTGTTACATGCATGAATCATTTATTTTAAGTATCTCATACACATGTAGGCGATTTGTATTCAGCAGCCTTGCTATCATTATCAATGACAACTAATATATAGAGAAGAACAGTTATTAAAGACTGTGAATACATTAAACATCTATTGCTAAAAAATGTATTAATAGAACAAAAAATTATATCATGATTAACTTGAGTCATCGTGTTTTTCTGTTTTTTTTCTCCATTTAGACCATGGAGCCACCGTCATCCAGCGGAGGGAGGATGGTTCAGTGAATTTTGATCAAATCTGGGAGAAGTATGCAAATGGGTTTGGAAATTTTCAAGGTGAGAGACACTAACTCAAGGCGCCATCACCCATCTAATGTCAGAAAAACTCACTTTCATATGCAGTATTCTAAATGACATATATCATAATCATGCATTTTATCACCTCTTAAAATAAAAGTAAGCCTACACTCATGTACGTTTCTGTGAAATGCACTCTTATAGGATGCTTGTTAAATCATGTCTTCTCTGTCCTCTCAATGATGTCTCTCTCACAGGGGAGTTTTGGCTGGGCCTCAGGAAGCTCCACTCTCTAGCCGCTCAGGGCAACTCTGTCCTTCACATCGAGCTGGAAGACTTAAAACAGGGCAGGCGCTTCTATGAATACAGATTTAACCTTAATGGTCCGGAGACTAACTACACCATCCACCTCACGCATCTGTCTGGAGATTCCCCTGACCCCATGAGCAACCACACAGGCATGAAGTTCTCCACCAAGGACAGGGACAATGACAACCACCAGGACTCCAACTGTGCCCACAATTCCGCAGGTACAATTTAAACTCATGTGATATAAAGATAGGGATACATGTACACTTGTTCATCCAGCATCAGCTGAATAACATGTTATTTCTGTCATAACCCAGGTGGATGGTGGTTCAACGCCTGCGGAGATGCCAATCTGAACGGGAGATATTTCCACATGAGACCTAAGGGGCGCTCAGAGCGCAGGAGAGGGATTCAATGGAGGCTGGGCCAAAAGGCTTCTTACTCCCTTAAGATCACCCAGATATCTGTCCACCCTGTGGCTTCCCACAGCACCACCGCTTCTAACTCAGCCTCCTCTGAAACGGGTGTCTTTCACTGAACCACAACCAGCATTCTCCAGTGAAAATACCGCAACAAACAGTGACCTCTTCAGGAGAGCCTTGGCAATGCTTCATGTGGGCAGACTTGGTTTAAGAAGGCTTGGGCAGAGACCCCTAAAGTGATGTTTCCTCCAAGTGCCAAGTTCCATTCACAGAGGACACCAAATAAGCAATACAATTCTGACTGTTGTCCTGTCCTTAACAAAGAAAGCCAAAACAGTGTATTACTGCCTATATCAGGAAATTCTTTCTAATGTAAAAGAACACTTTAAAATCTATTGTGATCTTCGCTTGCTGTATCTTAGAGGTCAAAGGTTATGGAGAAGATATTAAAGTGTACAGCCTTATAAGAGCAGTTTTCATATTGGGTCACATTGACTCTAGGTATACAGCTGTGGCTCCCAACATAGGGGGCCAGGTTTTATTTAAGAGGTCACTGACTGCAAGCACGTGCAAGACCCAAGGGGGGGTTGAGCCCTTGTGTCCCCAGAGTCCAAAAGACAGAAATGGATAGTAGTATATACAAAAAATATACCTTTTCAATTCAGGCAGTACTCCGCATGCCTCGCCCTCTCAAAGTCACGGAAAGCGGCATTCGTTTAGCCCACCCCAGTTCGGTTATGGTAAATTATACATCACTCGGGTAGCCTACTAATAAAAGAGATGAAAAATAGGCTCAATGTGTGTCAATAGCGGTTGTAGACAGAATGATACAATTTGTAGAACATGAACCATGCCACATTTAGGAAGAACATACTGGAAAGGTATGATCTGTTTGAATGTCATTAAATTGCATCCTTCCTAACTGTCTTTCTCAAAGAAAGTCAACAACTGAACACTGACTGCATTACTTTCGTGAAAACATTTCAAATCTTTGGTTTACTCATGAAACAATGTGTTTCAGTGGAATATGAACAGGTCCCATGTTATGAACAAAGTGCTTGATTATGGCAGCGTTGTGGTAAAAGGCAGTGTTGGTTTTAGTGTTCTTTTTTCTTAGCTTGAGCCCTTTCTGTGTCTGTGCACAACTCTGACTGACTGACATCTGTAACAAGTGACAGGGTGTCCCTAGTACACATTGCTTCATTTTAAGGGTTCACATGGCAAAAAAGATTGGGAACCACCACTATGGACACTAATCTTTACTTCACATAGTCTATTTTAAATACACATGCTATGTTTTATCAATTTAGGGAAATAAAAGGATGTTGATGGTGTCTTCATATAATGCTAGTGTTCATTTAGGTGCGGATATATACAGGTATACATAACTGACAATATGATGAAAACCTACTATAATGTTCCTGTTTGTATTGAGCTGTTGATTGCTTGCCGTCCTGACATTTTTCAGGAACTGAACGGTCTCTTATAAATCAACAGAGATTTGGCCCAGACTAATTTCATCCTTGAGCTCAAAAACATCCTCTTTGTTTTGATGCCAAATTCTAGTCAATGAATGACTAGAGCTTGTTGCATGGGGAGGGTCAGGATGCCAAACTCCTCTTTACTGTGTTGTCGGGAGCCCTTAATAAACCCTAGAGGGCAGTGTTGTTCTGTCTTATGCAGATACCTTCCACTGTGGTTTGTTTGTGTGCTGCATTTATAATTAGTTTTCACAAATGATGATGTTTCTGTAAACAGATACTTTCTTAAAAGCACATTAACATTCAGCATGCACTTCTTATGACACTAATTGCTCCTCTCACTCTCCATTCACACATCCAGCTTTAGAAAAAGGTTAATATACTCCCCTAATATAGCACTAAGTGCATCTTGGATGAGAGATTTCATCCTTCCTTTTGCATGTCATTACTGCCAGCACAGCTGCTGTGGCTCACAGATGGACAAATTACTCCCACAACACCTCAGCACTTCCGCCCCGACACACCCATACACACACACTTCTTTGTGGCTGGGCCTGTGGCTTTGACAGTGATCTGCCTGCACATGTGTGAAGGAGCGTCTTCAGTTACTCCCTCCCCCCCCCCCCCCTCCCGCCTCTGCACACACATTAGTTTGAAAGGTTATTTTAAGCTTCAGAAGTACCACTGTAACCCTGGGCTTCCAGTGAAATAATAGGAGGAGTCCTGATTTTACCCTCCCATTCTGCCCCTGTGTGCCATTCCCTATGTCAACTGGAAGGGGATTTCCCTCTAAACAACAGGTTCCCTGGCTCTCCACGCTGTTGCATAAGGTCCGATTTTCATTTTGAAACAATGGACAACAGTCCTCTGCAGTTGCTGACTGTCCCTACAGCCCCCTACCCCGACCAGAGGCCCGGCACTAGCGGCCTGAGAAAAAGGGTCCATGTATTCCGCTCCAGGAGGAACTACCTACACAACTTCATCCAGAGTATCTTCTCCTCCATTGACCTACGTGACCGCCAGGGATCCACTGTGGTGGTGGGGGGAGACGGTCGCTTTTTTAACCAAACAGCTATCGAGGTCATTGGGCAGATGGCAGCTGCCAATGGGGTCAGTGTCACCGTGTGTGTCTTCGTGTGATATGTGTGTTTGTTTTTGCATGTGCACCCATGTTTTTGTTTGTGTGTGCATGCTGGTAAGTGAATGTTTGCAAGTGCCACCTGCCCCCGTCACCTATTATCATTCCTCTGTATTTACAGTAACATCCCTTTGTTTTTTCTTTAATTGTTGCATTCAACCCATGGCTGTGTTTGTTTTGGGGGAGAGTAAATGAAAAGGAATATTAAATAATGTATTATCAATTACAAACGATATAGTATGTGAAAAAAAAAATCTCAGGTGATAATAATGCTTTTTCATCTTTTTTTCATTTTTAGTAAGTTCCATTACTATAATAAAAATAGATTTATTATATCATAAAATACACCAATATAATAATGTTAAAAGAAAGATATATTACATAAACTGTCAGACTTTTGTTGATGTTGAATGCAATGTAAAAGTTTGAAAAAACAATCTTATATCAAGTCACACTTTTTAATAGAGCTTTCAATCTTATTTAACAGTAGCACCTACAGGTGCCATGGATATGAGCCACTGAGCCAGTATGTCAACATACTCATCTGCATGACAGCTGAACAAACTCCATCTGTTGACACAGCCATAAATTTACTTTAATATTTATACATAAGTGTGTGTGTATATGACCTGCCACTTTCAGGGACACACACTATATTAAGTGTGTGTGTGTGTGTGTGTGTGTGTGTGTGTGTGTGTGTGTGTGTGCGTGCGTGCGTGCGTGCGTGCGTGCGTGCGTGCGTGCGTGTGTGTGTGTGTGTGCGTGTGTGTTTGTGAGAGTGTGTGTGTGTATGTGTTTGTGTTTCTGTGTCTGTGTCTGTGTGTGCATGTGCAGCATGGCTCTAGGGATAGCAATGTCAGTCGGTCAGCCTGTCCACTTTGCCCCAGAAAATATCTCAACAAGTACATTCATTTAGAAAGGATCCTAGTTTTGGTGATCCCAACTTTTCCTCTAGCCAAGCCACAATGTTAAAAATTGGCATTTTGAGTGAAATTTCTCTAAAAGTATTGGATGGACTGCCATGAAATATGTTGCAATCATTCATGTTCCCCTCAGGATGAATTCTCACTTATCATAAAGCGCCATCATCAAGTCAAGATTTTACTTTGGTTTTGCCCACAAACTTAAGCTGTACATTGCGTTTATTGCAAATTAGCTAATTCTAGCAGGCTATCACACTAACTTAAATGGTGAACATTGGAAATAATATCAGCATCAGTGCTGTCTCGATGAGAATGTGTGCATGCTGATGTTAGCGTTTAGATTGTAGCAACACTGCCTAAATATGATTATTTGGATTGACGATAAAACTCAAAAATACAATAGTATGTCCTATTTATTAAAAAAGAAAGTAACTTAGTACTGTATTTTATACAGTATTAAATACAAAAAATAATCTACAAAGCTTGCACAGCTTTTAGGCTTAAAAAGGTTTAACATGTTTTGAGAAATATTAAATATTTTACACATGCTGTCTTAAATATCCAGTTGAAACTTGATTTGATTTTTTTTTGCATTCAATAAGTTACCATTAAAATTTGGCAGCAGTTAAGTTCAGTTCAATATGATCGTCCAAGAATTAATGGCCAGTATCTTTGAGTCATAAGCAAGGCAAGAAGTGAGAGACACTACCATGCTGCTGTAACGGCAGCTCCTGGCTACTCTGCTGTCCTCAAATAGAAATAACCTGTTTTGTTTTTCTACCCTCTCGCCAACTGCACTAATGAGCTCTCTGTGGTTCTCAGGTTTAAATTAGGCTACCTTAGCTTTTAGCTTCTGAAGCTTTCTTAGTCATTGGAACACTAACATGCTGAAACTTGCTGTTGATGTCTCGTTAATGAAGACAAGTGATACAGCAAACCTGATATGTTGACACTGACATTTCCTCAGGTGGGTCGGCTGATCATTGGACATCACGGGATAATGTCCACACCGGCCGTCTCCTGTGTGATTAGGAAATACAAAGCCATTGGTGGCATCATTCTCACTGCCAGCCACAACCCCGGAGGACCCGATGGAGACTTTGGCATTAAATTCAATACTGCAAACGGAGGTATGGTAACTGGAGAGGAGGAAGCATGCAGCGACATGGGCCAAGCATAAAATAGTGTAATGAGAGAAGAAGTCAGATAGATATTTAACAAGGCCTCATTCAGATATTTGGCACGGACGCAGTACTAAGATAAACTTCAGACATAGCCTACCACATAGGACAATGTTTAAGCACATCAAAAAGATCTGCATGGTTTTACCAATAAATATATAATATAGCTTTGGTTTTTAAGTGCAACTCTACATGCATATATCACATATTTATCAGATATTTTCTACTGCCTCCAGGCCCAGCCACAGAGGTTGTCACAAACAAGATCTTTCAGATCAGCAGGACCATTGAAGAGTTTGCCATCTGCCCCGGACTGCAAGTGGATCTGACAACCTTGGGAAAACAGACGTTTGATCTGGAAAACAAGTTCAAACCCTTTTCAGGTGAAGTACAGCATTAGTCTGTCACCAATCTCTTAAAATAGGGGAAGATAGAGGCAATGAGAGAAAAAATTATATGTGGATGGGAAACTAGAACAGTGAGTCCCTGGAGGCAGTGGCGGACTCAGACTGTTTGAAGGGCAGGGGCGAAAAAATAAAAAGGGCACATTCTGGACAACATGTGGACACACAGTGGCGTTTAACTCGATGGTGTTTTGTTCCCCCAGCAGAGCCTTAAAGGCAGCGCTCCCTGGAAGGCCCCGTTCGGGGCACTTGCTACATCTCCATGTAGCACTTACTTGTGGCACTTTGTGGCAGCTATACTGACGTGATTCTTGTTGTTCTGAGTTTGTACCTTCTTTGTTGAATGCACTTAATTGAAGTCGCTTTGGATAAAAGCGTCAGCTAAATAGAATGTAAAGTAACGAAACACCAAACACTGTGTTTGTAGATGTAAAAAAAAAAACGGTTGGGCTCATACAATTAAAAGGGGGGTCTGGGGTTCCCCCCCCCCCAGAAAAAATGTTGCTTCAAAGACACTGTTTCCCCTAATTCTAGCGACTTTATAAACACTAAAATGAGTTGTTCACATCATTGTGCACTTTCACATTTTAGCCAAAGAAGGGAGGATGCCTTGCTGCTTTCATCTTTACTAACATTTAAGTAAATTAGACTGGAAAAAAATCAATGTGCCGCTACCATACAGTCTTAAATATTGAAGGAAGTTTTCCTCCATGTTGAGGACGCTGCTCCCCCCCCCCCCCCCCCCCCCCCACTCCCCTCCTGAGTCCGCCACTGCCTGGAGGTGTTAAATTATTGCTACATTTATGGAATAAATAGTACTGTATAATCTGACTTCATCGGCTGGTTATGAGACCCATTTCTGTCATTCTTCAGCAATTACTAATTAATTGAAAATATATCATTTCAGGGTTTATTATGGCATGTGAATTCAATTCATAGAATAATAATTTTGTTTCTACTTTATGAACATGTCCAGTGGAAATTGTGGACTCTGTGGAATCGTATGCTAACTTGCTTAGGAACATCTTTGACTTTGCTGCACTGAAAGAGCTTCTTTCTGGGGAAAAACACATCAAGATAAGACTGGATGCCATGCATGGAGGTGAGAAAATGTTTCATTTCATCAATATGTTTGTTTTATGTTGCAGTAAAAGTACATGTTATGCAGACATGTTATTCTAGGATATACGTATTATTGGATTGATGTTCCTCAGAGATCTTTCAATATTAGGTATTTTAAGACAAATGTTTTATAAGATGATCATGCTGAAAAGCACATTTTTCCTTCTGAAATGTGCTAGCGTGGAGTAACAATATAAAATAGCATTAAATGGAAATAGTCAAGTGATATAAGTACCTTAAAGCTGTACTTACTACGCAATACTTGAGTCAATACATTGATTTGCTTTCCAACACTGCACACAGGACAGTGCATTTACTTTCTTGAGGACTAGAATCAGGTTTTTTTTTTTTTGGTGTTGGTTGATAGGTAAAAACAACATGTTGACGATGCTCCTGTTCCTCAAATGTTTGGGTAAGGTCAAATGTGACCGACAGGACAAGCCGCAGAGCAGTACACAGGTATCTCTTAAGCCTCTCAGTCAGAGGAAAAACATCCGACTATCACATGATGTTTTTGCTGTGATTCTGTTGACACAACACAACACAACACAACACAACATGAACCCTCTCACAGGAAGTAATGAAATCATTGTAACAGACAGGAAACCTATGTTACCACAAACCAAAAACTACTATGACTGTTGCCTTTTTTTCTCTCCATTTCAATAACTCTTAAAGCACATCTACATTATTCAGGTTTGATAACACTTAAATGTAATAATAAATATAAAAAATATAATAATATATTTAATTTATATCGCTTTTCTCGCACTCAAAGCGCTTTACATAGGAGCACAACAGTAAACAAACAAAAGGAAAATGTAAAGTTGATGGGGCTTGGGATCCAGGGATCCAAGTTCTATTCATTCACACACAGTCATACTGGTGGTGGTAAACTACGGTGGGAGCCACAGCTGCCCTGGGGCAGACTGACGGAAGCGTGGCTGCCATTCAGCGCCTACGGCCCCTCCGACCACCACCTCAAACATACACCAGTCATACACATAATGTAGTTGAATTCTAATTCTGTAATGGCAGAGAGTCCATGTGAGACACAATTGATACCACTCCCATTCTGGTTAGTTTAGGTTAGTATAAAGAGTGATAACATTGGGAACAAGACAGCATTGCTCTGTCTTACCATAACAGAATATGCATTCCAACACCTCTAAAGTTTGCTAATAAACATTTCATAACTTGCTTGTTTAATCTGTACAAACAAATCTGTCACCTATGTCTGTCTCTAGTGTTAGGACCGTATGTGAGGCGAATACTCTGTGAGGAGCTGGGCTGCCCTGCTACTTCTGCCATCAACTGTGTCCCATTGGAGGACTTTGGGGGTCTACACCCAGATCCCAACCTCACCTATGCTGCAGATTTGGTTGATAGCATGAGGGAAGGACTGTTTGATTTTGGTGCAGCATTTGATGGTGATGGGGTGCGTTTACAATAATAAATGTCTTTCTTTAGATTTTCTAAAATAAATTCAAATAGGCCTAAAAATATGATTTCCAGACGAAAAGGTTATTTCACATTCATGTCTGGGAGGATCTTGGTACTGAACCCAAGGCTTTAGTTTCTAACCTCAGTCTGTCTGTCTGTGGGCTTTCTAGGACCGTAACATGATCCTGGGTAAACACGGCTTCTTCGTGACCCCACCTGACTCTGTTGCTGTGATCGCTGACAACATATTCTGCATCCCGTACTTCCAGCATACAGGGGTGAGAGGCTTCGCCCGCAGCATGCCCACAAGCGCAGCCTTGGACAGGTAAAAGTACAGCCTGACCTCCACATGAACCAGTGATATTTCAAGTTGAAGCCATGTCAAACATACAGTGCCGATTGATATTTAAAGTCTCTGGAAGCCTGGTCAAAAATAATAGTCTAAAGTTTTTCTAAAAATCTGATTGAAAATAAATGTTCATAAATATTATAAAGCACTGCCGTTATTGGTTCAAAATACTTATTGTGCAATAACAACCAGAGCATAGCCCTCCTAAAAGAAAACACATTTCTGTAAAGTTTATCAAACTTAAAGCCACTACGAATACCTTTGTCCATTGGCGGCCCCTTTGGACAAAAGCGGTAGTATTTTTACGACGCCAGCTGTCGTAAAGCTGTTTTCTACCGCGTGCGAGTGTCAAATGATTAGGACACAATAAAGTGCATGTCCGTGTGTTGAAAGTGTGAGG
The DNA here is from genome assembly GCF_949987685.1 of Ammodytes marinus. NCBI lineage: Eukaryota > Metazoa > Chordata > Actinopteri > Uranoscopiformes > Ammodytidae > Ammodytes > Ammodytes marinus. Next base: position 23,699,012 of record NC_137213.1, on the reverse strand, counting down.
GCACCGGACTCTTTTCGGCTCTGTGAGAGTGGTTAGTGACTCTGCATCAACTAATGCCAATCAGTACCACACACACCTGATTGCAATGAGTTGATGCAGGTTCACCAACAACTCGCACGGAGCTGAAAGATTCCGTGTCCTCACAGAAAGCAAATGAACGAGAGACGGTAGTTTGTATGGATCACGATGAGGTAATGTGTTTATGCTGTTGTAAATAATGACTATTTCAGATGAATAATGGTCATCTGATGATGGTGAAGCAAAGTAAACTTTGTTTTAGTACCGCTCATTCATTTAGGAGTAAACACTGCAGTCTAGTTCGCTCCCGTGTAATTGTGTATACGTTGCTTGGCAACGCCTTCTTCCCGCCAGTCTATCACTCTCCCTTTTAGCTTTTCTTCATTGCATTTTCTTTTTTTTCTTTGATGGTTCAGCCCCGTTATCAGTCATTATGACGACAAATAACTGTCTCAAACAAGGCTCCCGCTCCCCTTCCCTCACCTGGAGGGATAGGCTTCTCAAATCGCTTTGCTGCACTACACTGAAATCTGCGACCAATATGTGACCATAGAGCCTGCATGTGCAAACCGAAAATCGGACTGGGTGTGCGACCAGACCACATGCAGTAATAAAAACTATATAAAAACGTCTTTCTTTGCACATCATGAGGCTGTTTAAAAGATATTTAAATGTTACTCGTAGTGGCTTTAAAGCTGGGGTATATGATTTGGGGAGAAAATGGCAGTTGGGATAGAGATTTGAATCCAAATACCTCAACCACTCCACTTGTTCTCTTTGGTCCCTCCCCTATGGTCCCTCCCTGACACCAACAACGTTGTGCCAAAGTGAATGGACAGTCCCAACAGCCAATGAGAACAGAGAATCGGAGCCTCGCTCTGATTGGTCAAAGTGTACAGCTCATGTTAACTTTGACCAATCAGAAATCGCATACCCCAGCTTTAAATGTCAATGTATTTACAATTTACAATTTATTTGGATTGATGAATATGACATTCAGATTCTTACTATCATGCAATTATAGTACCTTATTTCAATGTGTGAATTTGGTTGTTGCAAAGGTTCACTGTATAACTCTTATAACTCTTTTAATTGTATTTCCTGCAGAGTAGCAAAGGCAACCAAAATAGAGTTATATGAAACTCCCACTGGATGGAAGTTCTTTGGGAACCTAATGGATGCAGGCAGACTGTCTCTGTGTGGAGAGGAAAGCTTTGGTATAGGTACTGTGTAACTTGTAACAGTATTGAGATGAAAACATGCTCCATTTCAATTGAAATACTTTTGTGTGGAAAAAGAAGACTTGAATTTAATTCTCAAGTTGTTCTTTCTGCACATGGTAACTCAAATAACATATCCTCTTTCAGGTGGAGACCATGTTCGTGAGAAGGATGGGCTTTGGGCCGTGCTGGCATGGCTCTCCATCCTGGCTACTAGAAGGCAGGGTGTGGAGGATATTCTTAAGGACCACTGGCTAAAATATGGAAGAAACTACTTCACCAGGTGTTTTGTTTGTCTCTCTTTATTCAAAATTGTACTCTATCACCCATTATATAAATACTGATATATCAGGTTCGAAAAAGTGATTGAATTAAGTCTTAGAAGTAGTGTACATTTTACTGTACATGGAAGAGACAATACATACAAGACAAGACTGACATCTAGTGGAGCCTACTTGCCATTACATATGTTTCAAGCCTTGCACTGTGCAGTAAATTAAGGTGTTAAATAAATTCTCAAAATTCTTATTTTGCCTAGGTGGACATCACTTCTTAATGCAAACAGATATTTGATCAGCTTCAGGGTTGTGGTTTCTGCCCATTGTATAAAATAAAAATTGTATGCCCATAAAAAAAGGCTGAAAGCCCCTCGTTGGCAAATGCAATGTACATCTGGTGGGGTATTGCAGCTGCTTTATGTCCTATGACAAATTGTCACATTTAATGAACAACAACAATACATTTCTTAATCCGGTAATAAATGCTGTTTGCGTGTATTTTTCCAGATATGACTATGAGAATGTAGACATAGATGCAGCCTGTGAGATGATGGAGGATTTGGAGATCATGTTTGCAGAGAAGACCTTCGTGAAGCAGAGATTTGCTGTCGAAGACAAAATCTACCAAGTGGAAAAGGCGGACAACTTTGAGTACACAGACCCGGTAGACAGCACCATCACCAGGAACCAGGTACATGACACACGCTGAGCTGTGTCCCTGCAAGCTTTCTTTGTGTTCAGATACTGTGTGTATCCAATTGTTACTGGGTACCCCGACTCTTTCATCACCGGAGCTATTCGGCTATGCCTGCTGATCCTAAAAGCCTCACATATCTGTAATGGGCTGTTTTCTCTGCAGGGTCTGCGGATAATCTTCTCTGATGGTTCCCGAATCATCTACAGACTCAGTGGGACAGGAGGCAGTCCTGGGGCGACAGTTCGAATCTACATAGACAGCTATGAGAAGGAGCAAATCTTTGAAGACACACAGGTAAAATATTTAACTAAAAGTTTCCAGAACTAAGTTTGCAACAAAATATCAACACAAATATTTGAGCCAAAAATAATGAAAAATAGAAAGTTTTATGAAACTTTGCACTATATGAAGTGTTAAAAAATACGGTGTGGCTGAGAGAAACAGGAAGAATAACCTCACAAATAAGGCCCACATTCTTTTCATTCAAATATCAACCATAAATATTCAAGAAAAATATGTAAATTTCAGCTACAGCTACCATTTGTGACAAACAGTGTGTGCTTGGTTATGGTTAAATATTCATGAGTAGATGCATGTAGCATATGGCATACCAGGTGCGTGAGTCTCTAAGGATCTCATTCTTATTTGGGACAGGTGATGCTGGCACCCCTGGCAACCATTGCTCTGAAGATTTCCCAGCTCCATCAAAGGACAGGTCGAAGTGGCCCCTCAGTCATCACATGATTCCTCCCATATTACATGTTATTGCTTCAACACTGCTAAATGAATGCTTTGTTGCTTTTTCTTTCCATATTTTTTGTATGAACTGAGCTCTTATTCCAAGTGTAGCTGCCCACAACATGCAATGGTTTGCATCTCTAGGCTAACATATGTTCAGTGATTTTCTCTGTACCACATTAAACGGCTTTTTATGTAAACGGCTCTTGTGTGTCCTTCAGATATAATCGCAAACAGACTATGCATTCTGGTCATGTCAATGTTTTAAAATCTATGACTATTTCGCTTTTTGTTCCAATCGCATTTTAAACCAGTGAGTTATTGGCAAAAAGCAGCAGGGTATCAAAATCATTACAGTTGCAAGCACCACAGGTATAAATGACTAATCACGGCCATTGTCTTATCCTTTTTAACGCAGCATGTGGCTCTCCAACTGAAGTTTCACTTCTGCCGTGGAACACATTTATAACACTTTGTGTTCTTTGCAAACTAAGAAAGTCATTGGTATGAATCTGTGGGAAAAAATTACTCAGAGATTGTTGAATAGTTATTAACATGCTCTTACGTGAATACCATTTTATCTTGTAACCTTTGCTAATTTTCCAAGTAAAGAAGTGTGATTTTCCTGCCATGAAGCCTAAAATCACTTCTTCATTGAGGGAAATTGAAACTCATCAGCATATAACAACTTTAAATTGCAGTCTAGTCCATGGTACTCACTGCTCGGGGATGAGTGACAACATGACAGCTTGCTCATGCATATATTATGAACACACTCAGACACAAATGCATCTTTCCATGTCCGGAGTACAATGAAAAATAACAACATAGCGATGTGAGACTTATAAGGTGTAAACATTGCTAATGTATTTCTCCATCTTCTTGACTGCAGGAGACATTTAATCTGTAATCGGCAGCCTTTTAAAATGATGTCATCTAGCTCTAGTAGCTAAATGAGTTCCATCTGGAAAGCAGCAGCATCAGTCCACTAACATCTGGTCCAGCTCTGTGATCACTCATGCTCTTTGAAGTCATGTACCTGTACCTTTCTCTGTGGTTTCATCTCCATAGTACACTAAGCCTGAAGCACAACAAGAGGGACACACACCTGAGGTAATCTTATTGTGGGTTTAGTTCCATTAGAAAGGTTCCGTCGGAGTAAAATTAGAGAAAAAATATTCACTGGCATTGCTTAGCCGTTGCATTCTCAGCAGTTTTTTAAATAGTTTTAATATTCATTTATTATTTTTTAAACTGTGAATTGTGTTTTAATTGAAGAGTTTACAGGAAACATATTATCATGTTTATTTTTCAAAATTCAGAAAATGCCTTTTTTTGTTTCATAAACAATAACGAGGATTTTGTTGTATGTAAGTGTCCCAGTGTGACAGTCAGAGAGACAGCATGCACAAGACAAGGACCCTAAAAATTGAAACAGCTACAGGTTGTTTGTGGCATTCATAATTATTATTGTTTACATGCCAAAATGTCCTCTGATAAAAAGGTTGACAATGTGTAGGCTATAATACAATGAATAATACTACAACTATGTACATATGTATAATACAATTCAGATCATTTTCTGTAATGAGTATAAAAAGAAGATATTCAGTCAGTCTGGACCATAGATAGTATATAGAGATAGTCTGGACTGCTGAGGTACTGTCGCTTTAAGACGGTCACCTGATGACGAAGAAGGAAAACTCGATGGAGGAAGCAGGAAGTTCGTCTACCAAGAGAAAGACACTAGTGAGCACATAAACAATACAACACAAACACACGACGAGCAGAACAATAGCCAAACAAAGCGTCACACTTTCATCGTAATGGCAGGCATTAAAGGTAATTTCTTGAAGGTTATGTCCGTTAAGTTAGCCAGACGTCTTTCTTTAGCGTTCTTTAATGCTTCAAAAACGTTGCTATTTGTAGCCTATAGTTTTCGACATTTCTTGAAAATCATCGCTGAATCATTTCGAAAGCTATCATTAGGCTACTACGACTCTGTCCAAGGATTAAGATAAGGCTACAAGTTATTATTGTTACTCAGTTAAGTTATTTAACTTATTAGCTGTGCTGTTTTTCATACTCAAATGTTGACTTTGCAACCAAAATAGCAAGTCTTACGACCTACCGTGTTTCTGTTTCATTTCGTAATGCAACAGTGGACAATCTCTGTCTACTACTGTCTACTTTAATGTGTTTGTCATATTTCAGCACTGGTTGGATTGTCCTTCAGTGGTGCCATTGGACTTACTTTTCTTCTGCTGGGCTGTGCACTGGAAAATTACGGGTAGGAATTTGGTTATAACATAAACTGTTCAATTAGCCTTAATGAGTCGTAATGGGCTAGTAGTAATGGGCTGTTAATCCAAAGATATGAACAACAGCAGTTCACGAACAACAAACAAAAAAGCTACTAAAAGGTTACTCAAGCACTTTAGTCTTGTAAAATCGTTGTAAAAAAAAAAAAAAAAAAAAAATCAATGCAGCCAAGGCCTAGACATTTGTTCCCTAATTTGGTTCAAGCTCCAAAAATGAAGAAAGTTCAATAAATGTGTGAACAGACCAGATGAAGCCCCCGAGTCTATTTTATATCCCTGCAGATGATGAAGGAATTATTGACGAGAACAGGACGTACATTGTGCATCATATTTTTACACGTTGTATTGTAAAAAGGCATACAGCACATGTACGTCTCTAGGCCCAGTTAATTTGTCTCAAAGGAGAGGACTTTCAGACTCATTCATAAATGCCTGTCATTCACATTTTATATTTTAATTAATAGTAAAATCCACTTGATTGTGTATTGAGGCGATTTGTTTGTGTTTCATCATCAGGGGCCATTGAAATCTGTAATTGTCAATCAATATTACATCCATGTGTTCTTTTTCATTATTGTCAACAACAACCGATTATTAATTATGTTATAGTTTGTATGATTAGGCCACCTAATGAAGACTATCACTGACAATGCTAGTTAGGATCCTTTATCATTTCTAATGCATTGACTGATTTACAAGGGGATACATTATGTTCATCATGTTCAAAGAGATAGTACAATTGTTCCTGTGAAATGGCTGTTAATCTTAGAGATATGAACAACAGCACCAATTAATTATATTTCATACATTTGGGTGACTATTAAAAAGAATGTTCAAGGTCAATGCAGCAGAGGCCTAGATATATATTCCTAAGCTCCAGAAATGCTGAAATTTACGTTTCCATTATGCAACTCAATAGCGTCTTTCATTAGAGCACCCCCAGCCTTCTACATGCCCACGCTCCCATTTTGAAATGCAGGCTTTCTGTAAAAAAGACATTATACAATGATTTTCACTGGCTGAGTAAGACTTAAACTCAACTTAGTTTGTGAAACGTTTTATACAGTTGTGAATAGTAAAATAGTTTTGAGTGTTTTGAGTTTTGTTTTGCCATACAACTTTTTTTGTTGAATTTGCACGTCTTTATTTGTAATGCGACGAGCTGCACACTCATGCCATTGTATGTCATAAAGTTTAACTATTCCATACCTGTTTTTTTTTTCAGGGTGTACTGGCCACTCTTTGTCCTGATTTTCTACATATTAAGCCCCATCCCGACCTTCATATCCAGACGCCTCAGCGATGACACTGACTCCTCCAGCAATGCATGCAGAGAGCTGGCCTACTTCTTAACAACTGGCATCGTGGTGTCAGCTTTTGGGCTCCCTATTGTGCTAGCACGCACTACCACAGTGAGTTCTCTCTACACATATTTTTGAAAAGTTGATTTCCATAAGGCAAACACAGCCATCATTCCTGTCTTTTATTTGTTTGAATGCCTATGCTGCTTGCACCATATACATTGTTGTTATTTTTGCTTGAGAAATGCAGACTGCCAGCAGTTGGTTGGCAAAAACAAAACAATAGAAGTCTATGGATTTCTTTGGGCCAAAATACTTTTCTTCAATATGATTTTTGTTTTCTTTGACAGATCCAGTGGGGTGCCTGCGGTCTGGTGATGACAGGAAACGCTGTCATCTTCCTCACCATCTTTGGCTTCTTCGTCGTGTTTGGAGGAGGGGATGACTTCAGCTGGGAGCAGTGGTAGAGTGCCTTTAGACGGAGGACAGACAGAGGATGGATGGATGGATGGATGGATGGGTGGGTGGGTAGGTGGATAGGTGAATGGATAGACTGCAGACAGGGGCACATGTGTTCTGCACTCACTGGGAGATGATGCGCATGTACAGTGTAGGCTGCAAAATGTTGAATTTCCTGGGCATGTTTTCAGGCCAATCTTTATATTGGGATGCATCAGGTTTGGAAATAACCCTATGCACCCTGTGTATGTGCCTTATGTCTGGGACCAGAGAGACACTGATGCCTATACCCCTCTTATGTTATAACCCTATCACAATCCACCTTAACAGCACATATTTTAGCTTGTCTTGCCTCGATTTCCTTCCCCAAATCACCCTGTTCATTGTAGTTTCTTGCTATTTCATTATGCTTAAGTTCTTCCATCATATAAATGGATCCTAAAGAATAACTATTGCGATGTACATTGCAATGCTCACTGCTTTATCGGTCCTCATTGCTCAAGGAGGGAGTTGCTATACTGGATTATGGCTGTTTTATTATGAGCATTGTTTGTTGTTTAAAGTGTAAAGGCAGGGCAAGTCATCTTCGCCCATGCCATCTGACAACTAGATGTAGGACACTTAATCAGGTTAAGATATATTTGTATGGATGTGATGTTTATTTTGTTTTTTGTTTTGCTACAACATTTAAAGCCTTACTTTTTGCTCTGGAGCAATGTTTTACATTCTCACCAAAGATAGTTTTAGAGTGCAGAAATAAAGCATATTCACCAATGATTGTAATGCAGCAAATTGGCCCTTTTTAAAAGGAAGCTGAGACATTTGAGAAAGCTTTTTTTAGTTCATATCCTACATATAAGCATCTGTTCAGTTATCGTGTGGACAGGCTAGAGAAAGCGCCCACATCCTTTTTTTATTCCTGCACATGACATAAAAAGTTCCTAATTTAACGAGAGCGTGATATAGATTTGTCCATCATATTTTTACATATTGAATGGTAAATACAGCACATGTATGTTTCTAGACCAAGTGTGTTGGTCCCAAAGGAGAGCGCTTTGCCCTCAAACTGATTCATAAGTGCCTGTCAATCACAGTGTATATTTTGATTCACAGAGGCATCACTGTGAGTATGTTTTTTTTTGTGTTTCATCATAAGCGGCCATTCAAAACTGAAATAGTGAATGAATATTACATCTATGTTCTTTTTCATCATAATTCCTAGTCAACTGCTTTACAGGGATAGGATTCAGACACACATATACAGTTTATATATTATACTGTTTGCCTCAAAACTGACATGTTCGATAAAGAAATGTAGTTCTTTCTAATGTGACTTCCATACACATCCACTTTGAAAACACTAACAAGCACTGAAGAGTTTTCAAAAGATATTTTATAAGGTCCTGGCTGCATTTTTAACGATTAAAAACTCTATGAAAAAATAAAAAAATTACAGATTCTGTCTTTCTGCTTTTGTTGTGATGAGAAAAGTGATACCTTTACGAATCTCTGTAAAGGAATCCTTCTAGGCACAGAAGGAGAGTTGGCGTGTTTTGGGGTTGGGTACATTTCTGTCTGCCGAGCCAACCCTAGGCCTGACTGACAGGAATTCAGGTGTAAACAGCTTTTAAATCATTTAGATATTATGCAGTATTCAACAAGCAGCTTGTAAAACAACTCCCTGTTTTGATTAGCCGACTATAATTTTCACTGAAAAAGCTCTTTCATGCCTCCCCTGGTTGTTTTGCTCTCTCCGAACACACAGACATTAATATTGAACACCGACAACATTGTCAGTCATGATGAGCAAGCTGAATGATGAAGGATAATTATAGCATTATAATATAATAATGATCACATTCAGTTTTCAAAAGTAAATGTGATAGAAATTCACCACGCAGCTTCATACAACTGGAGTGGTTTCATTTCATTCTCTGCTCATGTCAGTCAGGATGCACTGAAGCTGCCCCACCAATTTGCTGTGTTAAGCCGTGTGCATTTCCTACGCAAACAAAAGAAACCTACTCTGTGCAAATTAATAGTTATTTCCATGAGAAACATCTGTGTTACCCGCCTACAGCGATTGCTTTTCACAAGAGAAAAATACAGCACATTTGGGACTCACATCAGCCAGGGAGGATAGCGGATGCACTAGCAATGCTGTGTGGAAGAAAGCACTTACGAATTCACAGAGGTGTGGAATATATAATGTGTACTGCATGGAGATGCCTGTTTGTGTCAAGCTCCAAAAAGTAGTTGACATCAAAGATTAAAATATACCGCAGCTACAAGTTGGTTTCTGGGTGTCATTAAAATTCCCCAAAACCATCAAAAATATCTTTAGGAAGACCAGACAAGCTGCTGTGCCAAACATTAAGAGGTGAGAAGGTGGAAAGTGTCTGAAAACTTTGGTGATGACTTGACTTCCTCTTGGATGTCAGCATACATAATTATTTTTCTGTGACAGTGACGTGTTTATAACAGTGCCACAGGAAGGGGGAACACCTCTTCTCACTTTTGTCTTAAGATGGTTTCTAAGTTTACATTACACTTCACAGTATGCGGAGGAATAGATCCATTCGAACCAGGGAAAGGCTACGGATCAAGATGAGTCTTCTGTTAGTACACCTTGCATGTAGAAGAGCTGGTGATTGGTCAGTCCTTCCTTGGCCCGGTTAAGACTAATGGTGTAAGAAAAGCTCATGTCTCCTAGCTTAGACCATAGACCATGTGAATCAGAAGTTTTACAGTGTGCCGAAACTCACCACACGACACCTTACAGTTTTTTTTCGATCGCTAAACCACAGTGGGCACAACTGGAGCGACATGTGCAAAACTCTTACACCACTATGCACAGCAGCAGTTCATGTGGACCAAACTCTAGACCGTTTTTCATTGCTAAAACACAATTTTCAAAACTCTACACACTTATTTCCTGGCGTAACCACAACCTGCACAACACTGTGGATTTCCAGCACTTTGTTCAAATGCTAACACACTGCTGTCACAACACATTCAAAACAGAATGGATTTCAGCCAAGTGCATTTCAAACAGTGCGGATTACAAATTCAGCTGAAACACTAAGAAGGTGTCTTGTTTTAGACTTGTTAGTGAACATATATACAGTATAAAGGGAAAGCTCAAAAACTATTTTTTTTGGAAATGGACCAATGAAGACAGGAGGGAAATGAGTGGCAGTGAGAGTGTGAAAGATTGGAGGAAGACCTTGTAGAGCTGTATTTTCTGCTGAAATACAGTAAGTGCTACACTGATAGACCCTGTTGTGTTGAGAGAGGCAGGGTTGAGGGTGCAACCAAATCTGCAAAGATCTAAAGTTGCATCTGTAATACGTATTTTCCAGCAAACAAACAGGTGAGAGTTGCATACTTAAAGGAAAACATTACAGGAATTGATTGCTGTATTTCAATTATAGAATATTTACACAGATAAATACTAAATTTGGAAATCTTATCAATAAAATATAAAATAAAAAGATGTGTCTATTGAAGCAAACTTCTGAAAAAACTGGTGTTATAAAATAAACAATTTCACATGAAAGAATTTCACTCTTTCCTCAAAGAAAATATTATGTTCATTGTGTGAAGTAACTCAAATTATTGAAACTGTAAAGATTAAAAGTTTGTAATTTGTGTATTGGGGTTTGATGCTAGTGTTTATACTATGAGTGTGTTCTGAGTGACAGTGTGTGTTATCTCAATGAGGCTGGTTCATAGTGTTTACTGCACTGAACCTGTTTTGCAGGTGAAGTGAACTGTTCAGCTCCAGTGACTGTTGGTAGTGCAGATTGTAGTTAGAGTTTTGCACATTGAGCTCCAGTTGTGCCCACTGTGGGTTTGCGATCGGAAAAAAAAAATGTAATAGCCCTAAGTGTCTGCTGACTGAGAGACTTTAGAACATCTGAAAGACAGGCTGCATTTATACTCAACAATATCTATCAGTGAGACACTTTGAGAAGAGGGAGTGGGAAAAAAGATGAAGGTGGAGATGGAGATGAAGATGAAGGAAGAGATAGAGCCTAGGGACACCCATTCATCTTTGTTCCAGGACAGCTGTTGCCTGGCAACAGCCAAGACATCAAAATTATTCTAAAAGACTGCCTAGTATGGCCTTGAACACTACACAGGGATTAGGGATACACAGTGTTGTAGAGCAACATAACACACAGTGTTACGAGGCGAAAAAGTGTTGTTGCTGTGTGATCCAGTCAAACATTCTGAAGTGGAGCTGTGGTACCTCGCAGTTGCTGCTCTGTTCAACACAACACAGCTGAACACCTTAGGCTACAAGATGAGACAGAACCGGATAAAGTAACAATGTAACACTACACATCACAATGCAATGCAATCCCTGACAAGGTTACAAAGGGATACAAATGCAACATAGTAGCCTACAATAATACTGTGGAATGTAAAGCACACAAGGACAAGCGTATCAGGGGCTAATACACTAGCTTACAGAACAGGGATCTAAATAAGCCTACACAATTAGATAGGTGACAGTTAAAAAAATACAATACAAAAATATTCATTTAAAACCTATATATTATTATTAGTTAGTTATCTTGGTTTAATGAAATATTCTCTTCACAATCACAACGTCATCCTCGAATAGCCTTCTGTAGCATAGGCCTATCCGTTGCTCTTTCTAATGAGATACTGTACATGATGATCTGTCTACAACACAGGAGGCTATCATTTATCTTTTCCTCTCTTAACCATAAGCAGAACACACCTGTACAGAACTTCCAGCACAGTAGTAGCCTAGACTCTTCATAACTGGTAGGCCTATTTAATCAACTAAAACAATAGGTAGTCAGTGAAAGATGGTGAGCCAGAGGGAGGGACACGACCATACCCTCCTCTAGCTAAAAATCGTTGGGATGCAGTGAGTGCAGCCAGGGAGTGGGAATGAGGGTGGGTAGAGAGGGCGTGTGCGCTGCCTGTCATTGGTGAATAGAAGCGTTTGCGTCGCCGGAGTCAGCCAATCACAGCGCTCTCGCGTTAGGAAAAGGGAACGAGCGCGAATGGCACAAATGGAGCCTGATAAAAAGGGGCGCGTGCTTCCCGAAGCGCAGCAGAGTACAGGAGACCACGCATCCTACCACAACCGCACCGGTAGCCTACTTTGGGAAGCGGATACACCAACGGTAAGACTACATGCTACATTCAACCGTCGTACGAGAGATAGTGTATCTTACTCAATGTCTTCTGGATATTGTAAACCTTTTTTTCAGTTTTTTATTAGCTTTTTACCTTATTTGTAGTCTACACTGTGCAGCCTAATGGTAACCTGCAGCGTACAGCCCGCGCGACCGTTTTAAAGTTTTGCAAAATTGGCAAATTATGCATCTCTTAGTGAGATTATTATGATGAACTGTAATGTTTTTTTTTGGTTCAGAGGTTTCCAAAAAGAAGAAAATGTTTCACCATTCTCAGGTGACAATTCCTTCCGTTATTTAAGCTTTAACGAGCTATTTTCGAGGAAACACAACACCGGGGTTCCGTCGAATATCTTGAGTTGCACTGAAAGGTCTTTTTATCCAGTCCCATCACGTCGGCTTCTTGTCTGTATGTGGTGGGCTGTGCTCTTTCTCCATCTCTCTCGGGACCTTGCATTGTGGGCATCCCTCTTCCCTTTTAGACCTGCTCATTTCACTTCACAGTGTCGGCGTGTGTGTCTAGTTTGAAACACATTTCCAAACGAGTGATGATGCTACTCTGGGCACGGCCCACACACAAGTGTTCACTTCGGAGCACTTTGCTTGGAGGTCGGTCAAACAAGCCATTCCCACTTGCTGTTTTCTCTCAATGCCGAGGCAGAGCTGTAACATATAGAGGCTGATGAGTTTGAAAGATATTTGAGTTTGAGACAATTAAGCTGTGGGGGAAATAATTAGGAGAATTGTGTAAATAAATATGTAGGCCTATGTAAAAATAGCCTACAGCCGATACCCAATAATGGAGAGGCTGCTGGTTGGGTCTATAAACCAAATGTTTTTACGCTGATACACAATCGATCTCTGTCCATTTAGCAATGATGGAGAAGTCTGTGTTAAATGAGGTCAACAAACACAGAAGACCAATAATAGCACCAATTAGGTTATTACTTTCGTCCTTGAGGAGAAATCAACATCATACTTCTTTTGGGACTTAATATGTTGGTGTCGATAGAGACTCAATTATAACCTTTTTGTATTGTGTAATAGGAGAGACTGGTAATGACCGTAACTGCTTTGTATTCATCATCCTTGTTTCAATTATTGTTAACTTAGATAAACTAAGCTTAAGCTTTATTTTATTTGCTTCTTTTATCCGCTTTTAAATGTTTTATAATGTGTTTAATGTATTCTAATCTTGCCCCTGTAAAGCACTTTGAGTGGCCTTGTGTCTGAATTGTGCTATATAAATAAACTTGCCTTGCCTTGCTAAGGCACAACACATTGAGTATTGGTGATCAATGACTTTGGCTTTCATGTCTAAATGCAATATCAAAATAGGTGAATTCTATTGCAAGTATTGTGAGTAATGATGAAACAACTCTGTGATCAGAACACACTATCGCAGTTCACTTCTATCTGCTCACATTGACAGTGCATGTCTCCTTGGCTGTGCTTTTATAATATCCCTACTGTACTGGAATTTATTATCCGTGGATCTTAGCTATACGTAGTCCAGCAGGTCACCTATAGCAGTTCTAACTCTGCTGCTGACCTGAACATCTGCTGGACTGTGCACAGATGTGAAAGGTCTTTACAATCTCAAGGCTGGCGTTTGAGGACTCTAACTGTATTTATTTCAATGTTTTATTTCAGTTACATAACGTCAGATTGATTATTATTTTTTAATTTCCCTCTTAATCTTATTAAAAAAAATCTAAGTAAAAAGCTGTAGAGGTTGGATTTGAAATGAGCTGCAAATGTCAGGGGGTACATTGTTCTATAGTCTTGGGCAAGCAACTGCAAAAGTTCAGTCACCAATACAAAACGAAAGCAAATTAAATATTTTCAAGAGCTGAGCATCAGTTTGTCATCTCACACACAAGCCCCTTTGTTATGCCACAGAAGTGACTTTTTACTGGCATGACACACTATTATGTTACCATTTCAGAATAAGTGCACTTCCCTTCAAGCCCAGTTTGTAGCCTCTCTGTAGTGTGCTCAGCCATGCATGCAGCTGGTCACTGTCCTTTCATTCCCAGTCAGTGCTGCTGAAACAACAGGGCACATACATTCAACTTCTTGTTAAAAGGGCTCCGGCTGCCAGACAGATGACTCACTAACTGGCTACTTGGTGGCTCTGCTGGTGGTATGGCTACTAACTATATTGCCTTTTCTGTTGATGTTAAAGGTGGAGTCAGTGATTCTGGACAATGCTCTCAAAATACATTTTTGTCAAAATCTGTGAATATCACAGCACAATCCCCTACCTGTCCGTACATGTACTGAAAACAAATCTGCTGTTAATACACAGCCAAGGCTTTGTAAACAAAGGGTATCTAAACAAAGGGGGCCCATCATAATGCATGTTTATAGACCCTTGGTTGTGTATTTTTTCAGACTGTGTGAGGGATTGAAAAAGAGAGAGATAAAACAAACCTGATTGTGAATACAGAAAGCATGTGTGCCTATGTGTATGTTTTATAGTAAGCTGAACTGTAGTCAGTTTTGCGTTTCGAGAACCATTGCAATTGTGCTTGATACCTAATATCTACAGGAATGTAGCAGCCTACACTGTTTTATTTTTTTTCCCCCAACAACTCGCCTATCAAAAAGTGTTTTCTATATCTGGTATTTATTCATTGCTGATAACATCTTTTAAAATGTCTCTAAATCTCCCTTTTATACTTGTCAGACGGAAGTATGATCGTAATATCATACTGATGCTGTCCAAAATATTGTCAGTTTTTTTGTTGTTGCTGTGATATGTGATCTGTGAAATTGTAATCCATACATTGTTTGTCTTTCGGTCTGACAGTTTGCTGACTTAATTCCTGCTCGTCCTGTCACCATTGGCTCAAGGTCAAAAGCTGTGGGTGAGTACACTTTTTATGTGTTTTTTTTATTGATTGGGTGGGAATATTGTGGTTTTCTATTGCAAACCTTATTGCTGATTAAAAGATTATATTTTTTCATAGGTGTTTTAAGAAGAAGAGATTTGTGTGTATGTATTATGGAGCTATTGCGGCAAAGAAAGTGATGCAAATGCAAGACCTATTTAACATATATGAATGAACACAATTTAATCCGAAAATATTTTATTGCTGTTAAAATAGTATTTTAAATAATTTTTTTACACAGATTCCAAAAGAGTGAAGGATCCAGCTTCTCATAATAGATGAATGTCTGCTTCTCTATGCCTTTAATCAAAATAAATTATCATCCACCGAAAATTAATTGTCTGAACAAATCAAGAAACTTGAAAATGCCACTTTGAGTTCTTGGTATTTGTGATGGGCATGTTCTCCTTTTCTTGGACACTTTATGGACTATAAGCAAATACTGTTAGTACATTATTATATTCATTCGTTGCAGCTCTATAATACTGTTAGATTATATGTTATATTTATGATATTTTGTGAATGTGTGTGTGTGTGTGTGTGTGTGTGTGTGTGTGTGTGTGTGTGTGTGTGGTCTATCATGGTTCATAGGCCCAACTAGTCTCTTCACAGCAGAATGTACCGTAGCCACCTTGTTTGTAAAGGTGGTGGATCATGTGGATTTTTTCAGTTAAGAGTCTCCAAGGAACACGGGTCAGAGCTGCATACTTATTAATATCTGTCCAAGTCATCTGTCATCTGACTGCTTTACAGCCATGTTGACAACGGAGGTTGCCAACTGGTGACACTCACCAGAGGACCTCTCTGCCCAAAATCCTGCAGCCTGTGCCAAGCCTTCTGTTGCCTCCTTACTCTCAAAGGCATTTGTTATGATTCGCCCTAGAAGCTGTAATCCATAGAGCTGGCAGCAGGAAGTTTTATCTAGTGATAGATAACTGATGAAGTGCTGACACAGACGGTACTTGACTCACAATAACTCAATGGGCGATAAATCGGGTGACTTTAATACAATGAGGTAATTAGTTTACGTGTCTGTGGGTGTTTCAATAGGACAGAATGGCACTCCCTCTTAATTATTGGTCTTTCTTAGCAACCACAATCAAACAGTGACTCATCCAGAATCACAGTTTCCACGTGTCCTGGGCTGGCCCACCACATGTTTCTTGTTTATTTCTTTTTTTTTCTTTAACAATGGTTTTGATGGGTCTCTGCGCGTTAGCAGAGCACTAAGAGCTCATGAATTAAGCATTTATACAGCCCTTAGGTCTAATTACAACATAGGGAAACATGATGGCATCTGTGATGAATGCTGAATATGACCCAAGGAGAAAGCTTAGGTGAGCAGTGTAGTAGAGGTCATCATTACGTGACAGTGATGTAGTTAATTTTCATTTAAAGGTGGGGTCAACAATCCTGCAGAATGCTTGTTGCAAAAATCCCTTTTTGTCAAAATCAGTGAACAGCTCCTCACAATCTGCTACCTGTCTGTACTATGTGTGCGCTGCAAAAAAATCCAGTGGTAATACACAGCCTAGGTTCTGTAAATGGGCATTTTGCTAGCTACGGTGGGCCCCCTTTGTTTACATATCTGTTTACAGAACCTAGGCTGTGTATTAACACCAGATTTATTTTCAGTGCACACACACAGTACGGACAATAATTGATTTTGATAACAAGCTTTCTCCAGAATGATTGACTCCACTGTTAAGGCAGATATTTCATTCCTGAATTGTAAATTAAATCTTTGTAGTGAGAAAAAAAAGGAGCCTCTTACAGTTTTTGATATTTGCAATGCCGACATGACGAACACACGGTGTGACATTGGAACAATCCTAGAATGCCCTTTCAACATGTGGCTCTGTTATGTGGCAGCCGGCTCACAGAGTCTGGTCTGTCCAGTCTCTCCTCATGTCTGGACAGTAGGGCAGTGGGTTCCCTGCACGTGGCCTCCACAGTGACGTCATGCTTCAGCTGCCACAAATCGGTGTGTTGTTTCTCTCCCTCCTCAACAAAGTCCTCTCAGCCTTCGCTCGTCACAAAAGTTCATTTCTCCTGGAATCTGACTCGGTGCACTGCTAATACAAACGGCAAAGTTTCCACTGGGATTAGTTTTGAATTTTCATTGACAAGTTATTTATAACATGTGTAACTGTTGAATGATGTTTGATAGGTGTCTACTTAAATAACACGATATACAAAATTATGATAACGTTTACACCCACCTCTCCACCCCCTTATTTAGCCTTTAGACCCTTAATTTTATATTTGACAAGCAACCAAATCAGGCAAGAGAAACTTCAATTAAATGTTCTCTCTATCATGATGCCACATAAGAGATACATTTTGTCCCTCAAAGATAAATGATTTGTCCTAAAAGCAGGGTTGCAAATAACTATACAAATACACAAATACAAATAAGCAAATTACAATTGATTTGTATTTGTGTGTGTCAAAGTTATTTTTTTCAATAAATAGATTGGTAAAAGGTCAGAAAAAAGTCAACATTTCCAACTTAGAGCCCAAGGTGGCTTCTTCAAATAGCTTGTTTTGTCCAAGCTTAAACCCCCAAAATATTTTGTTTATTACATGTTTGTAATAAACCTGTCCCCCTCGATAGAATATTGTATGATTCTTTTCAATTTAATACTTCCAAAAATCTAGCATCAATATTATTGTATCATTACAGGTCTTACTTAGTCAGTGAGTGTAAATCACCTGCATGAACTGCTTTGTGAGTAGGACAGCCCACTCAAACAGCGTGGGATAGAGGTATAAAATAAGGAAATTGTTTGCCTTAAGACATATTGTAAACTTCCAGTAAGGGTTTTTGTTTGAATATATAATACATCAATTGTCCTAGTTGATATTCCTGAAATATAAAAGAAATGTGCAGTGTCCATGACAAGTAAATACATATCCCTGAGTTACAAAGTTTTGATTTAAATTATAATCAGTTGCAAATAGCTGTGTAGCACACGAATAGCTGTAATTCTTGATATATATATATATACAGTATTTTAGCTAGAGTTAAAAATCATTCCTTGCGGGATGCAGCAGGGTTTTACAGGTGTGATTTGCATTAAGGTCAGAGGGAGAAACTATTATATATTTTGATTTATTTATGAAGTGATAAAACAAGATTGCACATCCTCTTTATTTGCTAATTAAAGTTTAACTCAAGGTTAGAAAATAACCCAAGGCTTCTTTTCTGCTTTGTTTTTTTAGGGCTGTCAAGCGATTAAAAAAAAAAATCTAATTAATTACAGGCTCTGTGATTAATTAATCTAAATTAATCGCATACTTATATGACACTTTTATGCCTGTTTATAAACAGTTGTATAGGCTCCCGTTCGTTTCTCTCTCTCTCTCTCTCTCTCTCTCTCTCTCTCTGTCTCTCGTAACTTTTGTCTCCTCCCCTCAGCCAGGTTTCTACATGAAATAAATTTAGGAACTACTAGCGCCGAAAAACCCCCACAAAAAAACAATCAGGCTAAATGACGACTGTCTATCTCCCACAACAGACAGCGCTGCACACATTCACCATCGTCCTACTCATAGCCAAAAATATTGACACACACACACACACACACACACAAAGGAGGAAAAAAGACAGGCATATGCTAGGAAGAGTGAGAGGGGGCGGGTGTCCATTAGCGGGAGACGATCGCAGCTAGGAAACAGAAGTGAGACACGGAGGAAGATTGAGAGATACTGTTTTGAACCTACATTGTTAATTAGGCACCCACTAAATCAATAATGCACAGACACTGCGGAGAATAACATAAGACGTATTCCTACCTTCATGCTTATTTACCCGGAGCAGCCCATAACACATCCATAGAGCCCTCAGCCCCTTTCCCCTGCTTCTTTCTTTACTCTTTAATCCCGTGCGGGCCGTGTGCAGCTCCGCTAGCGTCTCACCTCTTTTGCACCGGGTCAAAGGGCAATATAGAAGTGCGATTAATCTGCGTTAATTTTTTTAATTGCGTTAATTTTTCTGTGATTAATTAATCGAAATTAACGCGTTGATTGACAGCCCTAGTTTTTTTTATGAGTTATGTTATCAGTTAACATCTACAGTATGCATCGAATTGCAGATCTCAAAGTTTGAATAAAGTGGGTGTGGTGTTGTAAGGATATAGTGAAGAAATGTGGGCGAGTCCAACAGTCAGAACAGGACTTGCTGAAATTCTGTCAACAGCTGTCTTGTCTTGTGACCTGTGAAGCCTACTTCTCCATTTAGCACTCACAATTTGAGTATTTGAAGGCTAAGTATACAGGTTCCCCAATGAATGGATCAAAGCTGGGTAAGTTATGTCAGTCCGCTTGATTGTCACTTAGAAGTCTTTTGAAGGCTCTTGTTGTTGGATTACCGAGTAATTGAATGTAATATTAACCCATTTCCACACATGGGTTTCTTGAGACTCTTCTGTTTTGGTGCAACAAAAGCCACATTGTGTGGGTGTCCAGTGATTTTAAATGTGCGAAGGACAGCTGCTGACTAATCCTCCAAAGCTCTCTTTTGTGCACACCCTGACGCTATTTGACAAAGGTTTGACTGGTCAGATTGGCAGAGTTTTATTTTAGCGCTTTTTTCTCACCTTTTTTATCAAACATTTGTTGTCATAATTGCATTGTGATTTCACTATTTACAGTAAATCATTATGTTGGATGCTAGTGGATGAATACCATATATAAAGGATAACCCTCTCTTTTTACACATTCAGACATTCTTATACCTACTTATTTCTGGCAGGGTCAATTGGGATGGTGGTGAGGAGCTGATGTCTCTTCCAGCATACAGATGGCAAAAGGCAGGGAAAGGATCTGGACACTGGTCGCTAGTCTTATCACATACATGCCGCTTCAAATTCAAGCTCTCAGTTTAGTTAATGTAAATTTCTTTGGACTGTGGCAGGAAAGCTACAAAACTCCACACAAAACCGCTTAACATACTAACCACTTAGCTATTTAAATTTTTGATGAGTCTGCAGATTCCTTTTTTTTTCATCAATTAATTATTTGGTCCATAAAAAAGTGGAGCACTTTTTTTCCAGTGTGCCCAAAGACAATATACTGTACTCAATCATACATACTTAATACTTTTTTTACGCAGCCATGTTTCAGGTCAGATCCAACTGCCTTCTCCTTAAGTTGTAAATTGTAAATGATTCTTGTTGTTCATCCGAGCCGAATCCTTACAATCTGCATCTCGAGTGTTGCTTCATGACCTTGCATTCTGTTGCTCACTTAACATCAACAACCAATTATTTGTAGAGGTTCATGCTGGTCTCACAGAGATAAGAGGTAACTTGAGGCTTGTTTCTCTAAGAAGTGGAGACATCAGTGCATTTTCAATCCAATATTTATTTTTTCTTTTCCGTTTATGTTTTGAGTGTCTGCTCTATTGGATTTAGGTTTAAATGTTCGGCAGAGTCTCAGGCTAATTCCTTTTGTGGATGTAGTGACAGAGCGGTGACTTTTTTTTTACTCAAGTGCTGATGCTTAGTAGAAAAAAGCTTTGTTACAAACATTTAATTTCTCTTAGCTTCTACAAGTAAATATTTGCGGTGTCTTAAAGCTGCAGTTGATAATTTGAGCCGTTGGGATCCCAACGGCTGTTTCCCCAACGCTCTACCT
This sequence comes from Ammodytes marinus, assembly GCF_949987685.1. Lineage (NCBI taxonomy): Eukaryota > Metazoa > Chordata > Actinopteri > Uranoscopiformes > Ammodytidae > Ammodytes > Ammodytes marinus. The sequence goes on along the minus strand of NC_137213.1, from coordinate 23,678,263 downwards.
GCTGTAGCTCCTCCCTCTGAACAACAGCTTCGCGCGTTCATGTGAATTCAGTTACATTGACAGGAGACAAACACCATGTCCGATTCCGAGGTGATTAAACATTAGTAATGATAACTACATACGTACATATTGAGCATACATTTTAATCACAGACATACCATGTATGTTAGCTTAAAATCATTGTAAGTGTGCTGGTAGGCCTAACAAAAGTAGCTGTAACAGCCAGGCAAGATAGCAAACTAATTGTAACAGAGCGGAGAGGTGTGTGTGTATCTCCTATCAATGCTCCTGCTCTGACCGCAGCTGGGAGGGGCTGCTCGGGCAGTGTTGCCAACTTAGCGATTTTGTTGCTATATTTAGCTACTTTTCAGCCCCCCTGGCGACTTTTTTTTCAAAACAGCGACAAGCGACAAATCTAGCTTTTTTCTGGTGTAATTGGTGACTTTTTCGCCGAAGCAAATATCACTTTTAACGCTTCTCAACGAGCAGCGGGAGCCTCCTGGCCCGTCCCCCGTCACAGAGCACTGACAGACGGCCCGGTCCTTGCGCAGCAGCCCCTCCCAGCTGCGGTCAGAGCAGGAGATAGCCTACACCAGGGCTATTCAATTAGTTTTGAATGGGGGCCGGTTGGTGGAAATGATCCAAAATGAGGGGCCAGAAAAAAATGCCTAAAATTGATGAGCATTACATCAATAGCTACATATACTGTAAAACACTACAACGACATAGGAGTGCATATATTGTCTTTATTTTATCAAATAGAGTTCACCAGCTTATCAAAAAAAAATCCCAATTTGATTAACATAGGCTGTCTGTTGTTTAAGTGTTTAACAATCTTATCAGTTCAGGAAAACACAATAGGTTAACTCTTCAACAGTTTATCAAAAAATACATAGAAATAAATGTACTCTAAGTGCAACAGCTTATCAAAATACAGGTAGGCCTAGGTTTACTGAGAGTGCAACAGCTTATCAAAAAAAAATAAATGTAGGCTACTCTAAGTGCAACACCTTACAGTGGCCCCCCCACAATATGTGTTTGTCAAGGGGTCACTGCCCAGGGTCATGGGAGGCGCGGCGAAATTTGTCTGTATTTTGCTCAAAGATGCCAATGCACAGTACAGAAATAAACAACTGCTTATTTGAATACAAAAAAACTACAGACACTGACTTTACAGTTGTGCAATTTTGTTTGCTATGTGAAGGTACAAATTTTGTGCAAACATGCAAAGTTCTACTGGTGCAATATTATGCAGACACACTAAATACAAATAATGGACCATACACTGTGGTACAATCGCGCCCGCAAAGCTGCATACACAGAGCAGCTGATAGAGAAAAGCTTGGAGACACATGTGCACATTTATTTACTGCAGATTGCGGCCTTTCGCGCAGTTATGACCATGCAAAAGCACACATCACACATGCTAGTACATTGTGCACCACTAAAAAAAAAAAAAAAAAAAAAATTTTTTTTTTGGGGTCGGTCGGTAGTCAAGGCGGGGGCCAGTAAATATTCCTTCGCGGGCCGCACCCGGCCCGCGGGCCGCCTATTGAATAGCCCTGGCCTACACCTCTCAGCTCGGGGCTCCCGCTGCTCGTTGAGAAGAGATGATACTTGCTTTGGCGAAAAAAGTCACCAATAACACCAGAAAAAAAGCTAGATTTGTCGCTTGTCGCTGTTTTGAAAAAAAAAAGTTGCGAGGTCGCGGTCGGAGAGGTCTTGATGTGATAGGGCAAGAAGACATGGCCGGTGTACTTTTTTTCAAGCTCTCTCCGTCTCCCTTTCAGCAGTTAACTTTTCATTATTCGTCTTTCCTCGTTTTTTTGCTGTCTTAGCGGTGTTAGTTGTTAGTATCCTGGGAATGGTAAATTGAGGGTTCGTTTGTGAAGACATTGCCACTCGCTGTCCGCCGTAGTAGCCTTGTACCAAACAGTAGGCTAGTGTCAGACTGCTAGGGTCGTGAACGCTCACGCAACTGACGCATCAACGTCGTTGCCAAGGTCCCACAGCCAATAAGAACGGAGAATCTGACCTCGCTCTGATTGGTCAAAATTAACATGAGCGGTGGCAATTTTGGGGGGCAGCACACAGAGGCAGGGGGGAGCAAAGTGATAAAAAAATATTTTCAGACCACTTCACCTACATATAGCTGAATGGCTATTATGACAGTTTTGCCAAATATTACAGTAAAAAAACTCTCAACTGCCGCTTTAACTTCAAAAGTGATAACCAATGTATCCTTTCAAAGTGCCCAACCATCTGCTTTCAGTCTTCAATAAAATAAATACAAAAAAAACAGGTTAAGTTTGAAGTGTGCCATGTTTAACAAGGCAAAGCACTGACAAAAAATCCCAATGACAAGCAAGCAATTAGTAAGCCTAGTGCCATATACTGTAAATATAGTACTTTAACATGTGTTGCCTAGGGATTGACACAAAAGTACTACTGATATGATTTGTTGATTAGTTAATCAGTCACGGACACCTGGATTTTCAACACACAATAAAGATGTCTCTTAGGCCTATGAGAGTTTGTTGGCTTTTTTGTGTGGGTATTTTCCAACATTTAACTGTATAGGATTTTTTTTTAAATCAATAGATTAATGGTTATTGACAATAGTGCACACATATTCACATATTAATCAAAATATAAGCTAGCAGTATAACTAGCAAAATATCAAGGGGGTAATAATAATAATAATTATTAACAGTTTTTATTATTATTATTATTATTTTTTATTATATATACACATGTCCCCCAACAGCTTGTTACAAAATATAACCGTTACAATTTATTGAAACTTTTGAGTGCGGTGTACTAGGGGTGGGAAAAATAATCGATTTTCCGATTAATCGCGATTCTCTCTCGAACGATTCCGAATCGATTCATAAAAGTTAACTGGTCATAGAAAGTCATATTTGTGACAAGAAAAGCTTTTTCTCTAATACAATATTAGAGAAGGTAATTTATCAGTTGATTGTATTTATTGATTATCGCAAAAGTAGGAAGTGATTAGCAAACTCTGAGTAGCAAACTCAGATGTGTATATAAATATATTTTTGAAAACACACATAGGTATGTACGTAAAAAAAAAAATTGCATCGAGATGCATTGAGAATCGATTTTGAATCGAATTGTTGACCTCGGAATCGGAATTGAATCGTGAGGTGCCAAGAGATTCCCACCCCTATGGTGTACTGTACATGGTGTAAGTGCTCCTTAATGTCTCGGATGGCATTAGGGTCATACGGACCTCTCTGGATCTTTTATTCCTCTAAAGATTTGTGCTAATGGTCTTGACGCTTTAAAACCATTGTAGGCTCACACACCCTTATTGCTGAATTGCATGACATGATTTCACATAACCTTCAGATCTAACTTTTTATGTAAGGATGCAGGACAGATGTTTTTTTTTGGCATGCTAGGGCGTTCAGTACTCCATATGATATTACTATGTTAATAATGTTAACTGTTGAAAGATTTAATGATTTTCTAATGACATGTTAAATGCCTCTGCGGAAACATTCACCTTATCATGGTGGAGAGGATTGTGTGTCCCTATGAACCTGAGGGCTGTGTTGTCGGGAGCCTAGTGCTCCTAGTAGGGACTCCCAAGGCAAAGTGGTCTCAGGTGAGGGGCCCATCTAAGAATGGTTCAAAAAGAATCCATGGCACAACATAATAGAGGAGGAGAAACCCTTCCTGGAGGAAGCCCGAGGACCCCATCTGGAGCCAGGCCCAGAAAAGGGGCCCGCTTGCGAGCATCTGGTGGCATTGTCTGCCACAGGGCCGGGCTGGGCAAGGCCTGAAGAAGCAGTGGCACCAAACCCCTCGCTGCCGCACGGGTGGCAGTGAAGGGCGGGGGCTTCGATGGACCAGACCTGGGTGGCAGAGGCTGGCTTTGGGGACGTGGAATGACACCTCACTGTGGTGGAAGGAGCCGGAACTGGTGCGGGAGGTGGAGTGCTAAGAATTAGATCAGGTGGGGCTTACCTCCACGAACTCTCGGCTCTGGAACCAGCTCTGGAAGTCGTGGTGGAGAGGGATTGCAGTTCAGTGGGCTGAGGATCTCATCGCTGCTTTTTGCGGATGATGTGGTCCTGATGGCATCATCAGCCTGTGGCCTTCAGCTCTCACTGGATCAGTTTGCAGCCGAGTTTGAAGCGGTTGGGATGAGGAATGTTGCTGTCAGATCATGTCTATTCAAATTTCCCCAAAAAACATTACTGGCATTAAAATGCAGAACTCATCGAGTCTTTAAATAGTTGGCTGGTTTCACATTATATTTTACAGCAGTAGTATTTCTGGGTTGAAAGTATGAAGAATCTGAATGCTGTTTTTATGATATCTATAATGGACACATCTTTGCAGCGTCATACATTATTGAGAACATTTTCCTCTTGCTGAGTTTTGAACTAGCAGTTCAACCTTACAGAGCTACCTTAAATAACCACATACAGTCTCTTTGTGATCTTTGGTCATTGTACCTCCATGTCATTTTTCTACAATAACTGCAGGGAGCTGCACAAGATTGGGTTGTTTGTGCAGATGAGAAATTCTGATTTCATACCACTTGACTTGGCAGCAGCTGGAAAGCACTCACAGGCGCCTCCCTCGCCTGCAGTGCTATACTGACTCTCCCACAAGGACACGCTGAGTGACAAATGAGGGCTAATGTGCATGTTACAGGGGGGGTCAATAGTGACACGGAAAATATGGATTCATGTCTGTGACATGGATTCATCAGTCATGTCTGCCTGTTGGTGGTTTTCCACCAGATGTGGTCCGTCTGTGACTAATGAGTGTAAATCACTGCATTCAAAAGAGTCTGACAAATGACTGTAACTGGAAAGACTGGCGGGACTAGTATTTTATTCAGTTAAGTGGTGTTATTTAAGTTTAGAACATATACAAATAATATATAATTAACACAAATGCATTTCTAATGGGTTCAAGCACTGAAAGCTGGCATCAAATCAAAAGTTTTTGTATTGCTTATTTTTCATTCGAGAAAATGTGATCTTGACAACAAACATTCTGCAGAATTGCTGACACCACCTTTTATTAAAACCTTTAATATAAGTTTGTCCTTTGTGGAATGTTTTGTTGTTGAAGGAAAACAGACTCTTCTTACAGTATAAAATCGAATCAACCTATGAACAGCAGTTTTTTGAGCTAAATAAATGCTAATGCCAGCTATGCTAACATACTTACAATTTCAATGCTAACATGCTGATATTTGTTGGACACTCTCTGCATGTCATTCCCCTTAATGCCCCATTTGATCTCTGTCTCTCCCAAGCTGTCTAGCATAAAATTAGCAAAAAATTATATAATATGCTGATATTTAAGAGTTATTATGTTTACCCCGTTCACCATCTTAGTTTAGTGTGTTAGCATTCTAATTGCTAATTGTTGCTAAACACTCTTGTGCAACTGAGGCTGATTGGAATGTCTTTAGTTGTCCAGGTTTTTGGTCATAAAAGTACTGGGCAAATCTGAACTTTGACCTGATGTTAGAGGAAAATTCAGGGGATCAGCATTAGTTTTTTGGACAATTTTTTCATTCCATTAAATGTCCTCAAGGTAAGGTATCAAATTATTGTTTAGGTTTTAATGTCAAATCTTAATAGCCTACAAAACACATTTGAACACATTTTTTTCTGCCTTCATGGTGTGTTTCCAGTATTTTCACTGCAATATACTGTACCTGTCGAACTGTACTAATTGTAACTGCTGAGAGAGGTAATCCATCACAGTTCATGTTACAATGTCGGTCTCCTTTTCTCTGCTTCCCATGTGCAGGGTGTACAGTGAGGCTGCCCAGAGCAGGAAAATAATCAGAAAAGAGCTGCGTTTCTGGAGAGAGGATCAGAGACGGGGAGAGAGAGAGAGGGAGAGAGAGTCTGGCTGAACGTCCCTCAGGATGAAGAAAAGCAGTAGCGCACAGGGAGCTTCATCAGGTGATGTAAGTATTGAATTTTCCCCCCCTCCATCCGTGTAACCTTGCATCCATCCATGCATTCCTAGCCACTCAATATTAATTATTATCTAAAATGTATGCATCTAAAGTTTAAAGCCTTATTATGCTGTTTGCACAGTAACTGCATTTTGTAATGCTTGCCTTTCCTCTGTTCCAATGCAAAGATGCACTGAGCTCTTGTGGGAATATACTGAAGTATTAGGGTGCAGTATGTCTGTTTAGTGGTCTGTGACTCATAAACACATGACTGTACTGTACACAACAGACCGCTATCTGGCAGGACACACTGCAGAGAGCGAAATGGCGTGTGTGTGTGTGTGTGTGTGTGTGTGTGTGTGTTGGGACAGAGACAGGGGGTAAAGGACATTGTGTGTGTGTGTGTGTGTGTGTGTGTGTGTGTGTGTGTGTGTGTGTGTGTGTGTGTGTGTGTGTGTGTGTGTGTGTGTGTGTGTGTGTGTGTCCGTGCGCACGTGTGTGAGGGCATTAGTAAGATGATAGAGACAGAGAGTTGAGGAGTGATGCAGAGTTTAGAAGAAGGGAGTCAGAGCGGGACGAGGAGGAGAGGCGTTAAAAAGACAGTTGGCAGCCGGTGACATTTGGGAGGTTGACTGAATGGAAACATGGATGAGAGGAGGAAGGACAGATATCTGACAGAGAGGCCCATCTGTTTCTCCTCCACGCCACCAGTGTTTGTGACTGGGCAACGCGGGCCAGATCATTTACTTTGACATTGTCCAACAGGAGCTCACAGGCCAAGCTACATCCTAGATGATGAAAGTTGTCCTGTTGTGAATGGGGTCCATCCCCCTCCAATCCCATGATATTTCATATGCGGATACGAATGGAAAAAGTATGAGAATGCAAAACCTCTTGTAAAAACTTCTGTGCCCTTTTTTCACTTTTCATAGAGAAAATACACATTTTAATCCAGTGTTATGTCAGGAGTTATTCATGTTAATTGTTACCTTCATGCCAGTAGTAATAGATTGTAAAACTACTTTTAAAAGCTTTTAATGCTATTCGGTATTTGCTTTCGGGCCAAAGAAACATAGGAGGCAGGGTAATGGCACCATGGAAAAACTGCACTTATTTATATGGCAATGTATCTTTATTCTTTATTATTTCTACTTTCTGATTTTTGTTTTAAAAAATACAACATATCAGACCTTGTTTCGACTCGAAAAGCCTTGTTGTTCACACTGTTCATCCACCTTTCTCAATTTGGATCCCGCCATTCAAAGTTAGACATTAGGAAATGAGAAATGAAATGAAACTAAAGAGCTAGATAACTGGATTATAATAATAATTTTTAAAATCGTATCATAAAGGCGGGGTTGGTCTGGCACAGGCTTTGAAGTCGTTAAATTATACAGTATGTACTGTATGTGTATTGTGGAAGAAGTTTTTTGGTTGAAAACTTCACGAAAGTCCAATATGAAAACAACTCTTTACTTAGTTTCAAAAGACAATACAGATGATTATGGTCAGCATTCATGCATGGAGAAAAGACCATAGCATCCTGCTCAGAGCAATGCCAGGATCTTGACTGAGTTGTATAAGTAAAATGAGCTGCTTTATACAGAATAGTTGACATGGTCAGATAGGTAGAATAACAATGGCACAATCAAGTTTGGTTCTTGATGACATCAATGCTTATCTGAATCTGGGAGCTTCCAGGATGGCCCACACCTAGGTAAATGGTAAATGGACTTGTATAGCGCTATATCTCCGTTTATCACAGACTCAAAGCGCTTTACATTGTTTTTGTACACATTCACCCAGTCACACTCACATTCATACACCAATAGCAGCAGCTACCACGCAGGGTAGGCTTAGCACTAGGGTGCTAAGCTAACTAAGCTAACTATCGGGAGCAATTCGGGGTTCAGTGTCTTGCCCAGGGACACTTCGACATGTGGCGGGGAGACGGGGGATCGAACCTCCGACCCTGCACACCAGAGGCGAACTCCCTACCCACTTCGCCACTGCCGCCCCATCAGACAGATTTAATTACAATAGAAACTCCAGACAGGATACATCAGTAGTTAAGATGAGAGGAAATACACTTCATACAATGATCAAATAATGAATGAAGAGACAAGAGTAGAATTAAACTAATCAATATGTATCCACAGTATGTATTGTACCATGGTTATAACATAAGCTCAATTTCAAGCCAAAACCCATTTTTTCTTCATTTCACAGAAAAGTTAAATGTGTTTCAGATGAGTTAAATATATGGTATTCTGCACCACTTGACACCCTTGAGAGTCAAACTCCCACCTTTCATAAAGATTTTAGACCTTTTAATAATTAAAGCACTCTGATTTTTTTCTTCTTTCTTTTCTTTGGCTCAATAATTCAGACACTACATCAAGCCATGCTGTTTGAGCTTCTCTCCTACAGCTGTCTCATTTGTGTCAACTTCTTTTAAAAAATGTTTTTTGGAAGTATCCCAGGGAACACTGGAGTTGTTTGGAGACTGCAGCCAAAAATGGCCTTTCATCCTCATCGAGAGAATAACCACTCCACCTTTGTTTGACACTGGAGTCGCACTGCCTCTGTTTCAGACTGATTGTTTTACCTTTCATCCCAGTCCCTGTACTTTTATGAACACTTTCGAGCACATATGATTAACCCAGGATTCTAAATGTGCTATTTTTAAGTTCTAAAATGTTCAACATCTTGATCCTACTGCTGGTGTATATACTAAACGCGTGCACTCAAAGTAAAAGAACAGTATTTCCTGGCAACATGAGATCTATGAAGAACTCAAATGACATGTCCAGCGTCAGAGACGCAATCAATACACAATTGTTAAATACTTTGGCAGAGAAGCAGCAGTTGCACTGGGAAATATTGACAATAGACTATTTAGATCTCTGCTTATCGTGTTTGATGAGAGTGATTGTGTAAGTGGAAACAGTCCAGGATTGGAGTAGTTGGAATAGAGTTATGTTTTGCCAGATTTAATTATCACCCCTTTTTCCTTGGGACAAGAAGACTGTGTCTTAAAGAGATAGGCACACTAAATCAGACAAATTGCATTTCCTAGAAGGAGCAGGGGAGTGAGCAGAGCTGTGTTTACTGACATGCTCAGAGGAAGGCAGACTCCTGTCTCTATCTGTTTTTAACTGTCCCTTCCGTCCCATCCCTTCTTATCTACTTCAGGAAGTTTTCCATGCCCGGTCTCATCCCTCTATTGTGCAGTTTACTCTCCCATTTATTCTTCTTTGTTCTGGTGTCCCATCACTGCTGTTTATCTTTTTCATTGGAAAGATGAGGTGGAATGACTTTTATTTTTTACTGTGAGCTCGCTGTGTTTCTCATCCTGTGATACCACTGACTCTAAAACTGTTGGAAAAATGTAGCAGATTTTAATTGCAGTTGGATTAATCCTCACTATATCTAAAATGAATAGTTTATTAATCTGCAATCATTTTCATTTGAAATTCACAGATTCAGCTGCTGATTTGCTGTTTTTATGTATTCTAAGATAGTCAATGCATTGCGTTTAAATGTCTTATTTTGTCTGAAGACCATCACCTTGGGCTATAGGAAACTGTGATAGATATTTTCTACTATTTCCTCTCATTCAAGATAAATTGATACAGTGAGAAATTATTCAGTAGATTAATATGTAATGAAAATAATTATTACCAATCTTAGTGCTAACAGTGCACAAGCTAGACCAATAAATCAGCCAGGACCAATAGTACCTCCTATTAGCTTAATGCAGCTCTATTAAGGTGTGTGTGTAAGTAATCCAATTAGCAGTAATATATTGCATTGGAGACTTCCCAAACTAAGTTTGAGGTCATTTAGAAACCTCATTGCATAGTGTATCCACTAGAGAGCACTGACAAGTAGATTTCTTTAACTGTAAATTCCCTCATCACAAAACTTTATTTCTAATTTGTTTGCATCAATATTGTTGACTGTAATATTTGAACTCCTCAACCTGCATTTAGGTAAAAACTGTTAGTTGAGAGAGAATTAATAGATAATCATGTCCAGTCTTTTCAGCTTGTGGTGAGCTGAGCCATGCTGACAGTGAGGTCAGACTGTGGCTTCACACTTTCTCACTCTCACTGTCAACCTCTTTCTTCCACACTCATCCTCTCTGTCTTTTCTCCTATGCCACAAACACAAATTAGACAAATGTTTTCTTGTTTGCCAAAGCAATGTTCTTGGAATTTCTGGATCCCCCCACCACCCCTCCTCCTCCTCTATTTCCCCCTCAGCTTCACCGTGCCTCCCCATCTCCCTTGTTCATTGGAAGCCGGTCGGAGTCTTTCATTTACACTTGCGGCATGCGGTGAACATTAAGTGGAGGGTGATGTATGCAGAATGAGCTCTGGCAGCCTGCCTCCGTTTCATCAGCGCCCTGGCTTGTTTACAACATGTCGTTTCAGTGAAGTACCCTGGGCTCCTTGCTGGAACCTTCACCCTCAACCAGCCACATTAAACACACAATTTATATTCAGCAAAGGTTCATAAAAATGTCAACGGGTGGCAGTTCACGTGTCGAGGGCCTGTACCCAGGCTTTGATCAAATGGTTAATTTTTTTCTGTATAGTCAAGAAGTAAGACATGTAAATGTAGACTATATACTTTATCACTTTGTTAAATCGGGGAAATGTGCAGGGCAGGCAGATCGCCTAGTCCGTGTTTGAAACATTTGGACTTGAAGGAGACAATGTAGAAGATAGATTTATTTATGTGCTAAATCCCTTAAATCTTTTATTTTTTATTTAATTTTTTTATACAAAAAGCCTTTAATTATAGCCTTTCTATTATACATGAATTCATTCTGTTTTTTAATTTTTTTATTTCCTTTTCATTTTGTTTTCACTTTTGGATAATTCACAAGAATCCCCATTTCTGTTTGAGGTTGTGTTGTGCCACTATCATCACAAATTTAAACAAAATAACATTTAATAATTTTTTATATTAACATTTCCGCCACATTTTCATGATCTGTGTTCACCTCCAAAGCATATCCAAATGGGATGCTATGAGCCACTTTAATAAAAGTAATTATGTTTTATTCCCCCCCCCCCCTCCCCCCTCCCCCTTCTACCCTCAGGAGCAGAAGGAGCCTCCCGGAGGACAGTTTTCCACAGGCAACACTCTCGGGGTAGAGTCATGCAAAGTCCACAGGCGCTTTTCTGGCAACCTGCAGCTGCCTCCGTTGTCATGGCGACAGGCAGAAAAGGAAAGGGACAGGGGAAGGTCTCGAACACCCGAGGAAGATCCAGTGACCCGGACCAGACCCACCAGTCTGCCCATCGCCTCTCTGCCCCGCATCGACATCACACAGGCCGACCCTGACAGGTGAGGCACAGTGAGCCACTGTTAAGCCGGGAACACACCGCATTGGCCCCCTGCGTCGGTTGGCCGTGTGAACACAGGAGGCTCGCCGCTTGGTCATATTGGGCCATGTTCACCGCAGTCGGCGCCACGGCCAACCGCCGCCTCATCGTAGGCGGCGGTTGGCCGCGTGACCGCAGGAGGCTCGCCGCTTGATCATATTGGGCCATATATTCCTGACGCCGACGCCGAGATCAGACCTGTCACACTTACGGTGCAACAACAACAATAAAATGGTCCAGCTGTGCCAAAAAATACAGATGTAGGTTCACTGTGTAACCAGCGGCAGTCTTGTCACAAATATCATTAAAACAGCCTGAACACAATGTGTGTGCAAATACACACACATTAACAGCAATTCAGCAACATACTAAACACATTAACAACAGCAGTGTGTGCTCAGCAGCACAAATAAAGGCAGACATCAGCCTACCTGAAAGTGAAAGTGTGCCGGCTGACGGAGGACAACACCGGTGCTTCGCTGTACTATATGGAATTCCACACAGACACTGCCGTCAACTTTGGGTTCATATTATCCTCAGGAGCAGCACACAGCTGGGTGAGTTTCACTATGCTAACCGGCGCTACCTTGGCTAAAGTACAACCAACAGCTAAACAGATGCAAAATACACATAGCCTATTTGCAGAATGTATTGGAAGCCCAATGTCCTCACTCCACACGCCCACCTCGTCTTGCAGACCACCGCCACCGGGCAATCTCAACGCTGATTGGCTGTGGAGGCGCGGCGCCCGGCGGCGCTGCAGAAAAAGATGAACATTTTCATCTTTTTCTGCGGCGCCGTGTTCGCCGCACAAGCCTTCGATTCACGCTCCTTCGATGACACAATTTCTATGCGCCGCTAATGGCCACGCTCCCGATTCACGCGCCTCTCATGAGGCGCGGCCACACGCCGCGCAAGCCCCGCCGCCGGCCGCTGGACGCCGATTATTGGGTGGACGCACGGCCATGCGCTAGTACATTGACTTTGTATGTAATCTCGCCGCGCGGCCAGTGCGGTGTGTTCCCGGCTTAAGAATGACAATATGTTACGAAAAGGTATGTAGTCCTCCGGTTTTTGTTCTTAGATTTTAGTATAACAGTTTATTTTTTCCCTTTGTTTTTAGTTGAAATGATGTATTTTTGTAGGAGCAGAATACTAGAACATGTGGTGTGTGCTGCAAACCACGGTGTTTTCTTTATATCTACTTTTTACATAAGAGTGGAAAATGAGCAGCAGCCTCCCAAAGTTAGCAATGGCTTTTTTTGTCTTTTACTTACAGTAACTACTGTAACTCTCTGCCCTGGAGAAGAACACACATTTTGCTCTTTTCTAAGGCATCAGATGGCACAACATAATTTGGACCCTGTTAGGTTGAATACACTGTTATTATTGTATCTACCCCTGAGGCAGAAGACAATAAGCGTGTGTTCCATGGTAAAACAAATATGCACGCTATATGTATTAAAGGAGTTTTTTGGGATGCCTAACACTTAACATTTTTGAATGGCAATTGGCCACTTAAAACCTTTTCTTTTTGAAGCAACATGACCCCCGTCACTTAACTCCATATGATGAGTGGCTTTGATCATAAATGTATTGTCCATTGACTCTCATCATTTTGTCTAACGCTCATACTCTGCTCTACTGCTTTTTGCAAAACATTGGTTGCATTTATCTGGATTAAAGGTCAGAGGCTGGAAAACATTTGCTCTGTTTATTGCATGCCACTGTGGACACCCCACACATTTTAGTGTTATTTTCCAGCTGTCATTGATGAGCCAATCAGCTTGTTCTGTTGATGATGATGTTTTGGATTTTGATCTGCATCAGAAATGCCAGGGGAGGGGATGGGGGGGTGTCCAAAAGATATCTACCAATCAAATGAATCGTAACCTTGGAAAGAACGGGTATATTAGTAGCTTGTTAAGGCCAAGAAAGAGCCGTCACTAGTCTGGCGTGGGACTTGTTTGTTAAGCGTATGCCCTAATGGAAGCCAGTGGAGAGAGCAGGGAGCTCTGGGCGGACCAGGCCGACTCATCCGATGCTGGTGCTGTTAATCCTGACCAGAAAGTCTCACCACAAAGCTCCCCGAGATGCTTCCGCAAGCAAGTGGTAAACAAGCATCTCCGTCGATACAGACGCTTCACTGTAGCCAATACCTGGTAAGAAGTTTGGTTGGTGTGTTCGTGGGAGACAAAGTAAGAAAGAGATGATGTTTCATTCGGTTTGTCTTTACTTTACAACTCTATTTATTGTGTCCTTCTTTAAGAGCTAACGCAGGTGCATGGCGATTACGGATTTATATATATCAGCTCAGACAGACACTTATTTACCGGTTGCTTATTTCAAGTTGCTGAAAAATGTCCCTGCTGCAGGGTGAATTAGAGTCCAGGGGAGTGATTTATCCAAGAGATTCATTGGTATGTGAAAACACTGGAAACATACACAGCTGCCAACAACATATGAGGAGTCTGAAGCATTTTCCGGCATCTCTTTTATCCAATTTATTATTAGAACCAAAAGTCACATCTGTATCGTATGACTTTGCAATTTGTACAATAGGCCACATATTCTCTTTAGATCCTCAATTTGTATAATGAACTTAAGCAAAGGAATGCCAAAACACAAAAAAAGAAGCTTCTTTTCCCATAATGCACAGATACTGTATACAGTATAATAGATGGGTAGAGAGGGAGTAGAATTACAATAGGTTGGAATTTAAAAAAAGACAAAGTGGTTATTGAGTCCTGTGTTGCTTTCTTGGCACATGCATTTATAGAGCTTATTATTGTGTTGAAATGTGCAGGAGATGATGACACTATTTCATCATAAAATGCTTCATTGTCGAAACATCGAAAAAAAAAGTACAAACTGAGCAGAGCAGAATGCCAAGTGTTTTCCCTCTAGGGTGTGCTGTGAATGCCTCACTTGACCCTCATCATCAGTGCTCAAGATCATTTAGTCGAGTGGCAGTGATTGCTTTGTTCTCTGCATCCGGTGAGCGAAGTTGGGATTCGGATGTTTTAAAAGAAATATGTATTTGGAAAGCAGTGGTCTTGGTAATAGGAGCCAGCCTGTCTCTTTCTGCTCAGATCATTGTGGGAGGCTCTGGTTCTTATCAGTCTCCCTAATTTCCCACAGTCATCCTATCACAGTTGCTTTCAGTCTATTCAGATATCCCTAGTGCTAAATTAGCCCTCCTGATGTAAACATACAATATACTGTAACAAAAATGGCATATTGTTCAATTTGTTTTCTGATTTAAAGGCGATGTCTAGTGATTCTTGAGAATGCTTGTTGTCAAACTTTTTTTGGTCAAAATCAGTGAAAATTACATACAGAATACAGACCCGGATATTGGACTGGATATTTTTCAGTGCACAAACAGTACGGACAGGTGGGGGATCACAAGGAGATATTTTCTGATTTTGACAAAGTGATTTTGTCAACAAGCTTTCTCCTGAAAAGCTGAGAACATTTTGAAAGTCCTGTTTGTCCTAAATTAAGACCTTTGTCACTGAAATCTCTGGCTTTTCTACCAATAAACAGGAAGACAGGGTTTTTCCTGGCTCAGAATGAGCCTTTGGGGGGTCAGTACGCGACCGACTTTTTTTGGGGTTGCGACCAGTGTTGGGAATAACGCCGTTTCAAATAACGCCGTTAGGTAACGCCGTTATTTTTTCAGTAACGGGGTAATCTAAGTAATTACTGTTTCCGTCGTTACAACGCCGTTATCGTTACTGAACGTTAAATGTTACTTTGAATTGATTGAATAAACTGTGTAATCCGAACGCACACCTGGCTCCTTACTACACAAACTAGTAAGGAGACCGGTGGGTTAACAACAAGATAAATTGTTATTTCTGTGTTTTAAGATGTGTTTTATTCAGTGTGGATGACATTATAACTGTCAGTTAGCGCCGTCACGTCAGTCAGCCTGAGCGCCTGTTTAGTGAAGTTTCTTTTTCTTTCTCTCTCTGTTGTGTGAGCGTGCAATTGCCGCAGTAACCACCTATCAATCCACGGTTGAAACTAGCTTTCACTGAGTGTGTTGCTTTTGTGAGTAAGTATTTGGAGTTTCCCGATCTCTATTATAAATTATATAATTTATGCACGTTATTAAATGGCCGCGATTCGCGGGTCGCAACAGCTCTTTAACGTCAAAGAATGTTTACTTTTGTTGAGAACAAAATAACCTACTTGAAGTGCATAAAACTCTTATCTTGCTGTCTGTTTATGTGCAATAATTAGCCTATCAAAGGTTATGTAGCATACACATAGGCTACTTGTTTGTTCTACTCATTTCAACTGACTTGTGAAAACTGCTTAGAAAAATCCAAATTCTTTGACATAGGCCTATAGCAATTTGTTTTTACAGTAGGCCTAACGCAAATAGTTACTTTCCCTGGTAACTAATTACTTCTATTATAAAGTAATTCAGTTACTAACTCAGTTACTTTTTGGAACAAGTAGTGAGTAACTATAACTAATTACTTTAAGTAACATTCCCAACACTGGTTGCGACTATGTGCAACAGTAAAGGCAAATGGTTTGTGTATTTTAAGAGAGTGTGGGGTTGGGAGAGGGCAGTTTCTGTCCAGATAAAGAGCATTTCAGTCAGCCTGTCAATCACTGCGTTACCATGGAGCTCACTGACGCTTATGAAATCACAATAAACAACCTGTAGATATGAAGTAAAAATACTAATAATGTCTAGGCCTACCTATTTAATACTTTAATTGTTTCTAATTGATCTAAACCATGGAAATTGCAAGAAGGTAGGGCTGCTTGATTATGAAAAAATCATAATCATGATTATTTTGAGTAATCACGATTATTAAAGACAGTTAAGAACATTATGCATTTATTTTACTTTTAAAAAGGTTTTTTTTCTAATAACACCATGACTTTGGACTTTAAACAAAGGCCTAATTGAACTGAAAACAGGGAGAATAGAAATAGGCTAAAAAAGTGAAACATATTTTTAATAATTTAATAAAATAAATATGTCAAAATAAAAATAACCAGTTTAAATGGTGTTGATAGGGCACGTCTTTTGATAGCATTAAATGTAAGGGCATGATTTATTTATGTCAAGGAGCAGGGTGGATAGGCAGTTGCATTGTAGTGTTGAGAGTTGTGGTGGCAGGAGTCAAGGAGCTTTAAACCTCCTGTGTTTTTTATTCATTGATTGCTTGGTCATAGACCACTATGATTCGACTTAAAGTAAATAAACAAATTGGTCGGGGGATGTTTAGAGGTGCAGATCAGGTTGTATATGCCTTTTTTTCTCTCTCTCTGTCTCTCTCTCGTGGTCGCGTATGTTACGTGACTCGCGTGTCCGCGCGTGACATATCTTGCACATTATTTTAGTTTGTTGTGAGTCTGAAGTGTTTTCAGACAACACAATTAGTTTTACCTTTTATTCTCGTCATCTAGAAGTTTTTCAAAACACCCGGCAATGCGTAACATCTCCCTCGTACTCTCTGGACCAGCCGATATAACTACCAGGTGAGGGAGGGGCCGAGCGGAGCGCATAGCAGAAGGGTTTGCTGCATTTACAAGCCTGCATGCCCCGGCGTGCGGAACAATGATAGTTTAATAACGATCATTATTTTGTTTTCATGATTGAGGGAAGCCGTAATAGTAATCGAAAATGAAAGTTATTGCCCAGCCCCTCAAGAAGGATGACTTAAATTGGGCTGAATTTGGAGAGGTTTTAAATAGCTATATTTATTCTCAATCTTTATCATTTTGGCGCTCCTGATTTTCCTTTGGCGCTGGATAAATCCGCTTTGGCGCGCGCCAAAACTTTCTCTATGCAGGAAAAACCCTGGATGATGATTGCATATTTTCATATGCTTTTGGCAATAAGGTTGGACAATGATATCGCTCGTCAACATCTTGTATAATCTTGGGAACTTTGTCCCAAAGACTTCTATCCCACTAACATTTCCTCCTTTGGCCATCTCGACATTGCTCTCCCACTAAAAAAAAACCTTGACAGCAGAGTGAATTACAGTGTCCCTGTAGTTGCTATTGTTTGATTGATAATCATCTAGTTCTTTTATAGAATATATAACTTAACGTTGGTGAATTGGCTTGACCATTTCCAAAGTATTTAAAGGGACTTGCCGAATCAAAGATGCACTCTGTAACTTTGGGTGTGTCAGAGAAGGTATATTCTCATAACTGAATAAACAAACTTGGAAACTTGAAAATTGGATTCCAGGAACACTGTTTGAAGTTAGGAAGCTACCTGAAAAGTTACTGTCACTGTTGTTGTTCACAGCAGCATGGCCCACCGTTTTGTATACATGTGTATTCTAGTCATACGAGTAAATATATTTTTGAACAAATCCACCTCCTCTGACACTGCATAGTGCACCTTTTAAAGAGGTCAAAATGTTTTTCTGAAATAGTCTACTATTGCAGTGATTGTGTTTTGAAGTAGGTGTGATCTGAATGCAATAGGTGAGGTAAAAGAAGCTCTCCATTGTTTTTTGCAAACCAATTTGTTTTCCCTCTACTAAAAAAAGGGAAAAGCAATACACCATATGTACATTTGTGGAAGATGATAAACGAAAATCTGGCTTTTCCACTTTAATACTTCCCTTTTCTCTGTAAGAAAACCAACAGACCAATCTCTTATGCATATGTTTTTATTGAACATCACAGGTGGTCAAGTGAAGGGCGGGGATGAAACGATGCTGAAAGCACTGACTAATCTGCAGTGGTTTAATATAGACTCTATATAATAGAGGGGAAAAGGACAGGCAGTCAGATAAACAGAGCGAGTGCGAGCGTTCCAGCCCAGATCAGCCCGTTGGCGTCTGCCAAACCCCCACTATTCCAGCACATGGCCTGTAACTGCACAGAGAGGGAGTCTGTCAGTGGGTTTGTGTGTGTGCTTGTTTAGCCTGAGCAGCCACTGTGTCAGTGCTTTTTGTTGTCTGATGAGGAGGTAGAAGGGAGAAAAGAAGAATGCGACGGAGATCCCCTCGGTGCAGAGTTGGGCACTTTGACTTCAGCGAGGAAGTGGTCAGAAGAGCACACCTCTCGGCTCCAAGGTGATTCTTTAGCACTTGGCTTTGAAACATTTATTCCTCTCGTCTAAACAGTTTTTTGTTATTCAGCTAGATTGTTTATCCAGACTGTGTCAGAGCTATTTGAACCCCTCTTGTCTTTTCTCTCTCTACATGTGTCTAGTTTGTTTGTGAGTGATTGAACGGCAGTCATACCAATGAGGCAAACTTCACAGAACATTGCCAAAATGAATTGTTTCTAAAAAAGGAAAAAGAAAATGAAGATTCATATTACCATACAGCAGCTGCTAGCATTTCAGTATATAAAGAAATGAAGCCTTGTTAACATAATGTGGTTTCCTTCCCATGTCAGATTAAGAGATTAGGAGAGTGCTTTTGGTAAAGCATGTTGTTTTTAATGTTGGGCAATTTGGATTTGGATATGACGCAGAGGGCAACACAGATGACGTTGATCATACCGCGTGTGTGTAATCAGAGTTCACATTTAATCTGACCTCTTCCGGCACAGTTGTTGGCCTGACAGTGGGATATACAGTATCATCCTGGTTAATCCGGCATTTTGCAGAAGTCACATAGATCGGATTGTGGGGGGTTGAATGTGGAGCAAATGTTTACGCGACTTTCGTACAGTCTGCCAGCTCATCTAAAATCTATCTAGTAATGCACTGGGTGCTTAGTGTGTTTGTGACAGCTATGATTAGATTTTTTTTTTCTTGCAGACAATACAATGTGAATGTGTCTCAAATGTCAATAACAGGGACTCAAACTGTTTCTTACATATCATCCAAGATAAACTCGGGGTTTAGTGAGAATTATTTTTTCCAATTCATGATTAAACTGTTGTTCCTTCGGGGCTTCGATATTTTGACCTTTGACTTCCAAACTCTGGATCTGATCATTTGATTACACAATAGTTAGTCCTCTCCTCCTGCAGCCAATCCATAGCGACAAGCAGATTATATCTGTCTGTGCAGCTGTGGTGGTTCCACTGTGGAATCATCTCTGGATAGATGGACTGTTGATATTTGCATTATATTTACGTTAAACATGTGGTTTGTGTTGTTTTGCTATTTCTCTGACCTTTTTTTCCACTACGTCCACCATACTGTATATTTCTGTTTCCACTTTTTCCACTATGTTTCAGTTTTCTAGGAGCATATTTAATTTGTTTTTGATTGCAAATGTATTTTCTCCCTTAAGAAAGCAAGAAAAAGTATGCTTGGATTTTACTTGTTTAATTACATGTTGGATTAGATTATTTATGTTTTAAATGTTTTATTCTTATTACAGTTATTTGTATTGGATATAGTTTAATGCATTCATCACTAATAATAGATAAAACAACAGTAAATTGCCTGACATCACACCATGAAGAGCAAATCTCTCTCATAGCTCCACTCCTTAATCCCTACTCTAGCAGCAAACAAGCAGTAATGGACAGTATTCTAGTGAGACAGCAGTTTCTGACTGAACTAACCCTCCTCTCAATGACCAGCAAAGCATACTTATTTAATGAGCGCAATTGTTCCCTTTTTTAGGTGAGTAATCATTTGAGGGTTTATGCAACCATCCCTTTCCTGGATGGGATTGTTGCACCAGCAATATTACAATAGTGAATGATAACAATGATGATTTCATCGTCAATGTAAATATATTGACCACACATTGAAAAGATAAAGATATTGCTTTTAAATTCATTGATGGATCTTTTTTGAAGTTGTCTAGTGCGAGTTAGATCCTGAAGTTGATATCAGGAGCACAAAATATTTACTGATTTCATTTGATAATCTACATGCTCTCTATTTACAAAAAATAACACGAGTCTCCTGTGCTATCGTATTGAACTGATTACTGTTTATTATTCCGCTCTTCTCTTAGCTTTGAAGTGGAAAATGGTCCGTCGTTGTGCTGCAGTCCTTCTGACCTGCAGGCCTCCCCGGGTTCAGGTCTGGTTCTTCATCCCAACCTGGCGGGCCATGGTCAACGCAGGGAATCCTTCCTCTACCGCTCGGATAGCGACTACGACCTATCGCCCAAGTCCCTGTCTCGAAACTCTTCCATCGTCGGAGAACTGTGAGTTGAAATAATGATACAATGATACAAAAATCATTGAGAGAGATTGCTGCTGTATCAGATTCACTTTGTTCAACTGTGTGTTTGTTTGCGCGACTGTCAGTCTTTGCTCAGTGGTTTTCACATTCTATTTCAGGCATGGAGAAGACTTGATTGTGACTCCATTTGCTCAGGTAATTTGATCACAACTCAATAAATCTGCTGCATAGAACATCAAAGTCCTCTTCATAATGTTTTCTTAAGTAGCTAAGTAGCTGTTTTTTATGACAAACAGTTTTCTCCGAGGGCTTTTAGATGTGCAGCACCTCATGGACCCAGAAACCAACTCAATTACTGTAGTCATGATTAACCTCTCTGCCCCCTGGTGGCCTTCAGTAGGCATGGCAAGGGGCTTTTTGGCAAAGGCATCCTCCCCAATTTGAACTGTAGATGAATTGGAGATACTATACTTAACTACCGTGTTACATACAAGGTGAAATTTCGAGATTATGAACATGCTGATAATAACAGAATGCACTATCAGCTATTCCTTAAAGGTGCTGTAAGCGGAATGGTTCTTTTAGCTAACTTCCTGTCAGTTACTGCAGTTAACAGTCCCCTCGCTCGTCCCTACGTCACCACATTAATGTCTTCAAGCAGCGAGTTATCTAGCATCATCTCAGATCCATAAGTGTGATGTGAAAACAGACATTGGGAAGGATTTTAACCTGCTCCGCCATTGTAGGCGCATACACATTCACCCATCTGATGCTCTGGCGTGCACCGGCAGTGAGACCATGGAGTGTATATAGTATGTATGAGTGAGACGGCCCGGTGTCAGTTTGTAGCGTTCTCTCTTCTGATTGGATAAAAATTTCGGGATACTCCAATAAGTTTATTTGACGATTACATGCAAAGCAGCTGACTGAGAGATCGGCTTTATGAAACACGCACATTATGTAAGTGATCACTGTATTAATAAAGAGCGATTTAACACTTATATTAACATAAATAAACCGCTTACTTCACCTTTAAGGGTTACAATAATCGTTTTGCTGATTTGGATGGGAGTGGGAGGGAAGATCACCACTCAGCACTGAGAGGCAGCTGCAAAGACTGCATTGAATTCTAATTAAATTATCAGTTTAGATGATTTGGACTCAAAAAGTAATCAGTAGTCAGTCTGCATAATCATCATTTAAATGCAAAGCTTTAATACTCACATTGTCACAATAGTGTGTAATAGTGTGAATTGTCTGTATGTAAAATCCTCCTGTGACTGTGAAAAAACGTTTTGTCAGTCATTTTAATTTCAACATTTCTAATATCAATATTTTTTTAGGTTCTAGCAAGCCTAAGGACTGTCAGGAACAATTTCACCACCTTGACAAATGTACAATGTGCATCCAACAAGTAAGTTGTCTCATCATTTTATCACAGTATCTGTGTTGGGAGAGAGACTATACACTGCAGATTGTCTTTTAGATATGAAATGAATATATCTATAACATGTGTACACTGTTTTTTTTTGTTATTTGTGTTCTGATAGAAATTCTTGCCAGAAATCCAATACTTTATGTTTTTTGGGTGGAACTTCTGCATTTGGATTTCAACATTCAGATGCTTTTTAGGGTGTATTCACACATGCCGTGTTTAGTTCGGTTAAAACTAACTCGGATATACTTCCGCCTTCGGTTCGCATCATTCAGACATGTGTGAATACAGAAATCGCACTCGGGCGCGGACCAAAGAAATGCTCCGAGACCCTGCTGAAGAGGTGGTCTCGGTGCGCTTCCATACGCACTCTGCTGCAGTTCGTTTGTGGTGTGAATTTGTCCGGACTCGATCCGACCCAAATGCAGTAGGCACTGTGCCTTTTCTTTCTTTTCTTTTTTTAATTAATTGCCGTCAGCTTCACATTATGGGAAAGTGTTGTTGTCGCCATTGTTAGGACGATAAGTTGTGGTTTGACCGGGAGCCCAGAACAATATATTACATTTGATCGAGATGACGCGTAAAAATGAGCCTATTCTTCTCGCGAGCCGAACGTCCAGCAGCAAAAATACAGTAAAAATTATGTTTCACATCACATTAGGATACAAGCCACATAATGTGGCATTGTCATAGGGCTACATATTATAACCATATGAAACAACAATAATTTGATGTTTTTCTTCTTTAATTATAGGCTAGATGTAGGCATTTTTATTCTTTTCAACCCCATATTATATCAATGATATATTTCACAGTTTTTACTTTGTGCTTCCTGCTTCTCTCCACCCCAGAATGTCTGTCCAATAAATGAATGATCTCAGATCACGTGTGGCTTTGCTTTGTAATGCTGGTTCACTTGCAAAAGGGGCAATATAAAAGTGGACCACACCAACAACAAAAAAATCTAAACTCTATTTGGTCTGGACCAAAGCAAGTGAACTTTCCCAGTGTGAATACACCCTTAAATGCTTCACTTCAACATGCCTACATGCGCCACATGGGGGCGCCAGTGCATCAGACACTTTCCTAATGTGATTGTTCGTTGAGGGAACCACTTGCATTTGACAAAGTATACTGAGTCTTGTGCTTTTTGATAATGAAGCTGGTTTGCAGCTGCAGCATTGAAATCTCAAACTGGACACAGTGACATTTTATATCATTTTTGTGTGGAAGACAGGGTAACCTCATTTCATTTGAGTGCACAAAAGCTCCCGCTGATCCTGGAACTGGGTCAGGGGCTGCAGTTGCATCAGGTCCATCAGAGGTGGACACAGATTAAATACAACCTCAGAAAAGAGAGGTCACCGTGAACCCAAACTGAATTACACGCGACAATGTCACATAGTAGAAAAATCAGACATGTGACTTGTTGAGAGAAACGAGGGAGCGGCGGTTTTGTGCTTGTGCTGTGGCAATAGTGACGGATGCTGAAACTAAATCACACTGGGAAAAAAAATTATACAGGTCCTTCTCATATAATTAGCATATTGTGATAAAGTTGATTATTTTCCATAATGTAATGATAATAATTGAACTTTCATATATTTTAGATTCAATGCACACCAACTGAAATATTTTAGGTCTTTTGTTGTTTTAATACTGATGATTTTGGCATACAGCTCATGAAAACCCCAAATTCCTATCTAAAAAAATTAGCATATTTCATCCGACCAATAAAAGAAAAGTGTTTTTAATACAAAAAAGTCAACCTTCAAATAATTATGTTCAGTTATGCACTCAATACTTGGTCGGGAATCCTTTCGCAGAAATGACTGCTTCAATGCGGCGTGGCATGGAGGCAATCAGCCTGTGGCACTGCTGAGGTGTTATGGAGGCCCAGGATGCTTCGATAGCGGCCTTAAGCTCATCCACAGTGTTGGGTCTGGTGTCTCTCAACTTCTTCTTCACAATATCCCACAGATTCTCTATGGGGTTCAGGTCAGGAGAGTTGGCAGGCTAATTGAGCACAGTAATACCATGGTCAGTAAACCATTTACCAGTGGTTTTGGCACTGTGAGCAGGTGCCAGGTCTTGTTGAAAAATGAAATCTTCATCTCCATAAAGCTTTTCAGCAGATGGAAGCATGAAGTGCTCCAAAATCTCCTGATAGCTAGCTGCATTGACCCTGCCTTTGATAAAACACAGTGGACCAACACCAGCAGCTGACATGGCACCCCAGACCATCACTGACTGTGGGTACTTGACACTGGACTTCAGGCATTTAGGCATTTCCTTCTCCCCAGTCTTCCTCCAGACTCCGAATGACATGCAAAATTTGCTTTCATCCGAAAAAAGTACTTTGGACCACTGAGCAACAGTCCAGTGCTGCTTCTCTGTAGCCCAGGTCAGGCGCTTCTGCCGCTGTTTCTGGTTCAAAAGTGGCTTGACCTGGGGAATGCGGCACCTGTAGCCCATTTCCTGCACACGCCTGTGCACGGTGGCTATGGATGTTTCTACTCCAGACTCAGTCCACTGCTTCCGCAGGTCCCCCAAGGTCTGGAATCGGCCCTTCTCCACAATCCTCCTCAGGGTCCGGTCACCTCTTCTGGTTGTGCAGCGTTTTCTGCCACACTTTTTCCTTCCCACAGACTTCCCACTGAGGTGCCTTGATACAGCACTCTGGGAACAGCCTATTCGCTCAGAAATTTCTTTCTGTGTCTTACCCTCTTGCTTGAGGGTGTCAATGATGGCCTTCTGGACAGCAGTCAGGTCGGCAGTCTTACCCATGATTGCGGTTTTGAGTAATGAACCTGGCTGGGAGTTTTTAAAAGCCTCAGGAATCTTTTGCAGGTGTTTAGAGTTAATTAGTTGATTCAGATGATTAGGTTAAGAGCTCGTTTAGAGTACCTTTTCATGATATGCTAATTTTTTGAGATAGGAATTTGGGGTTTTCATGAGCTGTATGCCAAAATCATCAGTATTAAAACAACAAAAGACCTGAAATATTTCAGTTGGTGTGCAATGAATCTAAAATATATGAAAGTTCAATTATTATCATTACATTATGGAAAATAATCAACTTTATCACAATATGCTAATTATATGAGAAGGACCTGTATATCCATTTGTTAGAAATCAGGGCTCCTTATTTTCATAAATACTGACTTGTTACTCTCTTGTCATAGGAGGTCTCCTGCTGCCAATCAGCCTCCTGTCACCAAAGTCTGCCTATCAGGTGAGTTCTATCATGAGCCTTCCAGTTTATGAAAACTGTGGTTTAATCAAACCCCCATCAAGGATAATGCTCTGAAGATAAAAGATAAAGATCCAAAAAATTAAGTACGCCCAGTACTTCTGCAGTTGCGTAAATTTGTACGTGCAGTTTCATGCATAAAAGCCAGAGATGCAGATTGCATGTGATTTCATAATATAAATGTTGTATGTTGACAACTGTACACATTTGTCAACATTACAATTTTGAGTTTATTCAACTATAAATGTTGCATAAAGATAGTTACTCCAGTTTCATACCTGTGCAGTAAAATAGATGCAAACACAGCACGTGTTCATAGTTAACATTTCATATTCAAACTTCTGGACGTAAATGCTTCATTTGTTTTAGATAGACTTTGGGTAGAACTGTAATTTCTTCTGAAAATTGTCCATGTCAACACATAAATGGATGTTTACACTGCTTGCACAAACTGTCCTATCTTTGAGCATTTTCACACATGCAGATAGAAGCTGCAATCTTATGAGTTATCGATAGAGGAAACGATTAATTGATAACAACAACAGAAAATTCCCCTATGCAATGGCTTTATGACCCGGGCTGAAGGTATGACAAAGGCTGGGAACCATAGAAGGTGATTGTAATAGTTCAGCTTAAGATCGGGTAGATGTGAAGATGGGTGAAAAGAAGGGGAGGAGGGAGGCGGGGATATTAGTTCCTGCTGAACTGGTTCTTCAAGCCCCATTGACGTCAGCACAGAGTGCACACTGGTGCTCTCCACTTCCTATCAGCACAGATGGGCTGCTAGGAGCGTCCCGCGGCAGGAAAAATACAAGACAACACAGTTTCTTATTGCCCTTTTTCCTCCACACTTCTCACAAACCTTGACCTGCTCAAAGCAATCTGTGGAGTGAAACCATCTAGGGATTGGCTTCTGCCATGATGCATGGAAAAAATGGGATGCGGAAAACAAATACGATTAACTCTGAATTTGTTTGAAACCTCTGAGCCACAGTACATGTATGTTTCTAATTTAGAATATTTCTTACTGTAGTCCAACCATAAAATATCAGCGCCATTAACCTTTTCCTGAGCATAACAAAAAAAACATATAATACACCTGCTGCTATATAATAGTAATTGTTTGAATTGTTGGGACGGAGACTGCAACAATTAACAATATAACAGGGAATGATGGCCTCATATCCTCCCCACTACTTTTTGTCTCGTTTTCGTCAGCTCTTTGACAGGAAAAGGAGAACAGATTTTTCCTGTTTTGCGTCTGTGTTTTCAGTGAGGCAATATCCCCGTGTTTGGAAAAGATGCAGTACCTGTGTCCTTCTGAGCACCAGCTCAACGTAGATGACGAATTTAGGAGCTTTATGGAATTGTAAATACCTTTTTTATAAAAGGACTTGAGATTGATGCAGTGGAAGTGAGTGAAACATAGAAGAAAATAAAATCAAGAGAGAGTAATCTGAATTCCTATAAGAAGATTAGACACAGACAGAGTGGCTTGTAGAAAAAATTAGAGATTTAAAAAAAAAAAAAAAAAAGAATGAATGAGAGACTTGCCAGAATGCTCAATAGGAGAAGCAAAATAAGAAAGGTCAGGTTGGATAAAATAAACAACAAGAGCAGAAACTGCAGAAAAGGGCACAATTAGCAGAAAACGGGTGGGATATACTAGAAAATCACCAGCTTAGCTTCACATGCGTCACTGCAGGATGTTGAAGCTGTTAACCATTTTACTCCAGTAACGTGAGGTGATTGAAGTTTCCCTCATGTGAGTTTTCAGTTTACGCTTCACAAACCATCTTGGCTCCATCACATACAGTCATGAGCCCCGCAGCCAACAAAGGGCTCGCTCTTCCCTGACTGATACAGATTATAAGCTTTGCTCTGTATTACGCCTGAAAAATATTTCTTTTGAGAAAAAGGCTTGCTCACGATGTGTTTGACCTTCAAAGACCGTTGAATAATCTGTAACGGTTAATGACGAGCATGAGCTGACTATGGTAGGGACTCCAGTGTCCATGGTTAGTCATTTGACCAAGAAGGGCATGTTTAACATCATAAAGAAATTAATGTTTACACAATGCTTTCCGAAATTAATATTTAACGCAGCAATGTGCAGTCTGTCGCCCAAGTAGGCAACCTTAGTTAATAGTACTTTGATCACCCATATGAGAAAAATAAAGTCCTTTCTCAGTTTGTTTTGTTTAAGTAGACATACAACCAATCATGTTTGTTATGGATCACAATGAGGATCCTGATAGGATCACAAACTTATAGAGTTTTCTGTAATATGCACAATGTACTATGTGGTGAAAGCTAATTAAATAATTGGGTTTATATATTTGATATTTCTCGTAAACTGAACAGGGCAGAGGAAGAAATTGTTATTTAAAGGAAATGTTAAATAGTTTGGAAAATACACTTCTTAACTTTCTTCTCAAAATTGTAATGGGAAGATAAATACAACATTACCATAAACTCATATCTGACAGTTAAATATAAAGTTACAGCAATTAGTTGGTTACCTAGCATAAAGACTGGAAACAGCTTGTTTAGAGGAGCTGGTAGGTGTATTTTTATTGTTTATTCTTTGAACAGAGCCAGGCTGGATGTTTACCCTTGTTTCTAGTCTTTTTGCTACAAGGTAAATGGCTGCTGACTATAAGCTAAACCGACCATTTTTGAGTCTTCTCATTTAACTTTCAGCAAGACAGAGAATAATAGTATTTGCCAAAAGGTTTGACTATTTCCAGATCTATTGTAGGAGTTATTGTAGGAACTTTTGGTAACACTTTATAATAACTATCCGTTGTAACTCGTTAATAGATCATTAGTAAACTCTTAATTAATGATTATTAATGATTTGTTAAGTGTTTGTTAGCAGTTTGTTAAGGATTTATAAAAATGGTAGATAGTTAACAGCTTAATAATTGAATCAGTTCATCTGGGACGAGGCTGAAATGGGCAACTGAGGGCAGCCCCATTTTCAAATATTTTTAAATAAACTCAATACACACTGTGCATGCCATGGACTTGAACGTGACGTGACCAGTTAATCTCGGATTACCTCCCAGATGAACTGATTCAATTATTAAACTATTAACTATCTACCATTGTTATAAATCCTTAACAAACTGCTAACAAACACTTAACAAATCATTAATAATCATTAATTAAGAGTTTACTAATGATCTATTAATGAGTTACAACGGATAGTTATTATAAAGTGTTACCGAACTTTTATTGTAAATACTAGTGCAGTGCCCGTAGGAAGCAGGTAAACAAAGAAACATATTAAACAGTACATTTGGCTGCTATCAGTGATGGCTAATTTTACACTGTTAAAGGTTATTATCAGTAAGTTACTTTGTAGAAGTTGGCTATAGAGTAGGGCAACATTCCTTAGTGTATTGTGTAAAGATAACCACAAACTAATTCCATGTGTTTTGTTAAGTGAAATGAAACAGAAAATGTATTAATTAATTAAGTGTTGAATCCTAAAGAAGAATCGAGCTGTACAGGTGTTACCTATACAATCTGATATTATGGTACCTTGCAAACTGCCATCCATACTGCACAATGCACTCAAACTTACAATCAGTTGCCTATATAGTAAATGGCTGCACTGTGTATAAAAGGAGGCTATGCTGCACGTCATGACAACATTGTCAACCCCATTACCATTAGGCTACTGTTAGGTATTTGAAAGATAAGACAGAGTTTGGATAACTGTCAATTAACGTTACTGTGTCAGTAGCAGTCAGCTGTGTGTGGGGGGGGGGGGACTTGTGTCCGCGCGCGGGCGTCCGCATCCGAGACCGTGCTGTCAATTAACGTTAACGTGTCAGTAGCAGGCAGCAGTGTGTGTGTGTGTGTGTGTTTGTGGGGGGGGGGGACTCTTGTGCGCGCACGCGCGCTCGGTGTGTGGGAGCGGACTTGTGTGTCTTTGGTCTTTATAAAAAGCAGATGTTTTGGTGCAAATTGCGCTGAATTGTTGAACGATGTACAGATACACAATCTGCAGCCAGATGTTCTTGCAGGTCTTTGGAGGTGATCTGTGGGTTGTGTGCAACCATTCTCACAATCCTCCACCTATGCCGCTCCTGTTTTTTTCTTGGTCTGCCATGCCTGGGTTTAACTGCCACTATGCCTGTGTCCTTCCATTTCCTGACAACGTTCCCGACAGTCGAAATTGACAATTGAAACCTTTGGGAAAGCTTCTTGTAGCCTTCCCCTAAACCATGACAAAGAACAATCTTTGTTTTTCAGATCTTTTGGGAGCTGTTTTGATGATCCCATTCTGTTTCACTTCAGCAGAGAGTCAAAGAGAAGTGCAACTTGCATTTAGGCACCTAAAATACATTTTCTCATGATTAAACAGACAATTATATGAGGTTCAAGGCTTAACAACATAATCCAACCAACTGTGTGTTTAAAGTCATCAGTTTTACATGCTGTTACAGGCATTAAAATCAACAAAACCACAAGGGTACCCATATTTTTGCACAGCCAGTTTTTCACATTTAATTTTATTTCATACAACCAAATACTGCTTTTCAAAAAATCTTTGTTTGGAAAACATCCCAGTACTTAGCTGTTCCTGGTAAATTAAAGACATACCACTTCTATCTTTTTTTTGTGAAAGCAGAGTCAATTATAATGCCGGCTGAGAGGGGTTCCCAAACTTTTTCATATGACTGTATGCGAGCCACAGACACACAGACAGACGTTTCTTTATAGATAGATAGATAGATAGATAGATAGATAGATAGATAGATAGATAAGGCACATAATCCACTTTGTATGTTCTTTGGTACATTCAGTAAATCATGTGGGGTTGTGTTGTTTTCGATTGTCTGGTATTCATACAACTTAAAGCCACTACGAATAAAATGGCCCGTTGGCGGCCCCTTTGGACAAAAGCGGTAGTATTTTTACGACGCCAGCTGTCGTGAAGCTGTTTTCTAGCTCGTGCCGGGCGTGCGAGATTCAAATGTTCAGGAAGCAATATAGTGCATGTCCGTGTGTTGAAAGTGTGAGGGCACCGGACTCTTTTCGGCTCCGTGAGAGTGGTTAGTGACACAGCATCAACTAATGCCAGTCAGTGCTACACACACACCTGATTGCAATGAGTTGATGCAGTGTCACCTCTCACGGAGCTGAAAGATTCTGTGTCCTCACACAAAGCGAATGAACGAGAGACGGCAGTTAGTATGGATCACAATTAGGTAATGTGTTTATGTTGTTGTAAATAATGACTATTTCAGATGAATAATGGTCATCTGATGATGCTGGTGAGGCAAAGTAAACTTTGTTTTAGTAGGCTACCGCTCATTCATTTAGGAGTAAACACTGCAGTCTAGGTTCGCTCCGTGAAATTGTGTATACGTTCCTCCCGCCCATCACTCTCCATTTTAGCTTTTCTTCATTGCATTTTCTTTTTTTTCTTTGATGGTTCAGCCCCGTTCAGTCATTATGACGACAAATAACTGTCTCAAACAAGGCTCCCGCTTCCCTTCCCTCACCTGGAGGGATAGGCTTCTCAAATCGTGTTCCTGCGCCACACTGAAATCTGCGACCAATACAGATATGTGACCATAGAGCATGCACGCGTGAACCGAAAATCGGACTGGGTGTGCAACCAGACCAAACGCAGTAATAAAAACGATATAAAAACGTATTTCTTTCTTTAATGTAGCAGGGACAAAAGAATATTATAATTTGTATCATGATCAAGTCTAATATTAGATTGCATTGCAACTTTTCTCAATTATAATCATTATTTTTTGTTGGTCTTAATACAATGGTGCTTTGACCTCCATGACATAGCCTTTAGGACAAAGGGTTTCATCATAAAAGGCATGCTGTGATGTCTTCATCAGTTTGATATGAGTTTTAAGAATTTCTGTATTCTGTCTTTGTCATGTATTAGTCTTTATGCGTGGTAGGCATTTCAGTGTCTCAGTAAGCCTGTTTACCAGAAGTTGTTAATTTCATTGAGTGGCAGAATCGTGCATTCAAACTGACGCATTCTTTCTACAAAGACATGTGACTTTGTGCGTAAACTGCCCAGGGCGTTGGGCCCTACACAATATGCATTACTCATTTATTTTTTGTGTCTTTTTGTAAACATGTCCTGAAAAGACAAGTAAAGAAAGAAAGACTAATCTGGATCAGGTTAATTTGTCAGAATAAAAAAAAAAATTGCACGTGTTAATCACCAGTAATCTGAACTTTGATGAATGTCAACAAGCTTTAATCGGTTTTAGATCAGGGAAGTGCGAGTGTTGCTGTCATGTGTGTCGTTGTGTACGTGTAAGTTTGTGTGTGTATGCATATAGTAGGTGCACAAGTAAATGAAACAGAATCTTATTGTAAGGACATTACATTACATTTTATCCAAAGCGACTTCCAGTAAGGATGAATCATAATGGTTGAATAATTATATTGTAATACATGATTAATTGTGCTCCCTCGCATTTAAAATGATGAGTAAACTGATTTGAGGATGGACACATAGACAGACAGCTGACCACAAACTAACAGCCAGAATAAATCTGACCTGTCAATTTTTAGGGCAGTTCACTCCACTACCGTCTGCTGTAGTTACTCTACTCCGCAGCAGGAATCCATGTCAGGTTTTCCAGTCTGGCAGCCAGAGGAGAAGATCCGAAGGCCTGCAAGCGTGCAGCCTGGTTAAGTATTTGAATTATGTCATTGACGTCAGCACACTCATAAACTTTGCTGCGGCCCAGCCCTCAAGCTAGCCAGTGCCAACACAGCTCCATGGTGCATTGTGAAGGAGCTGTCAAACAGGCCTTGATGAGGTGTGTGTCTATGTTGTTTGTACAACGTTTAAAGCTTTTTGTTTTGATAGACAAGAAGATTATTATGCAATTGTAAACTATGGAGGGAGAGACATAATAAGAAGTGAGGGTTGTTTTTGAGAGAGGACAAAAGGTGATGGTGTGGTTTCGGGGTTGGACCTACTGTAAATGTGCACCACAACTCAGGTGCACCAGAGTTCACTACCTTTAAAGATCACACCACTCTCCTAATGTGATGTCAAATTCTGTCTCTTATAGTAGCGACATTTATCATTGAGGCATTAAATGATAAACCTTGTTTTGTCCGTGACTGATCATTTTTCATCATGAACAGATAACACATTTTTAGATTAGATGAGACTTTACTGATCCTTCTGTAGAGGTTGGGTTGGGACCTGCTGTAAGAAAAAATAAAAATCCCTATACAAATCAGCAGTATTAAAACAGTACAAAATCACAAAACTAAAAGATATAAAACGATAAAATACAATAAACAATGTGACATTTTCTTTTCATTTCATGCTCCTAACTGTTTTCTCTGTCACAAACAAAATGATTTACAGTTACCAGTTGTGTAATATATAATAAAATGAAAATAAATTGCGAGAAAAGGGATTTTGTAATGACACCACAGTTTATGGGAAAACATGTCACAATAAGGAAGTACATGCATTCATTTGCTGAAATTGAAGCAATATACACAAATCAGACTAGATTGTCACAGTTTGTTTTAACTCATAGGGGAAATAGGGACATTCTTTGTAGGCAAAGCCAATTATCAAATTCAAGAAGTATAAGTGTATTTTCTCACCAGGTGTGTGTTTACCTGTATAGATAACTAATTTTTGTTGCTATCTGACTGGACATTTGGTAGAATTAAACTGCTTCTCTCCTTTTCTTTCTCTTTCTTTGTATTAGTCTGTTTCCTCATGTCAACATCTTATTCCCCTCTTTCAACATGTGAATAAACTGACGTACATTGGGGGAGATACAGGAGTGATTCATTGTAAAGTATGTCTCAGCTCACTGTGTTTCACACAAAGAGCACTTGGTATGTGTCAAAGTGTTAGTTTTTCTTCTCCGTACTGTGGTGAGGTCAAGGTGAGGAATGGTGTTTACGTACATGCAGATAGCTCAGAGCTGTTTGCACATAGGGTTACAAAGGGGTGGAAAGTTTCCAGTAAATTTCCGGAAACTTTCCACAGGAACTTTCGCTCGGGAATTTTGGGAATATTCAAAATAGGGAATTATAGGAATTAACTAAATGGCCGTCATTTAAATGATTTTTTCATATCCAAACATAAATCCAAACATATAAAATTGCCCACCATGTGATGGAGGAATGCACAGTGCATGTAGGGGGCGTGGCCTCAGTACCCCTGCAGTAAGATGTGAGCTATGTGCAACTTGCCAAGTGTACTTGCATGAATTCTGGTTGTTTTAGTCAAGATTATGTTCAAATATATGTTCCCCAACTATATTTATAATCACTCTTTAAGCCTCTGTAAACCTGGTCTAGTAAAAATCAATATATGATATCAAGTTGGGTGTCTCAATAAGCTTTAAAAAAAATCTGATTTGAAATTAAATGTTCATAAATACTATAAAACTTATTTGAAAACACTGCTTTTTACTGTCTAGAACGTTTGCTAGGACTGAAATTACTGTATATAGTTAGAAGGATTAGGTGCATGTGGGTTGCTTCAAATGTAGTTCATTCCCATTTATTCCTGTTAATTCCCAAAATTCCCGTTAATTTCCATAAATTCCCGTTAATTCACATGAAAAGTTTCCAACTTTGAAAATTCCCGGAATTTTGCTACCCTATTTGCACACTAGTGAATTGTGATGACTCAAGTCTTTTTCACTGATTGACTTCTCTTAGTTGGCCCATTACTTCCTGACAAGTCAAATTAGAATGACTAAACAAGACCTATGTTGACTTAGTCACTGTGTTAGTCAACCTCGTCATGAACTCTCTAAAGATGCTCGCACAGAAACTATTGCTTTTGCTATTGGTGGGAAGTTACTATTCACATATTACTTTTAAGGCCTATTTACAATAATTCACTAGAAGTTCAGTAGATGAGCTCAGCCACTTGTTGCTGATTCTTGCAGAATGCTATCTACCCTTGAAACTCCCTTTTTCCTTGAAGATTCCGTTCCCGAACCCTTTTTTAGCTATCCTGTTCCCAGCTAATTTTTTTAGTTTTACCTCGATGTTAGCTAAAACTGACTTCTATTCTGCAGTTGAACTGACAGTAGAGATGACACTAAGGCCTGCTCTAAGAACTTGTGTATTCCTCTAAACTGCAGAGATGCACTACTGTGGTTTGCAAGGGAATGGTTGATCATTCTCTGTATTGCCTCTCTCCGTTCAAGATAAAATACTTAAAGACGAGTTTGGTGTTGTTCATGTTCTTTATTGGGAAATAAATATATAATGGTAAATATATAATGGTAAATAATAATATCGTTTTTAAAATAACTTCCATTTAGTTACTTTTTAATTCTACTATACTTGTACATGTATTTGACAGCTGGGCACTTTGCAAGATACCACTGTTTTATGTACCAGACATGAAATATAATGCATTGCAATAGATTCTTCCTGAGCAGATTCAACTAAATATCTCGCTTCTAACATGTCATTCCATCAATGATAATAGTAATAATCAAATACAATGCACAAATTGCACATGATAATTTAAAGTAACACAATTCTGTACAGTGTGTGAGGTACTTTTAATTTGAAAAATGTCCAGTTTTTGTTTATTCTAGCAGCACGTTTGGGGAAAAGCGCTAGTGTTTTTTTTTACCAGCGCTCAAGCGCATACAGGCGGAGCGTTTATTTATTTAGGAAGCAATTGAAAGAGAGGTGCATTGCGATGAGGTAATGTATTTTGATGTGACTTATGTAAGATTAATAGTCGTAATAAGGGAAGCAAGTAGTACCATTGGGGCAATGCAGGATGTTCCATCTGCCTGTTGTACATCGTTTTGCCTAATAATGACTATAAACATAGTGTTTTTTTCACTGATGGTCTTTTTTCCTGTTACCAGTCATTTATGATGATGGAAAAATCATAAAAATTTGATTATTTCATAAACATTTAAAAAGTTATTTGTAGGAGGTTAAGGTAAAGGTTTTGCTTACATTTTCCACCACTGGCTATGGCTTATCAGTAGGTGGAATAGAAGATGCAGAACAGTTGTGCACACAAGCCTCAGCCAGACAGCAGGGGGAAGCAGTTTTTTGGGGGGTTTAGGTGGCGAGCACAGAGAGGGACAGTGTGAGGTGGATGTGAACGGAAGGTGTCTCGGGTGGGGGAGGTTTGAGCCGTGCCAGGCCGTTGGTGCAATTGATGGCTCTCACAGAGGCCGGTTTGTAGCCCTGTAGGGGAGAGAGTTGGGAGGGTAAAGGGAGAGAAAGGGGAGGCAGACGGGTTCTGTCTGCACACTGAGGTCTGTTGTCCTCTTGGTAGCCTCCAGCATATGGCCAAAGCATTAGGACTCACTGAAGGGAAAAAAATAGACTTCCACTAGAAAGGCTGGAAAAGTACCTCACACTCTGTCTGGTAGCAGGTTTTTCAGACTAAACTTGCGTCACATCACCTATGACTGGTGACATGTCTGTCAGCCTATTTAGGACTGTATTTATGATCAACCAGAGGGGATGATGGATTCAGCAGTCCCATCTTACCTCACTCTCTGTACAGTATGCCTGTGGGCACATAACTTTGTTTTAATCACTACTCCAACTCCAGGTTGAATATTACATGAGTCATGTTAAAGAAGCCTAGCTCCTAGGCCAGCTGTTGTAATTTTTTAGGAAATGCAACAGATTCATATGTGAAGTTCTGCTTCAGTGATCTGGCTTAAGGCAATTCATTTGGTCTGCATCCAGACACCAGAACCAGTAAACCTTTGTTCTACATCTGAGGGTTTTTTAATATCAGATTCTGGACTGTGTAAATGATTCAGCCGCCAGCTTCAAAATGACCTGAATCCCGGTCATACAGGCAGTGTGGATGAGCCAAACCTGTGATGTTTGCCGACTTGCCCTGTTAAAATGTCTAAATGTCTCTGTACGCTCCTCAGTGAAGGGAACTGGCAGGATGCGGTCACACCTTCTTGGCAACATCTCCTGTTCCTATGGCTCAAGACAGCCGCAAGTTGGTGTATACCCACTTTCAACAGCTCAGTGCCTTGTGCATGGGCTGCTTTGATGCTGTGCTTTTCTGCCATGTGTCACTGACTTTTACATGGCTTGGATGCCAGTGGTTCCTGTGAATAGTTTGGAGCGCTGAGGTTGGCGTCCAGTGGTATATTGTAGCCGAGGGTTCTTTGAATTCTCCAACCTAGAGCTAAAGCAAAGGAAAATTGGCCTGACCTGGGGAATGGGGCTAGTGTTAGCAGTTGCGCTCTTGCAATCCGAAGAACCAGTGGTCGGATTTTTTAAAACCGCAGTTAAGCTTAAACGTTTGAAACTTGAATCTCTAATTTGATTCGCTATCATGTTGTTCTGATACCTTTCAGTGGTGGGAGTTTTCCTCGACTACACATATATCGTCTTTGTTTCATTGAGGTTCTTGAAACGTTCAAGGAGTTCTGAAAATGGTGGTTCAGGATCTGTACGCCATCACTGTGCTTTGAAGTACTTTGATCCACTACATTGACGTAAATTGGGGAGCAGCACGCTGGCTGTCCTGTTGTGCTAAGCATATGAGGCAAATTTCTTCCATGTGTGAAGCCCTATGAAGTAGAGATCAGCCTTTTCCATAGAAAAAAAGGAAGGTAGGGAGATCCAGATGCGTTGAGAGTTCAATCCCTCTGGGCAGACATTTGTTGAATCAACATTCTCCCCTGGTATATCTGAGTATAATAATGCTTCTTAGTTTGTTTTATCATCTTAAGTTAATTTCTCATAAACCACTCATTTCCTTCTAAAAACGCATGTGCCTACCACATGAGTCACGGCTTACGAAGGAGATATTTCATTAAATGACAGCTATGATTGTCCTCAGCAGTCATTCCGCCATTGAGCAATTCCGCTCCATGTTTTGTGCGAGTTCAGAACCAAAGAGGAAGTGCTTTGGTTTTCTTTGGCACACAGCAGGACCCTGGACTGGCCTCCCACCAATACAGGGAGTCAAAGTTTGCCTCTCGTGTAGCTTGTGCAAACATAGAGTTTGGTGTTTGATTCACTTTATTTCTCTCTCCCAACAGAGAGGTTCAGAGAGGAGAGAGCCAGTTTGTAAAGCACGGTGGTGTGGTATGAGCTGCTACTCTTTAGAGCCCAGCCTTGAAGTGGTCTGCATGTTTCAGAAAGGAAGTCGGCGGAAGTGGAGGGGTATTGAGGGGTTGTCTTTTGCAGCACTGAAAAAGTGCATCAATTAAGTTTTTGTTCTTTCTCTTTTCTATTCCTCATAGTGTTGATATATTGTGTCTCATAGAGATGGTTTTCTTAAGACATGATGAAAGGAGTATAAAAAAGCAAAGTCAGACAGGTCTCTTTAGCTTAAAGCCCCTCTTCAGGCAGTGGGTTTGTGTACTGTACCTGTTCATCGTTTGTGTTTAAATGGGAGGGGGGGGGGGTTACGGGCTAATCAACAGCAGGAGGCAGCAGACCGCCCTAGTTTGCACGCCACCCGTTCAGCAGAGTGTCACTGTGGAGTATAAGCGAACAAGAGAGAGCCTCAGAGAGGGCGGGGGAAGCAGACAGAGTGGGAGGGGGTTTGAAGAGCACACAAGATCAAGGCAAAGAAGGGGTACGGAGAGAAAGAGGCTACAGAGAGAGTCTGCAAACAGAAACTCTAGCCTCAGTTTGTCTGAAAGTAAGACTTTGCCTGAACTTTTCTGAGGCCGGTGGAAGTGTAACAAGATGAAGGAACTGTGTGTGCACACCTCCCCCTCTTCCTCTGCGTCTGGCGGATGTCCTGCGGGCCAGTCCTCCGTCAGATCCAGCCACCCCGGGACACTTG
This sequence comes from Ammodytes marinus, assembly GCF_949987685.1. Lineage (NCBI taxonomy): Eukaryota > Metazoa > Chordata > Actinopteri > Uranoscopiformes > Ammodytidae > Ammodytes > Ammodytes marinus. The sequence continues at coordinate 23,640,309 of NC_137213.1, read as the reverse complement.
GACCTCCACTCATGGTGTCAGGGGGCTCTGCTATGGAAATGGAACCTCTCGGGCCTGATTACCGTGTGTCCATGTGTCTGTTGGCAGATGAATCCTACCAGAAACTGGCGATGGAGACCATGGAGGAGCTTGACTGGTGTCTGGACCAGTTGGAGACCATTCAGACGTACCGCTCAGTCAGCGACATGGCCTCCACCAAGGTGAGACAAATGCTCTATATATTATTAAATGTATATGTGCAAACACTGCTTTTATGAAGTGACTACAATGTGTTTTTGCATCTACACGTGCACTTGATTTTAATGATGGATGGAATTGCAGTTTTCAATGTTGATTTTCATTTGAGCTGTGTGTTATATTTTTCTCTTGAAAACATACACTGTCATATCTCAGACAATTGAGAGGAATCATGTGTGACGGGATCTTCAGGTTAATAGCACCTTGCCAAAATTCCAGAGAGTTTACAGTAAATGGGAATGACACCATTGTTTGTTTAACCACTGATGCCCTTTGAGTTTTAACAAACGGGTTTTGAAATGTTTCAACCTGCATTGGAACTTTAAATTACACTTCAAGGCATAGTCATAAATATCAGTTTATAATATTGTATTTTCTCAATATACAGTATGTCTAACTGTGCCAGTGCCATTGCCTGCTCTATCCACTGAGCTAATGATCACCATAAGACCTCCCAGGCAGGAACACAGCACACTTCCACAGCAGAGCGTCATTCATCCTCAACCAAAATGAGCAAAAATGTATATCGAAGTTGATCATTTCAGAGGTTCAATCCTTGATCTTGAATAGAATAGCTGTAATGTTAATTTGTACAGTATGTCTTCTATAATAGGCCGTCAGAAGAGATGATATTTAGACTGAATTCTTTACTGCATGTTGTCCTGACTGACTTGTACACATCTGTACAACTTTGTTGCAATGTGGTTGTCAATTTGGACAGTGTATGCAAAATGTTAATAGTTTTTTGCCACACTGACGCACTTGCAAAGTAACAGCCGTGTCTATGAGCTGGCATCACCATTTTATGGAACTGCTGTAAAAAGAAAAGAGAAATTGTGAGCAGTTTTTGTTTTGCATAACTACTGACTTCCTTCCTGCTATCAGATCTATGAGTAGCACTAAAGCTTTTATTCCAAGCTTTCTGCTTCAATTTCCTTATTTTATTCAAACTAGACACACGGCATGTTACACAACAGGGCGTAGCTTCAGATATGCATGCAGTTTGATCTAAACTGCACACACAGATGTATTTTTCATTCATTTTAGTGGATGTTGGCTCTGTTGCAATGTTTATGCTCAGTTGGACAGTGGTCAACTGTCTCAAGTGACGCCATCATAAAAGGTAACACTTAATAGTTGACCAGACTATAGTTTAAGATTAACAAAGAAAATTGTGAAAGGTTGGAACACGATTCAAACTCCCTATAAAGGTGTACTTCAATTTAACAACAAAGACGGGCACATTGTGCTGTGTCCTCATTGCTCTTGATTTAGCATTTTATATGCAATGCATGTACTATTACAATATATAAGAAATGAACAGTTGACACTTTTTCAGTTTGGTCAGTCTAAATAATAAACGTCATTATCGTATTAGTTACACCGGTGGTGTCACTTATATGGTCCGGACTACCAGACCATATTAGTTGGTGGTCCGGTGTAGTGCTACTGTTATTGTTTGCCAATATTGATATTATTTGAAAAATTTAGTTTGAAGAGAAAAATAATGACGTCATTGAAAGCTACTTCTAGAGTAAAAATGTATGCCATGACAACCTCTGGTGTAGTATTTTGCCTTTTATAAATTGAAGTACTAAATACTTTTCTTCTTCTTTGCGGATCTTTGCTCACAGTGACACATTTAACATGCTAATGTTTATCAGTTTTTATTGCACCATGTAAACCATCTTAGTTGAGCATGTAAACATGAATATGCAAATAAGTACAGCTGAACCCGATTAATTTGATTTGCAGATATTTATTTCTTTACAAAAGTGTTGGACAAATAATAATTTTTACCTAATTATGGCACTTGAAAAGCATTGGATCACAAGTTATAACATTCATCCTGAAGGGTACATGATTATGAGTACCACATTTAATGTCAATCCATCTCATACTCCACGATTAACCAAAGTCATTGAAACATCCTCTTGGTATCATGAATGTCTGCAAAAATGATCCAGTCCAATAGACATTGCCAACCCTTGTGTACCCTCAAAACAAGGACAAAAAGATTTTAAAAAATCTATTTTTATCAATTAATACAACATGTTATTTTTAATAAACACTTCCTGGTTTGGTTCTAAATCTAAATCAATATGTTGTGGTACTTTAAGACTGCACAAAGCAGCTATTTAGAACTAATTACTTCCCTTTGCTTTGATGCGTATAATCGTTTTCCCGTGCGCAATTCATTTGTGCAGAGCTCAACTAAATTACTGTACAGTGCACACTATTTCTCAACCCCCGCGCAGACAGCGGAGACAGCATGGCGGCGTCTGATTCTAAACACCCAGGGAGGTGTTGTCCATTTCCGTTTGTATTCAACACTGTGGTCTGAGGGAGGATTGGGATGGGGAAGGGGGGTGTTGTCAGACCGTAACGGGTGACTGTGACCGTGACACCAGTTTCCTGTCTCTTTATTTCCCGTGCCCCCTGCCGCCACCCCCCTCTCATCTGCTCCCTGGTCAGCAGACGACAATAGCAGCGCTTTGACCATGCAACCAGGTTGAGTCCTTAATGGACAAAACACGTCACTGAGACACTCAAGACAATGAGCACAAGGCCCTGCAGACGCACAGCGGCACACTGCTTGGTCAGGCAGGCCCGGGCACATTGTTCGCCTTGAGTCACAGGCCTCCAATTACGAGCCTGTACCACCACTAAGCATTGTTGACCAATGCTGTTTTTGTAACAGCGGAGGTCAACAGTTTATGATTGGAGAATCGTCAGTGTGCTAGATGTTGTGCAATTATACAGGGATGGAAATACATTATTAATTGGTCCTTTTCATATTTTCATTGCAAAATTTGTTTCAAATACAGATTTTTTTTATTGCACAATTAGGGTAGCATCTTAAGGCTTTTTTGCTCCTTCCCAGCATTTATATGACGTGATGTTTGACTAAGAGCCTGTTTCTTTTCGGAAACTAATAGAATGTAATTGCACCCACAATCAAACCCAGGGTGTCTCCACTTTCGGTGTCCAAGGGCGCAGGTGTATCCGGGGCTACGGGACCACACACTCTGCTGACCGACAGGCCCTGGTCGCAGTGACCTCAGGGCGGGGAGTTGCTGCCCTTCCCCCACCCCCACCCCACTATCATTAGTCCTCACCACACGTCCATGCTGCTGCTGGTGACGGCCTTGGACAAACACTGCCATCTGAATCCAGTTAGAGGAGTGTAGCGCTTTTGCGGGTTAGCGTGCAAGCGAGCCCCCAGAGCAGAGCGCAAGCGAGTAGGAAACTTTAACTCACGTGTGGTCACTCCAACTTTGAAGCACCGCCGTCTTCAGAGGGGGAAAAAATGACAAAATTATTGAAACAGATGGAGCGGTGGGTCTGTTGCTGAAGAAGGGCTAATGGACATTAAATTATAGTGTTGTGATTCCTTTTGAATGAACTGGCGGTGAGGAGGTCTGCCTAGCTGCAGTAGCGATTATGGTAATTGTAATTAAACCATTTCACCCCCCTGTAATCTACTGTTATCATGGAAAAAAAGCCAGGCTGAGAGTGAAATATGAAACCTGCATATACTCTATTCCGGTTGCTACCTAGTTTTGATCAACACTTTCTAGGAACTGTGTCTTTCTAATGTTACTTAACTGTGAAAACTTGCCAGGCATAAAATCCACTATGTGTTGACACTGTAAACAGCTCACATAAGGCACAGAGGCAGCATTGGATAACTCTGGGCTTTGTCAGATTGCACAGCCGAGGTATTGCAGTATGATGGCAAGCTGTTCCCGTTCAATCCTGTCTCTGTCTCTGCTCTGTTTCAGTCAAGGTCAAAGTGTGCCTTACGCATTGAGGCAACTTTTGAAGACTTAAAGTCCCAAAGGGAGGACATGTCCTTATTTGTGCTTTCCCCTAGACTGGACTTTTTATCTGGAACTTGTCAGTGATCAGCTCAGCTATGTATGTTGGTTGTTTTGTGCCTAAGGCTATTGGTAGGAAGCAGGAAGTCTTGTCTACCAGTAAGTGACCTCAGCAAACTACTCTATCAAGTAAAAGGGAAGTAGGTGGGGACACATGCTCGGGCCTGTGTTTGAAGGAGGAGCCATGGTGATACACAGTTAGACTGTGTAGGCCAAGTCGGCTTTTTATCGCTATATGTTTCCTGTCTGACTCCACTTCAGTAAAGAGAACAGAGAGAGGAAGCAGGCAGAGTCTGAACAGAGTTATTTTTTACAGGATTTATTTCGAGTAGTGTTTTGATTTTTCCTTAAGTTACAATGGGACTATGTTGTTCTGATAAGCAGAAGAAAAACTTTGGGATGCTTACAAGTTTGAAAAAGGTGAGTTAGATTTGGAGCTGCTTTCATTGTTCTGCGGGAGTGTGATCTGCCATATAGAGAGTGTTTCATCCTAGAATAGATTAATTGATGCGATTCAAACTTAATTATATATTAAAATACATATTTTTCTTTATTATTAATTTAGATAGAGATTTTCCTGTTTGGTTTTGTCTTGCTTTTTAGGATTCAGGCCAGTGAGACATAACAGAAGGCATACTTTTATTAAATTAATTAAACCCCGTTTTGTGTTCATTTAAATGGTATTCATGTGTAAATAGCGTTTTGTCTTACACATAAGAATATCATTTACATTGATATTTTCTGAGACAATGACTTCAGTGTGCACCTATTTTGAATATTCAAACTTTGCATGAAGCATCTGCTCATCATTTTCTGAGAACCAACCACAATGAGTTTTTTAGTTCATGAAACTTTTCTGGGTTACCTAAGACAGGGGCTTGTTCAGAGTCTGAGCACATTTTGCTAACGTAAAAGGATGTATGACTTAAAACCATGCATTGAGTAATCTATTGTCCTGACACACTCATAGACTTGTCACCATGCTGTGTGTCTGAGCTGAACTGTATGACCGAGTGTGAGACTGACCATTGGCTCTGTGCCTGATTAATTTCCTACAGGTCAGAAAAATCCACTCTGTTCCGCTGCTTTAAAGAATCAATTACAAGTTCCTTTTGAATGTAATAAAGCTGTCTGATTCCAAGCCTACATTTTCTCTCTTTGATTTTTATGGACTGCCTCTGGCAGTCTGGGCCTTGAGTGCAGCCAATGCTTTGAAAGTGGTATTCAAGTTTCACAGTCAACTAGATGTTAGCCGTCTGCCTGACAGCTATTAGACAGCTGTTGGGATGAGAGAGAGTCTGGTTCAGCGTGAAGAGAAAAGACCCCATTGTAAGAAATGGAAAAAAATCCTGGCAGAAGAAAAAATCATGGCTGATGTTTTTTTGTTTCAGTGTTTAAAGACATTATAAAAACAGGAAATTACAATCACATTTTCTGGAAAAGGAATTGATTGCACTATTATCCCATTGTATTCATTATAGAGACTAGGATGTGGTTCGCATTAGTGCTTTGTTTTCTTGACAGGAAAAGCCATTTTAAAAAACACAATTTGCCCTCAATAGAAATTGTTTTAAGTCTAGCCTATTTGTGTCAATTTAGAGCTTCTCTGCTCTAGAGTGAGTGTGTGTGTGTGTGTGTGTGTTTGTGATTGATGTGAGGCAGAGTGTTTAGAGTGGGGACTACCGTGAGAACGATGGAGGAGGGGCCACGTGACTCTGTTGCCATGGCGTTCAGGTTGTCGTGCAATTGGTGGTACGCTGGTGGGCGGCAGACTGAAAACTCTCATGCGTGTCTCCCATCAGCTCCCTTTAGGTATTTTTTTTGTAATGCAGAGAACTGCTGCAGTGAGACAGGAAATGCACTGTTTTGGGAAAATATCGTCGACAGTAGCTGAAACTGAGAACAATGAAGGGTTTTTAAAATGATCTGTAATGATAATGGACTGAGCGGTGTGCAGAGCAGCTTATGGTTCTACTCCTACAATGTAAAGAAAATTAAAAATAAGATGAAAGACTCAAACCCAATCTGGTAAATGAATACCCATTTGATAAACGCTCTGGTGCTTTGAAGGCTCACATTGCGCAGGATGCAGTGTTGGATCTCTTCTGCATTACTGAGCAGGGGGAGCAGAATCGAGAAGGAGGGGAAGAAACAGGTGGAGAGAGAGAGAATTGGCTTGAAAGAAAGATATGGGGGGATTTTTCTAACTCCCGTTTTCTGCAGTGCTGTGCATGGCTCAGTATTTAGCAGGGGTGGGAAGCAGAAATAGAGAGAGAGAGAGAGAGAGAGAGAGAGAGAGAGAGAGAAACTCCGTATCAGCCTGTCTGCCACAGGGGATTCTACAGCTAGAGTGCACCCCCCTCCTCCTTCGCCTCTTCGTCTTTCTCCGTCTCTCCTTTCCCTCTTCCCTCTGTCTTGGAGCCTGCCCTTCCTCCCTGACTTGCTTAATCTGGGCTTGGGAAGGTTGGATTTCCCCCTGCATGTCACTGGATAACATTCGGATGGTAGCGGGAGGACAAAGAGATTCAGAGGGACGGACAGGCAGAGAGAACCAGAGGAAAGGAAGGGAAATATTGATTGCATACAGGGGGATTCCATTACTCTCGTCTGCGGTGGCTTGCGATCCTGGAAAAACAAAGGGCGACGCTATGAGGAGTCGCATTTGGCCATGGATGTAGGGGGATCCGCCACAACCCCTCTGTGGAGACTTCAGCTGGGGCATTTTTTGACATAATCGGGCATTGGAGAGAAGGAATTTGGTGGCACTTTGAGCTTCTATGTTGTAGCCCTGGGGGTCGACTCAGAGAGGAGCAAACAAGGCTTCTGCTGGGGAGCGCCAGGGGCTCGGCACCGCTCAGCACCATGCCTGAGGCCAACTACCTGTTCTCTGTGTCCTGGGGATACATCAAGGTGTGTCCCAGACCACAATATGCATGGATGGGACTCTTTACATTGCTATACAATGTAATGAATGTTTTATTTTTATGTGCAGCTCATGTAACGTTTTTCTTTTTTTTTATCTTTCCTCCTCCAGTTCAAGAGGATGCTGAACCGGGAGCTGAGCCACCTGTCCGAAATGAGTCGCTCAGGCAACCAAGTGTCCGAGTACATCTCCAACACCTTCCTAGGTGAGCACCACAGCACATATACACACACACACACACACACACACACACACACACACAGATCATCGAAGCATGCATTGTGCTGTCCCACAAAATGTAGCTGTCGTGCGAGCTGTAGTGTAAATGCAACATTCGTCTTCAGTAATAACAGCCTTATATGTGGCAAAGGTAGTGAGGTGCTAAGAAGTGGAGACACTCGTAGAAGGTCCGATCCAGCACTCTCAAACCAGTCTGATCTGGTCTGGAGAGAAGAGGCAGAGAGAGTTCCCTCTCTCTGACTGCAGAGAGAAAACGGAGGGAGGGTAGAGAGGTGTTGTTACTCAGGGAAGACTCCCCTCTGAAGAGATCAGGGGCAATGAAGTGAAGAGAGGGAGAATGCCTGTGTGCACGGGGTCATCAGGTCCAGTAAGCATTATTATGCATTATTCATTAGGAGGATAACAGTGTTTCCTCCTCTCTTAAAGGTAGAGTCAGCGATTCCAGAGAATGCTTGTACACTTTTCGTCATAATCTGTAAATATTTTCTCGCAATGTACTATATAAATAAAATGTATTATTACTATTATTATTATTATTATTATGTGCGTGAAAGAGAAATCCAGTGCTATTACAAGTTCTTGGCTCAGTAAACAGGCATATTGCTTGCTACAGTGGGCCCTCTTTGTTAGTAAAACCTTTTGTTTACACACCAGTTTACAGAGCCTAGGCTGTATCAACACCAGATTAGCGCAAACACAGTACGTACAGGTGGCGGATCGTGAGGAGATATTCACTGATATTGACAAAGGGATTTTACAAAAAGCGTTCTCGAGAATCGCTGAGTCCACCTTTTTAAAAGCCGCGCTGCATTTGTGACTCAGCCAGCAAAGCCAGTTCTGCCTCGCAGGGTTTTCCACCTTCCCATCCAACCCAACACCAGCACGCACACGCACAAAGACACACACGCACACACACACTCAGACAGCAAGTGTAGCAGAGACTACTGTAAAGCCCTGGCCTTGCTCTTAAACGAACCTCCACGTTCTCGCCTCAAGGGAGCACAAGGGAAAGAGCCGATTGACGCACGGTGGAGAAACTACACCTAACAATGGAAGTGGTGCAGTGCACGATGGCGCTGCTCAGGGAGAGGGGACCACCAAAGCCAGAGCGCAGACAGAAAACATCTTTTGAAGCTTAGTGGTTTTGTTGTCGTTTGTGCTAACACCTGTCAGGTGAAGTGAGATCATTTTCCTCCTGTGCTTTGTGGAGGTTAGCAGTGGACAGATTTGCTTTTGTTTTTTCTTACTGCAGTGCATGTGTTGCACACAAACAGACTTGGGGAGTCTTGCACTCACGCACGTCACGCTTCTTAGAGCATCACATGCACCAAACAAACCTGCATTTTAAGTCCGTCCTCCCTCAAAACATTTCGTCTTAATAGGAGCCAGCGTTCCACGATTCTGTGGAGTGTTACAACAACACAGCTCTGTTTCTCAGAAAGCCAGCCACTGGAGCCTTGTCAGATCTCATGACATCTCACCAGCGCTAAAGTTTTATCAACGTAACAAATTTATTTATTTGTATAATGCTTTCAAGTAACAGTTTGGGGCTTTTTAGCTGAAATAAATACATTTTTGGTGAACTGTAACTGAGGGATTGCTTGCTAATTTAACACCTGTCAGCTTTAATCGGTTGTCACTAAGGTGTGAGAGGTTAACTTGTGAGGTTAACCATGTTGATGTGTGTCAGCAACACAAGCCAGGCTTATCCAACATCCCCTAGCTTAGTCTGTTCGTCGCCATGCAACTTTGGTAACTTGTTTTATGCGTCTTCTCTTTCCATTTCCTCCAGACAAACAGAATGAGTTGGAGCTTCCATGTCCAGTCCCAAAGTCTAGGGAGAGGAAGAGGAGGCAGGGCCAGCAGCAGCAGCAGCAGCAGCAGCAGCAGCAGGGCGGGATGATGACTCAGATCACCGGGGTGAGGAAGGTCAGCCACACGCCCAGCATATCTGGAGGCTCTGCCAATCGCTTTGGGGTCAAGACGGACCAGGAGGAGCTGCTGTCAAAGGTAAGCCACGGGCCAATTAAAATGAAAAGAGGAAAAAAAACACAACAAAAGTTTAGGAATTGTGTGATGGCTGTGACACTTATTAACAGTCATCTTCTCCGCTCTCTAACAGGACCTGGAGGACATCAACAAATGGGGCCTGAATATCTTCAGAGTGGCCGACCACTCCCACAACCGACCGCTCACTTGCATCATGTACAGCATCTTTCAGGTCAGTGCCAGGCCGGCTTTTTCTCCTCACCTTCCTACAACTGCCACATCCTACATACACATGTGGCTTAAGCTGTCAGTTACACTACAGGAACTTCTGCTAGAAGCAATTTAGCACTTTTCTGGTTGTGAATCATCCTGGCAGGAGATGGCAACTTGCATTCATGTTCTGCTATTTTTGTAATATATCATTGACAATTTGCCTACATATGGTTTAAATATAGATTTTAAGGTCAGTTTAGTAGTCTGCTGGCTAACACAAAGAGATGCTTGAAAGTACGAATTACGTATATTAACACAAGGACTGTAGGGAGAAAACACTTATTGTATTCATTTCTTATTTCTCTTGCTTCTGTGTCACATGCAGGAGCGAGACCTGATGAGGACGTTCAAGATTCCAACAGACACCTTCGTGACGTTCATGCTGACCCTGGAGGACCACTATCACTCGGATGTGGCCTACCACAATAGCCTGCACGCCGCTGATGTAGCGCAGTCCACACACATCCTCCTGTCCACCCCCGCACTGGATGTAAGACATTTTCTCATGCAGAATTACACTACTTTTAGCCACGGATGTGTTTTTAATAATTTAAATTTTTTTCTTTAATAATCTCAAATTAACTTCTGGTTACTTACCTTGTTGACATGTCAAAAGCTTGGCACCATCGCCTACGCCTATTGTCTTCTCGAGCTGTTTATTATTACTTTAATGAGGTGACCGACATTGACGTCACCAATATTGGCATTCACCTGAAACTGCATGCCTGGGTGGATGACACATTAAAAGGATCGGCCCTCAAACAATTGAAGTCTTAATACCTTACCTTGTATGGCAAGTTAACAACCAGTGAAACTCATGGCTTTCTTTTTTTATTCTTCTTCCTCCTCTCTCTAAACGCAGGCGGTCTTCACCGATCTGGAGATCTTGGCGGCCATTTTCGCTGCAGCCATTCACGACGTGGACCACCCGGGAGTGTCCAACCAGTTCCTCATCAACACCAGTGAGTCCCACAACACCCACTTATTTAGTCTAGCTTTTCCAAATGGGCAGAAACGTTTGCACGGTTTAAGGGATCCGTCTCCAAACTATGTGGGTTGCATGGTTACTGGGCACCTGTTTAATGTCTCTCTTCCTGTCATTTCTCCCTCCTGTGTCTGTAGACTCTGAGCTGGCTCTTATGTACAACGATGAGTCGGTGCTGGAGAACCACCACCTGGCCGTCGGCTTCAAACTGCTGCAGGAGGACAACTGCGACATCTTCCAAAACCTCAGCAAGAAGCAGAGGCAGACGCTCCGCAGGATGGTCATAGACATGGTGTTGGCAACGGACATGTCCAAACACATGAGCCTGCTGGCTAACCTGAAGACCATGGTGGAAACCAAGAAAGTCACCAGCTCCGGTGTCCTGCTGTTGGACAACTACACTGACAGGATGCAGGTAAAGAGGCGCGCTTGAACACACACACACACACACACACACACACACACACACACACACAATGCAGACAGTCTGGTACGCACTGAAAAGATGCAAGATGTTAATTTTGTGTGGTCTTTTCCTTTTTTCTGTAGGTTTTGCGTAACATGGTTCACTGTGCCGACCTGAGCAACCCGACCAAGCCTCTGGATCTGTACCGGCAGTGGACAGACAGGATCATGGACGAGTTCTTCCACCAGGGAGACCGAGAGAGGGAGAGGGGGATGGAGATCAGCCCCATGTGTGACAAACACACAGCTTCAGTGGAGAGGACACAGGTAGAGGACACACGCACATCCGGCTTTAAAAATAGAAAGTAAATATTTTTGTGGTTTTTCATTTTTCACTAACGTCACATCTTGTTATCTTTTCTAGGTGGGATTCATCGATTACATTGTCCACCCTCTGTGGGAGACGTGGGCCGACCTGGTCCACCCGGACGCCCAGGACATCCTGGACACGCTGGAGGACAACAGGAACTGGTACCAGAGCATGATCCCCCAGAGCCCCTCCCCTCCCTTCTACACCAGTGACGGGGAGGGCGGCCCACACGGGGAGGTGGAGGGGGGGGCCCCAGCCAGTAAGTTTCAGTTTGAACTGACGCTGGATGAACAAGAAGGACAGGGTGGAGGCAGGGAGAGCCCCTCCCATCAGGACGGGTTGGAAACGTTAACGTGCGATGTCTCCCCGGCGGAGACATAGCTGAACTGATGGTGTTTCGGAGAGAGCGCAGCAGCTTATTGCTGTTTTTGGCTGAATTCATTTAATTGCAGTGGAGAAATCCTGCAATTTGGCTCTTTGGAGCTCCCTGGCAAAGAGGGCCTGGCTGAATGTGGGGCACCCCTGCAAACAAGGCTAGGAAACCCTGTGGGCAGTTTGTTTTTGAGCCCCCCCCCAGAAGGGAGCTGGAAGGGAGCAGCATCCGCTCTTTAAAGAAGGGACTACTGTCATAACTGCAGGGGCAGGGCTGAATATAAAAGGTTCTCACAGACACAGAAGTGGACAATATGTATCTGTGTACTGGGACAAGTAAATAATTCCAAAATTGCACTTCAGGACATTTTTTTTAAATGTTTATTTGGATTCTTTCTATTGTGTCTGGATTGGATGCCAGCTGGTAAAGTGTCCAACCATAACTACTGGTCTGCAAGTTATTTGTAACCCAGTGTTTTTTTTCTAACACTTAGTTGTGTGCCTTTTTTTTTTTTTTTTTTTTTTTTGAACAACCATGTCTTTTTATAACTGTTTTTATTTATTGAACACATTCATGTAGCTGTTATATGTATACGTTTTTCTACCAAAAAGGATATACTTGTCTTACACCGTCTTCCTAATATTCCTGCAATAGAATAAGCTTGTTCTCACATAGGCGTCCAGTGGATGTATTTCTTAAATCAGTTGACTTCCCAACACAATTTGCACTCTGTCATAGGACGAAAAAAGTGTGGAAATCATACGTAACTCAACCAAAATAACAGTTTAATTTCGATCTACTATGCTGTTTTTATTTTATTTTTTATATTCATTTAATACGAAATTCACTGATTCATAGCTCAGATTCCTTGAAAGTGGGAAAACCTTTTGTATTTTTAAGGCCAAAAACATCTAAAGAAAAACCTCCCAAAGATCCTGTAAAGAAAGCACTTTCACTGATGATTTCACTGCCACCTCGGAAAAGTGTGATCTCACACTTGAGGAGTCACTAGTGTAATGTATAACTACAGTAAGTCAAACTTTCCATCCAGAAGCCAAATTGATCCTTCAAATCTTCCTGGAGCTGAATGAGGAGTTAAGGCAAATTAAAAACAATTATTAATTCATTATTATTAATTATTCACCAAAAACCTCCTTTCTTGATTACTGTATAGCTGAGCTAATTCGATAAGGGAAATCTGCTTCCACCTTGTAATTCCCCATAATCACCTGTTGTGGTGAACGGCATTCCATGAATATGCTTTACACCATGACTCATTTGAAACTTTGAACGACTGTAAGACTGTGTGCACATTTAAAAATGACACCTATTCGCAATAGAATAATTGTATCTTGTAGTTTTTATCCCAGCACTTTGAATACGTCGACAGTTCGGCAGCTGGGTTGCTGATCTGTCAAACACTACCTTAAAGGTACCACATTGTAAGGTGCAACCTTCAGAATAAAGAAGGGGAGGCAATATTGTATATTGTGTCATTACATGATGTGCCCCCTGTTTGTGTGTGTGTGTGTGTGTGTGTGTGTGTGTGTGTGTGTGTGTGTGTGTGTGTGTGTGTGTGTGTGTGTGTGTGTGTGTGCGTGCGTGCGTGCGTGGTCACAGAGTTACAGTCTTGTTGCACCCAGCTGTGTTTTTAACAGTGTATTTATTATCTTATTCTTGTAAATGTTATTATTGCTATTGATTGTTAATATTCCCTATATATTTGTTATTATTTATATGCACTACCACTTGTCAAATCACAGTTTGACTGAACTTGTTTGGTGGTTCTGATTTTATTGTATTTAGCAAGCTACTTTGCTACACGACCGTAACATGAAGTTATGCAGTTGAAGTTTGACAGTTTGAAGGTTCTGTTTGAAATCCCTGCCGGAAACGTTTGTACAGTCGGATACAACAACGCTTCGTGTGAGGCGCAGAAAATAACTCTGGCTTTTTTTTTCTGGTGGATTATGAAGGCTGGACATTTTCTGCAGTATGTTGTGTACGGTGACGGGTCATTGTACGGCTGAAGGAACATTTGCTGAAATAGATATAACATTGTTGGAAATATATTTTTTCAGTGTATTCCTCACAGTATATGGTCAAATGGTGTATGTTGTGCTCAAAAATTGTTTTCTATCAGATGATTAATTAAAATGGGCATGTATTACAGAATTTGTGGTCTGTGTGTTTCATTGGATCAACTCCAATTAAATACCAATCAAAATAATCAGGGAAATACCACACACATAAACACACCCACACCAACACAGTATGATGATGTAAGCTTACACTACACGACTTTTCACGCGATTTGACAGTCGCAGACAATCTTCCAATGTCGGGACTGAAATCACAGGAGTCGTGCTGGAGTTGTGGCGCGCGCCCGTAATATATTTTGTATACCTGTATTTATACAGGTATATCCCATTGAGACCGAAGACTCTTTTGCAAGGGAGACCTGGGTTGCGTTCCGAATCGCATACTTTCTACTATATAGTATGTAGAAAAAAGATTTAGGATGTCCCGATTCTTGTGGCCAGATTTAGGATGGTTAGAATACCCGGATGGTCTACTTCATGCGGCCAAGATTGTTAGTGTTGAAAAGTGCATCCTATTTGGGCGATTCTGACCCACAATCCAGTGCGCACGTGAAGTGACGTAACATCGACGAAGCCTATAGGTCCATGTTATGAAAACAAACGGGGATGCGACGGATATAAAAGCAAGAGGCAAGATCAAGGCGCAATGTTATGATGAAATAAGAGAGAAAAGTATGTCCCAATAGTATGTCTACTGCATCCTAACTAGATTCTTTTTATCGTCGGATGTAGTATGTAGAATAGAAAAAAGAAAGAGTATGCGATTCGGAACGCAACCCTGTTTTCCTTTCCCACGTTACCATTCATACACCGATAGCAGGAAATGACGTAAACACTGTCACACTCTCGCATGCACCAAGCAGGACGCAGGAGGAGCGGCATTAGTCGCGACCTGTGTCCAACTGTGAGGCACTTATTTCGGACACTTTTTCCTAGCAGCCTCGGCTGGAGAACCAGGCTGACAGCCGCGCAACCTTTTTTTTTAAAGATTTTTTTTGGCATCTTTATGCTTTATTGACAGTGCAGAGAGACAGAGGTGAAATGGGGCGGAGAGGGGAATGACATGCAGAGAACGACCGCGGGCGGGAATCGAACCCAGGTCTGCTGCTGGGCCCGGCTCGGGGGGGGCGGGGGAGGGACGCCCTACCAACTGAGCTAAGGGCGCCCCCACAGCCGCGCAACCTTAAAGGCCTACTTCACTGGTTGGAATATGAAGGTGTATTGAACTCGGAGATCCTATTTAGTATAAATGTGCAAAAAAGAAAATTAAATCGGATCATCTTAGCCTGAGAAAAGGCAGAAAGAGTGTTTTATGGTCTCACTGTCTAACCCTACAGTTTCCTTCTTGTGACATCACAGTAAGGGTTAGGATTAACAGGACAGCTGGGCCAAGGGAAGACTGAGGGAAGAAAAACCTCATTCATTATATTATAATAGTTATTTTATAATGATAGAACGCTGGTTCCGTATGGGTGAAGTATTCCTTTAACACTTTACCGTCAAATTTAGGGTTAGGAGTTAAAGTTATTGGGGGACGAGATCAGCAAATAAAGCTGGTCAAATAACTAAAGGAAGTCCCCCGCTCGGAATATTATATTAACTTTTTTTTAATTAAATAATCACAATCGCGTTTGCGGAAATAATATTAATCTCAAAAGTAATCTAGTTGTAGGCTTGCAATATGAGACCCCCTGTCTTTTCAAAATCTCACTCTGTGACTGAAAACTAATGACTAGTTGTCTTCAGGTGTGAGTTGATTGTCTTTAGATGTAAGAGGGTTTCAGTCTTCAGTCTTTTCAAAGTCTTTTAAAAGTCCTCTAGTGTAAACCCAGCATAAATTGCGAAATGAATTTCTTCACAAATACAACCCTGCAATTACACCATACCAACTGATGTGGTTTTGTGTACGTCAAAGTTCCAGTTTTGCAACTTTGAGGGGGAAAACCAGGTGGAAATGACAGAAGGAGGATAACAATTGAATTCCGTCTTCAGTCACTTCCTGCCAGTGACACCAGTGAGTGACACGTGTTCCCTGTGATTTGAGTTGAGCACTGCCAGACACTGAGGCAGCAATGTAAACAGGAAAGGGTTAGAGATAGTGATGCTATGTGCGCTGCCCTCAGAGCATTCACTCTCCCATGGCCGTGAGCACCTTGACCCCAGAAGATAAGCATCTGGAATACGTGATCTGAACAAGAGGGCGCCCGCAAAGAACGGAGATGACTTATACAGATTTTAGTTTCTTAGTATGTTCAACAAAAGAAAAGATGACTAAAGATGTTAGACTGATCTTATCTCATATTCACTGGTCACATTGTGTGAAAGCTCCGTAGCTCTCCTGAAAATGTACTGGAATTTTAGTCTTTACGGTAATAGATTTTGGGGACACTCTTTACAGTTGACAAACCTTGATAAATAAACTAATTACTATACTATACTAAATATTAGTTTGCAGCAAATGTGCTGAGATGCAGATTCCTGCTTGCCTTTAGTCGGCCAGGTATTTCATTCTGGTCACCAAGGTTTCAAAAATCATTGTTACTTATATGGAAACTACAGTACTCAGGCCAGTGCTAAGATGTACTGACCTGAACTGTAGACCTACTGCATGTGTGAGATATAGTGAACAAATAAATAAATAACGGGTAAGATTACCTCTGAAGGTTTTTTTTTCTTTTTTTTTTACTTTGTTGATATCTACTAGGCAACAGGAAACATGAACTATGGTTCTATCCTCCTCCAGATAAGCAAAAGCGTGACAAGTGTTGATGGTAAACACACGGGCGGCAGACGAGGACCGGAGTTTTCCATGGTGGTGGTCCATGGCAATGGGCAGCAAGTTTGTTTGAAACTCTAACACAAGTCTTGTGGTGTGTTGGTGGCTGACGTCAGCAGACTGGCCCGGCCCTGTGCAGCAGTGTCTGTGAACTGCCTGCAGTGTTTAGCCCGGGCCGGAGGCTGCTGCTGCTGCCAGGGGATCCAGTTGACAGCCGCTGAACCTCCTTTCTCCACTCTACCAGCCAGGCACTGAAAGGGGCCAAGGCAAGAGAGGAAGAGAACCACTTCCAGCAAAACAAACCTGCTCTCTCCATATCCACTTTATAAAAACAAATGTCTTCCTGGAGTTTCTCCTGGCCAGCTGCTGTTTGTTTTCAGTTGGGTTGACAGTAAAGACTGAAGTCAACTGGGCAGCCGGTGGGAGGAATATACAGTTTAATGTGGGCCATTCCAGGATAATTCAATAGCGGTCCAGACGTGTGTGTGTGGATGGCAAAGATCAGCTCAGAGTGGCTGAGACAGATGGGTAAGGAAGTGTGCTAAAAAAGACAGTTCTTCCCCGCTCTTAAGAAAATGATGAATCTGGAAAAGATCATATGAGGCAGGCAACTTCCTCTATGGCCTCTTGTGTCTGTGTGCGTTTGCGTGTCTTGCATTGCGTGGACTCGTGGAAATGACAATAACAGGATGTGTCCTTCCCAGAAAATGTCACAAATCATCTAGTTATCAAACATAGCGGCAGTCATCCTAGATATGCCATTGTTTCTCTCAGCGCGGATTTGTCTTTGCATGCAACAGTCTCAAATATCTTCGGATACCTAGAATGTGTATGGCATCAGTGCAGTGCTGTAATCCACAGAATGAGCAAAGGCATGAGAAATGTCAAAACACAGCCGAAACGTGAGACGTGAGCTTAATTTCTGACCTTTCCATGAGGGGAAAAGGGGACTGCATGCCTGCAGTGTACTGATATAACTCACAGATAGATATGTTGACTGATAAGCATATTATGGTAATTATCTGTGACAAATGCCTTTGTTCTGATGAGCTTGACTAATTCCATGGAAGTATATATGCTATTGTTTGATCTACACAATTACAAAATGAGTGGGTCCTTGGACATTATAAGCCTGTGTGTAATGTACTTGTCTGTGTCAAATCACATTCATCATGATGCATTTTAGGACATGGCACCAGCCTCACATTTGTGCTGATTCCTCGGGGGGCATTCAGTGTGCAGCCGGCCTGGAATCGTTTGGACATGGAAGGGAACATCCCTGTGGGGACGCAGCGGCACACAAGAACACACTGTTTGTCAAAAACTAATAATAAAAATAACAAATAACCCCTGGGATCATACATGCACACTCAAATATGTCACAGTGAGGAACATGCGTGCTCACACACACACACACCAAAAAAAAAATGGTGACATAACAGAAGAACAGATGTGACACCCACTGCATATAAGAGGGGGAAAAGGGAAAAAGCAATAGTGCATATTGATTATGTATGCAGAGATGAGTAACCGGAACCCATCCAGACAGTCGGTAAACATACTAGTTTCATGACAAATCTCTACTATTGCAATAACACAGAATGTTGGTTTTGTCACCAAATGATGGTATTTCTCTCTGAAGAAAGATTAACATTGAGTGTAAACCAAATCACATTTTGTTTAATCCATGTGACCTTCTCTTGATTTTGCCCAGATCGATAATTGTCCTCATCTGACATTGAGACAGAGAGACAGAGAGTGAGAGAGAGAGAGAGAGAGAGAGAGAGAGAGAGAGAGAGAGAGGGGCTCTCTCTCTGCTGTCAAAGTGAGCGAGTGCGTGGGTGGAGTTGTTCAACATGGTGCAGAGTTATGGTAGAGGGAAAGCAACTGAAAGTGAGATAAACAGTGGGGAGTGACACACATTATGAAAATATCAAATATGCCACATCTATAGAGGTGGGACAAACACAACCTTTATCGCTGTGCAGCGCATGGCGACCTCCTTCAAAGGTCATAGAAGGCTTTGATCTGAATATGAGATGGGAGTTTTATTGTTGCCTTGTTGTTCTTTGTCACCAAAACACACACACACACACACACACGCACACCACACACACACACCACACACACACACACACACACACACACACACACACACACACACACACACACACACACACACACACACACACACACACAAACACAAACACACACAAACACACACACACACACACACAGTTCAAATAAATGGTCACTCTTGATCAACACCATTTGTAAATAGCACAGCAGGCTTTGACTTAACAAACAACATGTGGCAGCACGGCTGACATGACGTGTTGTTTTACAGTTATATTGTTGCTGAATGTTTCCAGCTCTTGGTTTATTATGCATCAGCAGCACACCACTTTATTCCACAACAACTTTCTCTGAGAGGATGTGAAATTATAACACGTCTGGTGCTTGCCTGGAAGACACCTTCAGTGTTACACACAGTAAACTGATTGTTTCCCTCTTCTACTGAAACTGTTATTATTATTTTCTTGTCATCGTACGAGAGATGAGATTAGTCAGAGTCCTGTTGTTGTCTGGTTGTTAATTCCAGTAAGGATCTGAGTGCGTCGTCACAGTCTGCGAGCACTGCCCCAGCTAGCTTCCTCTGTATCACCATAGCGATAAGGCCCCAGCGTTTCCCCCTCCATCCTGACCGGTGCAGACAGCCTCTCTATAACCAACAGACACTGCCCTACACGTGGGCAAAAGGGGCTCCACCAATGTGGGCCTGGCCGCACATTGCTCCATGTAGAACTGATGCAGGATGCAGATATGAGGGGCTATTGTGACTGGGCTGTCTGAGAGCAAAATGTGATGATGGACAGATAGCTCCTTCTTGTAAGTAACACTGGTGTTTGTTTGTGAGTAGAAATAAAGGAGCAACATGTCCCTTTGTGCCTGCATAAGTTGGAATGTGTGCACCATGAACTAAGGTGAAATAACTAATAGGCTACAACAATCTCAATTCTCATTCCTAGACAATCCATTTCAAGTACAAGGCCTGCAGGTAAAAGTACAGCATTTCCAGCAAAATCTGTGTATCGTCTATCACTTTATACGATTATTACTGATGCATTGATGCTTGTGGTATTAGTTGGTGTAGCTTGTAGGGAGGTACATTGTTGAAACAGATAACCAATAGTAATTGAACATTTTAAATAGTTTTAAGTAATGTTTAATAATTTAAAACAGTAAGTTCAGAGTTATGTAATAAATCAATATAATGGATTTTTGTGTGTAAAATGTTATCTGAAAAGTAACTAGTAACTTTAGCTGTCAGATAAAAGTAGATAAAGAGTGCAATAATTCACTGTAGTGGAGTAGAAGTTAAATAGCATACAATACAGTACAGACCCGGAAAAAAATTAAGAGACCAGTCTGGATTTTTCTTCAATCTTCATCTCTACATTACTTATTGAAAATGCTCTTAATGACAATATTCTTATTGTGAATTTGGTAGAAATGTTGTCAGTAGTTTATAGAATAAAACCCAAATGTTCATTTTACTCAAACATATGCCTCTAAGGAGTAAAACAAGAGACACTGAACATTTGGAGTGGTCTCTTAATTTTTCCCGGGGCTGTATACTCAATTCAAGTACAGTACAGGAACATCAAAATTGCACCGGGGTACTTTGGAGTTGCCACTGATAACGTATGAAGGCTACATACTGTATATGCTGTGTTTGCATGACACACAGATATCGGACGATCTATAAACAGTGTGTGCAGTGCTGACATGTAAATGTATACTGAGGGTCTCACAGACGGGCCTACGTGCAGATCAGAGTGCCACCGGAGATGCCATGCCAGGTCTCCACTCTACCATGTCACTCAGTCTCATTAAAGGCCTGGAAGCAGCTGGACAGTTTCCCTTTCTCTGTCTGTCTCTGTCTGTCTGTCTCTCTCTCTCTCTCTCTCTCTCTCTCTCTCTCTGTCTGTCTGTCTGTGTCTCTCTCTCTCTCGCTCTCTTTTCTTTTTCAGTGTTTTTCGTGGTTGAGAGCAAAAACCACACATGAAAGAGATCAAGCATCAAACCTTTATCTGCCTGCTTCGATTGCAAGGAGTGCACACTGAGGCTATTAGCAGGGGATGGAAAATGTAGTATATACCAGGGCAAATGTGAGATCTTTATTTACTTTGAAGTCACGCTCACACTGGGGGCCCCTAAGGCCAACATGTGTTATCAATACTCTCACTCTCTGCTTGACGCACAACTATTGATGACCGCACCGAGGGTAATGGAAACTAATGCTAAAGTTTGGTTTTAAAAGCTGATTAAAAAGGCATTTTTATGAGAGTCCAGGGCTTCTAAGGTCATTGTGGTCTAGGGAAGGATTTTCCCTACAAACTTTTTTGGTGATACGTACAGCTTTTTTTTATTTTTTTTTTACCTCAATTGCACCAAAAGGGCAAAATGTTAATAGGCTACGGGTTATGGATGTACAAGTATACATTCATTTAGTTTGGAAAATAAATTCTGAAAGATGTCATCAGTCATCAGTTCAAAATCATGAGCAATTGTCATAGAATTTGAAATCTTGTCTGTAATATAGTCAATTATTTTGCAGTGCAGCGACGACACCTTGTGGTCACATGGGGAATAACCACAGTGCGACTTCACGTGCAGTAAGCATGCGTCGCCAGCGGGCGTCGCTTTGAGCCGCGCGCTGCCTTGACTGCACACAGGCAGCCAGCAGGAGTCGTCAGCCAAAGAATTTCTGCTACAGCTGATTCGGTCGCCATCTTTGTCGCGAACATAAACAACACCAGCGAGTCGCAGTGGCGTTTGAAAAAACACCGCTGTCGTCGATAAGGAAAGCCACTGCCGTCTTCCCGCTGCAGTGCTGACCTTTTCAACGGGACGTGACGGCTGAGTTGGTCCACTGAGCCGCCGTGTCAGTCCGGTAGGAGAGCCCCGCTTGTCAAGCAGCAGCTGCAGCTGCAGCAGGGTCGTCAGCTGATGTTCAACACTGCTTGTAATGTAAACGGGTTGTTGTGCGCGCGAGCATGATGCCATGACAACGGTGCAGCTGTCAGTAGCGCACGAGACGTTTTAGAGATTTGACCTCGATATCTGTCTGCTTTTTTATTTATTTATTAGGCTAATTATTCTACTTAAAACGGCAAAGGCAGACCTCGGTGTTTAAACCCTGCACCGCTAACATTAATAACACTCAGTGCGCTGACGGCCACTGACAACTGCTAACCAACCGGGTCGTATTATGTAAAGAGAGATTGCTTGTGTGTTACTCAACATTGGTCTCGGTTGTGAATAAAGCTTACCTGTTTTGTTTCTCACAGAGATGGAGGTCCGGTGTGGATTTCCTGAACGGGAGGGAGCGGGGGTTTAAAGAAAGGGGGTGGGGGCGGGGACGGAGGGCAGCAGAGGGGCCTTGCTGCACGTCTGCCCGGGGGAGATGGACCAAGAGTACGAGAGACGACTGCTGAGGCAAATCAACCACCAGAACCTGCCGACAGAGGCCCGCCTGTCAAAGGTGAGTTTGTTTGACAGACAGTGCTTGTTTATGGAGCAGACTGACGGTGTTTGCACATGATAGCTTGGCCAGTGTTAATCCCCTGTGAAACTGATGTGGTTGTAGGCTATAATTCGTGTCTCGGTATCCAGACTGTAGCCTAATGTAAGAGCAAGGGTTAAGATTGAATTTGTATTTATTTATTATTTACAGGCCTGAGAAACCCATTAAGATTACAAATATATTTTTTCAGAGGAGACCTGGCCAAAACAGGCAGCAGCAATAGCATAATAAAACATATAGGCTAGTAGTTAGGCTACAGATAGAAAACACAAGAGGAAAATATGAATACAACTAAACTAATTCTTATTACAGAATATCAATTTAAATGAGCCAGTATTGCAACAATGAACATTATTAACATTGACACCTTATATTGAGAAGCCTGCCTCCATTTCTTTCATTTTGTCTTAAAGGCTAGATTAATTAATTAAGTTTTAAGTCATTCAGCAGTGTATTCCATGCAGAGGAGGCAGAGTACACAGAAGCCCCTTTTCCCTGTTCTGTGTGGACATTTGGGACAGCAAGCATAATGATGTCCTTAGAACTGAGAAAATTCTTCTCTGCTTTTTCAAAACAGTTGTTATAACTCTGCTGATTTTGTAAAATATTTTTGCCGTCTCTCTTTGGTCCTCCCAGTGTGTAAGCGCTACCTGCAGTCCTGTCAGTGTCAAATCAGGAGACCGTTACATCCCCACCCGCGCTGGAAGCAACTGGAGCATCAACTTCCACTATGCCAATGTGAGCAGGCAGTCATATCATTTAAGTTTATTTTTTTTACACTGCTCCTACTAAAATACATCTAGGTATCACATGTACCTGTACCTTTCCCTATTTTCTCTGCAGGAGAACTGTCAGTCCCCAAATCAGAACCATAAAGCAAAGGATGCCAGCGCAGACTCAAGCAAAGGTCAGACATGTGTACTACTTGTTACATGTGGAGTCAGTCAATCAGGTGTTGAATGCTCGTTGTCAACCTCAGTGAATACCTCCTCACGATCCACCACCTGTCCTGTCCGTACTGTGTTTGCGCGCTGAAATAAAATCCGGGTAGCCAGCCTAGGCTCTATAAACTGGTATGTTAACAAAGGGATCCCAACATAGGTAGCAACTTGACTGTTTACAGAGCCATGGCTTTGTATTAACACTGGATTTATTTTATCCAGCAGACACACCACACCCAGGTGGTGGATCATGAGGAGATATTCACTGATTTTGACAAAAAGCTTCATCCAGAATCGCTGACTCCACCATTAATCATCTAATTAAAAATGTGCGTTATTATATTATTATTATTATTATTATTATTATTATTATTATTATTATTATTATTATTATTATTATTATTATTATTATTATTATTTCCCTATGCTATAGTATATCTGAACCACCACTTTGGTTTCCCCCCTCCTCCAGATGCTGTGGCCTATGCTGCCCTGTTGAGGAATGAGCTACTGGGGGCGGGGATAGAGACCGTGCCTGACCCTCACACGGACGACCGGAGGCATACGGTCCTCTCTCAAGACTCTCACAGCCTTTTTAGGGTAAGATTATACAACAAATGAATCAAAAAATCAGATAGTGTAAACTGTGTTTGATTCCTAACTAGTATTGTGCTTTGTGTGTCTGTCCTCCGCAGTACACTGTCCACACAAAGAGAGTGCCTTTTGATAGCGATAATGAAGTCTCACCATACTCCCTTTCACCGCTCAGTAACAAGAGGTAAGACACGGCGGCTCACATGCTGGCACATTGAATTGTAAACAGAGCTTTTAAAAAATATGCCGTTGCATAACGCTTCTTCCCTGACCCCCTTTCCACTTAGTCACAAGCTGCTCCGCTCCCCTCGTAAACCAGCCCGCAAGATCTCCAAGATCCCCTTCAAGGTGCTGGACGCCCCCGAGCTGCAGGATGACTTCTACCTCAACCTGGTAGACTGGTCGGCCGGCAACTTGCTCAGTGTGGGCCTGGGAGCCTGTGTCTACCTGTGGAGTGCCTGCACCAGCCAGGTCAGAGAAGGGCCGGCCGAGTTTTTATTTTATTTTAATGTTATTTTATCATCATACAATGATTCAGACCACCAGATAGCAAAAGCATTTTTCACAACACTGACAATGGTGTTCACCGTCCCACCCTAGTACGAAGCAACACATGACAACATACATTTAGATGTCCTTGCGTTTAGGTTATCCAAGAAGAGAGAGATTTTTTTTTGTAATAATAATGAATTTACATAAATTATCCCCAAAAAAATAACATATACATAAATATGCAAAACATATATACATACTTCATACACATACTGTACATACGCAATGAAGGGGAAATAAGATAGGTAGAGTTTTTTTCATGGTAGTGAAGGAATGTAGTCTGTGTCTGACTCGCACAAAAGAAAAGTGGAATTGTAGTTGTAAATGTGTCTGATTTGTGGCTTTCTTTCTTCACAGGTGACTAGGTTATGTGACCTGTCGGTGGACGGAGACTCTGTCACATCAGTGTGTTGGAATGAGAGGGTGAGCTCAATCTACTGCTTATTATTTGTGACAGTAGTGTGTTAGTAGTGTAACTGATTGTCAAAGAGAAAATAATGCATTTTGACACTGGCTCTGGTCCCATCAGGGGAGTCTCGTCGCCGTTGGAACCCACAAGGGTTACGTTCAGATCTGGGACGCAGCAGGAGGCAGGAAGCTGACCAGTCTGGAGGGTCACTCAGCACGTGTAGGTCAGTCACACAACTGCTCTGCTAAAGCTCTTTGAGATTGCCTTTTTGTAAATGCCTCTGTAAACCCAAATCCTTCTTATTGTGTAATTCGGCAGTTAGTTGCATGATAATAAGCAACAATATCAAATAAAAAATATTGTCATTTAAGTGTGATAAACTTTACAGAAATTTGGTTTAGATGAGGCGGGCTATGCTTTGGTTCTTATGACACAACACGTAATTTGAACCAATCACTGCAGTTCACTGCCCGATCGTTCTATAAAAACAATGACCGTTGCCATAATCACCGTTTGACATGGCCATGCCCACACAGTCCTGTCAAACGATCTAGACAGTAAAAAAAGTTTTTTTAACTAAGTTTTATAATATTTATCACCATTTATTTTCAATCAGATTTTTGTAAAAGCTCATTGATACACCCAATTCAGATTCAGGGTGTATTCACACATGCTGTGTTTAGTTCGGTTGAAACGAACTCAGGTGCACTTCCACCTTCGGTGCGCATCTTTCAGACAGGTGTGAATACAGCAATCGCACTCGGGGGCGGACCAAACAAACGCTCCGAGACCCAGCTGAAGAGGTGGTCTCGATGCGCTTCAAAACGCACTCTGCTGCAGTTCGTTTGTGGTGTGAATTTGGCCGGACTCGATCCGACCCAATTGCAGGAAGCACTGCGCCTTTTCTTTCTTTTCTTTTTTAATAAATCGCCATCAGCTTCACATTATGGGAAAGTGTTGTTGTCGCCATTGTTAGGAAGATTAGTTGTGGTTTGACCGGGCGAAAATATTACATTTGATAATGACGCGTGCGGCGTACACATGCTGATATGTTCAGCGATCAGATGGAGAGGAGCGTCTCCCGTAGCCTACAGTGCCAACAGGTTCACGCTGCGCTTTGCATGAAGTGTGTGTTTTTATTGACTCGACGTCATTGAAAATGAGGGTCACCCCTCAATTGGTCTCTCGAGGATAAATAAAAGTTAAATGAAAAAAAAAATGAAAATGAATTGTTCTTCCCAACGGGACCGTCAATACTGTCCCTGTGTCAGTTTGGTGCTGAACTGCGCCGAACTGACACCCAGCTGATACACAGCTTAATCAGCTGTGTTTCAGTTTGAGCCTATTCTTCACGCGAGCCGCGCGTCCAGCAGCAAAAATACAGTAAAAATTATGTTTCACATCGTAGGCTAGAAGCCACATAACGTGGCATTGTCATAGGGCTACATATTATAACCATATGAAACAACAATAATTTGATGTTTTTCTTCTTTATTTATAGGCTAGATGTAGGCATTTTTATTATTTTTAACCCCATATTATAACAATGATAAATTCGCAGTTTTTACTTCGTTCTTCCTGCTTCTCTCCACCCCAGAATGTCTGTCCAATGAATGAATGACCTCAGATCACGTGTGGTTTTGCTTCGTAATGCTGGTTCACTTGCAAAAGGGGCAATATGAAAGTGGACCACACCAAAAAAAAAAATCGAAATTCTATTTGGTCTGGACCAAAGCAAGTGAACTAGCGGACTTTCCATGTGTGAATACACCCTTAGACTATTTTAGACTAGGTTTTCACAGGCTTTAAGCACAGTAAAAGGAAGTTCTCCTGACGAACAGAGGATGTGAAAATATTTTTGTTTGGCAGTTTTCAAAAGCACTTATTATTTTCATGTCAAGAAAGGCCACACTCTCTTGACAGCCTCAGTGTAATGTGAGAAACTGCTCCTGTGCTAATCTTCGTGCCCAAGGTGCCCTGGCGTGGAACGGAGAGCAGCTGTCGTCGGGGAGTCGGGACAGAGTGATCTTACAGCGGGACATCAGGACGCCCCCTACTGCTGAGAGGAGGCTGCAAGGTCACCGGCAGGAAGTGTGCGGTCTGAAGTGGTCTCCGGACCACCAGCACCTCGCGTCCGGAGGCAACGACAACAAGGTGAGCCCTTTTAAAAAACGTACCTTGTGACTTAAAGCTGCAGTGCGTAAAGGCAATGGGCGTTTTCTACAGGACAGAAATGGAATATAATATTCATAAGTATGTTTTGATTAGTGTATATTTGCTGGAAAATAAATGTTTTTTTATTACCTCAGAATGAGCGTTTAATACCTTCACAGGAGTGGGGCGTGCCGACATGTTGCACTGCCATGTTTGTACAGTAGCACAGAACGGACAAACATTACAACCTTATGCGTTTTTATAGAAAGTGGGTGTCTGCTGGAAATTTAGCTGGTCAAACACTTTAGAATAAATAACTAAATACATCTTTACCTCATCACTTCATATTGTGGAAAAAGGACTTGATGAGCTTGCAAAGGTGGATGATGCCATCTTTAGTAACCAGCTTCCTTTCCTTGATGGCCACCGTAGCTTCTGTAAATTCTCCGAACAGGAGGGATAGCAACGGCGTGTTTTGCTATTTTGATTATTCACCTCTAGATGACGCTAAAACACACCTTTACACACTGCACCTTTAACAAATCCTGCGCTAACTTTAGTACTCTGCGGTAGTAAAAAGGTGAACACATTCAGGATTCCTTGCTGTCTCCTGGCTCCACAGTTACTGGTGTGGAACAGCTCCAGCCTTCTCCCTGTGCAGCAGTATGGAGACCACCTGGCAGCA
This sequence comes from Ammodytes marinus, assembly GCF_949987685.1. Classification (NCBI taxonomy): domain Eukaryota; kingdom Metazoa; phylum Chordata; class Actinopteri; order Uranoscopiformes; family Ammodytidae; genus Ammodytes; species Ammodytes marinus. The sequence goes on along the minus strand of NC_137213.1, from coordinate 23,612,830 downwards.
GTGAAGGCCATCGCCTGGTCCCCTCACCAGCACGGGCTGCTGGCCTCAGGGGGAGGCACTGCTGACCGCTGCCTGCGCTTCTGGAACACACTGACGGGTCAGGCACTGCAGAGCACAGACACAGGCTCACAGGTCTGCAACCTGGCATGGTCCAAGCACGCCAACGAACTGGTGAGAAGGGAGACAAACACACACAGACACACACACACACACACACACACACACACACACGTTTGAAGAGCTATACTTGTGAGGACATTCACTCATTGACATAATGCATTCACTGCATACATGAAAACTAATTGCCTAACCCCAACCCTTAAACTTACTTACTAACTTAAACCTTATTCTAACCAGAACCTTAAAACATAGTCTTTATTCTCAAACAGCCCTTTTAAAGGTCTGTCCGGAAGTAAGAACTAGCCAAAATGTTATTATTGGTAAAAATACATTTCCTTCTGAATACAGGAATTGTTATTAATAAATGAATGAATCACATCTTTGTATGAAAATGATAGGCTGCATATTGTGTGAACGGATGACATGGTCAGAAAAGTGAACAAGTATTATACTCTCAGAGTAGTAGGACAGTATGAGGCAAACATTATTATTACCATGTTTTGTGTCTATAAAAGGAATGTTTTGTAAAATTTTGCCAGGGCAATATACCCTTATATTTCATACAAATGTACAGTACCACATGATTCCATACAATATGTCAGGAATATAAATCTACAATATGTGCTTTTAGCTTATTGTCCTCCCCTTTTTTTCTTTACAGGTGAGCACACACGGCTACTCTCAGAACCAGATCCTGGTGTGGAAGTATCCGTCTCTCACACAGGTGGCCAAGCTGACTGGACACTCCTACAGAGTGCTCTATCTGGTAAGGTCATTCAGTGTCAGTGGAACCAGTCAGCCAACTCATTCCTGCTTGTGGTTTCTGAAAGGCACAAGAAGCATTCACACGTCCAGTGTGTTCATATACTGTATATCCAAAGGTGGAGGACTTATTCAGATGCTCAAACAATATACTTGGATACATGTTATATTTTTAGCGTTATATCATTGTTTGGTTACAACTGATACATTAAAGTACAGGTGGCATTTCAATGTTGTCGCTAGTGAAAGCGGAGCAATTCCTCCTTCTTATTCGTTGGAAAAAATTGCACTTGACTACAGGGCAATTGTAAGTAAAATGTATGCAGCATTTTAAATGTCTTAACATGTCACGTCATCGTTTCACTAGATGTTCTCTCTGTGTCCTCCGTTCTCAGGCTGTGTCCCCCGACGGGGAAGCCATTGTTACAGGAGCAGGAGACGAGACACTACGTTTCTGGAACGTCTTCAGTAAGACACGCTGCACAAAGGTACTTTATATTTATCACGCACATACACTGCGATCCTTACATCAATTTATATGAGACCGTTCCCCGCCACCCAATATATCCGATGCGCCATGCACGCAACACACATTTAAGAAAATGTTGGGGTTCTCCTTGGTCTGATATGGAGGTGGTTTGCTGCAAAATTGTCCGGATGAAAATATTAAAGAACAATCGGATACAACTAGGCCTAGGCTCCAAAACCCAAACCCGCTTGCATATAGACGCAATCGTGCCTTGGCCCGGATGTTTTGGATCATTGTGAGTACCAGCCTGATACGAGTCGGGAGGGGAGGCAATTGTGCTTTGGGCACGGTATACGGGGCAACTTTGCCTAGTATGAGTGCACTCTAAGATTCTTTGAAATCAACCCTCTCCTCTCAGACGAAGGCAATTATGGATTCAATAACAGTAAGGCACCTTTGAATGTTTTTGACACCATTTCATTTCTTTGTCTTTGTCCCAGGAATCAAAGTCAGTGCTGAACCTCTTCACCAGAATACGATAGTGGTGTCAGAACTGGTTTCAGGTGGAGCCTACTGAGCTGAGGTCCCCAACAATGCTCTCATCTCGTCACCATCGCTCAGTGCACCAGCTGCAGTCCTTTCTCAAACCTACATTTTCTACACAGGACTCAGTCCCAACCTCCAAACGGCAACTGCCGTCCCTCAAAGACATGTCACTGATCAAAAACACAAACATTTTATTGTCAGTACACATCGCTGCATAAAAAAAAGTCAGTCTTGTTTTGTTTTCTGTTGTGGATGTGATGAAATTGTTTTTATTATATATTAGCAGAAGTATACATGTACAAGAGTTCAAAAGATATATAATGTCATCATGACGTCACATTTTGAAAAGGCTCTGCTTTGTAACTGAGAAGAAGGAGTCTGGCTCTGATGTGTGTGTGTGTGTGTGTGTGTGTGTGTGTGTGTGTGTGTGTGTGTGTGTGTGTGTGTGTGTGTGTGTGTGTGTGTGTGTGTGTGTGTGTGTGTGTGTGTGTGTGTGTGTGTGTGTGTGTGTGTGTGTGTGTGTGTGTGTGTGTGTTTGTATGTCTGGGAGGGGGGGATTTATATATTTTGATAATGTGTGACTATGAATCTCCGAGAGCAGTATACAACAGAAGAGAAACAATAAATAAGTGAACACTCAGAAACAGTTGCACATGCAGCTGTAAACAACAAACTGTTTATTGGTGTTTTGTCTGTTTGTCCGATGGATCCATACCATACGCCAGCATAGCAGGAAAGGCAGTTTGACACTTTTTTCGGTCATTTTATCCTGCTTTAAAAGTGACGAAGGTAGTTTATATATATATACTGTATATATATATAAAGAAACATTTTGCACAGAGGTCCAGTAGTCCTAAGAACAGCCCACTTAATCTGTGTTTTTTCCGCTTTGGTTCAGTCCAAGTATCACACTTTATTATAGTCCAGCTTCACCTGTCCAATTGAGGTAATCTAGTATCCAGAGCCCTGCAGGCCCCGGCAGAGCAGAGAAAACTCCTTCACGATCTCTTTAACGCGGCGCTTGTTGGTTTGCTCCCTGGAAGAAGGAAAACCATGTCAGTGGAATACAGTGTCACTTCGGCACAGATCCGTCATACAAGTCGATCATTTGGAATGAGGAAGTACATTATTTCCTGAACTGAAAGTCAAGGCAACGTCCAGTAATTTAAAAAAAAAACGTAACACACACAAATGGTGCAAAGTGGGTATCCCTGTGTTTTTTTAATTAGTGTTAATCAATAGCATTTATTTTCAAGCTTCAAATCAAAAACTTATTTTCAAGTATATAAATGTCTTATAATATTAAAGCTTTTCTCCATCACATGAAACCATTGGATACCTATTTCCAAGTAAATGAAGGTTGGTATATTCAATCCATCACCAAATGAGTTGACACAAAGTCTGTTCAGCTTATCAGCTCCACAAAACTCGGTAAAGCAGCATTTTTACAAACAGGCGCAGCAGCTCAGAAAAATCCCAAAATGCTCACAAGAAATGTTTCACTTTGTTGATGCTACTGCTAAGAAAACACCTGGACTTACCTGTTGTAATAACTCAGAATTCCTCATGGGGGGACAGAAGTTACGCACAATAGCTTTAAAAAACTGCCAAGATATGGAGATGTAATAATGAGACTGTTTTGTAAATTCAACATTACACAACTGCAGGTTTGACCTTATGATTTGATGGGGGGTGTTTGATGTTTGAAACACCAGCATGTTTTCTTCTGTTTGTTTGACTGTAAGAAGATTGACTTGAGCAGGTAAATGATTACCTCAGAAGCTGCTGGCTAAAGATGTGTTTCTGCTCTGTGGAGACCTGGGCGGAGGGGAAACCTGGGGCCTGCAGTGTTTCTTTGAGCCACTGGGACAGCAGTGCCGGACAGTGTCTGTTCAGACTCAACAACACCTCTGAGAAATGCTCTGTCAGGCTGCGAGGTGAGCCGCCTCCTACCGCCTGAGACGAGGAGCAAAACAGGCCTTATGCAACAGTGTCCTAATTCAAGACAGTTTGGAAAAATGACACCAAATTTTAGGAATAACATCCAAGTTATGAAGGGCACTCTCATCCTATCTCTATTGGCTGACTCACATGGAGTATGGTCTCTGTCAGGATCTTTCCATCCCTCTGCAGCACTTCACCGAGCGAGGGCATGTCTTTGCAACGTGGCAATAGCTCAGTCTGTAATGTAGAAATAAACAGGAACCTATGAGGTACTGAGTTGAAATGAAATCTAAATCACAGCCGACAAGTTGGACGACGCATACTGTATCTCTGCCTCAACTTACAAAGAAAAGACTGGCAGCTTTTACTGTGGGAGTCTCTGGGAACTTCAGGGATAGGATCCCTGGAGAAATCAGACGATACAAAAGACACATTTAATGAAAGCTTTCACGAACGAGACAATTATTAAAGGTGGAGTCAGGAATTCAGGAGAACCCTTGTTGTCAAATCCAGTCCTTTTTCAAAATCCTTGAATATCTCCTCATGATCCACTATCTGTCTGTGCACGTTGAAAATAAATCCAGTGTTAAAAATACACAGCCTAGGCTCTGTAAACTGGTATGTAAATGAAGGGGCCCACCATAGCTAGCAACATGCCAGTTTTCAGAGCCTAGGATGTATATTAACGGTTGATTTTTTTCAGTGCACACACAGTACTGACAGATAGTGGATTGTGAAGAGATACTGTATTTACTGATATTGACTAAAAGTGATTATGAACAACAAGCATTCTCCAGAATCGTTATGTAAGAAAAGTTGTGAATTCATTCTGGAGAAAAAGGTTCTCAAAGTTCAGATTGCGTTAAATCAAAGGGGTAAAATGATGCCATGCAATTCCTTTTGACCATTTATGGGATATGTTGTACTTCAGAAAAAACATAAACCTGTGAGAATGACCTGCACACAGTACGTAATCATACTCACCACAGTAAAACAGGGCTTTAACATCCAGCAGGTCAGACAGGTACAAATCAGGCTTCCTTTTCAGAATCTAACGGGAAAGAAAAACTAATTGGTTAGGCAAAGTTTAATGCAGACGTGCGTGATGGACAATGGACAAATACACTGTAATAATCAACCTGCCTGGGCGTGAAGTTGCATGAATGATTCTGCGATATCAGGATGATCTCGTACACCTGTGAAATGAGGAGAAGGTGAGGCGAGAACAAATCCTATGTACTTAAGATGCTTGGAAAAGTGTCTTTGCAGGTGTTTATTACCTTGCTGAAATATAGAGAGTGTGGCAGAAGTCAACACCTCCATGAGGCTTTTGATGTTTGAGACGTGCTGTTCCTCTCCGGCAAAGATGTGAACCATCTTAAAAAAAAGAAAATTCACAAAATGATCAAAGTTTCTTCATTGCATTTGAAGGTTATCCGTTTTTACTCAGGCCCAGATCCGTAAAGGGGGGGGGCGTACCTGTCGCGCCAAGTCCAGAGCCGAGGCTTGTGGGAAGGCGCTGTAGATCTGCCCCAGCATCTCGCTCAGCTGAGCCACCATGGGCCCAAAGTCATGGAGGAGCGTTCGAACTGACTTATCAAATACCCCACACACGGCCTGCGGGGAGGGGGCAAAGGGAGGGCTGAGAGTGAGTGTGAGTAGATGCACACAGACACACACACACACACACACACACACACACACACCCACACACACACACACACACACACACACACACACACACACACACATGCACAGCCAATATCTATGCAAGCAGGAAAGCAGCTCCCACCTCCACCACCTCCGAGTCATCAAGCCACTTTCTGAGGACGCTCTGGATCAACGTGAACACTTGCTGCAGCACGACAACAACCTGAAGATAAATCAAAATTGGCAGCATGAACACACGATCGTGGAAGTGTAAACAGAAATGTATTTTGTGTTTTAAATTTTAGTGTGTTTGCTTCAGTTCAGTGTATTTAAGTATTTTCCATGTTCAGTAGCAAAGATACAGTTGGTAAAATATATGATAATGGATCTGGTGGCGCTCTGTCTACAGTTTCTATGGCTCAACTCACAGGATTTGGGGTGCTCTCCGAGGGAGTGTGTCTCGGGCTGGGGGCTGCCTCTAAGCTGTCTGCTTGTCTGTTGATGTCCAGAGTGGTAAAGAGACTGGACAGCATCCCCAGGATGTGGATAATAGACTGTTTGTTGGCGGGGTTAGGCTGTAAAGGGAGACAAAGTGGATGGCTTTGATAGATGCGTAACCTTGTGATGAATATAGTGACAGTTGAAGAAAATATCTTGCATCATAAAAAGGTACGTTTGATATTGCACCAAAATATTAATATGCTATGTGTAGCATATGACACATACATATAATATTACTATACTGGCGAGTGTGTTTTACCTCCTGCAGGGCTAGTGTACCAAGCTGCTGCACCTGAGGCGTGATGAGAGAGTGGAGTCTGGCCAGAATCTCCTCTACTGGCAGGGCAGACAGGAGGAAACCCAGAGCCTGCATCAACCACATGCACTGGCTGCTCTGCACACACACACACACACACACACACACACACACACACACACACACACACACACACACACACACACACACACACACACACAGACACACACACACACACACACACACACACACACACACACACGCAAACACACACACACACACACACACACACAGGGATATATAAACACACATCATACGTGAGTGTGGCGATTGGTTGCGTTCATGTTGACAAAATATGAAAGAACAAGCATCGCATGTTGAAGGCTGTTTACTCACCTTATGGATGTCTTTCAGCATCACGTCCTACAGAGGGACACAAGTGTTAATACAAAGACAGTAAGTTTAAGATAATAGAGACAAGTCTGTGTGTCGCACCTGTGACACAGTCAGGATGTCCTGAGCGTAGGGACACAGGTCGAGTCTGCACTCCCTGCAGATCCTCTTCAGAGTGGACACACTGGACACAGACAGCTCTGCCTTCTCAAGGCCCTGAAGCACCATGGGTAATATGCCACCAATCATCACCGGGTGGTCAGCCAGCCACTCAGCCAGGGAGCCTGAGCCAACAGGGGAAATTCAGTCAATTCTACATGTCATGGATAGTGAATGTAAATGGGTTTTTGTTACAGTCGAGTGCAGAGTAGAACATAACAAAAATGTAGCTGTATAGTCATAAATCATTCTGGTGGTAATTCGACTTGAGACTGTGATAAAATGAGTCACAATAGGACATACCAATGGTGTACATGACGGTGTCAGCCAGCATAACGTTGCTGATGTTGATTCTGGGGATGAGACCAATAAGCCCAGGGATCACATCGGAGTAGTTAACATCTATGGTCTCTGCTATGGACTGGAAGCCGAATAACAGCGCCTCTGTGTCCTTAAGACGGAGGAAAACAAAGTGTGATGTAAGGTCGAGAGAGGGGAAAAGGAAACACAATCAGGATCCGGACGTGGTAGGTAGCACTGTAATATAAATATCTGTTGGGCAACAAATGATGATTAAAACAGCGTAAAAAAGATGGAATTACAGTCCAACCCTGGATATTATCCACTAGAGACAATATTCTACATGCTTTGTATGATGACACTTACATACAATGTATATTCTATGGGAGTCAGTTGTTCATGATGTTACCTGCCATACTGCAGACTGTTGGGGGTCCATCAGCTGCCTGCCCAGCCTGTCATAGAGGTTACTGAGCAGCTCTGCTCCCAGCATTTCATACACATACATCAGAGTGTCTGAAATGTCCACTCTGAAATGCAAGAAAGCCATGGGAACACAGGAGGAGATCAAAATCCAGAAGCTCAATCTTTCCTGATTTGTAATCCCACAAGCAGAGAAATGCCTCAATGACTATTCAACAGACAGATTTTTTTCTTCTTTAATGCAGCGCCATCAACAGGCCACAATGTTAAATGTCGTCTTTGTTTAATGTAAGTTACCAAGCATATTTACTCAAGTAATGTAAAAGTTTGAGATACTTGTACTTCACTTAAGAATTCACGTTTTCTGCTGCTTTATACTTCTACTATACTACAATTCAGAGGCAAACATTATACTAAATGTAGTGCATTTTCACTGCAATACATTTATTTGTTTACTATTCTGATTGATAATACAAAATATAATCAACAAATAAATGATGTTGGTATAGATAGACTATGGGGTGAAATTCCACAAGCTGTCTGGCAGTATACAGTAAATAATCATCAATATGCTGTGGCTTTACTAGCTGCAACATTAAAGTCATGTTATTATTATTAATGCAATTAAAATGAGTATTCAATAATACAACATATTTTTGTTCTGAAACGGCCTATTTATTATGAGTACTTTTATTTGTTGTGCTTTTAGCATGTTTAAATGCTATAATTGTGTCTTTTACTGAAGTAGAAGCACTGTTGCATGTAACTGTGTGTAATACAGGGAGACAGATGTGTACTTTTTGTTCACCCAGATCTAAAGACTTTCTTTCTAGTAAGTAGTTTTAAAGGTCCTTAAAAAAACCTACTTTAGTTTTGTGTCTTACCTATAAATCCTGAACTGTTCCCTGTCATCAGAGGACCAGGAGGCGTACTCTTCCTGGGAGGGATAGTGGGATTTATGAAGCAGCACGTCCACCAGTTGGAAGTAAACGGGTCTGTAGACCTGCAGGTAAACGGCCTGCTTCTCCTCCTCAAATGACAAGATGTCATCCTGGACAGGGAAGAAGGCAAGTTTGGGGTAATACTCTAGAACTTACTAGAATGAAAAGTGTTTTTTTCGTTGTTCAAATCATGTATTTATCTTATTTATTCAATTACCTGCAGAGTGTACCAGAAGGTGAGTGTGAGGGAGCTGGTGGTCTCGCTGACTGGGTAGTGTCCAGGGATGCCGGTACAGAAGAGAATCATGTTAACCAAAGCCAGATATTCTTGCCAGTGCTCCACCTGTTCCAACAAAACCCTGGCACACAAACAAATAGTTCTAAATAAAGAAATGACAGCCGTTTACTGAAGCTTATTGTAGGATGATGGTGTGTGTGTGTGTGTGTGTGTGTGTGTGTGTCTGTGTGTGTGTGTGTGTGTGTGTGTGTGTGTGTGTGTGTGTGTGTGTGTGTTTTGTGTGTGTACCTGGAGTGTGTTTCCCCCATAGCAACAGCAATACGACAGATACCATGTGAGGTTTCCATGTCTCCGTCCTGAGCTGCTGCCTTCAGCTGGTCATGGAGACCCAGCACCAGAGGCATCAAGTTCACCAGAGCGTCAGTGTACCTGCACACACACATGGTGTCATTCACACATCTGGAAATGCACCGTGCGCTTAATGGTCAAATCAGCAATTCTGGAGAACTCTTCTTGACAAAATCACTTTTTGTCAAAATCAGTGAATTTCTTGTGATGATCCACTACCTGTCTGTAAAGTGTTGGCTGAACAAATATTTGATAATAATACGCAGCCTAGACTCTGTAAACCAAACCGTAAAAAAAGGCTATGTAAACAAAGGGGGCTCACCGTAGCTAGCAACATGCCCATTTACAGAGCCTATAGACTGTGTATTAACAATGGATTTTTTTTCAGCACACACACACACACACACACACACACACAGTACGGACAGGTAGCGGATAGTGAGAAGATATTTACTGATTTTGAAAGAATGTGATTTTGACAACAAGCATTCTCCAGAATCACTGACTACACCTTTTAGAGATCCAGAGTGTTTCTCACCTCTGGCAGTCAGGCTGTGAGATGGCATTAACTATGGTCTCCACGGCTGTGTCAAACAGCTCTGGGTTGGACAGTGCACTGAAACAGTCCTGGACCAGTTCGTGACTCTCCCCCAACGGCACGTCAAGCCCTAACCAGCTGGACAGGCAGCGGAGCACCTTCTCCTTCACCAAGTTGGAGGAGTCCTGGCTCTGGAGCAACTGGCGCAGCATGGGACAAACCACCACCCACTCCCCAGCCAGGGCCTCCCTCAGCTGGGCACGACGAGCCTGAGGCAGCCGGCTGCTCTGGAACTCCTCTGGAAGCACAGTGAGGAGCTCCAGCAGTGCCAGACAGTGTGCTTGAGGGTCCTGTGTGGCCTCAGCACCAGAGCCACATTCAGGGTCAGGCTTGTGCGGTTGGAAGGCCCGCACCATGTCCGCCACAGGCTGGGACCAAGCCTGTGGGATCAAGTTAAGAGCCATGGCGGCCAAGGCTACACATAGCCGCGTGAGGACCATTTTGGGGCCCGAGGAGAAGTGAAGGATGTGGGAGAGGAGCTGCATCCTCAAGCTCTCATGCTGGTCTGTGGGTAGGTCGCTCCAATGACGGGCAATCCTGGTGTGGAGGGTGCTGGCGCCAAAAAACTGCACTTCTGGGATCTGCAAAGAGAGACACAGGTACTGTAAGGGATGAAATAGCTGTTGATGTATTTTATTATTATTTGGACTTAAGGTGAGACACTGCAGGCAATAACATAGTTTTTTCAAGCACTAGTCAATTTTGAGATTTTTGCCCATTTTTCTTCCATAACATGTCTTCTTTCATATGAGTATAAATACAAGGTCCAAAGTATATTTTTAGGAGTTTATTTTACTAAACAACATCTGTTTGCGTCTGTATATTCCTCTTACACAGCCATCTTTAATGGCTATTATCTCAACAACTTTGAACAAGGAATCTCAACTTCTTAAGCAGCTACATCAACTAAACTTTCCATAATAATGTTTAGCACTATTCTGGAAGTTATTACAGAAGGATCCAAAATCGAAAAACTTTGTACACTGTCTGGAAAAAAATTATAGTTTTAATTTCAGTTATCACCCTGCCACGTTTCATGAAGATCTTTGTAAGTAAAAATGTACCAGCGGTGTCTTGTCTTATGAGAAAAATATGTTGACAACAACAGACCTTGCTTGGTTCAAGCAGTGCCCAGCAGAACTGCCATGCCTGTGCAGAGGCCTGGGCCTGGGTCAGCCACTTCTGGGCCAGATTCTTACGCTCCATGTCTGGGTCAAAGTACAGCTGGTAGAGAGCCTGCAGGAGCACAGAGGAACCAATACACAGGGAACGTTTACAGAAAAGGTAAACTGGTAATACAGTACAAACATGGGGAGGAGTCAAAAATCCTCATCATCAAAATCATAATGAAGTTCTTCATAATAAAGATACTCCATCTCCATCCAACAGATGCATCTGTGTCTTATCTTGTGTAACATGGTTGATACTTGACAAATGTTATTTAGGAGCTTTATATTGAATGTCTCAGTTGCATGTACAACATGCATTGATAAATATGCATACCACAAGCAATTGTTTGACAAGAGTTTAAAAATGTGTTGTCATAGCAACTAATCCCAAGGCGTTTGGTGTTAGTTATTATTAGGACAGCATATGCTTATAGCCAGTATCACGTTACCTTGGTCCACTTTGTCAAATCTTCCTATGTTGAACTGAAAGTGACAAAATCCTTTTTCTATTATTTTTTCTCTCTTTTTTTAACCATCTGTTGTTTTACTTTTATTAAATAAACTAGGACTACCTAGTCTATCCAAACCAACATGAGATGATGATGCTGCAGCAGCTCTTCTACTTTGACAAACAAATGTGTTCATATTAGCTGTCGGTATGAAGCTATACAGGCACACTAAAAAACAGTCTTCCATTGAAGGGACTGATAATTGACACAAGTCTTACCGACTCCACATTCTCCACTGTCAACTCCACCGGGCTGTCTCCCGGATTGGCTGGCGGCGGCTCCATCTGGAGAAAGAAGGTGTCTTCCCGGGTACTATCCTTCAGGAATTAAAGCCTTTTTTCCGGTTAAAAAGAAGGAGAGAAAGGATTAAAGACGAGGATCCACTGTCCTCCGAAGTGTGTCAAAGCACGCTGACAGAGGACGCCGCCGGTCATGCAGCTGCCCATACACAGTACACATGTGGGCAGTGCGCTCAGGCGTGACGACACGCTGACCTCTGTGGGGGCTGAAAAAGTTGTTGTCTCACATTACCACGGGCAAACACACTTCGCCCACTGCCAATGTTTAATGTCTACACACTTAGTATTGCAGCGAGCCTGTGAGAATCATGAAAACAGTAAAACTTGATCACAACCTGTTAGTGTGTGTGTTGATAAATGCTACAGCGCTCTCCCAACAGGCGCTCCTGACGCACACGGCTGCGCCCCCCTCCCTGACGCACTGGCATTTGATTGGAGTAGCGGAGCGACTGCAAACTGATGCGTTTCGGAGGAAGAAAAAGGTGCAGCGAGACTAGTGACTACGACAGGAAAAAAACGACACACACCCCCACAGAGAGAAATGGAGAGTGAAACATAAATTGGCAGTGGGGTCGTTGACGCGTGTTTTAGAATAAAGCGCGTGCGTCTCGTGTGCGCCCACCGCCGCCCGCGCGCAGCCTGCCTGCCATGCGGCCCCACCCCTGCTTCTTCTCTTCTGCCCGACTCCCTCAGGATATTTTTAGCGCTGGTGATGTGCCCTGTCATATCACGTAACGGAAACATCCTCAGAGCTAAAAAGCAGAGACGCTGCCGAGAGCCCGCTTCGGTCCGTTTATTTTTCTAAATCAAGATCTGCAAACTAGGGAGAAGGCCGCGCATAAGATGCCATTTGAAATTAATTTGGTGTTTTGCGTGTTGGTGGTGGTCCTTACCGGCTCATCGCAGACAAGAGGTAAGGTCTCATCCTTGGTGTGTGTGTGTGTGTGTGTGTGTGTGTGTGTGTGTGTGTGTGTGTGTGTGTTTGTGTACGCGCGCGCGCGTGTGTGGGTGTGGGTGCTCGTCTGTGTGGTATGTGGACGGACTTGACTCCCTGCAGACTTGTACTCGTTATCGATTCAACACATGATGCTCTCTAGACCGTCTACTGATCTTGTATAGACAGTTCACACAGAGCTGCAGGCTGTTGGTTGCAATGTATCGTTATCATTATTTTCAGTTATTTTAGTGATTATTCTAGTAGCATAGGGTCTACAGGTCAACTGATCACATTGCATGCTTCAATTACCTCTCAGTTTTTGTCTCATTTCCATTATTGATCTCCTTTTATGCAGGACAGCAGCATAATACAATACACTCAATACTGCTGTCAGTCTACAGTTTAACCTTAAAATTGCACAACATTGCTACCAGGCAAGTGCAATGCATTAGTGATAAGTCGATGATAGGAAATTGATCAGAACTATGTTGATCATCAATTTATCAGATGAGTCATTAGCACTGGTTCCAGCTTCATATGTATAGGTTTACTGATTTTTGTAGACCTTTTTCTGAGACTGAACTGATTATATATATATTTTTTTTTCAAAGCTGCAATGAGCAAACTAATCAAGTAGCTAGACATTCAATTAAAGGTGGAGTCAGCGATTCTGGAGAATGTTTGTTGTCAAAATCACTTTTGGTCAAAATCAGTGGATATCGCCTCAAATTCCGTTACCTGTCTGGTGTTAAATCATAGCCTAGGCTCTGTACACTTTGGTACTGTATGTAAAAAAGGGTTTGTAAACAAAGAGGGCCCACATTAGCTAGCAACATGCCTTTATACAGAGCCTATAGGCTGTGTATTAACACTGGATTTTTATTTTCCAGCGCACTCACAGTAAAAAGTGATTCTGACAACAAGCATTCTTCAGAATTGCTGACCCCACCTTTAATCTGCAACTTTATTTGATAACCAGTGAGTCATTTTGTGTTTTTATTTACGTGATTTCTAAAAGGAGTAATTCCAAACTTCTCTGGTTCTAACTTCTCACGTCTGAAAACTTAGTTCCGGTGTTTTAAAGACAGAGTTAAAGAGGAAACCATTATCAAGGAATTGATATTTATCGATTCATCTTTTTATTTTCACAGGTCATGGCAGTGCATTGCTCCCTGTCACCACCCTGACTGCAATCCCTAGTCTTGCGGTCAGCTCAGCATCTCCTCACCTGACAGAAGATGCTGGGACTGATGACCTGCAGTGGACACATAACCCTACAGCCAGGGGTGAAACCACTACCATGAACACCACTGTAGTCCATTCAGAGACGGCCACAAAGGCCATATTCACATCAAGCTCGTCGACTGCAAGCTCTGCAGTGGCTACATCCCAACACTCGAATGTACCCTTCCTCATTACTGCCCCTACTGCTACTCCATCACCCTCAGGTAACCAAGAAAAAACAGCATGTTCTGTTTGCATTTGTCTTTTGTTAAGGTTTAGGCATTTACTGAAACTAAGCAGCACAGAAATTGTGTTCATCATTTGGTCCATATTTCTATAACTGCAGCAGGTGTAATTTTCCATTCCCGTCTGTTTACTTTGTCCCTATATCCTGAAATAAAACATCCCACTCACTGAAAGCTGTTTGCAAACACAGACACACACACACACACATCCTCACAAACAGTCAGCTCAGTTGCCAGCAGCGTTTGCAGGAACATAGCCCTCCCCCTGACCCTCATATGACTGGCCTGAGATTGGGAATGAGTGAGAGTGAGAGTGTCGTAACCTTATTTACAAGATTCCCTTTTATAGATCAGATAAATATAACCCCCCATGAGATGACACCATGTTGCCTCTTTGAGACGCTCAGAAAATACCAAACAATATACCACATCAGATCAAACTGTATATAATCCATGACACATGACATTAGCCCCTTTTACACAGCCAGTGAAAGCCGGGAATATGCCGGCCTTTCGGCCCTCCCCCCAGCTGTGTAAATGCGACAGTTGCGGAACGAGGGAAGAAAGGTGCGAGTGATCGTTCCGGGAATTTTACTACCTCGGGGGGTAGTAAGATTCCCGACACGATCAGTTCCGCCTCTCTGTTTAAATGCTCCAGCTTGTTGTTGCGGAACAGGGGGGCGTTTGACGTTTCATAGTCTACGTTCTAAACATGCGACCATGTTAGCAGTTGAAGGACGTGTGTTTAAAACATTAACCACGGCGGCCTGATGTCCCGTAAAAATCACCAAATAAAAGGAACGGTGTATAATCTAGCTGATCATAAGGTCCGTTGTTCAATCCAAACCCCCGCGCTTCATTTTGCAGAGTGTATGAGTCTATTTCTGCCCAGGAGAAGTTGTACAATGGAAAGCTAGGCTAGGCTAAGTAAGGGATAAAGTATAGCGAACGGGTCACTTGCTAGAAATAAAGACCGACAAGCTGAAGCAGGAGCCCGACGCGCAGCGGAGGGCTCTTGTTCAGCTTGAAGGTCGACCTAGTAACGGGGGAATAGTCTGCTCGCCCCGCTAGACTGTCTGCTTCAGCTGACTGAAGGCTCCGGCTCAGCTGTTAGCCACAGAGCTACTGTTTTGCTAACACATTCCGCCGCCGCTATTATTATCCTAAGTCTGAGCGTATATCCACACTTTATTTCTGTCTACAGTAACGTGACTTCACACACTGTGTGTATGTGTATGTCTGATTGGCAGATCGCTGCCCTCACAAAGAGACTCGCTCACAACCAACCTGTCACACACACACACACACACACACAGAGGTGAAGCGGTCGGATTGATTTAGTCAGTTTGGTTAACTGTCCCAGTGATGTTGGACTCAGCGCGTAGCGAGATCAACTGGCACATCGTGGGGACAGTAAAATACGCCCCTCTTACTGCAAGCTCCAGCACTTCTGCTCTCAATTCACCGGCCATTGTTGTTGTTGTAAAGCAGCTGACCGGCGCGGCGCTAAATGTTTACGTCACACCTGACGCTGTTTACAAGCACCTCTTTCATTCCGGAGCGCTGTGTAAAAGGGACTACTTGATGCGCCAGCAGGCCGGCGTTGCTTGGTTCTGTGTAAATAACACAGAAGCAAGCAAAGCCGGCATATTGGAGTGATGTTGTTCCGTCAATATGCCGCAATCTCTGTGTAAAAGGGGCTACTGTTGACCCTTTTTAGCTGCTGACTTCATCTGTCATTCCCTGTAGAATAATATGTGTAGGTTGTTACGTTGTTGAAAGTCGGGGTGTCTCTTAGAATTATCTCTTTAACTACTTTGATTTACTTTCTGACCTAAATGCAGAGTAACTACAAATATGTTACACCGTCCTTCCAAAAGTGTTGAGCATCATTGTTGAATGAGGAGGAGGCCATTATGCCCAAAGGAGCAACAATAGCAGCTTGCCCCTTCATTATGTCCTACATGTAAACAGTAGAGAGAGAGTAGTCTTACTAAGTAATTACCCAGCATTCACAGTTTCTTGACCAGCCCCCCCCCACCCCCCCCCCCAGCTGTTGGCATGAGCTGTCAAACCCCGACGTAAGCAGACACATGTGCTTCAAGTGGAGTAAGAGTATACTTGTGTGGAAAGACACACAGTAAGCCTGTTTTCTCCATTATATGATTAATGAGTTGGTCATGAGATCAGTAAGTTTCCAGAACCTATAGCGAAGTATTGAACTGTCTTGCCTTTGTCTGTACAACAGTCCAAACCCCAAATATATTCAGTTTACTGGCATAATCCAGAAAATATCCACATTTGAGAGGTTAGAACTAGCCAATTATTGCCATTTTTACTTGAAAACTGCTTTAATCGATTATCAAAATTGTTACCAATAGATGTTCTTTCAACTGGTCACTTTTAAGACATTATAATGCTTAATCAGCAAAGTGGGGATATCCACCACCGCCATCATTATGCTGTTTAATTAATTTATGATGAAATGCTCTGTAATACAAACAGTGTGTGTAACAGGCAGTTGCCACTGTGCTGGCTAGCCAGGAGGGACCTGGAAACCAAAACATTTTGGATAAAGCAGCTTTAATGTCAGGGGGAGTGATCTAGTTTTCATGGGGTGGTTCTGAAGTGTAGAGTTACCACTGGCTGCTCCCTTTGAAGAAAATCTCTGTACTGTTTTGGATTGATACAGCACTGCCCTCACATCCCCACTTTTAGCTGCTGCAGACAGTCTTTCATCGTCCAGCCCGACCAGCCCCCCTCCGCCACACATCGACACAACCACTGAAGCCAGAGGGGCCCTTCTCACCACGGATCCCCCTGCCACCTCTTCATCTCAGCTGGCCCACTCATTGCAGGATACAACCACCACAGCCACAGCTACGGCTTCCACCATCCAGCCACAGTCTGAATCCCTGACCCCAGCAGCCACCACACAGCAGCCCACAACCGCAAGACTCCCTCTGACCTCAACTGCAGGCCGGGGTCCCGTGGGGCCGACACACAAGGAGGTCCCATCTGAACTAAATGTTGGAGATGAAGGTAAAGTAATGGAAGAGGCTAAAGTGTATTTTTTATGTCTAAAAAAAAGAAGAAAAATGTATCCTTTCAAACCTAAAAATGTGTTTAATTATGCTTTTTTAAATTTTGTTGTGTCATTTAAGACATCAAGCGTCCCCGCTCAAGGTCCCCTCTAGACCCCGTGCTGGCTGGTCTACTGTCAGTGTTCATTGTCACCACTGCTTTCGTCTTCGTCGTCCTCTTCCTCAAGTTCCGCCAGCGCACAAACCACCCAGAGTTTCATCGGCTGCAGGATCTACCCATGGTAACGTACACTTTCTGTGGATACATGTGTTACAGTAAAGTAGGATTGATTAAAGACACCCTCCATGATTGAGAGGCTCTAAAATTAAGCGGTTTACACAGTGGCTGAAAAGAGGAGATTCAGCAATGGTACTGAAAGAAATAACAAGGGTGTTTTGAGCACTGCACCACGAAAACAGTTTCTGGTAAAAACCCAAATAAGAAATTACAATCTTGAAACTGAAAATGAGCATAATATGTGACCTTTAAAAGGGCTACAACCTATGTTTTCACACATAACGGTCCGTTTGCCTGTACAAAAGAGTACTACTCAGCCTGTGAAAACAGTTGTGTGATGTCTGCTTGGGCTCTAATGGGTGACAGTAAAAGTCAGACTGTCTCAGCTTCTTTTGCATCATGTTGGGCCTAATTAGATATCATTAGAAAATGACTATCAAAAGGGACTAAGTCTCTTTTGTTGTTACGCTATTCAGCAAAAGTGTAAATCATTCTGCTTGTTCAATTGATCCTGTTTTAAACCTCTCCTCCAGGATGACTTGATGGAGGACACACCACTCTCCAGATACTCGTACTGATGGAAGCATCCGGTGGGTCACTCCCACCACTCTAGAGAACAGAAGCAAAGCAGACCAGTGTGGATGTAAGAGAAAGCCTTTGCCTGGAGGCAGCTGTGTCTCTGTAGATGAGTTCCCCCTTGTGACTGAGACCTTTAGGTCAGTGATGATGAAAATGTTTGTCTTAGGCGCCATGGGAAAAGATACATCAAGTATTTTAAATGGGAGGTTTCAGAGGAACTTCTTTTTCTACATTCCCTTTAAAATTCCGGAGATCTTCAGTCTGATGGAACCTTGTTGTTTTTCTTTCCCGAGATGAGTTGAATAGCTCCTCTGCACCCCTGACTGACTCCTCATGTACAGTATATGCTGAGCACTTTAATGTTGCAGGAATGGCCGCAGTGCCCCCTAGGGGACACCTTCGGCCATGTGGATCAAGGTTGCATAAAGTCCTCTTATGTATTTATTAATACACAACCTCAGGTTAACAAAAAAAAGAGCATAGGAGGCAGAAAGAGGATATGAAGCGACACACGGGAAAGCTGCCAGTATGCCTAAAACAAAGGAGGAAGATTAAGTATGCTCCCTTAGGTGACCAAATATTAGTGAAGTGCACTTTCAGACCACATTGCCAGGTTGCACGTATTGTCTTAAAAATGTGAGGTGTTACAGAAAATCCACACAGAAATTCAGAAACTAGTGATTTTACAATTCAAAAGCCATAGTCAAGACAGTTGTTCATATCCAACAGACCACAATATATATGAGGGAAAACGTGCTGTGGAACTTGTACGATGGTCGGAGGCTGGTATATGAATCTTGAATTTGGTTGTTTTGAATGACGAATGTTGAACCCACCAATGCACGCCGAGGAGATCTTGCTTCACCTAATTAACAAACAAGTACCAGTAAATTGATAACGATTGATAGGTAAAATTTGATGTTATTGTTGAATGTGTTGTAACATTAGTATTCATAAAGGATGTAATTGTTTCATCCAAATGCTTTTCAAGTGGAGACAAGAGGCACAAGGGAGCATCCCCGATTAGATGTTAGTAAACTGTTTTTGTAGTATAATGCAAATGTGCTAGAACTAAGCTGTTGTGTCAGTTTTAGCCAGTTTTCTGAGCTACAGAGATGTATGACAACATGTCATTGAAATGTTGAATGTAAGAAGTTATTGATATAAGGATCACCTTGATAATAAAATCGGAAAACCACAACCTGCTGGCCTCAATTCACCCGTGCTTAGAGGGTGTGGCCTTGATAAAGTACTGATAGTATGTGGGCTAGTTCTGAAGCACTATGCTGTGTCACTGTGTGAAAGGCCATTTCTTGACAGTTGGTTTTGTGCCCAACAGCTCTGCACAGATATATATCCACCTGCCTCGACAATTAATGTGGACTTTGCACAATTATTTAGCCGCTCCCTTAAACACACACACACACACACACACACACACACACACACACACACACACACACACACACACACACACACACACACACACACACACACACACACACACACACACACACACACACACACACACACACACACACACACACACACACACACACACACACACACACACACACACACACACACACACACACACACACACACACACACACACACACACACACACACACACACAAAGAAGACCTCACATTCAATCAATAGCTATTCAACTCTGAAAAAATAAAAAAAGCACATTTATGAACCATTTTTAATGTTTATCGTCATCAGTATGACCAGTCAAAACCAATGAAAATATAAACAAAGATAATTGTGACTATATGGACAGCAATAATTTTGACTAACCAATAATGTAACCATTTTTTCCAGCTGGGGGAATGCAAAGATAAAGTCTTCTGTGACAAAGTTTGTCAAACATGGCTAAATTCTCTCTCAAATGACCCTTTTTTTAGTACAGCATTTTCATTTAAGGCTAAAAGACAGACGAAGGCATATGGCTAAATCAGGGTGCAGCAGAAAATGCCATGAAGACAGGTCTTGCACGTTGTGACAGTGCCGACCAACAAATACACTACATTCATCATCCTCATCTGGGCCCCAGCATTTCCCTTCCTGAAGAACTAGTCAGGTGACACGACAAGTTAAAACTTCACCTGAGATCAATGTTAAACTGGCCAGGGGGTTAGCACACATGTTGCAGTCCATAAGTGTAATAAAGTGGCTTTGATTATAAGGTTAATGAACAAGTGAGCCCATACTGAAGCCTTCCTCCTCCTCACTCCCATCAGGCAAGCGGACTACCAACTGGACGGAAGGGTCGCATGCCGCGCATCGGTGGTCCCGTCCAGCCGAGCATGGTGCGGCCGCAGTTGACTGTGGTCAGCATCAGCCCCAACAACGCCAAGGCACCGAACTTCCCCCCCCGCATTCTTTTCTCAGGATCTGATTGAGATTAATAGCACACTATTAGCATGTATTTCTCACCCTGCTTTTTGTTTCAGAAGAAAAGAAATTGCGAATTGAGACGTGAAAGACAATACACACAACACGTTTTTACCTCCTGTGGAGTATCCATTTGCGTAGACCTCTCTGCTTATAATCCACACAACTCCAAGTCCACTGGCGAGACGCTGTGATAAGCAGACAGACAGGAAATACATTCAGATATGACAGGGTTTTTATCCCACAGGCCCTACATACATTTTAATATAAAAAAATGTCAAACTTTGGCTTTAATTGCTAAAGTGTTGGATGGAACACATTATTTTAATCAGTATGTTGGTAATACGGTATGACAGTGTAAAAACTCAACTTACAGGACAATTCAAACCACTGGTGGCAAGGCAGAAAAGAAAGATGGGGTAGGTCTCCAGGCTGGTGAAAGGTGATAGAGGCGAGGATGTTAACTTTGGCCTAATCCCCTCCCACTGTTTCAATCACTAATTCATGATTGAATCATCAAAGTGCGGTTTAATATCAGTCGGTTCATACGTACGTGTTTTGGTGGGCACGCTGGATACAGTTGAAAATGTTCCCAGTTTCCGGGTCGTCACTGTACATCTGAGGTAACTGCAAGGCAAGACAGGGTTTTTGGTACGTTCCAGTGGCTTTACATAAAGGCAGTGCCCAGCCCACATTACACAACTATGTAAACAGATTATACTATCTATGAAACAGACATAGGCATGCTGCGGTGGTGTTTCAAAGGGGTGGGTGCAGATTTTTAAACCATGTGAATAAGAAAGGGTGCACTATATTCTATTACACAGCTAAATACTTTTGCTCACCTGCACATTGTACTTATTGCGGGCTTTGCCAACTCTGATGGCCAGATGCCAAACCATCACAACACTGGCCACACCAGTGAGCACCACATATCCATACTCTTTAGACAGCGCCGGCATCCTGACGATTCTGAGAAAAGGAAAACAACATAGCCGAGGAGTTAGTCACAGTTTTGTTTCTCCAAATAACATATCGCTCCCTTATTTCAACTTTCGCCTGGTTTTGAAATGTATAACTTTCCTTTTAAATTTTAAACAAATTCGTTTTCATGTTTTAAGCATAGACTGTGTATAAAAAAGTTTTAAAAGGCTGGGGGCCTAGCTTTAAAAAAAGAAGAAGAAGAAGAAAAAAAAAGGACGATGGGAGGGGAGGATTCGTCGGTCAAAAATAGAACAGAAAATGCAGCTTTTTTCGAGCATATCGATGCAGTATCATTCGGGTGCGTGTGTGCTTCCTTGTCCTGCGCCAAACACATGGTTTAAAGACTTGTCAAAGAAGGGGGAAAAAAGCGGATTTAAAAGCAACAGCGAAGAGCAAGGACGCCTTGTAAACGTAAGGTCAAATGAGGATACAACAGGCGCAATTGACTTTAGACTAACGACTTCAAAAGAATACACAGAGCTGTAACATCTAGGCAATATTATTCAAAGAGACAACCAGAGCAGAAGCGTTTACCTTACAGATGTAGAGATGTACGAGACTGGCAGCTGTACAGCACCACACTGAAGTTTCCAAATAAATACGTAAGTGTGCGTAACGTAGCCTACTGCGTAGCAAACACACACCGAGGGCGTGGTGGCCGCTTAGCCTGCCTACTACAGAGACTGACAGCCGTTTAGATAATAATTTACTGGACCGGTTTTATGCATAATAGTTCCATGGTTTTATGACGAATGTGTGTTAAATGTCACGGTAACATCCGGTTTTGCTTTTCCGTGATACTACTCCGAGAGATACAATGCTCCTCAGCAACATTTCCCCAAAGATTCAGTTCCACTTGACGGCCTATCTTTCACGCGCCCCCCATGGACATATAAAGCCCACAGCAGGTAAGCCGCTTATCACCATGGTCAATCTCCCAACGAGCATGCCATGCCATACACAGTCTAATAAAATATTTAAAATAACCTATTTATAATGTACACATAATGACGTGCTACCTAACACAGTTTTTTTTGTTACCTAATTGTTTTTTTGTGTTACCTACTACTACATAGGCTTAGGTCTCTTTTGTGCTACCTAACACACAGGTTTTTTTGTGTTACCTACTACATAGGGTTTTTTGTGTGCTACCTAACATCTTTTCTAAGCTTGTGTGTGTGTGGGGTTTCACATTGTCATTCAGAATTGAAAACTGTCTAAACTTCTTAGAAACGTATAATAGTACCAGTGACAAATTGGGGTTGCAATATTCACTAATATTACACTCATCAAGCAAAACTTTGGGAACCTGCAGCCTTCTCTCCCCCTATCAACCCCCTCGGGCCCTCAGATCCTCCTCAGCCAGTCTCCTCTCCACCCACACATCTAAACTCTGCAGCTTTGGTGACAGAGCTTTCTCCAGGGCAGCTCCCAGGCTCTGGAACAGCCTCCCCCAACATATCCGTGACTCTGAGTCCCTCACCATCTTCCAGTCCAAACTCAAGACCCATCTCTTCTCCTCTGCCTACCCCTAGTTCACCCACCAACCCAACTCTACATGACATTTTTGTTTGTTTATTGTTTTGTTTTTGTAAAGCGCTCTGAGTGAGAGAAGAGCGCTATATAAATAAAATGTATTATTATTATTATTCTTTAAAGGAGACACAGTTGTCTTCCACAAGACTACCAGAGGAAAGGAAAAAACGAGTAGGCTATATCATTTGTCTCATGAAACAAGTTGAAAGAAAGGCTGCATTCGGGACGATAAGGTGATGCATACACCTCATGGGTGATCACCTCCTCCTATCTGGTTTGTTCCATAACCGGAGGGGCATTTACCATCGCTTTAATAAATGCATACAGATTGTTCAAAACAGTTAATTATTAACGGTTATATTTCAGATTGAAATATGTCAACGGTCAATATCTTCAACAAGGCATCAGTATATCTGATAGTGTCAGATTTTATTGCCATTGCAATTGTTATTTATGACAGCCGTATGACTTGGTAGGAAAAGCACTTTCAGGTTCAAACATTAAAGATGGCTCCTTCCTTTTGAAGTGGCCCCTGTATGCAATGTCAATATGCAAGTTCACAGTAGCAGTGCCCTGATCCTGGTCAACTTAAATGGAAGGCAATGAAAAAGTGAGCAGTGACCTGGCAGGCCCGAGTTCTTATCAGATCATGTTGAGGTATGCAATCCACTGTTAATAGTGTCTCTTTGATTGATTGATTTTTTCTCAAACAAGCAACATAATGGGGGGGGGGGGGGGGGGGGGGGGGCTTGTGGTGTAGTGGTTTCAGTGCCCACCCATAGAGGCTCAGTCCTCAGAAGCAGCAGACAACAGGTTCAAATCTGTCCCTTGGTCGTTCTCTGCATGTCATTCCCCTCTCTGCCCCATTTAATCTCTGTCTCTCCAAACTGTCTATTAAAGAATAAAAATGCCCAAAAGATTATCTTAAAAAAAAAACAATCAACATCATTCTGTAAAAAGAAGAAAAAGTATCAGAGTAAACAAGATATAACACAACCATATAAATCAATGTATTTGAATATGTATTAAATTCCTTAGTGCCTTTAACTGCAATTGAATTGAATTTTGCTAAGTCACTCAAACAGCAGTGAGAGGCTTTTATGTCTAGTTATGTTTGTATGACCTATAACACTAGCTGGAAGGAGATCAAATCACATGCGCTGTATTACCTGAACAAGTTTTCTTTTATGAATGCTGATTGTCTCCAGAGACTATACTATGGGAGGCAAGTCCTTGCAACTACAGGAAAACGTGACTGAGCTGGAGTGTTGTAAACCAAGGGATTACATAAAACAAACACATCTACACCCTTTCTGGTTTGATAGTGTGTTTTATATATTGTACAATGTACCTGTCATACTAATGTGTAATAACTGTCCACCAAGAATGTTTGAGGTGGAGACCAATCCATGTGCACAGTTGAAGGTGTGAGAGTGTAGACCAGGAAGGAGATCAAATCACATCTCTAACGTTATACTTTACTGGAGGAAACATATATCCTGTATTTTGTAGACATGAGTTGTGTAGTTTCTGTCAGCACCAACCTCTTTGGGTAAAAACATTGAAGAGTAAGTCTGTATTAAAGGACTATTGTTCAAACGCATAACATACAATTTGCCTAGTCTTTAACAGTCTTCTTCCAGTCCGTCTCACCTCAAAGAAGCTACATGGTGTTTCATGAAATATGAAGGACTACAGGTTCTTGTGGCAGAACCATTCCATCAAATAGACATTTTTAAGACATAGGCTATTACACATTTTCTGAAAATGATGGCAGATATATTTGGTCTCTCTGGAAACTTGGGATCTCTCCCAGAATTTAAAATAAATAAGTTTTTGGGTTTAAACAATATATGAGTGTATGGCATGATGAGTAATGCGTAGGCCACTGCTTATTCAGAAGTTAAAGAATAGACCATTGCATTTAGTTAAAAACAAAGTAGATACAATTATATGGCATGGGCAATTACCAGTCAAGCTCTGATCTTGCATCAGAAAATAAAGTGAGTAGGGAAGACTGTTGCATGGCATATGCTCACTGTGCAAAACATTACCACATGTTCGCCACTAGATGTCCTCATCAAGTCACTGAATATCCTTGAGACAAAACAACTGTGTTTATTAGTTCAGTCCACACAGGAGGAGAATTTGTGAAGATGCATTAGGTTGTCCATGCATAGGCCTCCTCCTCTATTATTGACAGCTGGGAATACATACAGGGAAGAGGGCTAAATTTCATATTATAGATGTGTGTGTGTGTGTGTGTGTGTGTGTGTGTGTGTGTGTGTGTGTGTGTGTGTGTGTGTGTGTGTGTGTGTGTGCGTGTGCGAGGTCACTGTGCAGTGGGGTGGTTGACTGTCGACTCGGGGAGGTTTCTTTCACGGACTGTCAGCAGCACATCTGTCCTCCTCCTCCTCCTCTATCCTCATGCTGAGTCTGATTCAGCACTTCAACACCTACATGGAGAACCAAGAATAGACTCAGGACGACTCATACTGAGACTGGAGAGAGGGAGAAAAACAACTGCTGCTGCCTGAGACCACCCTGCAAAATCACATATCATGTAATCATTCGCTGGCTGTAAATGAATTGCTTGAATTTGTGGGGGTCACGTAATTGCCAATGTTGTATGAGCCTCATTGCACATTTAGGTGTGAGTGATAAGGCTATTAGGGAAGCCACCTCACTCAACACTAATCAGTGCCCCATGCACTCTTGTGTTTCCAAAGCCTAATAACCTGTCTGTGATCAGATCACATACTGAGCTTCCAAGGTGTCAGGTGTATAGCCTACTTGCTTTTTTCCACGTCCACAGGCACACAGGACGAAGGTCACACTAACACGTACATGCTCACAGAAACCGATATTTACATTCACAGACACTCCTTCTTAATTAATATGGATGTAACCTTCACTCACACACACACACACACACACACACATACAACCACACACACACACAGTCGTGTTTTCAACACTTCTGAGGACACAACATAGAAGTAGGGGAGAACGGGGTAATATGTCACACGGGTTGGTTGTCACAATCGTTATATCTCGGAACCGGAAGGCGCTGTCTGTGAAATTTTGGTATGTAAATATCCAGAATTGGGATCAGAGGTCACCTACATAGTCTTCCTTGGAGTTAGACTGCTGATTTTGAGGTGAGAGGACTGTTTGTGTTTTTCATGTCAAATTGAAAATATTTTGCTTCTCAGTATTTTTCTTCTAGGCTTTTACACAATGGGTTTATAACGAAACACTTGTTACTCATACAAAGTGTGAAGGGTAAACTATAGTTTAGATTGTGGTTAGCAAGCTAATTAGTTGTCAGATGGTTGTTGGCCTTGATGCTAGCAAGAAATTCAAATTGGGGTTGGTCGTCACATTTTTTGGGGGGTTGGTTGTCACATGTTATCTCAAGGCTGCAGCCAGAAAAGGAACCCAATAACGAAAGAAATTGTCAAGCTGTATCCTCACTGACACCCCAGAGAAGGGAAGAATAGAGCAGGAAAAGGCATCGATCATGCAAAAGAAAAAAGGGCAACAAAATCAAAACAACCCAGTGCATCCCAAACTAGACCAGCTGCCAAGGCTACGGTAAGTTATGTAGGCCTATTTGTCAACTTGACAATGCAATTAAACTTTAGTTTTACTTTCTTGCCTTCTTTTTAAGATTATTCCCATTAAGATAACATTGTGACAAACAACCCCATAGTGTGTGACAACCGATCCCTTGATGGGGTTGGTTGTCACAATGTGTAAGGATGTCTTTGATGATTTATTTCTTCTTTATTACAATAAGATAGAAAAAGTGAGGGGTACACATTTCAAGCCAACACCTTAAGCCTCAATTTAATGTAGGAATAACTATTGAAAGATGTTTAGGTGATGAGCAATTCTCACTAGAGTAATAACTGTGCCTAGCCTACTTACCCCGTTCTCCCCTACATTAATTTTCTTGAGACTTGCCCTAACCATAACCGCTACACTTGCCTAACCCCCTACCCTAACCCTGACCTAAGCGGAACTCTACCCTTACCTTAAACCTGCAGTGTGTAGAATTTTGGGATTTCTTTCATAGCAGACTTGTTAGAAAATAATTATAATATCCCTAAGTACGTTTAATTTAGTGCATAATAGCTGAATTTCTTTTTAGAATTATTATTTTTTCCCTTAGAAAGGGTCTCTTATATCTCCATATTTCTCCATACCATGGACCAAGGCATGGGCGCCACCATTTTGGAAGCGTCATAGTTGGAATGTCTTCAGCTCTACAGAAGCACAGAATGGAACAGTTGGCCACACTGTGTCCATCAGAACTACCAGCTGGAATGTTCTTGAAGAATTTCTGATGCTTCTCTGAACGGGAGCCATAGGGACCAACTGTTGTGATGATTTCATATTACACAGCAAGTCTTCAAACTAAATTGGAATTATTTACATCATAGGGATTTCAATTTTGTCCCCAAAAGGAAAGCAAGTCACCACAGAATCACTGTGTAAACACTAAAAAAGTCCCCACAAAGAGGAAAACGAGGAATATGCACACACACAAACATAAGCACACACGCACAAAACACAGACACACACACAAAACACTCAGACACACACACACACACACACACACACACACACACACACACACACACACAAACCTGAGGCAAGTGTGGCTGTACGTCCTGTGTCTATATGCTGGAGCATTGAATGTCACCCTCACTATAAATTCCACAAGTGTGCATGGATTACACTGACCCCCCACCCCCCCGTCACTACAAAGCGCGTGAGCTCACTCCACAGCGCACCCCCGCCCTCCGCCGAGCAGCTCAGTGCTCCCCCCTCATTTGGTTTCAGTTTCGGAGAAAGCCAGGATGACAAACACGCTGTGGAACAACTGACCGTGATCATTGCAAGCAGCGTAGCATGAGAGGACGCCGTGAGCGTATGCAATGTGAGAATAGATTTGTTCCGATGGAAGGAACCCGATATTTCAATGACATTTTGAGACATCATTAAGGCTAACTGTCAAGTTCCAGACAGTGGATGCACCGCTGGATCCAGAACCAACGACAGGATGAAGTGAGACATTACGCGCAAGAGGTTGCCACGGGCTCGCGTTAGATTTGACCTCTGTGGGAATCACTTCTGGGACAAACACCTGGGGGAGGATTGTATCAATGAAGTATGTGACTACGTTTGACTCTCTCCAAACGGGGTAGGCTAGATGAAGCCCTCGGTGGTGTCATGCGTCTTGCCCCGCAGCCAAGCGCGCGACCCTTGCGGCTCATAGTTCTGTTCTTCCTCAACTCTGGGGTTATAACGTCCCCGGTGCTCTCCTCGGGCTGCCCGGACAGGTGCGTGTGTGATGACCAGCTGGTGGTCCAATGTGCCGGGAAGCACCTCACCCGCTTCCCGGTCAACCTGCCGCTGGCCACGCGGCAGCTCATCATCTCCAACAATCGCATCGCGGAGCTTCCGCCGCTCACGCTCAACTACCTCTCCGACCTGGTGTACCTGGACTGCAGCAACAACTCCCTGACGGAGATCTCCGAGTCTACTTTTGGGAATCTACGAAAGCTGGCCTACCTGGACCTATCCTTCAATACCTTGATCCGGATTGAGGACAGGACGTTCGGCCCCTTGAACAGTCTGGTGATGCTGAGGATGACCGACAACCCGGGGCTCTCGGAGATTCACCCAGAAGCCTTTGCAGAAAACACGGCTTTGCAGGTGCTGGACGTGAGTAGGAACAACCTGACGGTCCTCAACATCACCTCTCTGATCGCGCTGCCCGGCCTGCGCTCCATGGGGCTGAGCGGGAACCCGTGGAGCTGCGAGTGCGAGAACGAGGACCTGTGTCTGTGGGTCCACCTGGAGGGCTTCAAGTTCCAAGGTTTAACCCGTTACCATATTCTTTTGTATTCTTATGTCATAAAAGGTGACATAATCCCAGCATGTCCATATACTCATGCCCAGAGAGCCAATCATATAACGACTGCTGTGCTCCAGTTTTTAATTATAGGATGATACATAATGGGTTACGTAAACTAGTGACCTTTCGCAGGTGGCTGGCCTCAATAAACAAACCATATGCCATAAACAGATGAAAACATTTTCAACTTCCACATTGTAGGCTATACAAGATGCAGCTGTATTGTTAAATATTAATTTGGAACATTCTATAAATAGTTATGAAAGAGAAGGCCTAAATATTAGATTAGGTTTGTATAGTTCCCCCCTCTGTCACCCTTTATAAAAAGCTCATAAGTAACTTGTGGTTTATAAACAACCATTTGCTAATGCTTAATATATCAGTTATAACGCCAACTTTCATGTTATTAGGTTCTGAAAAAATCCTCCTTTCTGGATTGACCTGTTGGGCTCCTTGGCAAAAGCCCATATCAACACCGTTCTCCTCACTAGCTTTGGACTGTATATGGTTGAGGTTTGATTAAACACTTTGAAAACACAATTTCAAAATATATAACAAATACGTGTAAAACTGGTATAATATGTGTCTATATACTATAGTTGACATATTACAAAAAAGCAGGATGTACCTTGAGGGACTCATTATGTCCCTCTTGTCACATATTGTTCTGCATACTGCTCACTATTTGCCAAATTCATTTGCAAGGAAATTAGTATTAACCAGTTCCCACCTGGTGATCTTTATCCTCCGTCAGCATGACTAAGCTAATCCGAGATCAGAGTGATTTTTCACAACCTGATAACCCTAAAACTATTTTCATTAATGACTTATATCGGTTTAATACTTTTTGATTTATTTATAAGCCCTCAGTTACAGGTGTCTTATTAAATGGTTGGTGCCAATAAAACATAGAAAGAGGAGAGGTAAAAAACAAAAAACCTATTGTAAAAAAGAGAACTCCTCATTGCTGTAAAAGTATCAGAGAACGATTGAATCCAGTTCTAACAATCTTTTCAAACACATGAAGAGTCTGCACAGCTGGAATGCCCTCACAAAAAAACCGCCATGTCACAAACAACAGACCATATCATCATCTCCCTCAGTTCTATTACGGTGTGGTATACTAGGGGTACAACATACATCCATACAGATTGATATATCGATTCATTGGCAAAAGATTATACAGCATTGATGCAACACCAAAATGCACAACGCCGTCTTTGATATACGTCTCATATCGATCGCAGGGCCCTGAATCGAATTGAAATCGTACTCGTAGTGCGACGGACAATCTTATATCGCATCACGATAAAACCAATGGTTTACACCCGTAGTAGATACAGTGTAGCACATAAAGTTATGTTGTCTTATGTATACCACCACATAACCATCATGCAGTTTGGTCTGCAAAGATCAGCCCTCTCTCAGCTTTCAGCTGGATCATGGGAGACAGGTGACGGCATTGGAGCGTGACAGCATGCAGACTATCAGATAACAAAGAGGGGGAAAGAAGATCGGAGGCAGGGAGCCATTGGATTACTCCTCTTGCGACAGTGTTCATTAATTCAACTCTTTGGAGGAAAACAAGAGAATCGTTTACCTTGAAATCATCTATTGTATCCAGATATTGGGATACAGATGTGATGAATCGAGCATAGTTCCACCATCAAATATCGATCCCCCCCATTCTTTTTATTACCGTCAAGCTGATAGATGTGTCTGATATACAGCAATCTTTCTTACTTAGAGTTATTGTGCTCATGCTTTGGAGTGTGGATGTGTCACTATGCAAAAGGGCAGCCGCTATTTATAATGTGTCTTAAACTGAGCGAGAAGCCATTTATAATTTGAACACCATAGCTATAATGCACCCGCCACGCTTACTAAAGAGGCATTCCCTGCTTCTCTCTCCCACTCACACACTCACACACAGACACTATAATTCATAACACCATGGTCCCTGTGAAGCTTATAGGGCGATTCCAAACCAAGTCCTGCAAGAGCTGTCCTATTTTCCTGCTGCTTATTGCCATTGTCTAGCTTAATTTGGAGTGGAGCCTCTTCCCGGTGACAGCTGCCGCCAGCAAGGAAGAAGGCACACGCAGAGATAACAACACATTCTCCACCTCTGTTTATGTTTTAACACAGTCTGTCCATTTCTCCCAAGGAGACAGCACCACTGCAGCCAGTGCCTCACACCTCTCTCAAACCGAGCACCTTGTCTCCTTAACTAAAGCATGTGGAAAGTCATGGACACACATGCATACGGATCCCCCAAAATACACACTAGCTGATTCTACATTTAGACACACGTGAACACAGATAAAGCCCACTTTTATTGCTTGAGGACACGGGAGGAGGGGAACAGAGGGAGAACATTTTGGAGACAGCTGCGTCCCGCCTGCGAGCTCTAGTCTGTGAAGCCTTGTTATCTCTTTGCCTTGTATCTCACCTGGCTCATGCATCGGCGCGTGCTTGTCACCTCGCTTTAGGGAAGGCGTCAATAAGCGAGCGAGTGAGCATGAGAGAGAGTGAGAGAGCTTCGGGAAGGAACCAGTAGATTCTCCTCCGTCTCGCCTTCCTGGCTAGATTAGCACTCTCTCAGCTGTTATATAAGGAGAGTGTCTAGAAATAGAGCAGAGTGTGGATGGGGGGAGGGGGGGAGGGGGGGAAGCCCTCTTCTTTGATGCCTGTCCCTTTGGGGGATGAGGAGGTGGGTGTGGGGGTGAAGCCAGAAGGGTTTCCTTTTCTAGCTGTCAGACAGAAGTGCCCGCGCGCACACACACACACACACACACACACACACACACACACACACACACACACACACACACACACATGTGCATTAGCATACTCTCAAGGATGGAGATAGAATATGGGAAAGTTAAGTCTCGTGGAGGGGGTTTGTGTGTGTGAGTGTGTGCATAGATGTGTCTCACAGCATATTGTGTGAAGTTGAACAGTGCACATCAGCAGCCTCCGAGAGGATCAGAGTATAGGCTTTGACATTCTCCGTGGGAGCTGGAGCTTAGAGAAGCAGACTGTCCTTGTGTTCTTCAGCTGCTCACTGGTTTCAGATCAGTGAGCCAGTGAAAAATGGGCTTTTCAGTCGTCCTATGAAATGAATCTGTCATGTGATTTGATTGAAAGCAACAGTATGTGCTCAGCCTCCTGTCAAGCCTCAGCCTCTTGTCAAGCCTCTGTCAAGTCAAACTGCTCGCCAATCTAAGTCAGTCATAACAACTCAACACCTCATGTTGCTACTGAGTGTGCGTGAAAACTAGTAATAAAGCTATAGAAGAGAAGTACAACTAGGTCAAATTGCTGCTAATTAAGAGAGGATAAACAATTGATATGATGACTTTAAATTAATTGGATAAACAACTAAAATATTTAGCTAAAGGTAATCTATAAATGGTTTAAATAGTTTCTTAACAAAGGCTAAATGCTTGAAATAACAATACCTAACATTCATTTTCATCATGAATAGTTATGCAGTTTTTCCATGAGACAAGAATCATACATTTGTAAACATCAAACAATCATAAGGTGAGATAAACAATAATACATGTATCGACAACACACCATATTGGTGAGTTATTAGTGTAGGATTGTTATACAGTTATTCCCTGACAGACCACCTTTTCCCAAAATGTCTTACTGGGTGCACATTGTGAAATCAGCTCGTCTCCGTGCAGATTCTACATATTTTATCAGGTCTACATGTGTGCAAAAACCCAACAGTATGCCAGCATAATGAGAATGGAGTTCAAAGGCGCAGTTGGTGCAGAAATGGGGTTACAGAAAACTGTTCCCTGTGCAGAAACTTCCAAGTCTTTTGATCTCTCCCAGTGGGAATTCCCCCCAGCACAAAATATTTAAAAAAAAAAGAAGAAAAAGAAAAGTACCTAATTAAAAAAAGTGGCCGTATTACAACACTGTGTTGTGCTGAGTTTCTGCTCACGCTAACAAAAGTCTCAGCCAGTGTCCCAGATTGTTTCTTGTAAAAAAAATAAAAATGCCTCTCTTGTCAGCTGCTGCATAGCTCCACGGCCATCATGTGGCATATTTAATTCAACTGATAGGCCTTTAAAAAGCAGAATCCATCAACTGTAGTTTTATGAACGAGAAGCGACTCAACATTTTCATTTGGATTTGTGGATTTCAGCGAGGTCTTCTTAGGCGTACACACAGTCATACCCGGTGAATGAACCATTTTATCTGTGCTTATAGCCAGACACAAAGGCCAACGTCGCTCTCTAATCCTGTGTGGGAGTAAGGAGTTTTGAATAATTCATCCATGATTTTTTCCCCCATTATAATATTTATTTTTTTGTAATTTAATGCAGCATCAACTCAAAGCTGGGGAGCACAGGGAGCTCCTAAAGCCTAGTCGCTTTCCGATAAAGAAGGCAACATTGATATGCTTGAGCGGTTATCTGCATTTTAGGATTTTAGCTGTGTGAACTTGAATATGTTATGGAAACATTTAGTTTCGTATTATGCAAATAGATATACAAAGTAATATGCTTGAATAACAGGCTGCTCTGTGTAATGCCATATGAGAATTGTATTATTTGCTACTTGTGCATTTTTTATGGCTTTCACAACATCGAAGGATCCTTCAAATCAAACGAAAATCATATGCTGAGGCTGTGTACATGTTTGCGATCAGTAAATAAAGGTACTTTACGCTTCGAAGGCCCTGAAGAAATATTTACTCATTCCGCTCTGAGTGACAGAGTTGTACCTGAACACAATTTTCTAATGGATAAATAGGATTGAATTACCATAAGTAGGCCTAATTCAAAGTAATGACAACAACACAGTCGGCACGTCTACATGAGGTACAGCTTCAGTGATCATGCATGGATTTTATACCTTCTGCTGTACGTCCAAGTTATTTCTTAGCAGTAGAATTAACAACTGGAACATTTCTTGTGCTCTTTTGGGGATTTTTGTGAGCTCCTGCGCCAGTGTCAGGGGGGCAACAACAGTTTGTAAACTCTGCCATACTGACAAATAGAGATTTCTGTTGTGCCTAATCAGCTTTGTTTCAACTCTGCGATGGCTTGAATGTAACCGACATTCATTTATATTAAAAAGTTACGCAATAGGGGAGAACGGGGTAAGTAGGCACACTTTTTACTCTACTGAGAATTGCTCATCAACTAAACATCTTTCGATAGTCATTCCTACATTACATTGAAGCTTAAAGTGTTGGCTTGAAATGTGTACCCCTCACTTTTTCTATCTTATTGTAATAAAGAAGAAATGAATCATCAAAGACACCCTTACACATTGTGACAATCAACCCCATCAAGGGGTCGGTTGTCATACACTATGGGGTTGTTTGTCACAATGTTATCTTAATGGGAATAATCTTGAAAAGAAGGAAAGGAAGTAGAACTAAATTTGAAAATGCAATTGCATTGTCAAGTTGACAAATAGGCCTATATAACTTACCGTAGCCTTGGCAGCTTGTCTAGTTTGGGATGCACTGGGTTGTTTTGATTTTGTTGCCCTTTTTTCCTTTGCATGCTAGTTGCCTTTTCCTGCTCTATTCTATCCTTCTCTGGGGTGTCAGTGAGGATACAGCTTGACAATTTATTTCGTTATTGGGTTCCTTTTCTGGCTGTAGCCTTTGGATAACTTGTGATAACCAACCCCCCCAAAAATGTGACGACCAACCCCAACTTGAATTTTTTGCTAGCATCAAGGCCAACAACCGTCTGACAACTAATTAGCTTGCTAACCACAATCTAAACTATAGTTTACCCTTCACACTTTTTATGGGTAACAAGTGTTTTGTTATAAACCCATTCTGTAAAAGCCTAGAAGAAAAATACTGAGGAGCTAAATATTTTCAATTTGACATGAAAAACACAAACAGTCCTCTCACCTCAAATTCAGCAGTCTAACTCCAAGGAAGACTATGTAGGTGACCTCTGATCCTAATTCTGGATATTTACATACCAAAATTTCACAGACAAGCGCCTTCTGGTTCCGAGATATAACGATTGTGACAACCAACCCGTGTGACAAATTACCCCGTTCTCCCCTATAGCTTTAAAACAAGTCATTTCACATGAAAAGGTTTCTCTTCATGTATTTGTTTTTCTGTCCTTGGTTTTGTCACTAAAGTTTAGTGTTATCCTGCACGTGCAATCCAGAATAAGAAGAAGAAGAACAAGATGTATTTAAAAATCCTGTCGTCCTATAGGCTATGATTAATGCTCATCATTCCTTCATGTTGTGTCTTGTATGTGACTAGATGAGGGCCAGACGGTGTGTGGCGCGCCTGCTGACATGCAGGGCCGTCGGCTGGGCGAGGTGGGCTTACAGCTACGGACGTTGTGTCACCAGACGCTGGGCTCCTGGGACTACCTCTTCTTTGTGGTCATCGGCTTTGTCATCTTCGCGGCGGGCACGGTGTCGGCGTGGGTGATGGGCGTCGTCATGGTGCTGTACGAGCGCTACATCAAGAAGAAAGACGAACAGCTGGACCCGGAAGACGAACCGGACAATGACAATGACATGCAGGGACCCAGGGGCGACCATGGCAACGGGAATTTGAAAATGCAACATACTGTTTAAAAAAATAAAAAAATAGATTTAATCCCACTCCGCACACACCATGGATTTCCCACAGTGCCTCCTGTCAACTTCCATGACTTGTCTGTCTGTGTGAAGTCTGATTACACTCCAGTCAAACTGAGTCTTGTCTAGCACGCTCAGCTCTGAATGGGAAAAGAGAGAGAGGATTCAACCAGAGACGATAAATGTCATTCCTCTTATTTTGTGTGCTTTCATGTGATGTAACACACACACACACACACACACACACACACACACACACACACACACACACACACACACACACACACACACACAGTGGCTGCCGTTGTGGAGGTCCCCAGCCCCTAGGGTGTTCCTGTTCCTGTAGGCCTATGTCTTTGCTATATGCCTATGGTTTGTCACTCTGTAGCCTAATATTTGACTGGGATACGGGTTGACAAAGGAGCCGATATTAGCCAAACATCTCAGAAGGAGCTTGTTTTAGCTGGAAATCAGTGAATGGTCACATTTACCAGCCTAAAAAGTGTTTTACATTTCGGCAACTGTGCTTATTCACTTCCTTGCTTAAACTTGGATAAAAAGGTAGATCCCACTCTCACAACTGTACGTGTAATATGAGGCTACCATAGACAGCAAAGCATAGTTTAGCATAAAAGCCAGAAATGGGGGGAAACAGCTATCCTGACTCTTAATCTGCCTTCCAGCACTTCTAAAGCTCTCTTACTCAAATGTCATGTTGTTTTTTGTTGTTGTTTTCTTGGCCAAGAGCAGCAACGTACCACTCACCTTGCAACTGCTCCCAGCCTAGAATTTGACAGGCATGTGACACCCAATGAAACGTCAAATTGTCATTTTTGCCCTTCGAATTTTGTTGTTGATTGATTGTTCATTGGTAAGTTCTAAGGGGTGCTATTTTCCTAACTTTTCACAAAAGCCAGTCCAGCAGTGCCCCTGTTTCCCGTCTTTATGCTAAGCTAAGTTAAGCAGCTGGTGGCTGTAGCTTTATAATTGACAGACAGTGGTATCTATCGTCTCATCTAACTCTTGGGAAGAAAGTGAATGACACCAGTTATCAAAAAAGTCAAACTATTTTTTTAACCACCACCTGGTAAGACTAACTATGGAGCAGCAATAAGTCACCCATCAAAATACCATCACCCATCTAAAAGTAGTGTTTGAAACCATTGTTAATTTGTGTGGAACATAAGGTCTTTTCACAAAATCAGAGATGTAGAGAATAAAACCTAAACACAAAAGCTGTTTTTCAATAAACAGAGAATACTTGGTTTAATTCTATTATGCAATGTTTTTTTTTGTTTGTTTACTAATTGGTCGGTTACACCTTCTACCAATTCATCTGACAATCTAACTTTAGACCCTTCTTAATTAGCATTAATGGCACACAAACCGGTCGACAGTTGACCTCCATGATGCAGCAAGCATAGAAAGATTGCATCCAACCTCTTTGTGTGACATTTTATGTTGTGTGGGCAATCTCCCCATAGGTACGCAAGGAAAATTATAACATGCAGTGACACAATGCATACTGTGTGTCTGTGTAGGAGAACAAATGTGTGCATACACATGGACACATCAGAGTATACCGTGTAGCTGTACGTGTGTCCGAGCCTTTGCAGGCGACGTATGCGTGTCATTCTATGGTCCAGTGGTGTGTTGCTTCTTACGGTTAGTTCTTATCCAGAAAACAAACTGCAGTCAATGATTTTGTGTTGCAGATCTATTTGTGAATTTGGGAGCCAACTGCTGAGGTCTTTTTTGGCAGTGGGCCCCTGCTAGATGGCAAGTAAACAGGAAAGTGGGATATTTGATTTCTGAGTCAGCCGCTCTTTGTTTGGTAACTAACAGGTTTGAGTGCAGTGACCTATCGTTTTCTGCATGCACTGTTGATGCACCGAAAAGTCTTATGAGATGGTAACAAGCTTTGAGGCTGAAGGATTTAATGCAAAAGATGCTAAATATAATGATTTCATTTCTTAAAACGACCATCCTTATTGCTAAGTAAAGTGATTTACTTTGTATGTACATTTCAAATCGAGTGAAATTACATAAAACCTGTTGTTTACCAAATCTACGATTGTAACAGTTTTACAGCAATAGCAAAGACACTGCTGTCAGGAAAAAAAATGTGAAAGGATCATTTTAGATCCCAATGGTAAATATCTACACCCGCAGTTTGCAACGTCCCTGATCGCAAACTTGGAGCAGAATGACCACTTCCATATGTTTGCTTATAGTTATCTCTCACATTGACTGTTAACTTAAATTAACTTAGTTGTGAAAAAAATAATCTTGTTTGGGCCAGAGCTATCAATCAGAAAGCTGCTCCGATAGGTTGTCCTCTGTGTGTTTACTGTATCTGTATAATCTTATATGTCTGGGATTTTTTCATTGAATAACTACATTTTACCTTTGAGTGACCTGAGAAGAAGGGATATCCTCTCAAAATGTTTGGACGAGCTGGTTTCCCCCCCCCCCCCCCTCATCCTTAAATCAAAAATTCCTTTTCCACAGAAGACATTTTGACACTTTAGGTGTGTAGATAATAAAATGAATGGCGGCTGAATTCAATCTAGCTGTTTCAGTTACAGGGTCCTGGTGTTGTGCATGCTGGCTCACTATCACACTATCACGGCTTAAAGTGTTAAAGGAATATAACAGAGCCATAGGTAATGTTATCAGTAACTGCTGTGACATGTCAAAATGTCTATGTCTCTCTATGTGTCTTTTTTAGCTGTTGGATTGTCCAACTATTGACTGACTGGAACAGAACAGTAAAACAACTGTGTAATATACAGTATTGTGGATGGACTCTGTAGTGTCAGTGTTTGACTTATGATAGCATTAGAGGGTCAGGGGTCAGGGTCAGGGTCAGGGTAAACTTTATTGTCCTGTTAAGGAAATTTGTCTTGGGTAAAGGGATCTGGTGTCATGCATCAAAAGTGATTTTAATTGCACATTTGCTTTCCCTGCAGTGAAAAGTAATGTTTTTGTTGTTGCAATAAGTGAGAAAGTGGTGGGAACCGGATGTGTACGTCTGTTTTTGCTTGCACTCTTTTTCGTCAAATATGGGAGTAATCTCGGCTCATACATATCTATGCATCTAAACATACTTCCCCGGCATAGCATACGTAATTGGATGCCAGAAGTGTCGATCCAAAATAGTGACCCGTGTACTGTACATGTAAGTTGCCTACCGAAGCAGTATGCTGAGATATGCCTGTTAGCATTTCAGTCAATGGTGGCTGGTTACTCTCATGGCTTTGGATGTAATATTTGCATGGGCTCCTTCGGTGTATGTGTTGCCTAATGTGCATGTCTATGGAGGTCTGTGATGTAAACTCTCATTTATATCTACACACAACACATGCATATATGTCTCAACTGTGAAGGTGTATTGCGTTCTAGGAAGCACACTGATCAGGCCATGTGACGCCACAGGAAAACGTGAGAGTGCGGCCTGGTAATAGGATAGCTGGTTGCCCCAATTCATGTCAGCAAGGCGGATTGAATGACTACGGAAAAGTCAGTCACATGTCTCCCTTTCTTAATAAACATGTACATATTTGCTATTCTTGGCCGTGGAAACTCTTGGTATTGACAGCTTTTGTTCCATATGGGCACTTGTAAGGCCCTAAAGCTAAGGTAAGCTGAATATGCCAGCTTCAAAAATACACTAAGTGGATGAGCTGAAATGGAGACTGCGGACCCTTTTTACTCCCCCACACGGCAAACTCAGACATATTTTAGGCACATGTATGCATTGTGCTCAGAGATAAAAGCATCAGTGCATTACCGACCCCAACAGGAATCACCTGTGAGCACAGTGCACTGTGTAAAAGCTTACAAGTGCTCTACTCTCACTTAAACTACATTACTGCTGGCAACCAAAACAGCATCTTCTCACAAAAAAAAACGAACAATATCAAAAAATATGTTTTGGAAAATGTGCTTATTTGCTTTCATGACAAAGAAACAGTTATCCTGGCTCTGACCAAATGTACACAAACCTACTGGCACTTTTAAAGCTCTCCATTTGACTATCATTTACTGTCTCTGCCTTCTTGCATTCTAACAATGACACACTAATAAATAACAGCTGGACAACAGAATACCTGACGAGGACTCGTATGAATGAACTCTCTATATTTACTGATCACGGTCGAATGTCTAGGGAGTTGTGAGTGAGTGAACGAGGGAGTGATTTCAGACACAACCCGGGAATTAATTTCTCCCTATAATTGACCTTTTTACACTTATCCTTTGTATGGATTTAATACATTTAGTTCCCCCCATTGTTAGGTTTTCACAGAGCCAGGCTTGCGGTTTCCTCCTGCTTCCATTCTTTATTTTAAGCTAAGCTACTGGCTGTAGCTTCAGCATACAGACATTCAAATAATACAACAACCTTTTCACCTAACTCTTGGGAAGAAAAAAACATGAGCACATTTCCCAAACATGTTGTAGTACAGCTTTGAGTTGACATATAGTGGCAATAATGGGTATGTTGTTGTTGTGCTTGAGACTGGTTGATTTTTGTCTCTGTATGCCATCATTCACCGGCCCTGCTGGCTGAGGTAATGGTCATGATGTGCTTGAGGACAGAGATGCACTCAGCTGGCTATGGCCACATCAATAGCACAGCTGTGACAGCAAGCCGGTTCAGTGGTTAGACGAGCAAATGCACACAGCTATTGGATGCGGAAGCTCCTCCAGGCTTGTTTCCTGCCCGTTGATCTTACAGTTGTGTGTGTTTCCCCCCCCCCATTGTATGCATCTGTACTGAGCTGAGTGTAAAAGGCCAGCAGATGGGAGATGTGACGTCAAGTCAAGAGTGGCTCTAACCGACCATAATAGCTTTCTGACGCATCAACTTAGACGTGTGCTCACTCACACTTAAACACGGGCAACATTGGAAGAAAATCCTTCCGTCGCGGATCAATGGCGTGACTCACCAAAGTTCTAAATGAGGGATACATTTCCGGAGACTGGTGCCTGTGTTTCGGTTATTTTAACAATCATTGATCATTAATCACAGCCGCATATGGATGACAGCACCAAAAGCTAAGTCCAACAAACCATGCCGCAATGCTACACTATATTGAGTTGCAACTTATATTGAGTTTAATACACATTCTTATGCATATCATCGTAAACATACAGACAGACTACAGTGAATGCTCCCGTTTTGTTCTTTCTTTTGCTTGAAGTATTTCTCACTTCACATTTTTGACCACACTGAAGCTCAGAAGAGGGAAGTGAATCCACAAAAGGGCCGGTTGTTTTTGCTCATCATGATGAAATAATTATCAGGAAGCTTTTATTATCAGCTAGGATTTATTTCAACTTAATGAAATGATTGCGTTCGACCCTCTTGTCAGAT
Source organism: Ammodytes marinus (assembly GCF_949987685.1). Classification (NCBI taxonomy): domain Eukaryota; kingdom Metazoa; phylum Chordata; class Actinopteri; order Uranoscopiformes; family Ammodytidae; genus Ammodytes; species Ammodytes marinus. The sequence continues at coordinate 23,572,070 of NC_137213.1, read as the reverse complement.
TATTTTTGTTTTTCTATTGAACTTTATATCGACAAGCTCAACTTAGCCCTCCTCTGCCAAATTGACTATCGATTGAGGGTGAGGGAGGAAGCCCCTTCACTTGGCAGAGAGGATGATGGTCATTCTGCCGTTACATATCATCTGCATACGGGCCCCAAGGCCTGTCTGCCAACTCTGTATACTTCCCCAGCAATAAAAGGTCATTTGAGAAGAGATGCTTTGTCATTTTGTGCATCGCAGTTCTGCCAGGAGAAGTGGGTTATTTGATTTTTTCCCCTTGTTGTTCGACCTCCCTTTATGTTCTTTGAATGTACTTTTCCCCTCTTCTGCCCTCTGGGTATTTCAAAAGGTTAGTGGGTGTCTAATTAGCGTCCAATCAAAAAACCTGTATGTCTGCCTTATGGTCTAAAAACTAAGGGCCCTCGTTAGCTCACAGACAAAGCTGTACGAATACACACGAGCACTGAGAACACTGCCACACAAGTGCACACACACGCACTTATGTTCGCAGCTGGAGAGATTGTTCCGTTGTACATTAGTGTATTCTGGGATTCTGACCAGTTTCCAGTTATGTTAATCCAATGGAGCAGGCTGCACGAGTGAGATAACGAGATGCTTGCTCACGCTAAGCTCTCACCAAAAAGGAGCACAATTATATTTTAAACTGAGAGGGGGAAATGGGGTATGTAATATTTTTGCACAAGCAGTCGTGGAGCCCGAGGGGTTTGTTAATTTCCTTTGACCAACTCCATTCCCCTTATCTGCTGCATCCAGCCCACGCTTAATTTAATCAGTCTCAAGATATTTTTGGCCATTTAAATCCTATTTTTGAACCTGTCAATTTCCCTGCAGACATCTCTATTTCGATCTTTTTGCCCATACTTATCCTTCTGTTCTCTCAAAGGAGCACTTTGACACTATTAGAAATATGCTTATTTGCTTTCTTGCCTAGCGTTAAATGAGATGTGACACCACTTTCCTGTCTCTACGGTAAATTCGAGGCTAGTTCAGCGTAAAACAATAAGATAAAATCCATCTACAGGTATTTCGAAAGCTCACAAATTCACATATCGTATCTTGTTTGTTTAATCGATACCAAAAAAAAAAGCAACTACTGGCCCTTTCACGAGCAGTGATTTCCTGGAGTAAAACCACAACTGGACATGTTTATACTTATCTTTTTTGTTCTAATTTAGAGATACAAGATATAATGAGTTGATAATTCTTTTAAGAGGTCCTGCAGGCCGATTTTGTTTCCTTTCGAAAGACATTGCTAGCTGTTTTCCCCTATTTCCAGTCCTAATGCAACGCTAGGCTAACTAGCGGTCACTTTGTATTTAACGCACAGAGATGAGAGTGGTAATCAACTTCTATTCATCTCTGCAAAGAAAGCAAAAAAAGCCATTTCCCAAATTGATGAACTACTCTAAAAGGAGGATGCTATTTGACACGTCTTTTGTGTCTGTCTCGTGTGTCTCTTGAATATTCACGTTAATCGCTGAGCCGCAAACAGAAACTCAACACCTGATTAACGCAATGCACACCACGACGAACATTAAGCTCTTCTGTTCAACTCATCTCCTCACATGCTACGTTTTCCACGTGCACAACAGACACCCGTGCAAAGTCACCATCCACGCTATACTAGAATAACCTACAGCTCCTGGCAAGCAGTAGGATTTTCCCATCCCCATGACTTGCCTTGATCTTGTCATGGTAGCGCCACACCATGCACACTTGACCTTTTGATCCCACACATGGCTACCGGTGTGACATTAATGTTTTAAGGTGTCGGAGACGTTGCTAAACACTGACCCCGGATCAGTTTACACACAGTTCTTTTCTCACTTATAACTGGCAAGGAGACGACTCACTTGGCTGAATCACAAGCACGCAGAGACATATCCTATTTGCTAGAGCCCTTTGAATTCCTTTGATGGGTTTTAGAAAAGTGAATCAAAGACATTTGACACCTAAAAGTTGAACGTGGTGTGGTACAACTCAAAATGATTCATGTGAGGATGTTAATCCATTCATTATTTATAGAGCAACTTAGAATAGACTGTGAAGAAGTTTAGGAGCAGTTCTGTCTTCCAGCAGTGTTACATAAAATATAATGAATTCCTTATTCAGGACACCCGGGGGTGAGAGAGACGGCAAGAGGAAGAGGAGATAACTTATTTTAGAGCACCCTGCTTTATAATGAGGCCCTTGCTACAGACTGATAAACACACCAGATTCAGATGGTTTCGAATTTTTGCTGCTTAATATATGCCTTTTATGATGAAATTTAACCGATCTTATAAGGAGGGCAAGACAGCCCCGTAGGCCGTAGTTATTACTAAAGCACCCTCTAGTGACAGGTTTTGGAATTATGCATGACTTCAAACACACAGGCTTTCTCTACCTTTAGTTTATTTGGAACGCTTTCATAAGGTCACATTTTTTTTAGACTTAACAGCAAATTGACCTCATATTAATTAGTGCACATATTCATTAGGACTTTCACTATGGTCTGTAAACAGCCTTTCTTTAGTTTCCAAAAGGATTTCAAACTATATCAACAGTTTAAAAGTAGACAATGACATAGATAAAAATACTCTCTCTATAATATACATAGTTCATAATTAGATCAATTTAACTTGAATTCCAAGCCAGATTGACAAGAAATGTCTGTACTTATCTGCAAACTGAAATCGAGCACATTTGCCACAGCTCAAATACAAGAAATCTTCCATTTGTCAAGAGTTTTGAGGTCGCGTCTGGTTGTTGAGGGGCCCTGGGTGACGATCTACCATGCGCAAGATGCTGTCTGATAGTCCTTTGATGTCCCTGTGTGTTTGGGGATGTGCGGCCAAAGCCTTCAGAAGTTCAGTCACACCTTCCCTATCCAGCATGCTGCTGTAATGTGGAGCTAGGGGATAGAGAGATGAGATTACAATGTAAAGTGATAGAGCAAAACCACCATCTGAATATTTATACTATGAAGAAGTCCATATGAATCTGTTTAACATTGCATAGGGTGCACCTGATGTGGCACATGTAAAGTGATAAAAGAGGACAACAAACAATCCTGTTTGACATCAAAATGGGTAATGTTTAGGCCGGCAACTAATGTTTCTATCAATTAAAGGTTGACGCTAATCAAAAGCACTTTTTGTCAAAATCAGTGAATATCTCCTTACGATCCACCACCAATTTACTGTGTGCGAAGAAAAAATGGCGTTAATACACAGCCTAGGCTCTGTAAACTGGTATGTTAACAAAGCGTATGTAAACACAGGTGCCCACCGTAGCTAGCAATATACCCGTTTACAGAGCCTAGGTTGTGTAATAACACTGGATTTTCTTTCAGAGCATGTACAGGCTGCAGATTGTGAGGAGATATTCACTGATTTTGACGAATAGGGGTTTTGACAACATAACAAGAATTCTCCGGATCTGCCGACTCCCCCTATAATTGTTTATTCCATAAAATGTCAAAATATAGTGAAAAATGTATAGAACTATAATATGATAATTAACCATCTTCATATTTGAGAGGCTTACATTGCTTTAATGATGGATTGATTATCATAATAGTTATTAATCAGAATAATAGCAAAACCTTTGCAGCTTCAGTTTGTAATACACAGACAGTGCTGTATGACAAATAAGTGTTAACTTGCTCGCCCCTGCTATTCCACCCACAGTGCTCTCCATAGTGAACCTCCCCCTACTGATATCCCCACAGCAGGCTGTTTATGTGTCTTACTGTTTTGACTGCAGACCAGATGGATCGCCCAGACAGCCCACAGCTGCACTCCTGAGGGCTGACAGGTCTGCAGCAGAGGGCCAAATGGATGGAACGACCTGAAATGTGGACACAAGGAAGAAAACGTTGTACTTTTGAGCGTAATTTGAACTACCAGACGGTCGATTTTCTTTGGCACTGATGCTGTCCCGGGGAATGTAAATTGAGGTGTCACTCGGAGCAAATGATTTTCAATAGAGTTTAAAGTGCTTTCCCAAATAGTGCCAATACAATTAATTACGATTGTGTTCAATCAGCAACAGCGGGGCCAACTTTTATGTAAGACTGCTGAGAGCAAACGTAGGATGTATTATTGATGGGAACTTATTTAAATGAAGTGTTACGCAACGTGTAGCTCACTCATTTGATGATGAATTGAACAGACTGGATGAGGAAATGCATTAAAGATGACTCTGCCTCTCTACAAAGCTTTCTTTCTTCTAGGCATTTTTTTTTTCTCTCACCGGTAAGAGACCATTTCTCTTTCCAGTTGGGTCCATGTCATTATGGATGCATGCTGCAAAAGAAAGAGAGACACTGTTGAAATGGGCCAACTGGTGAATTGAACTGTCTGTTAAATAAATGCAAACCAGAAAACCCTAGACTGATTCTCGCCACGCACCAGCTGCTCCAGTATAGTGCTACGTAGCTCTTCGCCCAGGCTCCAAACCTCTGGTCTGGATGCGAGGTGGGCCAGAATCCCTCCTGCAAAGTAGCGCACGCCCACCTCTACCTGGGAGTCCTTCAGCAGGCTGAGGATGTGCTCCAGCAGGTCTTCCTCCATCAGGTTTGCCTGTAACACCTCCACCTCTGCTATGTTGTTCTGAAACACAGCAAGACAAATGGGAGCAGCGATAACATGCCATTATAGTGTTGGATGTAAATTTGCAGATAGGTGATACGGCCAGAAAGGATACAAGAACTATTGTGTGTCGGATTGCCAACAGACGGATTTGATTTTGATTCCTCTAGTCTAGGTCAAATAATTGGAAAATGTTTGGGGAAATACAGCATTACACCCTACATGTGGGAGTGATTGCTTCAAGAAAATTAGCACAATCTGCTGTAAACACTGCAATCACTTTTTAATTTAAACAAGCTATAAAAACATCAACACACAATTAAAAAAAACAACATACAATAAAAAACAAAACCCTCAACACAAACACACACACACTTAACCCACCAGGAGGCCAAGGACTTTCTGCTGAACCGAAGGTTCGGTGTAGTAGGACTGCAACACAAAAAAGTAACGGCATAAGAGTGGAAATGTTTTTTGACCCTCTGTGTGGGTGCTGCATGTTCCTTATTAAAAGGGGGAGTCAGCAATTCTGGAGAATGCTTGTAGTCAAACACTTTTTTTTTTTGTCAAAATCAGTGCATCTCTCCTAAACAGGCTTGTTGCTAGCTACAATGGCCCCCCTTTGTTTACATACCGGTTTACAGAGCCTAGGCTGTGTATTATCACCAGATTTTGTTTCAGTGCACACACACACAGTACGGACAGACAGGGTACCGTGGGGAGGTATGTACAGATTTTGACTTAAAGCAATTTTTTTTAACAAGCGTTCTCCAAAATGGCTGACTCCACCATTAAAATGTGTATTTCTGGGGCTCCTTCACCTCCAGAACCTCCTCGTACAGCTCCAGGCCCTGGCACTCGATGAAGTTGCGAGCGGCATTGGGCATCTCGTCTGTCAGGTTCCACAGAGCGCTCAGGGCAAACTTCAGAGTGGAGTCCACCACTCCCACCATGGCTTTCTGCTGCACTATTGCCAGCAGCTGCTGTGAGACAGAGACAAACGTGAGAGGTAGTGGGAAGAAGAGATGGATGGTAGGTCAGCCAAAAATGAGAAAAAGGATATGAATGTTTGTAAATAATAATGTTTAGGCTAATGAGAAACATTATTTTGCGGTTGCATAAAATTGTTTACATATCCCCAGACATACAATACACAAAAAAATAACTGAAGTGTAGAGGGAAGCTTGATTACATACAGTACACAAAGAGAGAAATATGGAGTTGAGTAAATAATGGGGTAACAGTGAACTGAGAAAGATGGATGCTTGGTGCAATGGGAGGACTGGGGTAAATGGGTGCACACAGTAGGGAGGCAATGGAAAATATAGCAGGTGAGAGATACAGAGAGAACTCGAAATACACTTACACATATCTAGTGCTAAGCCGGGAAGCTAAATACTCTAAAGTGTCAAAGTACCTTCATAATGAAGACGTCCTTGCCGAGCTGAGCGGTCTCCTCTGTAGACAACTGCAAATTAAACAAATAGTTGAGTCGTGCTTTTTTGAATTCTACCCATTTTCCCAAATGTCAAACTACAACAAACTGTGCTTTTAATCGCACAGAGAAATCGCATCCCACTTAAATGGACTAAATGAAAGCATAAAGCCGACTGTTGGAGCTAGGGTCACAGAGGTGCGGGACACACACACACTGAGGCACGAGGCTCTTAATAAGTGGGACTAACAGGTGCCATGCTATTTCCCTGCTGCAGTAGACTTAATACACATTAATAGAGCAGTGTCTTGACCTTGGCCACCAGAATGGAGATGACAGCCACAGCCATCCTCTGAAGGGTCGGATCCTCGTGGCTGCTCAGCCAGTTAATCACCAGCGTTGCTGCTAAATACCTGAACCATGATCACAGTGTGGACATAAGGTACGGTAACATGGCAACACACAGTTTTAGAAAAATATACCATTGATGTACAGACAAGCCTTGGGAAAGAATTTGAGTTTGGGTATGCACTTTTACATCTGGAGGAACTATTTCCTTTGGCACTTACATTTCCAAGACAAAATATATATGAGCTTGCACACAATTTGTTAGAAAAACAGTATTGTGCCACTCTATGAGCACACTGCTTATCTTGGCTACTGCGCAGCCGTGGGCCTCGTACATCATATTACAACTCAGAGAGTAAACTAACTTGTCAAACGGGACGTCCTGGAGGATGTAGTCGCTGCAGAGCGCCAGCAGACAATTCTTTTGCACCTGGAGAGATGGAAATAGTTTATGAGATGAAAAACAATATGGGTAAAAAAAAAAAAAATGTGTATGAAGTTAACTCCAAACACTGTAAGAAGGTTGCAGAATGGTAGCAGCAAAGACGGCAAATATGAGGTCAAAATCTGAGGAAGGCAGCTGGTAGCAACAGAACCACATTGTGCCCCAGTTTGCTGTTGTGTAACTATACAATATTGTTATGTATACTATGGGAGACGCTGAGCATATCCCCCCCCCACCCCCCCCCCCCCCCCTCCCCGTACCTGATGGTGGTTGGGGAAGGTCTTCATAGCATACAGCAGCTGGGAGACAGTGGAGCTGATCAGGCTGACGGGCATGTTCTCTGCCAGGTCCTGAGTGGTCAGGTTGAACACACACGCTGAGGCCACCAGGTGGACGTTCAGGGAGGAGGGGTGGCTCTGCATCCCACTCAGCACCAGCTACAGGACAAAACAACTTTGTGTCATAATCACATGTGCTCCAGAATAACAAAGTGTTTTTGTTATGAGGGGTGCAGGGGAAGCATGTGTGCTCTTCTTTCCCATATGGGTGACTGTTTTTCTTTCTACCGATCAGCTGCTTGACTGAATCCGGAACTGGGACAGGTTATCTCTCTAGTATAGTCATTGTGTAACCCTCCCACCTCCTAAACACTACTTTTCAAACCAGCTTTGAATCTTAATGCTCTACTAGAATCTGCCTCTACCTTCTATTTCCAATCCCTTTCTAATAATAACATACTTTTAATGTCAGGTTAGGAGACACTTTAGCTGTACAGTATGTTCAAACTAATCTCAACACAACTGCTCCTTACAAAAGGCTATCTATATTAAAAACACTGTACCGAGGAAAGCTGAGATCAGTGATTATGGTGACATCGCTTAAACATCACTTGACATTTATGGTGTGCTTAAAAGGTGCTACGACTATTTTTTAAATATTACTGAAATGGTCTTATGTTTCCTCTGATGATCATAAATGACATGTTACAGCAAACAAGACCATCAGTGCAAAGAATGCTATTTTCATATAGTTTTACCTGAATACTTTATGAAGGGTACAAAATTAACAAAAACTCAAAGTTCCTCGGAGCACCTTTAACTTTAAACAGTTTGAACTTGTACCTAAGCTTTACCTTAATCAAGTGGCTTACCTAACCTTTTCTAAACCTACCATTATATATTGTTTTAGCATTGTTGTTCGGCATTCAAGATCTGAGCAATTTACTTTGTGAGCCAATGTAATCATAACCAAACTAAATGATGTTCAAAATCACAGAAGTGAGACCCGTGTTGTAATAAACCAGAATTATCCTTCAAAACATTATAATTTAAACACAATGCCAACCATAGTACCTGCAGCATGTCTGGTCGCGGTTTGTCAATGTCAGTGATTAGGTTGTAGAGATGGACAAGGGCCTCTCGTATGAAACACTCGCGGTCTCTGTACCTTCTCAGGGCCTCACACACCTGGCTTTCATTAGCCTCTCCGGTTACCTGAAAAAACACACACACACACACACACACACACACACACAAACACACACAAACAGCAGAGCAGCGCTGTCAGAGAGACAGGAAATGCAGCGGGCACACTCAGTATAAATACAAACAGGGCCTAAAGTCAAACACAAATAAATGGGAAACATATGCGAGAGCCAAGCTCACGTGTCTAGCCATAACATTCTCTGATGCCCTGACATGTCACAAACATTCACTCTGCGTCCGATGCAGGCACTGCAGGTTTTTTCTTCATAGCGGAATTTTTGGCACCACCCAAAGAGGTTTTTTCCAGACCCAAAGGAAAATCACTTTAGCCAAAATGATAAAAAAAAATTGAGAATACAAATAATGTGTTTCTAGTTCAGTCAAATTCTACCCATATTTTTTGCGGTTTCGGTGGTTTGGATAAATAGTAAATAATTTCTAGGGTTTCTTTATTGAGTCACGTCGGAGATTTCCCATGGCTCAGAGTCAGTGATCTCTATGGTAACGCAGCGCAGGCCAAAATGCAATCCGTGCGACCTTAATATTAAAATTTCATCTGTTCAACTACAAAAAGTTCTTCTGATGCAACCGTTTTCCCTAGAGTGAGAGTATGGATCCACTTACACAGAATACGGGCGGATCTCCTTTACTCAAGCATTATAAAACTTTTTTTTTTAAATAAGATAACACCGACTTCTTGCCGTTACTGTTGCACATAGTTGTGACACGAAAATGTATCCGTGTAGCCAACCCCCAAAGGCCAATCCTGACTGAGGCAACAAAAACCCTGCTTGGTCCTTACTTTTAAGTTTTTCAGTGACGACAGGATATCCAAGGAGCTAGCTCCGGTGGCTAGCAGGCCCAAAAAGAGCAGTCCTGCCCTGGCCTCCACAAACGCTCTGACCGCTGCTTCTGTGACTCCCTTCCGTCCGGAGATATCTAGAGAAACAAGTGAAGGGAGAACTTGGGGACTGCCCTCCAGAAGCTGCCTCACCGTCTCGTCCCCTTCTTTTCCGTCACCATCGTCCACAGTAAAATGGTCGTATGAAAAGTCCAGATACCTGAGAGCGTGAAGCTGGCTGAGGACAAAGAGTAACCTGGCTGGAGACATATCCAATTGCCGTAGCTGGTGGGCCATCAGAGATCTCAGCGTGTTCTTGCAGTCGAGCAGTGCGGTTAGCTTTGAGACGGCACTACTGGAGATATCTAGGCTCTCTAGCTGAGGGAGGGTGCAGATGTCTTCGAGGGCGGCATCAGTCAGGTCTGTGTGGGCAAGGTTGAGCATTCTCAAGCCCCGCAGGGAGCTAAAGCCAGGTCCAGACCCCAAGTCCAGCTGTAGTCCACTAAGGGTCAGCCTCTGAACGCTGGATCTGCACTCAGGGTTGGAAGCCAGGCCCGAGATGATGTTAGCACCAGTGAGCCCGCCGCCAGAGACCCAGGAGGCATCTAGTTCCTGGAGCCGGTGAGGGCACAGGGCCAGGCGAAAAGCTACAGCAGATACCGGACAGCAGCGGATGGAGGCTCGCCGCAGACGGAGCTCTTTGCAGTTTTGGAAAATCCGAACAGTTGTGTCGTTCAGTATCCCTTGAAGGGAGAAGAAATCAAGAGAGACTTTGTTGAAAATGTAGCATCAATTGAGCCACATTTAAAAAGGTGGAGTCAGCGATATTGGAGAATGCTACTTGTCCAAATCCCCTTTTTGTCAAAATCAGTTAATATCTCCTCATGATCCGCTACCTGTACGTATTGTGTTGATACACAGCCTAGGTTCTGTAAATGGGCATTTTGTAAGCTACGGTGGGCCCCCTTTGTTTACATGCCAGTTTACAGAGCTATGTTTTCTTCAGCGTGCACAAACATCGTGGGGAGATACTCACTTATTTTGACAAGAAGCATTCTTAAGAATCGCTGCCTCCACCTTTAAGTTTGTGGAATTTACTTTTTCCAAAGTTTCAGCCTGGCAAAGTACACTTTGAACTACTGTCATATAACGGCATTAACGATATTCTCACATTGTAATTACTTTTTGCATATGATGTTGTGTGCCTGGGGAATTTCAACTACATGAAGGTTATCGGTAAGTCACATGTTATGGTACATTTGTCCCTTTTCTAGAACTTTCCACAGAACTACTATCACCCTTGTTTTTAAAATTCCCCTACAACTCCTGACCTACCATTAGTTGCCATCTTTAGCAGTAACTGGTCAGCCATCTCCTGTGGGAAGAGTGGGACACAGCTGAGGCACATGGAGCCGTCTGCTCGCCTGCTGCACAGAGCGTCCAGGCTGCAACACACCTTGGCCAAGCAGAGGTCGCACAGGGCCTGGGGCCCCTCAGCATCCTGCAACACATAAACAGGTATTACTACCAGAACATATCATACTATACTTAACATATAGGGCAAGTGCAGTCACTTCTAAGGTTCAATTCACCAAAAATGATCTAACAACATTACATTATGGGTGGTAGGGTGTTATTTGTAAAACTAGTGGTGGCTGGTATTACATGTACATGCCCATTGCCCACCATTTCTACCATTGTGTCCTTGAGCAAGGCACTAAACCGAGAACTCGGGGGTGCCGTAATGGCTGACCCTGCGCTCTACCTCTGACCCCCTCCGTATTGTATTCACTTGAGAGGGGATATGCAAAGAACGAAATTTGATGTACCTTTGACAAAGAAACTTAACATACTATGGGCCATATATTGAAAATAAAAATAAATCATTTTAGGTGTAAAAATCCTTTGCAGCCTATGCCTTTATATTTTATACAAGGCCATATTATACTTATATATATTATTGATATGAATAATTATGTTTTACAGTGTGCAATACATCTGTGAAGTACTACTCTTAACTTGTTCGAGACTCGAGAGGCTTTTTGTTATTGTTTGTTCATATATCTCAGACACACTTATGCCCTGAGAATTGTCTGTCAGGCTCATACATTGACACAGGACCTCGCACGAGTCTAATTTTAACCGCAACAGATGAGACAAGTAGTAAAGCCCGTTTAAATCGCCTAATCCAACCGGTCTCTGGCACGGTGGGCAAAGACACTTGGTCCCAGCGCTGTTCGTGAGCTAAAGCGTCTGTCTGAAATTCAGACACACACACACACAAAAAAGGAAAACATTGAGAAACATAACAGAAGGGGATCACATACTCACACTCACTCACTCACACACACACACACACACACACACACACACACACACACACACACACACAGCCACTCACTCACCATGCTTGAAAAGTAGCCTAAACAGTCGTCAGGAATAACAAAATAAAAACATATGACGGTACCACGTAGTTCAACAAATTGGTAAACGAAAAGGCATCCTTATTTTAACCAATGTCATTGCTTTAAAAGAAAAGGAGAAGTGGCGAAATCTTCTGTTTTGGATTTTTCAGCCGTTGCAGCTAACCGTCAACAGTATGCTATCAACTGTCACAGGCTGACCGCCTCCTATTGGCCAGTCCACGTGACGTCATCCAGAGCTTGTTAAAGATAATGTTGACTTGTTGATATATGGGCCCTATTGCCTACTCCTACATATACAGTATATTGACAGGCCTACAGTCTTATGGTTGATTCATGTTTACACAGTTTTACGGCTATCTATCTCTATCTATCTATCTATCTATCTATCTATCTATCTATCTATCTATCTATCTATCTATCTATCTATCTATCTATCTATCTATCTATCTATCTATCTATCTATCTATCTATCTATCTATCTATCTATCTATCTATCTATCTACACTTCGTTGCAAATTCTCAGTGGTTGATATTTAGGTCCTTTATTTCAGTAAAATTGCCTCTTGGATTAATAGCATTGCTACAATAATGTTGCATTTGTTTGTTGTAAATTGCTGTTGAGCACATTGTAACTATACAGCTGATTGTTGGGTCAACAACAGCGACGTACCTTGTTTCTATATTATCATATTTATAAGATCATCTTAGGGTAACGTGTGTGTATAACTGTGTTGTGTGAGAAACACGCATTTTATTTGTTTAAGATAATTTTTTGGCATTCTTCTGCTTTATTAGACAGTTTGAGGAGTCAGAGATGAAATAGGGTAGAGAGAGGAATGACATGCAGAGAACAAGAACCCGGGCCGGATTTGAACCCGGGATCCCCAGAACCACACATCTTTAAAAAGTCCACTTTCCTGAGCTCAGAAGAACAGATCTGTGTCAGAATTCTGTTTATAGGTGTGTAACAATGCATTTAACAGCTAATCCTAGGGTGATTTTCAACAGTTTATTTATAAGAAGAAGGATAGTTTTCGTAAACCCCATACATGGACACTTCATCCTTCAGTTTATCAGAAACATAAACATTAAAAACCACCAAATATTGTATGAATGACTGTAATCTGAAAAGTTACTTTCTAAAGCTGTCAGACAAATGGAGTGCTATTGAAAAAGTAGCCTACAATGTTTACTTCTGCAATGTTGTGGAGAAGAAAGTAGCGAGGAAATACTCAAGTACAAATACCTCAAAAATTGGACCTGCAACAACATCTGTGAAGGTGAAGGTGCATGGTAATAAACTTGTTTAGCCACAAGGAGGGGCTCACAGAGAGAGATGGCTGTTAACGTTTAACCAGTCTGACAGCATATGTTACTAACAGTATTGTCAACTGCAGATTTTTGAAACTAAGAAATACCTAAATACCAAATTCCATTTTTGTACTTGAAAAAAATTAAATAATAATATTAACTACCCAGCAGTGACGTGAACAGATTTTCTAAGGGCGGGGGCAACAATCAATATCTCCCATGGACACGAAGGTGAGAAGGACCCTGCCATCAAATGTCCACCTTAAAAATTACAGAACAGAAACACATCTTTGGTAATTTCCTTTATTATGAGCAGTTCAACCAATTTTCCATCGACAGATTGTTAAATGTTTAGATGGTTTATAAAGCATTCATGACTTTCATGAAAAATCGAACATTTGACAGAACATTTTATGTTATTTTGTCTAAAATAAATATTCTATACTAAATATTTATCTCTGTCATCCACTTGAGACCCCTGAGGTCTGGACACCCAGGTTTGGGAAACACTGATCTAGGCTCGAAAAAAAAAAGTGTATTTACTGTGCTGCCGATACAGATAAAGATTTCCAGGCATGGGTTGAATTAGCACAAACGTTTTTTTCTCCTTTCAGTAACCGCTTCCTCCAAACACATGTTCTATCATTTATTTAAATTAGATGACCACTATTATACATTGCCAGCCACCTATCTCAATCACAAATACAAACACATGTTCCCATTCATGTACTGATCACACGCAAGCACCCACGCTCTCCTACATAAGCAAAGCTGTCCTTCCACACGCTCAAACATGTCTCCCCACGCGGAGAATCCCCCCATGCATCAAAGCCTGTGCTTCCTCCAAAATCCAAAACATTTAGCTGACGGGGTGTTCTTTTTGTCTACAAATCCCTCTGCATATTGTCCTCATAACCAAATAAACACAGCTGCCAATAGCTCTTGGATAGCCTCGAGAGACACACTCACCCCAAATATGGAGCAAGCACAAGAAAAACACTCACATCCAAAACAGAAAAACAGATCTTATTATAATGCTGAAGCTACTGGGTTCCTTAGAATCACCTCGTGATTAGATTACGGTTGACTGGAAACAGATTTAAAGGAAGAAGAAATAGACTATGGGAAGTAGTAGTTCTATAAATTAAGATAGCGTGTGTGTGTGTGTGTGTGTGTGTGTGTGTGTGTGTGTGTGTGTGTGTGTGTGTGTGTGTGTGTGTGTGTGTGTGTGTGTGTGTGTGTGTGTGTGTGTGTGTGTGTGTGTATGTCAACTTCTAGAACCCTGACAGACAAATGGGGCGTATTTGAGACAAAATGACATTGTAAACAAGTCCTTATGAGAGTTCAAGGTGGAGTCGGCGATTCTGGAGAATGCTAGTTGTCAAATCACTTTTTGTCCAAATATGGTGGACCCCCTTTGTTTACATAACTGTTTACAGAGCCTAGGCTGTGTATTACACCCGATTTTTCTTTCCAGTGCGCACATAGTACGTAAAGGTAGTGGCGTGTGAAGGTAGCGGTGTGTGAAAAATTGACACCAAGCATTCTCCAGAATCGCTGACTCCACCTTTAAACGACAGACAAGATGATTCTGAGTTTGAGTGTTTTCACCACTCTTGCTGACTCCCAGCCAATCTGATTCAAGAGTGTTTTTGGTTTTTAATTTGTGGCGGACCCTCATATTAGGAGGAGCCCTAAACTTTTTTTTTAAGCGACATCAGAGGAGGGAAGGCAGGGCCAAGCAAGCCTGCCCCCTCTACTCAAACCCCAGAGAAAATCACACCATCAGCCTCCCTCTCTCTGTATTTGGACCACCCTCCACTGTTCTCCTGGTTTAACTGAGTTTGCTCGTGCCATAGCTGAGCGCAGGCCTGCATTCTCAATGAGAGCAAAGAAGGAGGGAGACTGAGAGAGAGAGAGAGACAGAGAAACAGAGAGAGAGAGAGAGAGAGAGAGAGAGAAGAGGAGAATGGAGAGCATGAACCTGCATAGGGAACACAACTGAGACACCTAGCTGGGTCTTACCTGCATCTCCTGGACCACAGACTGAACTCACTGACACAGGTAAGATTGTTAAGTTTTTATTTCTGTGATTAAGTTATTTATGAAATTAGTATGTTGTTTTGTGCTTTAGAAATGTATTCAAAATGCTGCAACTTTAGACTTTCACTGGATAGAAAAATTTAATTTACTGAAACAAGTAAAGGCAATTTTAACACAATAAAGTTGTATTGTTTTAATTCAACTTTTGAGTGGAAATTGGATCTTAAATTTAGAATTTTCAAATAAAAAATGTTAGGTGTAAGTTGGGTCTCCTAAAAATCCTTAACTTTTCATGAAGAACTGTGAAATGACTGCTGACATTGAAGTGACTTCATTGTATATGCACATCTGGTGTAAACCCCATCATCATATACAAACCCTGTACACGGCTCATGCATCATGGCATCCCCTCAGCAGACAGACGGACCTAATCAGTGGCACCATCAGAATAACTTGTGGGCTAATTGGCACAGTCCTAAAACGTCTGCTGGCCTAAAGCACGAAAGCCACAACAAAGTTAGACCGGAAAAAAATTGGACTTTTGGATTTACATTAACATTCACACTGTGTGCTGGGATGAAGTTGGCAGAGAAGTAATTTAGGGGATGATAAATGTGCTATTCCCAGGGAGGGGTTTTAAATGTCAAAGAGAATCTTTTAATTGGGGAGTTTTCCAGTAGACGGTTAGAGCTCAGTGTCCTTGTGTTCCTCTGGCCTGCATTCATGGGAACATCAGGCACCGCAAAGTTTGACTTGTCTGGTTGCAAGTATACAGCGTTCATATTGACTATGTAGGTGGCTGGATCTGGTCAGGGTCTGGCTTTGAGTGAGGAGAGGAGAAATACGCCCTAGTAATAAGTCCACCAAAAAAATATGGCTGCTGGCTGCGGTGAACTTGATGAAGACCATGCAGGGTGTAAACGACGGAGAGGGACCTGGTGGTATTAACCGCCTATGAGATTCACAGCCCCGGCTGAGGAGCCTCTGTGTAAACACTGTCACTCCTGTCAGGCTAAGGGCCTGTGAGATTCATATTGTGGGGTTGGAGACGTGCAGACGGGCCAATTTCACTGAGGCCAAAGCTATTGAAGAAGGAGATGACCCGTGATTACGGAAAGGCAAGGAAAAGAAGTCCTCTCCGAGTAATAATAACTGACTGACAGTGCCAAGGTGTTTGTGAGCTCTGACACTCGGCCCGTTTTCCTTAAAGTGCCCTTTTCCTTTCGCACGCAGATGTGTTTCAATCTTTGACGCAAACACAAACTGCAGCTTGTTCCATGATGTTATAGAGCTAATATACGGCTATTGGAGCATTTTCTTGTGCTGCCTAACTTGTGAGTTGTAGAAAAAAAAGGAATGCTGGCTGAGACAATTTCTTTCTGTCAATACAGTCATTGTGCCTTATAAAAACACACAAAAACTTCACCGTATTTTCCCTCGAGACAAGCTTGTTTTTTCCTTCTACAATGATAAAAGGGCCCTATTTTGCTACTGCAAGCAGTTTGAGTTTTAGGTTGTGCTCTTTCGGTTCTGTCCCATTAACTGTGGTCAGGATTCTTCTGGTGCAACTACACATCAAGAGGAGACCACAGAAAATGATTTAAAAGCCCCCGCTGTCTCTGTCTTGGACTCATTTTATTCTGCTTATTTGGCATCTGTTTAAAATCCTTTGCACATTATACTGGATGAGCTCCTGTATGAAGCGCCCTCATATTGTGCGCCTGTCAGGAGAGTTAAGATGGAAGGTTGCTCCTTGGCCCCATCCACCAGACTGCCTTCTGGTCGGATTTGGCCCGAGTGCCAAAAATCAGCCTGAAGTTGGCTCACCATTGGCTCCACTTCCAGATCCTAGCCTCTCAATAGTGAATATGGAAGAAGGAGGGGGAGCTTTCACTTAGCATGCATTTTTGAACGCCACCCACCCACCGCTTGCTCCATCCGTTGTGCTGTCAAAACCCAGCAAGATCAAAACACAAGCTTCCCTTCCAAAAATAGATTCCGAGAATAACATTACTCATAAGTCAGGGATGCCTGTTCCCCTCTGCTGCTCCTCAGAATACGTCAATTTATTAAATTCCCCACACAAATTCAAACAAATCTAATTGTAACAGCTGGGCAAAAATGGCAGAAGTCGAAATGAGGGAGCGAACCCAGACGATAACAACCTAAGGCCTCCTACCATTTTTCTTATTATTGATATGTTTAGTTGTACACCTCATCATCCATCAAAGTGTGACAGCCGATGCTTTTCCATTTAAAGTGATGTTTTTCAGTGTATTCCACGGGAACATGAAGTCTATTTTCTACCAAATATTTTCTTTTGGAGTCAAATGTCATCAGCTTCAAAGACTTTTAAACATACTTGGTCTCCACACGAGCCAGGGCAGCTACACTGAAAGGTTATAGGGGAGGTTCATGGAAGGTCTGAGCCAGGAGATCTAAGGAAATATGAAAAACAGATCCCAGCACACACCCAGACACCTGATACAGATTCGGGGTAAGGGCCCTGACGAAAAACAACCCATGAGGGAATGTATTGAAAATTTGAGTTATGATAACAGATTTGTGGTGGCTGGGTGGCACTTTACTCTTGACTCCACCACAAGTGTTCCAGAAGGCACGTCCTGCCAAGAGTGGGACTGCCTGCAGTATGTGATGTGTGACTCCAGCTGTGCCTCTGCTGCAGCCTGCTAGTTTGACTTTACTTTTTAATGCTCACTTACTTCATAATTACACAAGACTGTTGTGTTGAGTCTTGGCTGGAAGCGCTCTCCTGTGTCTCATGCCAACAGATGCTCCATAAGTATTTATGAGTTTGCCGGCACAGTGGTCGTGTTGGATTGTACTGGATTAGAGGAGAGAAGAAAACATCTGGTAGGAAACTGAACAAAAAGTACAAAATAATCACTCAAAGAAAGGAAACTTTTGTTTGGTACTTGGACCAAATGGAAGAATAAGTCTGGTGATATATTTATTTATACTAAACAATACTTATTGTCCACCAAGCCAGTGAAAAGACCACAGCCAATAATAAATTCCTCCTACTAAAAAAGTACTGTCTATGTAGCCAAAGCTTGTTGTGGCATGTGCAGCAGTAGGTACACTACTGTCCAATAACTACCAAAATCCCAACAATGAACCACACTGTTTGCAATCGGCGACATCATCCTTTGTTTGGTGAACACGGACACTGCTGTTTATTTTGAGTCATCTTTTTGAGTAATCTTGAGAGTGGACTTTGGAGTTTGATTCTCAGAGTCAGGGTAAGAACTTGGACAGAGTGGAGAGTTACACCAACCCTAAAATGGTCTTCACTTTTCATTGCTTTTCACAGATTTTTCGCTTGTTTGGTTTGATAAAGAGAGGAGGAACCATGGGACCTGGAGCATGGAGCCTATTCATTCTGTTTGGTCTATCTCTCTGGAGCAACGGCCGAGCCCTCAACACCAAGCACCCCATCCTCTCCCGGATGCGGAGGGCTCCAGAGACCGGCGAAGAGAACAAGAAGTGCTCCTACACATTCCTGGTACCTGAGCAGAAGATCACAGGGCCCATCTGCGCGGCCAGGGGTTACTCAGTCGACAAGGACCGAGTGACCCGTCTGGATGTGGCTGGGGTGCGTGACCTCCTGTCCAAGCAGCGTAGGGAGACGGAGACCTTGAAGCTTGTGGTGGACGTGGACGGAAACTTGGTGAACGAGATGAAGCTGTTGAGGAAAGAGAGCAGGAACATGAACTCCAGAGTGACCCAGCTCTACATGCAGCTGCTGCATGAGATCATCAGGAAGAGGGACAACTCGCTGGAACTGGCGCAGCTGGAGACACGCATCCTCAACGCCACCAGTGAGTCCCTGCGCTTGTCCTCCAGGTACAGGGAACTGGAGAGCAAATACGCCGCCATGTCCGCATTAGTGAACAACCAGTCAGTGCTGATCGGGGCACTGGAGGAGCGCTGTATGCAGGTGTACAGCGGCCGCAGGCACGAGCAGACACCCATGGGACCCCCACTCGTGCAGGTGGTGCCCGAGAACATTCCTGTCAACGTGCCACGTTTCACCAATGAGATCCAGAGGGTCAACAACAAAAGGTTGGCCCGAGAGAGAGGCTCTCGCTCCGGGCCGTCGCCAACAAGCGGCACGCTGGAAGTTCAGAAACCTCCACAGCGAAACTTCAGTGCTGAGGGTAAGTGAGTGAGAGAGAGAATGAATTAAAGGTGCAGTCAGCGATTCTGGAGACTTGTTGTCAAAATCAGTGAATATCTTCTCACAATAGACCTGCTTGTAGGCCTACTGTGTGTGCACTGAACAAAATACAGTGTTAATACACAGCCCTCTGTAAACTGCTATGTAAACAAAGGGTATGTAACCCAATGTAGCTAGCAACATGCCCATTTAAAGTTATTTTGACAACAAGCATTCTCCAGAATCGCTGACTCCACCTTTAATGAGTGATCCATACATCCTTTTCTTCATCTATCTTTCATACATTTATTCATCAATTCAGTCAAAAAAAATCAAAAACAGTCATGGTGAAATTTATAGCAGGTCAGCGCTAACAAGTCTATAATCACTGGCGTTGAGGACAGCTGTAGGTGGGCCACTGGCCTTATTTTCTAAGGTTAAATATTTGCCAATTCAGCTGGAATTCTGCTCCCCACTGAACAGAAAAAAACACAACCAGGATGGAAATAAAAATGTTGTAATGTCTCAGTTGAGGCAGGGGGACTTAAGCACAGCAAAGAAAACGAACCGGCCGTTTTTGCTCATCAACAGAAATTCCTGACACCTAGATTGCCCTCGCCCAAGAATAATAAAGTCTATAGGATTTTGGTGCAGCTGTGTATGAAAATGATCCCCTATAAGTTCCATTGCATGTGAGATGTAGACAAAACCCAGGCTGGCACGAAAGCCTCCTCCTTCAAACCACAAACTAGGGGCACTTGATGCAGTGGAAGGACTATACCGTGACGTTATAATTACTATTTTATTAGCCTAGAGAGGGTTACTCGCCCTTTAAATAAACTCACTGCTGCACATGTTATTAATTGAACATTTTGTAATAAGGATGATGATTTACCTTGAGAAAGGCAGATGTTGGTCACATATAAAGTTAAGTTGGTTAGCAAGATTTTATTTGATTCTGTTTTTACCTTTTAATGAAGGCAAGTCATTTATTGTTAATGCGACTTAATATGCCCCAGTCTCCTCTTCTGTTCTGGGAGGACATAACCAACAATTGTTGCAGACCAGGATAAATGTGTTTTGCATTACTCTGCCTGCTTTTGTACGGAACAGTATTAGTGCCAGAGGAGAGAAAAAAAAATGCAGAGAATGTTTTTCCCCAATTCCAATAATAGCCTAATTTAATAGTTTATACTTTGTTGTTGTGCTTATTAGACGGCCACTGTTTTTTTTTGTTTTTATTTTACGATTTTTTTTTGGCATTTTTATGCTTTATTGATAGTGTAGAGAGAGTTGAAATGGGGCAGAGAGGGGAGTGACATGCAGAGAACGACCGCAGGCTGGAATCGAACCCGGGTCCGCTGCTGGCCGAGGCCCATGAGGGGGACGCCCTACCAACTGAGCTAAGGGCGCCCCCCACGGCCACTGTTTTCTCGTATCACAGGCCGCTGCCCATAGAGAGCAATATCAGAAGAGCTTTGAGGACGTCTCGTTTCGTTAAAAATGAGACTGTAGCCCATTTGCTGCTTCTGTTTAAAAGATGCATCGTTTGAATTTTAATAATGTTTTTCTTATGAGTTATTGATCCCGGAACTTCAAATCTGTCAATACCTTTCCAATTCTACCGCAGTCTTGAATTGATAAGTTTGATCTCGAAATTGTACTTAAACTTTAATCTCGACATATTCTACTTTATTCTCAACATTTTCCCTCTCTGCCGTGGCCCTAATACTCTCCCATAGCGTGTGATTTTGTTTTTGTTCACTGTTTTTCCCCACCTATTTAACCCTCAGTCAGCCAGTGACTCCAATGTCTCATAATGTAAACACTATAAGCCAAAACACAGCGTCTACATACTTAATCAAAATTGAGTTAATTTCAGAACCAGACTTCTTGACTAAATAAAAAATGCTGTCACACCCTATAGGCTAGTTACAGAGAGCCTTCTTTTAAGCTAAATTACCTAAATGTTCTGACCTGTTTCCTGTAACTGAAAAAAACAATTGTGCTGCTCCAACATCCTATTAACAGAGATTTCTATACCACATAAATGAGACACGCGCTAAATCTTATCATAATGGACGAAAAAAGTGAAACAAGATAAAGAAGGCTGACAAAACATGTACTTGCTTAGATGCCCAGTACATAGTCTTAAAGCTCCCATATTATACACTTTTCGGTTCTATTATACACCATATTATATGGTCTTAATGGTCCCTAATACGTTTTTCTTTAATTGTTTGCTGAAAAAAACTTTCAGATCATTTATTGTACTATGCTGATGTTCAGCTAATCTCACAATGGCCTATTTTTTAAAAAGAGCTGCAGCTCCTCTCGTAAATATACAATCTTTGAGCTGCCCCCGCCCCCTGTCCGGAAGCGAAGCCAGATACGCCACGCCCTCTGTCTGTCAGGGCCGTGGACCAATACGAAATAGGGGTGTGGGCTGCACAGTGGAAGCTTCTGGCTTTTCCAGTTTGTGAGGTCAGAAAAGGGGAAAATTCTGACTGGAGTATATTGGGGGGGGAGGGGTGGGGGTTTCAGAAAGGGGGAGAGTGAGAACAGGAGAGATTGTTATTTTTTAAAATATTTTGGCAGTCTCTAGGCACACCGTGGACCCATGGATATGTTAGAACACATTTAAAAAGTGCATTTAGCATAATATGGGACCTTTAACATAGATTCTCTCTCAGTGGGTCCCTGTATTTCATACGGACTGTCTCTATCTCTATTGTTCTTTCCTTCAGGTCAGTTCAGAGACTGTCTGGAGGCGCAGGAGGCTGGCCACATCACCAGTGGCATGTACCTGATCAGGCCACAAGAGTCAGAGAGGCCTGTGCAGGTCTGGTGTGAACAGAATATAGACAACGGGGGCTGGACCGTCATCCAGAGCAGAAGAGACGGATCAGTTAACTTCTTCAGGAACTGGGATAACTACAAGGTGAAGACAATGAAACTTCCCCTGTCTGTCTGTCTCATTTTTCTCTCTCCTCTACTGAGCCAAGAAGAATATCTGGCTCATCTAAAGACAACAGAGGTGCTGTTATATGACCCCTCCAGAGGGACCATCTGGGGTCTTTGGGCCTAATTCCTTGGCCAGAATCCTTGTGTTTTCACTTACTGAAAAATATAACGCCCTGTCAGCAGCCGCTATTTGTCCGAGGTCATTTGTTTTTTTGATTCCCATTATGAAACGTTAGATGGCCCGCAAGGAAGGTATGTTCCACAGCTCAATCTGCAGACGTTTCTTTCCAAAACCGCTACTACTATAGTGCCTTCCTGGATGGCTGACTGGTTGGCTTACTACACCACACCATATAGACCCACTCATCAAAGCTCTGTGAGAAACGAGATGGAGTATATCGCCGCTGGCAGCCTCGGTGATTCCAGTTGTTCCATTCAGTCCGGCCAGACTTGTGCATGTGTAACTGGAAGCTAAATTGCTCTCTTCAACATTGATTTGCCTTTGGGTTCTCCCACATAATCCACCACATGTACACACACACACACACACACACACACACACACACACACACACACACACACACACACACACACACACACACACACACACAGCACCAAAAAGGAGGCCACGGACTGAAACCCTACATCATTCATCATCTGCTGGCTCACCCAGCTAATCCACAGTCGCAAACCTCAACCTTCTCCACCAAGTGAAGTGTTCTGGAGGCAAACAGCCAGCCGTAGATTGCTTGCAGTTATTCAACACATGCTTCCAGTCCAGTCTTGCGTTAGTCGTGATAAGAGATTGCTGCGGTTTGAGCGATGAACCAGTATTGTGATAATTGAAGATTACTTTCCGGCATAATCTCAACAACATGTCTCTCTTAGGAATTCTAAGACCGTGTGTCATTATCTATGCCAAAGTGGGTCTTTTTTCTTTTGAAGTTGTGTAGTTTGTCTAAACTACAAAGCCATGACCGAAACGTCATCAAAAAGAAAATTCTCAATTGCCTTGTTGCAATCCAGCATGGAGGTATTATGTTCCTAAACATTTCTCGTGTTTCTAAACTCCTCAAGCTACCACATGAAAAACAATGCATATTGCTTTCTGTAATCTTTCCGTAACCCTTCCCTTGTTATCTTCCTTTGACTCAGAGCGGCTTTGGCAACATAGATGGAGAATACTGGCTGGGTCTGGAAGGCATCTACAACCTTGGAAGGCAGGGGGACTACAAGCTGCTGGTGGAGCTGGAGGACTGGATGGACAAGAAGGTCTACGCTCAGTACAGCAGCTTCCATCTAGAGCCTGAGAGCGAGGGTTACCGTCTCCGGCTGGGCACCTACCAGGGCAACGCAGGGGACTCCCTGACCAGTCACAACGGCAAACAGTTTACTACTCTGGATCGGGACAAGGATGCTTTCTCAGGTAGATCAACACGGGGTCCATTTGTGCTTGTTTAGCCTAGAGTCTCCTTAGAAGTGCATCATCATGATATGTTATTGGTCAAAATCAGTCAACCTCAAGTTAGTCTCAAACAAAATTCCTAACACTTTTTCTTGAATCATCTGTCCAACGTCACCTAGAATCCCATATTGCTGAAGCAATTCACTTACTTTCCATTCATGTGCAAAACTCACAGGCTTGCACAGGCTTCAGCAAACATTGTGGAAAATCAGCAACCTACTACTTGTATTTGACTTTGTGCCAAATATCAGTCATTTTTTATTTGTTTATGCAATCTCTGAGGCAAGGGATGTAAAAGAATGTAGGTTTATGCAAATCAGGGACAAAATAATTCAGGAGGCTTCACGTTGATATGCTGAAAGATGTAGGAGATGATCATTTTTGTAGTTTTGTTTGGATTACTCCTTTGTACACCGAAGTCCGCCTTTTTACAGAATGTTTGCTTGAAAGCATGCTACTAGCTAGCTGGTGATGTATGCTCCTAGTAAGAAGTTGTGGAAGTGAGATTTGTAGTTTATTGACTTCCAGTAGATGTATCTGGGGCGACTGTGGCTCAGTTGGTAGAGTGGGTCGGCCGATGATCAAAGGGTTGGAGGTTCGATCTCCGCCCTGCCAACTGTGTCATAGTTGTTGTGTCCTTGGGCAAGACACTTCACCCACCTTGCCTCGTGTGAATGTCGATAGTTAGCCTGCTATCGGTGTATGAATGTGTGTGTGAATGGTAACGTGTAAATGGGAACAGGTCTCCCTTGCAAAAGAGTCTTCGGACTCAATGGGATATACCTGTATAAATAAAGGGTAAAAAAAATTAAAAAAAAATCTGTAAAAAAGCACAAAAAAAGAGGCAATGATTCTGCCACTTTGTAGATGATTCCTGGTGGCAATCACAAAGGTATGTTTGTGATCATTCTCTCTGTGAAAGAAACATTTCTTATTGGTCAAATCTTCACACTTCCTGTTCCCCCCTTCACAGGTAACTGCGCCCATTTCCATAAAGGAGGCTGGTGGTACAACGCCTGTGGCCAAGCCAACCTTAATGGTGTCTGGTACACCGGAGGAGTCTACCGCAGCAAATTCCAAGATGGTATCTTCTGGGCTGACTATGGCGGAGGCTTCTACTCCATGAAGGCTGTCCGCATGATGATCAGGCCCATTGACTGAGGACATACTGGGAGCCAGGCTGGTCCAGTGGCAGCTATGGACACCAGGGCCAAACTTGAACTTCATTCAAAAGTGTGACTGTTTATGTCATCAGCAACTGGTTGATCCTAGATATAAAAGAATACACCAATGGAAATGACCAACCATCAGCAGTGTCTTGAACTGCCTTCTGTTACACATAGGGACTTTGCGTGAACATTGCTCTTTATATCACAATAGATGAACACATAGAGGATAATTACTATTTAAAGTAAGCCATATACCTTCTTTAACCACCAGAGACATACAATGGTGAAGGTACATTTAAATAATTGCCTAAATCTTGCAGCTTGCAAGCTGTCTATCTGATTAAGAGACACAGTATTTTTTCCTCATTACTAGGTAACCCTGTGGAGAGGAGGCGCCATGTTCTCAAAGACCTTCATTGGTATGGATTACATTCATAAGCTTTAGTGTCACAGGATCTAAATGCAGCTCTTCCTACCTCACCAAGGTAAACTGGTGGGGAGCTTTGAGCTGGAAAAAACATTTCACTATATTGATTTATTTTTTAGACACTGTATTCACTTTGAGATCTGAAAAGACCAACACCTTAATACTGTAGGTTGGAGAAAGGCAGATGGTATGAATACATGTTAAGTACATTATTTTGATTACACAAATGTAGTACTAGTTTTATTTTTGTTTCTACACTTAAAATGACGTATATGTTTGTTTAAATACTTGGTTTTCCAGTGCAGATGACCAGAAACAATAATTTATGTGTACAATTAACTTATCATAACAGTGAAAAGGGCCAGGTGTCCTGAGTGAAATGGTAAATGATCCTACAGAAAATAGTGCTAATTTCCCACTCCACTGTATGTCAGAGAATTATTCTCTAAGTGTGCTTGCACGTATGGAAAGTGCTGTTTTATGTTTTTCTCATTTGGCTGTCTATTACTATTTCAGTTTGTCTCTGGGAAAACAAGTTTTCTTGGGAGAAAATAAAAAAAGAGTCAGAATCACATTTTGTTTTTGAGCGGTTTTTGAGACCGTAAAATATGCGGACCAAGCGTGCTGAGAGTTATAGGCAATGGGACATTCAACGAGAAACACATTGCTGAAAGCCAGACAGGATGGAGGAAGAAAAGGGGAGGAGGGAGGGCAGGGGATGAACTGTGATGGAAACGGTCCAAATTTCCATGTACCCCCACCCCCAACGCCCCCTTCCTTTTAAATACAGAGAAATCTACATTCTTTCCACACAAAAGTGTATGTTTTTACAAAAACATCTTTCATTGACAAAGTCACGGGTGTCTGCACTCTGTAATCACCGGTATGGAAGGAAAGCAGCATCCTTTAGGGCAGGGGTGGCCAACCAGTCAGAGACAAAGAGCCACATTTTTTACTGTGTTAATGCAAAGAGCCACAACGTACACACGGGTACACACAGTGGCGATTCCAGGAAATTTTGACTGGGGGTGGCCAAGGTGGGCCACAGAGTTAGAGTGGGGTGGCCCTCGCACCCCTGAATGAATAGCATGTGATATGCTGTACAACCAATTCAAAGATGATTTATAATCCCAAATGCCCAAATCATGTTAGTATCCATTGTAATGTTTGTCAGAAAACTAAACCCCTGAAGGTGGGTCTGGGGGCATCTCCCCCCAGAAGATTTTTTTGTGTTTTTAACATGTAATCTAAGCATTTTGGTGCATTCTGGCGAAGATAATAAAGGAAAAAGTCAATATTTATTTCAGCTCAGATGAATAGTAAAATTAGCAAGACAACATAACTTGCTAGCAGCCAGATGCCTAACAACTGCACAGAGGGACGGATGACCACTAGCTTTTGACCAAATATCTTGCTAAAAAAATAAACCTTTATTTATGAAAGTCTGCCCTTGCTAAGAACATGTTACACTCGCTAACTACAAACTTTAATTTTTTTATTCAGATTTCAAAAATCTGCTGGGACACGTGCCCATACACATGCATGGGTGGCACGCATGTCACAAGCACACTTATGCTGTTTTCAAGACCTTTGCTGACCAGAGACCAGTTCTAGTGGCCACAGTCCTACCATTAATTTAGTAAGTCAAAAAAAGTTAAGAAATAAAAAAAAATACATATCATCTCTGAACTAGGATACATATCAGGAAAAAAATTTAATTAAAAAAATAAAATTAAAATAAAAAATAACATTTGAACTGGGGGGGAGGGGGCACTGGGGTGGCCAGTAAGATTTCAGGGGTGGGGGGGCGTTTTTATTTTCGCTGGGAGCTTGCACATGCATGCACAAGCATTATTTATTAATAAAAATAAATAAAAAATAAAACAGGGGGCCCCACACTAGGACTTGAAACGGGCCCCCAGATCGTTAAAGCCGCCCCTGTGATAATGACAGGACTGGACTCCTACAGTACTAAAGACGACAGGGCAGTCATTTTCAACAATGAACATTGTGTGCACTGCCTCACACACAAACTCTCAGTTCAACCAAGTCCACAAACAAAAATATAACAATTTAAAATAGCGTTTTTCTCTTACTATGCATGTTGCTTTGTGGGACTTACTTTTAGCATGGAGAGAGCTGAAGTAGCGCCGAAGATTTGAAGCCTTGAAATGCGCAAATGACACCTTGCATATAAGGCAGAATGGCTTGGTATAACGTTCAACAAAAAATATGAACTCTCCCACTCTGTTTCGGAGCGAACTTGACACAAATAGTTTACTCACGGAAAACCTCCCTCCAAGCTGAGCGGGCAGTTTTAGGTTGCGTCCGCACCAAACGTTTGCGAACGTTATGTTGCGTCCTCAATTAAACATTTGCGAACAGGCATACACATAGGGCCTACACATTAATAAAATAAAAAATGAAATAATAGACAACATGTAAAACGAACGTAAGAGCCGCATGAAACGTTTGCGAACATGCACACACATAGGCCCACACAAAAAAAAAGTATATAAAAAAAAAAAAAAAAATTATAATCACATAATTTGATAAGAACTGAAGAGCCGCACGAAGCTGGGCAAAGAGCCGCATGCGGCTCGCGAGCCGCGGGTTGGCCACCCCTGCTTTAGGGGGAATCCATCCCAGAGGAGAGGGGAGCAAGGGAGGTTTGAAGTGGTGGGTCGCACTCGCTTTGAACAACAGTGCTGCACCCAAAAGCACTGGGTCTCTGAGACGAAAATAGACTCTCATATTGTGCTGTTGTTTTTTGTTATTGGCCACATTGACCCTCACACCCATCTCTTTTATAAAGCAAAACAACACAAAGCCGGGAAACCGGTAGAACACAGCTGCGGAAGCAGGTTTATGAACATCTAAAAAGGCAGTCTAATTAAAAGTGCTTTAAAATTATACAATTTAAGAGCATACGCTGAAACAAGCAGACTCACAATAGTTGGCAGAACACTATTACACAAGTATCAGCAAATAAATGGAGAAAACATACAGTCTCATGGGACATTCTTGTCCATTTGGATTGAATAAAAACATTTTATTATGTTGCCTGTTGATTATTAACATTCTGCTAACCAACTCCTCATTAGCACAAGACTTGTTTGCTTTTAGTCTTTTTTTAGGATAACATGCAAATTCCAAGCTATCTTGCGGGGGTAACACTTTACAATAAGGGTACATTAATTAATGGTTAGTTAATGCTTAATAAGGTTTAACTAACCATTAGTTAACTGTTAACTAATGTGTCTAGTAAGCATTTACTAATGGTATTCATGTTAACTAAGGTATTAATTACTACATTATGTAATGTTTATAAATATCCTATATTAACCTTAGTTAACCCATTAATTAAGCTTGAACCAACAGTTGATTAATATAATAATAAGCATTAATTAACTGTTAACAAATGTCATTTCTGTAACATTACTTAAGCATAATTAACCATTTATTAATGCTCTTTGTGACCCTTATTGTAAAGTGGGAACCATTGATCCATTAAGTAACACTTAATAAATGCACACCAGTGCTGAATAGGCATTACTGAAGCATAATTAACCATAATAGGCATTACTTAAGTGTAATTAACCATTTATTAATGGACTTTGTGACCCTTATTGTAAAGTGAGAACCATTTCTCATGAATTAACACCTAATAAAGGCATACTAGTGCTGATTAAGCATCACTTGAGCATAATTAACCATTTCTTAATGTTATTTGTGACCCTTATTGTAAAGTGGGAACCATTTATCACTTGTTACACTTAATAAATGCAAAATAGTGCTGAATAAGGATTACCTAAGTACAATCCATCAATCAACAATGCTCTTTGTGACCCGTGTACATTCTCTATAATAACAATATTAAACATACTAAAATATTTCCAACTGGAAATCAATTCATGACAACAATCTGTTATCAACACAATGCAGTCACAATTTAAAAAAGAGAGAATTTTATTTTATTTAGAATCTTTAGTTTTATTTGGAAACACGGCTCTCACATTTGACATGAATACCGTCAAAGAACTCCAAAATAGTTTCTTCAACAAATTATATCCAGTTTAATGATTTTCTCTGAAAGTAACAAACAGGAGGAAATGGATTACTAACAGCAATGGTGAAACACACTGACTCAACAGTTAGGTTTAACAGGTAAATATGTATTTTCTACTCTCTTCCTTGAAGTGTATATCATTGTTGCAACATAAACAAAAATAAAATACACAAAGAACATAACAGTTCCATTTTTAATCATGGACTGAAGATATAACAAAATAATGATCACTCTCTTGTGACTAAACACTAGTTTAACCTGGCCCTATCATTGTTATTTGAATGAGCACATATGTATTTAATTTAACCTTTATTTATACTCGAATGATCAGTTGAGGGGTGACCCTCATTTATAATCTTTCGCTCTCTTTAGATCCAGTTCTTGGGTTTGCTAGCCACTCCAGGCCTGGGTGCTCCTCTCCAAATGAAGCAGTTGGGCTGGAATCCAAGAATCTTGTCTAATCACCAAGTTGATGTACATGGAAAAAATGAAAATAATCAGTTAACAGTTCAGATGCATTTTTGTTTCCTTTATCTATGCATTGTTGTTTTTCCTTGGAATTTGTTTGAACTCGACACCATTGAAAATGAGGGTCACCCCTCAATTGGTCTCTCGAGGATAAATAAAAGTTAAATGAAAATGAAATTAAATAAATCATTAAAGCATAGCATTACGGTTCCACATTATGTATTATTATTATAACATAATGCATTGCATTGCTTAACTGAAATATCTTTGGTACCTTAATCAAATAAAATTCTAACTGAACCTTTAACAAGTTGACACTATTTTTTCATTCAAAAAACATGTTATCTCTATGGCCATTCTACACAACACATGCTCAGCTTTAGCTCATTTTAGCAAGAAATAGCAACATGCACTTTGCATATGGAATAATGCTAACATTTATTCACATACGGTTTGGTGTCCATGAACACACACTTTACTTTGCCACCACTACAATTACTGCTAAAAGTTACCTGTGAAGCTAGCCAGCACAAGCCTCATGCTAACGCTGCTCATATAGCAGCGCGCTAATGCTAACGTTGCTATGCTAGCGGGAGGCTATGTCGCTAATATATTTCAAAGTATTCTTACACACACACAACTATATCATCTCACTAACACCTTAATTAACTCACCAATAATTTCATTTGGCTAATGGCAGCATAACTGTAACCACCACAGGTCTTTTGTGTGAGAATAATGGGTCGGTCAGGTCAAGCTGGCTTCAAGCACGTAGCTTAGCTGCTGCTTTTACTGTCCAGGCACACATCCGTCTTTCTATCCTCCCAGTGGCCAGGATCCAGTAAAAACGAGATCTATAGGTGATTTATATGATCAATAATAGGCTATTGATAATCAACAATGGCTGTAGAGTGAATGCATGTATGTATGCAATGTATTTTCAACTTTGGGAAGGTGAAAATATGTTTGGAGACTTTACTTAAGAAAAATATTTCTTTACAAACCTTATTGACATTAGGATTACCCACGTTTTACAAGCACTTGAACTCGCCCAGCGATCAGCTAGCAAGAAAGAGGATGTGTGTCTGGACAGTGAAGCAGCAGGCCAGCAGCTATGTTCTTTATTCTCACAAAAGACCCGTGGTGGTTACAATTACAGTATGCTGCCATTAGCCCAACACAATTATTGGTGAGTTAACTAAGGTATTCGTGAGATGATATAGCTGTGTGTGTGTGTGTGTGTATGTAAGAAATGAATAATGTGAAATATATTAGTGATGCAGCCTCCCGCTAGCATAGCACCGTTAGCATGAGGCTTGTGCTGGCTAGCTTCACAGGTAACTTTTAGCAGTAATTGTAGCGGTGGCTAAATAAAGTGAGTGTTTATAGACACCAAACCATATGTGAACACATGGAAGCATTTTCCATATTCAAAGTGCACGTTGCTATTCCAGGCTAAAATGGGCTTAAACTGAGCATGTGTTGTGTAGAATCGTCATAGAGATTACATGTTTTTTGAATGAAAAAATAGTGTCAACTTGTTAAAGGTTCAGTGAGAATTTTATTTGATTAAGGTACCAAAGATATTTCAGTTTCAGCAATGCAATGCATTATGTTATAATAATAATACATAATGTGGAACCGTAATGCTATGCTATAATGATTTAGATAAAGGAAACAAAAATGCATCTGAACTGTTAACTGATTATTTTCATTTTTTCCATGTACATCAACTTGGTGATTAGACAAGATTCTTGGATTCCAGCCCAACTGCTTCATTTGGAGAGGAGCACCCAGGCCTGGAGTGGCTAGCAAACCCAAGAACTGGATCTAAAGAGAGCGAGAGATTATAAATGAGGGTCACCCCTCAACTGATCTTTCGAGTATAAATAAAGGTTAAATGAAATACATATGTGTTCATTCAAATAACAATGATAGGGCCAGGTTAAACTAGTGTTTAGTCACAAGAGAGTGATCATTATTTTGTTTTATCTTTAGTCCATGATTAAAAATGGAACTGTTATGTTCTTTGTGTATTTTATTTTTGTTTATGTTGCAACAATGATATACACTTCAAGGAAGAGAGTAGAAAATACACATTTACCTGTTAAACCTAACTGTTGAGTCAGTGTGTTTCACCATTGCTGTTAGTAATCCATTTCCTCCCGTTTGTTACTTTCAGAGAAAATCATTAAACTGGATATAATTTGTTGAAGAAACTATTTTGGAGTTCTTTGATGGTATTCATGTCAAATGTGAGAGCCGTGTTTCCAAATAAAACTAAAGATTCTAAATAAAATAACATTTTCTTTCTTTTTTAAATTGTGACTGAATTGTGTTGATAACAGATTGTTGTCATGAATTGATTTCCAGTTGGAAATATTTTAGTATGTTTAATATTGTTATTATAGAGAATGTACACGGGTCACAAAGAGCAATGTTGATTGATGGATTGTACTTAGGTAATCCTTATTCAGCACTATTTTGCATTTATTAAGTGTAACAAGTGATGAATGATTCCCACTTTACAATAAGGGTCACAAATAACATTAAGAAATGGTTAATTATGCTTAAGTGATGCTTAATCAGCACTAGTATGCCTTTATTAGGTGTTAATTCATGAGAAATGGTTCTCACTTTACAATAAGGGTCACAAAGTCCATTAGTAAATGGATAATTACACTTAAGTAATGCCTATTCAGCACTGGTGTGCATTTATTAAGTGTTACTTAATGGATAAATGGTTCCCACTTTACAATAAGGGTCACAAAGAACATTAATAAAAGGTTAATTATGCTTAAGTAATGTTACAAAAATGACATTTGTTAACAGTTAATTAATGCTTATTATTATATTAATCAACTGTTGGTTCAAGCTTAATTAATTGGTTAACTAAGGTTAATATAGGATATTTATAAACAGTACATAATGTAGTAATTAATACCTTAGTTAACATTAATACCATTAGTAAATGCTTACTAGACACCGTAGTTAACAGTTAACTAATGGTTAGTTAAACCTTATTAAGCATTAACTAACCATTAATTAATGTACCCTTATTGTAAAGTGTTACCCTTGCGGGTGTGAGTCATGTAGATGAAATGTTGTTGTTTGATTCAAATAGCTACTGTAAGTCTTTTTGGAGGGAGGTACCGTTTTTCTGCAATTGAGAAGTATAACATTTATAGTATAACGTTTAGCAGAAATAAGAATTTACTTGAATGAGGGTCTCTTTTATATACAGTCTATGGTGTGGCTGTGTGCGCAGATTCACAGCTTTGCTTGGCACAAAGATGGGATGAGTTATCTGTGCTCTAAGCATGCACACAGATTGGATTTGCACTGAAAGGAATAGTTTGACATTTTGGTAAATGTGCTTATTTTCTTGTCAAGAGAAAACATTTGATGATTGATATACCCCACCATGTCTGTATAATATATGAAGCTAGAGCCAGTGGGTGGTTAGCTTACGTTAGCACAAAGACTGGAAACAGACCCAGCTAGCTTGGCACTGTCCAAAGGTTAAACAATAAATAAAAATCACACCACCAGCACTTCTAAAACTTCCTAAAACATGTTATATTTTGCATTTTTCATCCGTACCGAAAACAAAATAATAAAAGAAAAGTCACGTTGAGAAGATATAGTATGCCAGAACTACAGACGTGTGTTACTGCACCCAAGAATAAAAAAAAACATAAATAGTCAGTTTTTTTAAAATAAACTAACGATATTTAATGAGTTCGAGTTAGTGAGCTTCAGAAGTAGGCTTAATGGTGGATTTTTTAAACTTTAGTCAGTTCCTGATTATCAGTCTTTATGTTAAGGTAAGCCAGCTATTGGTTACCTTCTTGCTGTAGCGCCAAATTTAGCATAGGCTACAGACATGATAATAATCTTTTTATCTCCGTCCCTGCAGGGAAAAAATAAGCTTATTTCTCAAAATGTAAATGTAATAATTGCAGAAAAAAAGCACAAATTCAACCATCCAAAAACCCTTTCACTAGCGTTTAGTCTACATATCTGAAAAGGTCAAGTGCTCTCTTACAAGAATGTTATTGAACAGCTATCCCTCTGAGAACATGTGTTCTTTAAACACAACACTGTTTGGTGACAGGACCACCTTCCTGTCGTAAGTCTGCCTCTCAAAACGTCGAGCCTAACCATTCCACAGACTTCCAGTGTGGGATGCTCCGTCACCACAGGAGCTGTAACTGAAGTCTTCCAATAACTCTGCCCAACAACACACACTGAAACCTCACATTTTAAACAGCCAAGTGGGGGTTATGGAAATGCCCATCAGCCCACCAAACACAAACTCCTGCGCATTCAGCCGTTGAAACAGAGAAGGTGACATCCTTGGCTCTGTTGAGGGGACCACACTCAGGCCCGTACCACCTAAAAATACCTGGCGAGCCGACTGGTGATGACCGAGCGCTGCTGCAATGTGGTCTTCTGAGAACCGCTGTAGAAAGCCCTCTTTGTCAGTGTGCGTGAAGCTTAGCTGTCAATTTTACCACCAAAATGGCTCCAGGGCAAGGCTCGGAAGATTTCTTGAAAAAGCTGTCTCTAAGGTTTGCTGAAAGACATCTGCTGTTGGGGGACGTGTCTGTGATAGTGACTCATTATTAGCCATCAGTTAGTGCCAACCAGCAAATCAACAGGCAGGATGCGGAGCTGTTTTCTTTGAAAATAACCGCCATGACTTATTTTTGCCCCAACGGGGACAGTTAAACAACTGCATAACTGAGTTAATATCTAAGTGCCCTTTTGATTTGGAGCTTAACAGACAGCCACTTGCTTGAGATGGATGATCATTTGGAGGGTTCTGGGAAGGCTCACTGAGCTTGCAGACAGCTACGGTTAGCAGTTTCCACTCTCCCTTATTAGTCTAAAACAAACAGTAGAATGATGTTTCATTTAGCTTGCAGACCAACGATAATAAACAGAAATACATTTTGAACCATTATAAGCGTGCTCCTTGAGTTTCATCTGGCCTGCTAACAAATAGGTAGTCTGTTAAATGACTCTATTAGTGACCAAAAATGCAGATGGTTTTCATTGTTCTTGTGGTCGGCACGAAAAGCTTGTTTATCCTAGACTCAAACCTTGAAACCCCCCTTATCAAATGGATCTCCTTTTGTGAAGACTATGAGCTCAGAACACAGTGGAGTCAGCATTAGTCACCGAACCGGAGGAGCCACTAATAGTCTGGAGTATGACTGGTAACAGTATGTATTCTGGATATACAGTTTCACTCATTGTGATGAATGGCATGAGCAACGGAGGTCTGTTCAAGGGTTCATGACTGCCTGGGGAGACACAGCCAAAGGAGTGATTGCCTCTACTACTCAACTGTTTTTACACCATAGTTAAAAGGTGGAGGGGGGGGGGGGCTAAAGGGCCTCCCAACCTAAACTTGCTCAAGAGAGACATGAACCATAGAGCCACAAAAGACAACAGAAGGGGCCACAAAAATGTTTTATATCCAGTCCATCTGAGGATTAAAAGAAGGAAAAACAAGATTTATAGCAGTAGCAATAATACTGACCTTTTGTTTCATCCACTAACAATAAATTCTACATCTAACAAAAAAGGAACAAAGAAAAATTGTTTGAGCAGATTCAGATTTATTGGCTTGTTTTTGAAAATAATCAGGAAACACGTTCAATGGAAAGAATAGATAGACATAATGAATATAAAAGTCAAAGAATTAAATAAAAAGAGGCTGGAAGCAAGAAAAGATATTTGGGATACATTTGACCAAAACCAAAGTATAGACAATTTAAAAACAAAGACCTGCTAAGGCCAATCCTATTTGTGATTAAAACCTTTTTCCCACCAGTTTTCAATTTAACTGGAAACTCTATCACGGTTAAAGGATATAACAGGAAATATGCAGTCTGATCTTTTCATTTAGCAATTTAAAACAGCTGCACATGTGACGACTTTTGAGCAGGGAAGGAATTACAGCGTTTAAAATGGGATGTGATACAATTCTTTATTTTTTTTAATGACAGCTTCTCCAATTTTATTAATAACACTCAGCTCTGCATGGCAGCTGGCTGTGTGCTTGGAAGGAGGTTCTTGAGATAATTTGAAGTAGTATTTCTACAGCTTATGGACCTTAAAAATCCCTTTCATATTATTTTTCTCTGAGCAGTAAAAAGTTGGAAGACAATTTTCCGATATTACTAATACATTCCTACAGTTGGGGAGGCGAACACATTTAACTTTTAGATGTATTCTTACTTCGCGGCAAAATGTTGCAACTTATGAGAACATGTTTTTTTCTCTGCTGACACTCTTGGCTTGATCATGTGTGCAATGACCCTGCATCCAGTCTTTATTCACATCTGTTCAGGCA
This sequence comes from Ammodytes marinus, assembly GCF_949987685.1. Classification (NCBI taxonomy): domain Eukaryota; kingdom Metazoa; phylum Chordata; class Actinopteri; order Uranoscopiformes; family Ammodytidae; genus Ammodytes; species Ammodytes marinus. Next base: position 23,536,033 of record NC_137213.1, on the reverse strand, counting down.
CCAGTGAGCCCATGGTTCCCTATCAGCTCATATGATGTGTTGGAACAAACATGCTCAATTTAAAATATATTGAGCAAAACAAAATGGCAATTCTTCCGTGAAAACAAGAGCTAAGCAAGCTTTAAAAAAAGGCACATGCGCCCTTGCTGCCTTGGAATGGAACTACATTTCAGGGATAAAATGTTCATTGACCTTGCTGTGATGTGACACTTTGATAGAGCATGTACAATTTGAAAAGGCACTGGACTAAATCCTGTTATTACTCAGCCCCTCTCTGAACCAAGCTGTAAGTGAACAGGGTTTTGCAGAAGTTAAATCATACTATGGTGCCATCTAGCGGTGGACTAGTTTCACTACCTAACCCTAGCCCTCATCATAGATAGTATATAAAAGGCCCTCACTCAATGGTATAGGGCAGGCAATATGGAATTCAGTTTATTTTTCAGTCAATTTGAAAAAAAAAAAACATTCATTGATATGCCTATGAAAAAACGTTGCACTAGTATTAGGCTATGTGTTATGGTAGGCTACTTCTTGTCAAGTTATAATTTTCAGCCTGCTTGCAGCGCATGTCACCGGATGATGACGTCATCGTAGGATTTAATGAGCGTCATGGCGGCTCATGCTAGCGAGCTTGAGATTGCTAAGAAAAATTTAACTGAAGCAATCGGCGATAATGTCAAACAGTAAGTAAAACGTTGTCCGTGTGTGTTTTCTGTTCGCGGTGGTGTTTTTTCTTCTTCTATATTGTTTCGCCGCTGAACTATGAAGTAATTTTGCCATTAGCCAGCTTGGCGCCACTGAGCAGTTTGCTAATGTTTGTAGCATCTCTCCTCAGCTATGAGAAACTGTTCAGTATGGCTCACAAAAACAATATTATCTCTACAGTATTGAATATCAACAGCTGACCCTATATCTATTTGAACGTTTTTACAGGTGTGTATGAATACAGCTTAAATATGTTTGGATGTGTAACCTGACTGAGTCCATTTTTAAAGATGTAAATGCTCTAAATATTAACGCTTTAATTCGTAATGAGCTAAGGTTAGGTTAGGTCTACATACCGACTCTCGTAGGCTTGTTTATTAAATGAAAGCAATGTTGTGAACCCACATTACCTGTTGTGTCTCCATCTAGTTATTGGGCAAACCTGAAGTTATGGTTCAAACAAAAGATCAGCAAGGAGGAGTTTGACGTTGAGGCACGTCGCCTGTTGGCGCAGGAGAATGGTAAACAAGTCAAAAAGCTTATTACAGTTTATTATGTTGAAACATTGTTGCTATGTGTATAAGCGTTGCATTCTGCATTTCCTTCCCGATTTCCCCTGCAGTTCACGTTCACAATGATTTCCTCCTGGCTATTCTCACGCGTTGCCAGATCATCGTCTCCACACCAGGTACGAATTGTTACATTATGATACATTTCCTCTGGAACATCATGTCAGCTTCTGTTTAATTGTTGTATTTAAACTTGCAGTACCATCATTTGTTATCACTCCATTGGCTAGTTGTATTTATTTATTTGAATTGTTGGTCTTAGATGCTGGAGCAGTATTATTTACAGACCCTTTGTAAAAAAAAAAATTACAAAATTGTTATGTTAATTGCTGTATCGGTGTGATTTGAAAGTTTGTTTAACAAAATACAAAATGAAAAATGGCCCGTATCCAAAGAATCTCAATACTCGCCAACTACATTCAAGCACACATTGTTGATGGTTAGTTATTCAAAAGCCAGTAAGATGAAAAATTGTGTCATGTGTTCGTTGACTATCCTCTAGAGGGCGCTGGGCCGTTACAGTGGCAAGGTGGCTCGGCTTCAAAGCCCGGCAAACCAAAAGGGAAGAAAAAGTGTTCCTCAAGACAGAAATTTGATGTAAGTACTTATTCTCCTATACATCCCTGCACAGGCTGGGTACCTTCAAGTTCACAGCAACTCTACTTAATGTTGTATATTGCCTTCAAAATGGCTGGATGTATACATGATTTAAGGTTGGTGGAACCCTAATGCAAAATGAAAATTTGACTGTCTGTTTCATAGATGTGTGTCTTGTGTGCGCCCCCAGCATCGTTTCCAGCCCCAGAACCCTCTGAGCGCTGCCCAGCCTTTCAGCCCGCGGGAGGTGGGAGGGGAGGAGGAGGAGCTGCGTCTCAGCGCCCACACTCTGCTGCTGCCCACACGGGGCCAGCTGGAGGCCCGCATGATGGTGACCGCCTTTGAGCTGGGCCTGGACAACATCACAGAGGATGCCGTCAACACCATGTCCTATGCTGTTGAGGTTTGTACTCATAAACAACTGTCCAGTGGCAGTTTGAAGTCAAGTGTGTTTATATTTCTACAGCCAAAATCACACATTTGCCTACGCAAACTGTATTGCATATTCTGTTAGAGTATGGGGGTATGAGTAATAAGTAGGGCTGGCCCGAATGCCATTTTTCAGGCTTCGAGTATTCATTGGTTTTTCCGAGTGAATATTCGGATAGTCGTTCCAGAAAAACACACCATCAAACCAACATTAATAATGCCAATGTACTCACTGAAACCAAGTGTGTGAGCCGAGACAGCAAGCTGCTTAGTTTGTTGATGCTTTAATAACTTTCGAACGGTAGTAAAGTCGGAGTTCCTTACTTTTTCCCCGTGGAGGCAAACGGCTGTTTTTACGTTCCAAATCAGTTGTCTTCTGCGCCATCATAACCCATACAGGAGCTTATCAATTCATCCAGGAACGTGCATCTTTTCGGCGATTTATAAATCCATACAAAGATCCAATATTGATAGTCTTTTGTGTCCATATTATATCCTGCCTATTCCCATGATGCAAGCAAGTCACGGTTGATGATGGCTGAATAGCATGGCTGAATGTAAACAAACAGCTGAGCTAAGCTAACGTTAGCATTACGTCAAGCATTACATTTCCTTCCGAAATTGCGCTAATATTGTGGTAGCCTATTGAGTTATTAGGAAATAGGAACACAATCTATTCTTCCTCCATCTCTCTCTCCCTCCTGCGCTTGGTGCCGCTTTTAGTTTGCCTCACTCTGGTAACATCACGTAGCCTACTACAGCTGATATCACCTGTGGTTGCGCTTTGAAAGGGCACCAGTTTGAGCTACCTTTGCAAAAAAAAATGTAAAAAAAAAAATTTGAATAAAAAAAAACGAATATCCCAAATACTGAATTGAGCTCCGAATACTTATTTAACAAACGAATACTCGGATACTCGAATAATTCGGGCCAGCCCTAGTAATAAGCCCTGCGTTCCAAATCTCATACTCTTTTCTTTTTCACTATTCTACAAACTACAGCAAATCATTAAAAGTATGTAGTTTAAGCATGCAATTTGGCATACGATTGGGTTTACTTTTACTTATTTATTTCATCATAAAATCCCGCCTTGACCTTGCCTTTTGCTTATACATTCGTTACATTGCTGGTTGTTTTCACATGGATGCTTCTTCAATGTGACTTCTGGTGCACAGTGGATTGTGGGTCAGAATTGCAAAAAAGGCATGCTGATTTCCCCACTAAAAATGATGACATTTCTGCAAGTTTCATGATTTCGTATACTAACTTTGCTAAAAACTGGACATGATGAAATGATGATCTTAGCTTTTTATTGACATTCTGTGTCTTCACATCCATGCCGAGGCTTCAAATGAATGGCGAGATGTATCGTCTGTACCGCTTATTTAGTATGAGTGACAGCTGTGTTTACCCAGTAAATGGAGCAAAGCTTGACTCGCCGCTCTGTCTGATTTCAGCACCACTTGAAAGACGTCCTGACGGCTGTTATCACCCGGAGGAAGGCGTATCGGTTACGAGACGATCATTTCCCCTACGCCTTTGGCAGTGATGTTACGCCGCAGCCCTATCTGAAGAACAGCCTCGCTGCCTACCACAGTGTGACTGAATGGTAAGGACAGCTGTGTGAGCTCGCACTATGTGATCAACATTTTTGCCAGTTTTACATGAGGGAAAGAGGTCAATGTAGACAAATACTCCTGCTGCTCTGAAGGGTTATTCAGCTTTGATCTCCACACAGTACATTTAAGAATGCGTTCCTGTTTATTGTAATCACATTTTAGTAGTAATCACATTTTTCACTCTAGAGAGTCATTTAACTTTTTCTTTCTTTCTTCAGTCCGCCTCCATGTGCTTCCCATCCTGCCGGCCCACCGACTCAAGTGTCACCTGATGAGGCCGAGCAACAAGCTGTTCACCTATTGGCTTGTTCTGCCGACATGCTCCCTGCGCCCCTCCCTCCAATCAGCATGTTCGATCTCCTTGAGGCTTTGCAGGTAATCTTAGGACTTGTTCAGACAGCAGGCACATCCCATTTCTTTCTCAAATCTGATTTTTAACTGACTGTCAGCAGCGTCAACTGCAATTGGATTTGTTACATCCAGACATCACCGCTCTATACCAACCTACCTCCATGGGTTACTCCGGTTATAACTGTGGTAATAATTTGGCTGTCATTACGTTTGCTGGTGACGAAGGTTTCAAACGCGGAAGTATGACGAATGGAAGTCGTGGTGCCAAAGTCCTCAATGTCGATCACTGTCAGTGGTCACAATGCTGCCAAACGTTGTTGTTGTTGTTGTTGTTGTTGTTGTTGTTGTTGTCAGGTGCACTCTCATCTGCGTCTGAAAGAAGTCTGTGATTGTGTGTCGTGTTGTAAGTGACACAAAAGGCACTCTTATATTTCAACGACCAGATATCCGGACTAAAGATGCATTTGAAAAATTCGATTTTGATTGCATATGAAACCACCTCGTCATGTAGTTTTGATTTAATTTGCAACAATCAGATCTAAATATATTTTTCTTGGTGTTCAGACTTAACAAAATCAATCTGGATACAATCTGGATATGCCAAAATGTGTTCATGTGTGTCCCAAGTCCCAGGAACTTCAACAAATTAAGCATTGCAAATTTGAAGCAACTAGAATTAAACTTATCAAATGGATATATCTGGCCATATCTGCATTGTGTGGTAAGATTTGGTGAAGATGGCCCTGTACCAACTCTAACCTTTTGAAAGGGTTGGGCCGATGGGCGATGTTGTCATCCTTCAGCGATGGTTTACAGCCATGGCCGATGGATCAGTAACCATGGTCACATCCTGTTTTAAAGGCACCCCTCCCATCCATAGACATATTATAAGCTCTCTTCCATGTACCGCCTAATCAGGTAGAATTTGTGTTCCGGGTTTTTAAATTTGTTACTTAAGGTTCAATTTCAAATCTTGTGCCTGAACGATGGCTCCCAGCTACCAATAAGGTAATATAATACCTTATTGCAGGTAAACATCAACATTATTTTTGAACTACCTGGTTTGCGCCTGCTTTTGCAAATAACGGGCTTTAAAAAGTATTTTTTGTATCGTAAACCATCAAGCAGTAAAGGCTTCATGGTATACTGTAGAAGTCCCTTCTTTAAACTGCCTATGTCTTTGTTTTTTAACACTTTATTTTGAAAACCACGTTGACACACTGTAGTATCCGTGTGCTAACTTGGGCAAGTCTGACGCAGTTTGAGACTTCATTATTACAGATTACTTGTGTAGCCTATAATTATATTGCATATCCCATCCATCCAGGTAAGACTTCCTTTCTGCAAAACTTGAAAAAATGACACTAGAAAGTTGCTCACTGTGCCTGTTGGCTCGCCCTAAGCCGTATCTGTACATTTACTGTAAAGTATGCAATAGAGGTGCACTTTAAATATAGGAAGGGCTGGTTTGACCACGCAAAAATGAGACATGACTAACCACTACAATACTTGACTAACCACTACAATACAGTACAAGTAAATATTTTAACAATATATGTGTAGATTGTTGTTATATATTGGTGAAATTGTGTTTGGACCTCTGTCTCCTGCTCACCACCGAATTTATTCACATTATTACTTCTGGCCTGTCCCTATTTAACCACTAGATGTTTATATGGTTAAAAATCCTTCTTAATCATTGTCTGATGTAGGTCCACCATGGCGTGATGCCCTCCCACACTATGTACGCCCTGAACATGGAGCGCATCCTGTCTCGGCTCTGGCACCCCAGCCACGAAGAACTAGAGCAGGACCACGTCCACCGGCAGCGCCTCGCCGCCAAGGAGGGTGTGCTGGTCAGCTGAGATCCACTCACACACAACTGTATATGAACTGTGTGAACATCATCAGGAAAACGCAAAAAAAACAATCCACACTTTGAAATGGATGGAAAACCCATGTCCATAAAAACTGAACTGATTTTTTTTTTTTTATAATACATGAAAAATCACACATCCGTTTCTCAAAGAGATTAAAGGACTGAGATGAGAGAAAACAGTTGGACCATGAAAACAAGAGTGGGCAGTCGACTCCACCAGCCAATAGCTGGCAAATTAGCGTTGTAGCTGCTTTCTTTTTGTCTGTTCCACCAATTTTGGCAGTCCTACCGACCGCTTACTTCTGTTATATCGGGAAAAAATATAATTTGGTGATAAAATATGGAATGAGTTTTGGATGTACAAGCAACTTCAAACACTGAGCAGGAAAATGAGCTTCCAGGCCAGGATTCACAATGTTGATGTTCAGGTGTGTGTGGTAAAGAAGCTTGTTCTTTCACCACAAACGAGAGAAACAAAAACATCTGAAAAAAAAAGATTGTGTGTATGACCAGGTCACACAATACACTACTGCATAGGGAAGTTTAAATATATTAATATGAAGATCTTCAAGGCCAAGTATGTAACACTCTGGTGTTTTGATTTATTCTGGCTGAATTTTAGTAAGGGGCAGCAGCACTTTGATAAGAATTCTGGAAGGTCATCTTGCTCTATTCAGAAAAAAAAGAATGACAAATAAGAACATTGTCCTGCCTTCAAAGGTGCAACAGAAGTGTCTGTCAGCACAGGGTTCAACAATAAGTGAAAACACCTGTGTGGCTTTATGATGGGTGTGCAGGGTTTGTAAAATGGGTTGGACAGCTGCCTCCTGTGCCATCACGCCCCTCATGAACATACCTTGAAGTATCCTTAAAACATTTACTGGTGTCTGGTGTATGGCCCATCTGTGTTAGTGGTCCACAGTGTGTGTACGGATTAAGCTGAATTTTTAATGTCTTGGTGCACTTACATTTCTGCTCCGTCTAATGGCAGCATCTAGTTCAGGTTTAAATATGTAAACATTTTGTATTTTTTTCTTTTCTACACAAAGCTCATTTGTGATTTTATATCACACTTTCCACAACTGTTCAGAAAATGAATAAATGTTTTTTTTTTGTAAAAGTCGTTCACGAGTTAATAGATTGAGATGATCAATGTCATTGAAATATTTCTTTTGTTCCTCGACACACACCCATAGTGAGTAAACAGCTCTGCTTATGCATCATAGGTTTTCTTGAAAGAGTCACCAGCTGTAGCGGGAGGACACACCCACCGTCCCACTGCGCATTGAGGACCTCTTGCCATATTTGGCTGCATGCGGCTCACTTCCGACGCCTCGTTGGCCAATGAACGGCCGCGTAGATTCACCAACCATTACACGCGCCATACACTGCACTGGTGACTCAATATCCCGTCCGTCCCAGTTCCTTTAATAACAAACACTTGGTGTAATGCACTGTCTGTAATGCGGATTTACTCGCCTATTCAGTAGGCACCAAAAGTACTCACACATCACGCGTGTCCAACATTTTATTTGATCATATGTACAGTTCGGAAGTGCTCAAAATACAGCGTACAAACATTAGTACAAAGTGTTATTTCAGGTCTAACATTAGTTATACCTATATCACAAAGTCGTATGAACATAAGTGTTAAGAAAGTAAGGCAGGTTCTGTCAGTAAACGCTATACACACACACCTATAAGACTCCTTGCGTAAAGGTGCGAGACATTTTTTCCTTTTTTTTGTTAGTGTTACTCTGTACATACTGTATAGTCGCTGGTGGGATACTCAGTGCTAGACTCAAGTCTATATGCATACATTGCTATACTTGACATAGTGAGAGGGATTCGCAGGGGCAAGGCCTCGTTCATATTGTGTCTCTGTCCGTTTTTTTGGCTCGGCTGAGTACGAATTTGATCTCTTGGTTTTGAGTGGAAATAAAATATAGACAATTCTTTTGCCAGGAATATCTTAACCAGTCACATCAGAGAGAGGGGGGGGGGGCGTTTGGATCAAACGTTTCCTCTGAGCTGGGTGCGTCCGTGCAGTAAGTTTGGTGGCCTCTGCTCTGTAGTATTTCATCATACTGAGCAATTACACGAATGTGGTCAGTCTCCATTCTTTTTGCTCTTTGTCAGCACAAACTTAGTGGATAATTTGATGAAGAAAAAAATGAAATGACTTAGCGGGCCCCAATTTTAAAAGCTGCATTTTGGTCCAATTTGGAACCAAGAAATGTCCCTTGGTTCTTTCTCCCCCATAGGGCAGTCTCAGAACGCTTGGAGCTGCTGCGTCAAAATGAGCTGGCAGCCGCTGTTTACGTGGTCCATGACCTTTTGCTTGAGCAGAGCCAGCTCGTCCCGCAGGACGTTGGCGGAGGAAACCAACTCCGTGTTTTGGTTCTTGAGGTTTTTGACCCTGTCCTCCAGCCGGGAGATCCTCTCCAGCTTCCTTTTCCGGCACTTGGACGCGGCTACCCGGTTCCTCAGGCGCTTCCTCTCCGCTTTGATGCGCTCCTGGTTCTCCATGTCGATGGGGGACATCGGCGGCGTGTCTCCGGACATCTCGGGGACCGTCTGCGGCTCCTCTTTGAGCGCGTGTAGCCGCGAGTGCTGCTGCCCGTGAGCAGCCTGCTGGTGCTCCATGTGGTTTTGGGACGGCGGGGCGTTTGCGTAACTCATAGGTGGACCGTGCCTGTCGTTGGCAGGTGCAGACGCGGAGCCCACAGCCCGGCCGAAAGAGCCCAAGTTTGTGTACTCTGGTGGGTCGGTGCGCACCGTGCAGCTATAGGGAACCCCGCCGCTCTCGGACGCGGTAGAGGCGGAGACCATGCTGTTTGCCGCGCCTGTGGTCTGTGCGTCAGGGTGGCCGGCGCCTGCTGGGGGTGGCTGCTGGTGGTAGTGGAGCTCGGCCAGAGCCCTCACGAAGCCCTCCGCGAAGCCCTCCTGCTCGTCGGTGATGTTCTTGGGACAGACGAACTGTGTCGGGGTGGGAGTCGTGAGCCCGGTGCACGACTGGATGATGAGTCGCTCCAGTTCAGGCGAGGCCAGCTTCAGCAGCCCCACGTCCGGGGACGTCAGGATGTCCAGGGCCTTGGCGCTCAGCTGGGGTCTGAAGTTTTTCGGGTCGTTTAGGTTCAGGGTCATTTGTTGTTTGAGGGTTCTGGGGTTGAACCCATACACCGTCGCCCCGTCATGCTGAGAGTTATTGGAACCGCTCACGGCTTCGTCGTAGAATGTCGCTTCCATTTTTCTTGACATAAAGTTTTTCTTTTTCTCTTAATCACCTTGAGGTCATACAAAAAGGGGAGTCCAAGATCGATTGTTTACATATGTCCAGTGATTACCTATCTCTCTGCTGTCTTGTGAAAGAGTACGCCTATTGTTGAAGTTCAACTCACTTGACAACTTCGCGTCCGGAGAAAACTTTTCTCTTGTGAACCGTGCGATCATCCACAACAAACAAAAGCGATCGTTTCCTCCTCCACCACCGAGTTAAATTCACCTGAAGTATCCTCTAGTTTTCTTTCCTTCTTCTCCTTCCCAAAAACTACAAACAGTGCCTGAATACGGGTAATACTTTCTATCACTTCCAACGTGGAGACGAACTTTATCCACCTCTAAGCTGCAGCTCTACTGAAAATAACAATGATGTCATTTCTACGGCCTCTCATTGGCTGGAGATGATTTGGTGGGCGGGGTATGTCTAATGACATACAGGTTGCTCTGACAACTGGCCATATCCCCGCCTCCCGCAATGGATTATGGGATTAGGTAATGCGGACAGTGGAGCAATGTACTCTGGGATTACGTAGTCTTTTTGAATATTTAGTTACCCGCTCAATTATTAGTTAGTTACCCATCCTAAAGCGAGGGCTGCCCCAGATGGCTAGTAGCCTATACTTGAACATTGATTAGCACAAAACAGCAAAGCCATACTCTGTCGATGAGATTTGTACACGAGGAACGGGTAGGCTAAAACGCATTAAGTTTCACACTCCCTGACCACTATAAGCACGTTCTAATGATTAACCTACTTAAACGTAAATAAAATCGTCACTATATAAACTAGTAGCCCATTAGTGAGAAAGTGACTGCTGCTGGCTGATAAACCAGCTGAGGGTTAGACAGAGGAAAGACAATGAGGTCATACCTGTGCTTAGAGCCCCTTTGTTGAAAAGAACAACACAATGTAAAGATGTCTTGCTACAACATAGCCTACATGTTTAAGTGTCTTAAAGGAGAAATGTGTTCACAGAAACACAATCACTACTATTGGCAAAGTAGGCTATGACACATACAAGAACACACATTTAGGCTATACCAATATAAATAAATATATAGGCTATAGGCTACTAATACACACCTATACTCAGACATGGGCTATGTATGCTTATGTATACTGTAGGCTACATGCTGTGCGTATAGCCTAAATGTATTTATATTACATGTCAATATGCCCAGAATCTTAAGGCAAGACACTACTTTTAATTTATTTTATATTTTTTTATACAAGTGTTAGAATAGATATGCAAATTTGGCAAAATGTTACTAATTATGAGTACATTAGCATCTCATTAAAAAATAAAAATCTACATGTTTGATACAGCCAGTTAAAATCTTTATTTAATTTTCAAGAGTCCAAGGATTTTGAGGAACAGATTTTGGAAACACTCTTTTTTCCATTTAACAAATAAGAAAAAATGCTTTCTACAGGAATTGAAAATTGATTTTCGGCATGTTTATAAGAACAACAATTAGCTTATCATATATCAGGCAATCAACAACATATGAACGAATCCTTCTGTATTAACCTTCATAATGGTGCTAAGAATGATGATGGAAAGTCAAGTTGATTTAAGAGCTTGAAAGAGATTTTTGGTTGAGAGTATTGAGAAAATATAATGTTGAGAGATAATAGCCGTTAAACATGGTTGTAAAGTAGAAATATACAGAGTCAGACAAGGTTTAGTAAAATAAACACTTTCATTTACATATTCGATATTTTATTTATAGCCTTCTACTATGAAAGAAAACATGTTATGGAAGCAAAATAGACAAAACATCTCAAAATTGACCAGTACATTAATGTTTTTACCTGCCATGTATCGCCTTAAACTGGTCATACATCCACGGACAACATATAAAAGGAAATATAATGCATTGATGAATTAATTAAAAAAGAGGTCATTAACCATTGCACGTTTTGTTATAAAAGCAAACGTATCATAATTTTTAGTCTTAACCCTCATTCTACCAACGTATTTTACAAAGGCATATAGACTATCAACAGGTCACTAGAGCTCCCAAGCAAAAAAAACAAACAGAAAAAACACCATCACCATCTCCTACAAACATTATTAGTTATGTTAATAATTCCATCTCAGAGAAAAAAAACAACAGATTGTTATCATTTTAGGAGGGTTAAAGTTATCTTAGTGCTCTAGGGGAATATCATTGTTTTAGAGTGAATCTGCAGTCTGTCAACTTCAAAATGACTGAGAGAGCCCCCCTACTCTCCCTGATGGCGTGTGATACTTTACATTATACCTAGGGGGCAAAACCCCTTTTTTTTGAAAAACAGACATGGAGCGTTGTAAAAGGTTGTTCACCAGAAATGATATCCAGGACCTTCAAGGATCCCAACCTGGGTGGACAACCTGGTCAACTAGCTGCTGGAAAGCTACAGGGGGCCGACATAGAGCATATCAGAACCACTGTTTAAGCGAATGGGGGTGGGCTAATAGGGAATTTTTTAAACTTATAGATATCATTATGAAACTTTGCAAGTTGATTACTGACATTAAAACAACAACTTTTTGTATTACAGTATTTTCCAAAAAGTTTGAATAAATATGACAAATCATCAATATCTTACTAATGATGCGTACATTTGCATATCTGCAAAGCCCCAAAATCTAGATGTTGGACAAAAGCACAGTCAATTTGTTTTTAAATTTTGAAAACAAAACAAGTGTCCAACTGCCTGAAGCCTTTCCTAATCACAGTTCAAATTTGATCAATAACCCATAGAAAATGCATTTTTTACACTGTTTTTTCCAAGGGAATGTCTAGCCGTTTCCTAAAATACCAGCTGGAGACTCCAAAAGGACACATTTGGTCCATGGCACATGAAATGTAACTGTGTAAAAAATGTATTTTCTATGGGTTATTGATCAAATTTGAACTGTGATTAGGAAAGGCTTCAGGCAGTTGGACACTTGTTTTGTTTTCAAAATTTAAAAACAAATTGACTTTGTTTTCTTCCAACATCTAGATTTTGGGGCTTTGCAGATATGCAAATTTACGCATCATTAGTAAGATATTGATGATTTTTCATACTTATTTAAACATTTTGGAAAATACTGTAATACAAAAAGTGTTTGTTTCAATGTCAGTAATCAACTGGCAAAGTTTCATAATGATATCTATAATTTCAAAAAAATTCCCTATTAGCCCATCCCCATTCACCCCCATTCGCTTAAACAGTGGTTCTGATATGCTCTATGTCGGCCCGCTGTAGCTTTCCAGCAGCTTGTTGACCAGGTTGTCCACCCAGGTTGTGATCGTGGAAGGTCCTAGATGTCATTTTTGGTGAACAACCTTTTACAACGCTCCATGTCCATAAAATCACTTTGCCCCCTGGGTATTACAAACTATGGCAAAGATAAACTCAATAAATAATTATATTTATTAAAACTGCATATGGCAGGAATGACTAGGGTCAAAATGACCCCCAATATTTTTTTATACTCTTAAAAAGCAGGAATTTGAATATAATCACAAAACAATGATATTAAATCATAAAAAATTTGAATGATAGAATATAAAACCAGTGAGATATGACAAGATGTTTACCTCTGGGTTCAATATGACCGAATATGTCGATATAGAATGATGGTTAAAACGTAAGTGGTTGGCCACTCGATCTTTGCTTGTGACAGTGTTTACATTACATAATAACCTCCCTGTTGGGAAGTTATATTGATAATATCCAGTGTGTCAGTCCTCCTATAGGGTGTCATATGTGAACGTGAAGCTGCGCTGCTGTGCGACTGAAGGCCCTTTGCAGCTGCAGTCCAGTCTGTCTGGCCTCTCCCATTGTATTATTCAACACGTCCTCCTCAAGCCAACTATAAATAAGTTAACAGCCCCAGACAGCCTGGGAGAACCAGAGCTGCCTGAGGTCAACACTCTCGAGATGACATGTTGTCCTCACAACACGGCCGTGCAACACCCATTTGGAAGTATTTGACACCCTGAAGTGGAAATTGCAGCGCTGGAAATCGTTAAGAGACGTTTGTGTCTAATACTGCTGCCACAATGAACTATTGAACTATTAGGACTCGGATTTTCCCGTCTGTCTGTCTGTCTGTCTCCCTTCCTTTTTTTCTTTTCTCAAGATAACAGGGCAGCTCCCAATGAACTAAAAACCAGCAGTGTAATGATACTAACTAATGTTACTTAAGTACTATATAGCTACAAGTTTGAAGCACTTGTTCTTTACTTGAGTATTTTCTTTTCATGCTACTTTATACATCTACTACAATTCAGTGGTAACATTTTACATTGTTCTCCACTACATTTATATGATGACTTAAGTTACTAGTTACTTTATGAATTAAGATTTTTGCAATCAAAACATATGAAGAGTTTGAAAAGATATATTGTATACTACCCCAACAATATGTTGACCAAAGTTTCAAGCACAGATGAAACTTTGGTCAATTCATCGATAACTTAATTGTCAAAAATTTTCCAATGACCATTTTGAGTAATTTTGAATGCAAATATGCTGAAAACAAAATGGTTCCAACTTCTCAAACTTGAAAATCTACTGCTTATCCTTTTTATTCATTTACATTTTTACCAAGCAAAACATCTATTTATGAGCAAATGAAATAAGGAAATACTTTAATCTATAATAAAAATAAAATGTATTGCAGATAGTTTCCAGCTACAAACCCTGCCTCTTCAATGGATGCATGATAATAATATGCTAATAATCATCTTATATATAAAAGTAGAACTGTCACTTTTACTTTTGATACGTTAAATACATTTTCCTGATCATACTTATACAAATACTCATGATTTTGAAATACGTTTCAAATCAGATACTTTGGTACTTTTGCTCAAGTGTTTTGTAATCTGTGACTTGTAACGTAAAGGGGTCATTTGTCTAGTAAGTCATCTCTTTTCTTATCCAAGTATGTTTTTCATGTGCTCTTTAAACCTCTGCCAATAACTCTCTGACCCACTTCACTCTCCCCTAGTCTCTCTCTGTACACCTGTGTGAACTGTATTTTCCTCTCAAACTGCCGCTGTGGCCCGGCCTTGCTTCCTGTTTCTCTCTCTGCTTTTCCCCCTCTTTCTGGCCTGACGGGGTCGGCTTTTTAAGATAACACCGCTTCCCTCCTCCTCCCTTGCCCGGGCCAGCTGTTTCCACTGCATGCAGTATTTCTAATCAGGAGCTATAGTCCCTGCCCTGCCTCCACAACAGGCCAGCTTTTGTTGTACAGAGGTGGGACAGTCCACGGTCTATGGAAACACTCCCCCTTTCAATTCACGAGAGCAAAACACAGAGAATGACTATATATGCAAGTGTTGATGTATCAACAGAAAAAAGTTTTGATTACCTTAAGGCGTGGACCAGAGGGACCGGCACACACACACACACACACACACACACACACACACACACACACACACACACACACACACACACACACACACACACACACACACACATCGAGCAGTGAGAGAGACAGATGAGATTTCAAACATAGTCCGCACAGTGTTTGTTGAGGACCATCTGTTTCTTCCTGTCCTGCTGCTCGGTTGTCCTCCGTACATCTCTGCTGATCATTCCTGGTCCAAACACGGCGGTCAAACAGCCAGCACCACTTCCTTTAGACAGCTGTTCATCTCCTCTAAGAAAAGAGCACAATAGAATGAAGGGACAAGGTGGGACGAAGAGTAAAAACTTTGACATGTCAAATGTTTTTGATGGCTGCAGGTTATTGTCTCTGCCTTCCTGCGACACATTCCGTTTTGCAACCCTAATGCTTCACCATTGTAACATTGTGTTATCTATGATGGTATATGTTGTCTTTCCTTATATGGCTCAAGTATGAGTTGTCAGTATCATGTAAGAGACACTTTCCACAGAAGACTTTTTGACATTTCATTTAAGGAAAAGCAGAGGTGTACACTACTTAATAACATTAACAATGGCTGCATACCATTTACTGTGTTCTGTTTACTCTGGGATGACAAGCTACGTGGTAGAAGTGCTGGTCGCAAGGCTAACGTGTATATATGGGTAAATAAAAACGCTGGACCCTGATTGAACTCAAAAAAGTTCCAGATAATTCCAGTGCTCACAGCAGACTACATATGGTGGCTTTGCTTCAGTTATTCGCTCAAACTTTCAAGACAAGTCTAATATTTAAATTTTCTGGTGAATTTTGTACTGATAGAAACTGCGAGAAGTCAGGATTTTTGGTTGAAATCCGAAAATGTCTAGATAAGCATTCAAATCATTATGACAAAGAATGATTTTAGTGTTTTTAGTGGTAGCTTCAGCCCTGGGCAGGTTGTCGGACACAATTAATTACATTTTTGAAGCAGAACCCCTTGAGCCGCCCATTAATATTTCTCATGATAGTCCTACTCCTATTTGACTGTTTAAATAAATGACATATGTTTCTAATAGGCTAAGTTTTCAGCTACTTATTATAGCCTGCTATATTAGGCTGAATGACATTCCTGTATCATAATCACCCATAGTAGGCATAGCTAATGCTTTTCTAAGTCTATTTTTGTGTACAGGGACTTTTCCATGGCTTAGTTGTCTACCAAAATGCTTGACTTTACAAAGAAACTAGGATAAAAAACGAAAGACAGAAACAATTGTCTCACTGCACTTAAAAAGAAAAGGAACACTTATACGTCTATTATAGACTACTATCTATGGTCTCAGCACGGAAACTCGCTTTGCCCTTTTTGGCCGCTTTGGCGTTCCGTCGCAACCACCGTCTCCTGCTCAAAGTCTCGACTACGCTCACCAGACACTCAAAAGTGATGTCCTCTGCGCTGATATAAGGTTTTGATCCGCCGGTAAGTTCGGAGACGTTGTTCTAGCAGATGTTCAAATGCCCTTTATGTTTGATCCTGTTTTGAACAGAAAATCTCTATAGGCTATCTTTTTCTTTTTTCTTTTCACTGAACGATAACGTGCAGTGTGGGGACGATGTTAGTGTCTGACAAAACACAAGAAATACATAATTCATTAAGAGCAAATGTACGATATACACGCGTTGGTAACTGTGTTTGAAGTCAACTATTTCGAAACCTATATTAACTGTTGACGACAGTGCAACCTGGTTAATAATCAACTCCTGCCCTCTCTGCCCCCCGCCCCCTTCTCCTCCTGTACATTCAGCTGGTCTCCCCATCATGGCAGAGGTCTACTACGTTGGGGTGGACGTGGGCACTGCCAGCGTGAGGGCAGCGCTGGTGACGAGGGACGGCGTGCTGAAGAGCACTGCAGAGGAGCCCGTCAGCATCTGGGAGCCCCACACTGACCACTATGTCCAGTCCTCCACGGAGATCTGGGACAAATGCTGCACAGTAGTCAAGGTAGGGTGACGTCAGAGCAGTGGTCTCCCCAAATATGATGTAGCCTACGCAGCACGCACAGATCCCTGTTCATTATTCTTAGCTCAGTATTTAGTTCATCCACTACTCTTAGCTTCCATTTTTTTTTAATCTTATTAGATAAATACTCTTATTAACTAACATGTTAACGGTTTATCCATATAGGCCTTCTCTTAGCTATTTCAATTGTTTATGAATTGCTTTTCTAATTCAAGAGAATAGTCATTGCTCACTTTTTCAACTGTTTATCTTTTATTCACAGCTTACTTTTTCAATACTTTATCCATTATTCCTAGGTAAATATTAATAAAAGAAATCCAGCCTTGATACACAGCCTAGGGCTATGTAAACCGGCATGTTACTAGCTAAGGTGTGCCCCCTTTGTTAACATACAGGTTTACAGAGCCTAGGCTGTGTATTAACACTGGATATTCTTTCAGCGCACAAACAGTACGGACAGGTAGCGGATTGTGAGGTGTTCTACAGAATCACTGACTCCACCTTTAAAACATTACTCTTATTTTACTATCTCAACAGCTACCCATAACTCTTAGCTAACTATTTCAATATTTCAAACACTACTCTTAAAGCTTGGGGGGGGGGGAGGATTTGGGGAGAAAATTGGGATAGAGATTCGAATTCAAATACCTCAACATCTCCACTTGTTCTCTTTGGTCCCTCCCCTATGGTCCCTCCCTGACATGCTCTACACCAACAAAGTTGTGCCAAAGTGAATGGACAGTCCCAACAGCCAATAAGAACAGAGAATCGGAGCCTCGCTCTGATTGGTCAAAGTGTACAGCTCAAGTTAACTTTGACCAATCATAAATCATAAACCCCAGCTTTAAGTGACTTTCTCCATCACTTTTAGCTAAAAATCTTTCAATTGCTCTGCTAACTTGCCAACTTTAATGCACTCTCAAATGTCAACCCATGTCTTTGAAGTGTTAACTTACAACTGCCTCAGGTTGATAGAAAGTCAGCGTAGTGCTGCTTACTGTTTTTTTTACATTTACTAAACAGCAGCATCACAACATCAGCATCACACCAGTTCATGAGTTTATTTGGAAGTTAATAATTCTGCAATACACAAACACGTGGATCTATTTTTCATACTCAGTATAGCTACTGCAAAATCCCTCCAAGAGCCACCTGGCAACTGCAAAGGTACTCTCTGGGGTACAATTGCACCTGGTTAGGAATCACTGGCTTAGAGGACATGCTGATCATTGGGAAAAATGAAATAAGGGCTCATTTCATTTCAGCTGTTGTAATCATATATCATTGTAAATGGCAGTGAATGTTGAAACGATGTGCATGTGATATGTGTTCCAGAGAGTCACCCAAGGTGTGGAGAGGAGTCAGGTGAGAGGGATCGGCTTTGATGCCACCTGCTCTCTAGTGGTTTTGGACCAAAGCTTCCAGCCTGTGCCAGTCAGCCAGGATGGTAGGTGGAACATTTCTTTCCTCTACAGCCTGACCTTTTTACTCACATGGCTTTTTTAAAATGTTATATTGTTTTTGTTTCAGGAGGCGCTATTTATATATTCCTAAGGACAAAATGATGGGGTTTTGTACAATTTGATATATGTTTGAAATGTCGACTGAAATGGATCTTTTGAAGTGTTTTCTTTTTTTTTTCTTTTTTTTTACACAAAACCTTTAAATGGATGACTTTTTGCTTGCACCAGTTATTTTAAGTCTAATGTAATGGGATACTTTATTGATCCCTGAAGGTAAAATCCCCTCCTCCACAGCCAGGTCAGGGGTCAGGGTCAGCTAACAAATCAGGACCCCTGGAGAAGGTAGGGATTGTGTGTGTATTTTTACTTTCAATTAAGCAAGGTGGACACACAGGGGTACCCAGATACACAGGTTAAATGACTGATCATGTGCTCCATAGATATTTCATACAGTATATCCATCACAACAGTTATTTTTATTGTTATCCTTACGGACTCATTTCATTTTGGGTGTTGAATCTAAGTTATTCAGTCCATGCCGTAGTAGCTATTTGGTATGTTTAGTTCAAATGTACCTTGCTCTCCTGGCTCTCCCAGGTGACAGACAGAGGAACGTGGTGATGTGGATGGACCATCGTGCTGAAGAGCAGGCTGCTCGTATAACTGACAGTGGCCACAAGGTCCTGAGTCGGGTGGGAGGGGTCATGTCACCAGAGATGCAACCCCCAAAGCTGCTCTGGCTCAAAGAGGTGAGAGGTGAGAGGTGAGCAAGGTCACTACAGGGCTACCGATCTCTCTTTTTTTCTTTCTTTTTATTATTGTGGCTTTCTGTATTGGCTGGTCAGCATGTGCCTGAAGTTGTTTTTAGATGTTTTTTGTTGTTAAAGTGGACTCTGGAAACCTGTTCTAAAATAGTAAAAATCAATATATGATATCAAAGTTGGGTGTCTCAATAAGCTAATAAATATTCATAAATATTATAAAACTTAGTTAAAAAGAAATGCTTTTTCACTGTCTTGACGTTTGACAGGACTGTGTGGGCGTGCCCGTATCAAGCGGTCTCCATGGAAACAGTCATTGTTTTTATAGAATGTTCAGGCAGAGAACTGCAGTGATTGGTTGAAAATAAATATTGTGTCATAAGAACAAGAGCCTAGCCCGCTTCATTTTAACCGAATTTCTGTGAAGTTGATTAAACTTAAATATCTAACAGATATGAAACAATATCTTTAATTTGGATTGATAAATATGCCTAACTCTTTTCAGAAGCTTACTATCATGCAACTAACTCCCCAAATGACATAGGTAGAAGGATTTCCTTGATTTACAGGGGCTTTAAGGCGCATTATTATTCATTATTATCATTACTCACCGATCAGGGATTCATTAGCACACATTTCTCCTGCCTTTTCATCAGAATCTTTATGAAAGCTGCTGGAAGAAAGCTGCTCACTTTTTGGACCTTCCAGACTTCCTGTCTTGGAAGGCGACAGGCTCTTTGACACGGTGAGCTTGGTTTGGGCGATGGTCATTGTGACCGTGTGATACATTATCCTTGTATCAGATGTCTGTTTAATAGAAAGAATGGGGTTGTCCTTCATAGCTGGGCTAATTATAAGAAAAATGTGCCCTTTTTTCACGGACAAAGTGTTCTTGATAAGGTGGCCTTCACCAGATACTGCTAATATGACGCCCTTGCTGTACTTTGATGAATATATTATGAGGCCACTCTGCAATGTTTCACAGGTCTTTGTGTACTCTGGTGTGTAAGTGGACGTACTGCCCTCCAGAGGGATGGAATGCCGGTTTTTGGACCAGCATCGGGCTGGAGGATCTCCTGGAAAGCAACTTTTCCAAAATAGGTCATTTACAAACAAGCTTTTAAATGAATTGTACATTGTAAGATGTTTAGAAAATCTGAAAATACTATAAAGACATTTCAAAGGGCATTGGTGTTATGATGTTTTCAATAAAATGTTCTATAATTTAAGCCGTGCCGATGTTTTGTCGTCCAGGCAATGTGACGTGTTCTCCCGGGAGCCCGCTTGGAGACGGCCTCACCAAGGAGGCAGCGTCAGATTTGGGTCTGGACCCGGGGACTGCAGTCGGTGCTTCTCTCATCGATGCCCATGCTGGAGGCCTTGGTATTACATTCAACAACTCTTTTATTGAATCAGTTCCTCTCCGTCAAATATGTCAATTGTTTTTACAGGGTGCATTTGCAGCTTCCATGTATTATGAGAGTTAAAATTGAAAAAAATATATATACAGTATATAAACTCGTATAACCATACATCATTAAGAGACCAATGGAAGAAGGTAGACAAAAGATTAAAAGGAGGAGTCAGCAATTCTGGAGATCTCCTCACGATCCACTACCTAAGTACTGTGTGTGCGCTGATAAATAAATCTGATGTTAATACACAGCCTTGGCTCTTTGAACTGGCATGTAAACAAAGTGTATGTTAACAAAGGAGGCCCACCGTAGCTAGCAACTTGCCTGTTAAGAGTTTAGGGTGATTAACACCTGATTTTATATTTCAGCACGCACACAGAATGTACAGGAAGGGGATCGTGAGGTGATATTCACTGATTTTGGCAAAAAAATATTTTGATAACAAGCGTTCTCCAGAATCACTGACTTCACCTTTAATGTTTATGTCATAATTTTTGTAATGAGTGGCTGTGAGATAAAACTCTAAAATGTCAAAAATGAATGTGCTTATAAATTAGCATGGCATAAGTACTAGAGAAGATCAGGGTATCATCAAGCACTATCATTTGAATATCAAGGCGATGTAAATATCCACAGCAAGTTCATGGAATTCCAGCCGATAGTTTTCAGCGTGTTGAGCACAAAGTTGTGATTAATGATGCTGATCACACTGTATCTGGAGCCCTGTGTTAGCTTCAGAGCTGCGGCAGACCATTCCTCTGGTTCACAAATCTATCCTAGCCATCTGGTTTTGTTCTGGGAGATAAACTGCCTGTGAACTCTACCCTCTGGCCTCTGGCTGTCACCTCTGCTGCTCACACATTGTTGTACCAGTCAGAGGTTAAAACACGCTGCCCTGTGAGTTGCTGTCTGTGTGTGTGTGTGTGTGTGTGTGTGTGTGTCTGTGTGTGTGTGTGTGTGTGTGTGTGTGTGTGTGTGTGTGTGTGTGTCATAGTGATGTACACACACACACACACACACACACACACTCCGGCCCTCACTCGCAGATGAGCCTTCCACCGTGAAATGAAACCAGCTTAGAACAACATTATTCCAGCAGTTAGTGTCACTGCTGAATGTCTCGTGAAGGTTAGAGAAGCACTTCAAAGGGATTTAAAGCCTTTGGTCTGCAAACCATTGTCATTTGTCCCTGACAAAAGTTCAGTCAACTTTTATATTATTTTTCTTATTTTCTTCTCTGCAAAGTAGAATTTGATTACAATCTGTTACTTTGCTCTTTCCAGGTGTGATAGGTGCTGATGTAAAAGGCTTTCACTTGCCCTGTGAGGACCAGTCACTCACTGCACGCATGGCAATGATCTGTGGGACATCAACCTGTCACATGGCCGTGAGTGCTTCAAATTAGCAACAATGTTTCCTGTTGTAGATTTGAGTTGTAGATATGCATATGTGCCCTTAAAAGCATGAATATGGTGTGAACTACATGCTGACCTCCGACACTTGCACATGTCACCGCATAACTAACACAAGACCTCCTATAATGAATTATATACCTCCCAGACTTCACAACTCTGATTTGATGTAAAACGTAGCTAATGCTAATACTCACGTATGCAGTCTATTATGATAATTTCTCTGAACATTTCTCATATTTTGAGTAAATTTCCTATTGTGTGTAATGCGTAAATTTGCACCAGCCAATAGCAGTAAGTATATGAAGTGAATCTAACTGTTGGTCTGTTGGCACATCTTCCTTTGTTCGCATGGTTTCCATTGCCATTTAAAACAAGCCAAGGATTTCTGTTGACTTTAGTTTCTCTCTGCCAATGTCAAATCATTGCCGTTGTGATTGTTCGATGCCAACTTCAACATTTAAGAATTTCTCTTCATGTGCGTCAGATCAGCGAGCGGCCTCTGTTTGTGCCAGGAGTGTGGGGGCCCTGCCTGTCTGCCATGGTGCCTGGCATGTGGCTCAACGAGGGAGGACAGAGTGCCACAGGAAGGCTGGTCAGTCCACTGTGGGCACACACACACACACACACACACACACACACACACACACACACACACACACACACACACACACACACACACACACACACACACACACACACACACACACACACACACACACACACACACACACACACACACACACACACACACACACACACACACACACACACACACACACACACACTGTCTTGCATATTCACACAACACTGTTTGCAAAAAGAGACAGCATTATGACAATGCATGTGTGAAGTCAACAAAAAATTCACCCAGACCTAATCCACACATGTAGCCAAATGGTCAACGTTTAAAAGCAATCTGCTTCCTCTCCAGTAAATATGTCGCTCAAAATAATTGTGTGAAGCTACTCATTGGTTGAGGAAAAACAGTGAAATGTAAAAAAAAAAAAAAACAGTGAGGCCTTTTTTGGGGGGGGTGGATACATCAGACTTCTTTCAGTATACTCTAGTTATCTTCTATCATTGGGCTGTTAAGATTCAGATGAGCTTGTAAACCTACTACCTTTCTGTTGAACTGGTGTTGCTCTCTCTCCTCCCTCAGATCGACCATATGGTGAGGGGCCACGCTGCCTACACCCAGCTCCAGGAACAGGCTCGGCAGAGGTCAGCTGATTTAGTGCTGGACTAGCCCCAAAACGTTTTAGCACAGCTGTAATCCCTGACCAGCTGATGTGTTCAGTAAACTGGAAGATGTATATTAAATAATTATGTAATTGGTTGACTTTCTTAGCATTTTTACTTAGTATTAAACAAAAACTCCCTGCTATATGGTCAATGCCCACCCGCTTACTTACTGGAACATGCTTTAAATAATGCCTGGGCTTTTCCTGCTATGACATGTCAAAATGTCTTCTGTGAAAAAACCTTGCTCAACAAATTGACAGTGTCCATTCATCAACATCTTTATTGTTATTTCATTAAACTATGTTCTTTATTAGCTTACTGTTATTTCTCCCAGAGTTCCCTTCACTGGCGAGAACGTCTACAGCTACCTGAACAGCCACCTGAGTTTAATGGCTAACTCCCGCTCTGCTGTTGACCTGCTGGGCTCAAGTCTGCACGTGTGGCCGGACTTCCACGGGAACAGGTCGCCCCTGGCTGACCCCACCTTGAAAGGCATGGTGAGGGAGCATGAGCCTGAGGCTTCCTGTGACTCATGACATAATATATGTTTGATCAAAGTGTGGGCTTTTCATTTTTTTAAATAGCTTATTAAATTAAAATGTACTTAAATAAATAATAATTAGCAAAGGAAAATAAAAAAGCTGCTCTTTGACTTTATTACGAATTTATTTCATTCAACATCTTTTGGCGTAGTTAGCCTAGCTATACCACTCTCCTATGCAACCCCAAATCGTAGTTTTCCTATTGCTGTGTGTGATTATGGTTTAAATCACTGAGATAAAAGGTTCATTAGGGCGCTTTTTGGAATTCTGGACAGCATCAGGCTAGCTGTTTTCCCCTGCCTCCACCCACTAAGCTAAGCTAAGCTAATTTCCTCCCATCTCTAACTCTGAATGTAATGCACAAACATGAGAGTATCAATGTTCTCATATACATCTTTAAAGTAAGCAGAGAAATTTGCTGAACTATAAAACTACTTCTTAACAAAACCAACTCATACTAAAGTTAGCCGCTTCCCTTAGCTGCTAGCTAACTTGAGTCAAGCCCATGATTAACTCTAATTTCATTACAAAATATGAAGTTATATTTTTCATGATTTTGTCAGTGAAAAGAAAACCTGTTGCCTAAAATTAGAGTGTATTGTAGTTGAAGGCTGGGACAGTTGAGCCACTGAAATGATTCTGTGAAGAGAACTGTTGAATATTACTTCGACTGAGTCACTGTTGACTTGGAGATAGTAGTGATACCAGACCTTTTTTAATGACAGCTTTGCATTCACCAACCCAGTACGGTTGCTAAATGCCCTTCTTTTGCTGACTCTTCTTACTCAGCACCGAGACATTTTTTGCGCAGATGATTCATTACTGTTTTGCAGGTAGTCGGACTGTCACTCTCCCAAACCTTGGATGACTTGGCCCTGCTCTATTTGGCCACTGTACAAGCCCTCGCTGTGAGTCTACTGTTTTTGTATTTTTTCGAAAAGTTTCACTTCACATTTTTGTACCTTTTCTAAGTAAGAACGAAGGTTGTCTTTGTGTATTTGTAAACTGAAAACCCCTGTATGTCGTCTTCTCTGGTGTCAGCTTGGTTCTCTCCATATACTGGAGGCCATGAAAGAAGCAGGACATGACATCAGAACCCTCTTCCTGTGTGGCGGCTTGAGCAAAAACACCCTGTATGTACAGATTCACGCCAACGCCACAGGTATGAAGTAATGAAGTATGAAGTATCTGTTTTGATCTTGTGACTAAAATGACCATTTAAATACCGATGAGACAAAAACTTTAGCTTTTCACTATTTGCACTCAACCATACACATTGTTTTTTAAACCTTTTGGTAAACATTATCTCCCATGGAGGCTTTATCCGGTTCCACTTTTTTTTTAAATACATTTTCAGGATTGCCTGTGGTGTTGCCTGACCAAATGGAGGCTGTGTTAATAGGAGCGGCCATCCTGGGTGCGTGTGCATCACAGGACTACAGCAGTATAGAGGTGGATTGACACACAGACAAAACACATCACACAAAGTTACATAAATCATCAAAGTATGCAACTCATTTGGAAATATGGTGCACATTTAATCATTTTTCAGTGTATATACACTGAAGAAATTATGAATAGTCATAATCAATTTACACTTGCTATTTCATGCAGTTAGAAAAGACAGTATCAAGTGGGTTTACGCCCCTTAACTCTGATTTAATAAGGGTTTATCGCGGCCTCTCGTGAGCAATTCTTTAATTGTATCTCAACAGCAAATATATGAGGATGAGCCTGAAGCAGCTGAACCAAAACAAATTTGTATCAAAAGTTTATAATATAATCTTTTTAATGATGTTTAGGTATTTCAACGTAATGCACTGAAGTTAAAACAATGCCGACATTGAAGCAAATAAATAGTGTAACATTTGGTGGCTTATTCTGAATTTTGCCTATTAAAGGAGTTGTCATGTGATGTAGTATTATACTGCAGGCTGACTGTTAAAGTGTTTAAGGATAGAGCCAAATCCGAAATAACAATAATGTTCTTTTAAGCTCCCTCCAGGGCCACTGAAGACATGATACAATTGTTTCCACAGGCCTGAGTAGTGTTCCTCATGCAGAGTAAACTTAACTTCATGGTTTAAATCGGTAGCGTGTCCCTTTTTTAAAACCTGTTTATTTTACAATATATATTATTTAGCACTTTGAAATCCAATCTTCTTATTTTGCTGTCCAATAAAATGTAACCTCAAAAACATTACCATGCCGAGCCATACCATATGCACGTAGCATAGAGATCTTATGATCACTGACTCAATGCCTCCATCTGCTGGGTGGAACCAGGAACACACAGTGCATTGGTGCTGCTGGCCTCCATCAAAGAGAAGATTTGTGCAAAAATTAAGTGATGATTGATCCCTTTTTTCTCATGTCAAGTCATCGTGCCGGTGTCTCAGTACCAGAGCCAGTAGCACAACAGAATGGCTAGCCTTAAAGCCAGATATACTAAAAATAAGACGTTATTGTTTGGACTAGGCCGCACCTGTCAATCCATTTTGAGCTGCAACTATAGCAGACAGTTGTTGTGTCTGATCCTTTGAGCTTCATGCCAGAGTCCACTGGCTGGATTTTCTAGGTTTAGGCAACAGAGAGGTCCTGCGGTTTGCCTTTGTTAATAGTATAAGTGGGTCACGCTCTCACAGCTGGTCTGAAACCGAGTGTGGCGTGCATGCATAACATGATTTATTAAGTGGTATTTGTCTCTGCAATTTCTGTATTTAGGAGGCAATGGAGAGAATGGCTAAAGTGGGGAAAGTTGTTCAGCCTGACCATGAACTCCAGAGGTGAGACGAAGAGATTTTTTATATATATATATACAGTATATATATAGTTAAAGATGGAGACAGCGATTCAGGAGAATGCTTGTTGTCAAATTCAGTGAATATCTCCTCACGATCGTTACCTGACCGTACTGTGTGTATGCTGGAATAAATGGAAGCCTAGGCCCTGTACATGTAAAAAAAAGGGGTCTTCTGCAGCTAACAACCTGCCTGTTTACAGGGCCTAGGCTGTGTATTAACAGTGGATTTTTTTCAGTTTTGAGAAAAAGAGATTTTGACAATAAGCATCCTCCAGAATCGCTGACTTCACCTTTAAAGTCATGGTAGCGGCAAAAGTCCATTGGGTCATAATATCGCTTTTATATGAAACTGGACAATGTAAAAAAGTCTGGATGTTGTATTACAATGAACCATAGTCATTCAGTATTATGCATTACATGTGTTACATTATTTTCAGCTTCTATGAGAGAAAGTACAAGGTGTTCCAGCGACTGTTTGCCCACCAGAGGGAGTACCAGGCCCTGATGAACCAGAGATGACCCAACGGGTGGGAGGCGGCTGAGCTGGAAGTGACTCTCTCTGACATAATAGTGATGACAAATCCACACACTGGAAACAGGAACAAACGTCTTAACCTGGCTGCTTTTTCTCATATGATTAATGGGCCAGCTTTAAAAAATATATATATATC
Organism: Ammodytes marinus; assembly: GCF_949987685.1. Taxonomy (NCBI): domain Eukaryota; kingdom Metazoa; phylum Chordata; class Actinopteri; order Uranoscopiformes; family Ammodytidae; genus Ammodytes; species Ammodytes marinus. Next base: position 23,508,907 of record NC_137213.1, on the reverse strand, counting down.
TTGAGGGTTGTATATGTGTCCGGGGGTTTGGTTGGTTCCGATGAAATGACTACTAGCATTATTTAGAATTAGCACATGCAGGGATTTCACACCACCTGCCAGATAACAGTAGAGAAGGCCTCTATGGACACACGCTGTTGGTGCTTTTCATGGCTGCCGGTCATGTAGATCCACTGCTGCAGTTCTACCCAACGTGAAGAGGAAGATGCAGCACTGGACATATTGTATAGTGGTTGACATTGTCCATCCAAATTCTATTACAATCAAATACTCTCGCCTTCAAATGTATTTCTTAATAAATAATTTAAATGATAGAACTGTGCTTGTGCCTTTCACTGTCACTTCGCCAATAATGTGTTTTGATATATAATTCAGTGCGCGTCGACCCAATAGTGACATTCATTTTTAAACACCTTGTCCTTTGTTCTCTCTTCACCCTATCCAATCTTATCCTTCCATTTCCTGTTTGTGACGCTTCCACTTTTCCTTAAATTCTCCTGTGTGTTGGACACAGAGAGGAGCCTATTGCCAGCAGCTCCCAGGATCAAAGTTGATAAGCTCTTCTCTGATGCTGTGGCAGAGCCGGCCCGAGGCATAAGCGAACTAAGCGGTCGTTTTTTTTTTTTTTTTTAGTTTGTGTGTTTGATATTAACATCATATTACGCAAATGTGAGTCATCATACAAACAAAGGAATAAAATATTTTGGTCTAGGTAATTAATAGCCTAAACATTTACAGATTTGTTACGATTGCTAACCCACAGTGGGCACAACTGTAGCTCAATGTGCAAAACTACAGTCTGCACTACCAACATTCACTGGAGCTGAACAGTTCACTTCACCTGCAAAATAGGCTTAGTGCAGCAAACACTATGAACCAGCCTCATTGAGATAACACATATTGTCACTCAGAACATACTCAGAGTATAAACACTAGCATCAAACCCCAATACTCAAATTACAATAATTTGAGTTACTTCACACAAATTACGTGATATTTTCTTTGAGGAAAGACTGACATTATTTCACATGAAATTGTTTATTTTATAACATAGCTGTTATGTTTACGTTAAACTAAAATAAATGGAAATCAGAAGTTTGCTTCGATAGATACATATTTTATATTTTTTTGAAAACATTTCCAAATGTAATATTTATCCTTGTAAATATTCTATAATTGTAATACAGAAATCAATTCCTGTTGTTATTTACTATAAGGATGCAACTGTAAGCTGTTTGTTTGCTGGAAAATTCGTATTACAGATGCAACTTTAGATCTTTGCAGATTGGGTTGCACTCTCAACCCTGTCTCTTTCAATGAGATACCATGATTCACAATAGGGTCTATCACTGTAGCCCTTACTGTATATTAAAGCAGCTAAGCTGATGCTTCAAGCTACTGAGATGGTTCGACCCAGATCACCTGGCTGACGCGCTAGTTTTCTCTCCACTATGTGCTTTCTTGAGTTGTAAATAATCTCATCCGAACTTCTTCTTGCGTTTCATACAATAAGTTTATTCCACCGTGCAGTATTTACTTTCAAAGTGCAGCTTCATAGCGATGCAAAACATTTGCGGTCAAAAACCGTTTGCCCTTCCAGGTCAAACACCTGTCAATCATTGTTCCTGTCATGCCTTTATAGGGCAAGATTAGACTGCCACCTAATGGCCACACAGTGCATAACAGACGGACACTTGTAGATAACATTTGGCTTCTACACACCTCCCCCTAATTGTTAATGGCAGCTGACATAACAATTCAAACAATCAAAAAAAAGAAGAAGCAAATGTTACCTTTCAGCAAAAAACACATTCCTACATTTCATGTACCAGACACAGTTTTGTCACTGGTCTTACAATGACATTGGACTTGGTCTGCAGTTTCACAGAACGTACAAGCCCTTGTTTATCTGGAAAAACCTCTAGTATCTTGCCAAGTGGCCAGGAACTACGAGGAGCTGATGAGTCCATAATCACCACAATGTCTCCAGCTGTTAAGCTCCTCTTCTTCTGGTGCCACTTTTGCCTCTCTTGAAGTAAGGGCAAACTACTCCCGTATCCATCTCTTCCAGAAAAGATCCGAGAGGTACTGCACTTGTCTCCATCGTCTTCTTGTGTATTGGTCATGGGACTCGAACACTCCAGGTGGTAAGGCTGGTCTGTAGGACTAGAAACATCACACACAGCATTTACTGTTGCCTCCCTTTTGACCTCCTGATCATTAGAGTCCACCGAGAGTTCCACCACAGGTTTAGGCCACTCCTCCTCCTGTTGCCAAAGAAACATGGGACCTTCAATCCATCTGCTGCTCCTCAGGAAGTCAGCAACTTTTAATCCCCTTGACGCATCATCAGCTGGATTGTCTTTGGAAGAGACGTGTCTCCACTGTGAGGGTTCAGATGTTTCTCTGATGGTTGAGATTTTGTTGGCCACAAACGTGTGAAAACGCCTATCTTCATTGTTGAGGTACTTCAACACTGCAGTGCTGTCAGTGCAGTACATCGAGTCTTCCAACTGGAAGTTCAACTCCTCCTTTAGCAATGAGTCCACCCTGACCGCAAGAGCTGCCGTTGTCAGCTCAAGGCGGGGAATAGTTACAGCCTTCAGTGGTGTCACTCCGGCTTTACCAAGCAAAAACATGACCTGAATGTGGTTTTCCTGGTTTAATATTCTGATGAATGTTACGGTCCCATAGCCACCTTCACTGGCATCAGCAAAGTGATGTAGTTGTGCCTGTTTGACCTCTCCAAAGTCCTCTGGCTTGACACACCTATCCACATTGAATGTAGCCAGCAGCTCCAAATCCTCCAACCACCCTTTCCATTGATGCAAAATGTCCTGTGGTAAAACATCATCCCAGCCACACCTTCTTCGGCAGAGCTCCTGCTGCATCATTTTGGCAAGTAAAGTGACAGGTGCCAGGAAACCTAGTGGATCGTACACTGAACTGGTTATAGACAACATACCACGTCTGGTGTTAGGCTGTTGTTTGAGCTCCATCCTGAATCTGAAAGAGTCCGTCTCCACACACCACTGTAAACCCAAAGCTCTTTCCAGTGGAAGATTGTCTCGGTCAAGATCCAAATCTTTTAGGTCCTTAGCCCTTTGATCCTCTGGGATGGTTTGCAAAACCACACGACTGTTACTGATCCATTTCTCCAAGATAAAATTCCCTTTACGACAAAGAACGTTGAGATCTTTTATCATCTGGATAGCTTCTCCTTCAGTGGCTAAGCTCTTCAAACAGTCATCAACATAGAAATTCTCTTTGACACATTGAAGTACTTCAGATGAAAACTCAGACTGGTTATCGTCAGCAGTTTTTCTCAATGCATAACTTGCACAGCTGGGAGATGACACAGCGCCAAACAGATGTACAGTCATCCGGTATTCCTCAAGGTCTTTAGTGACATCTCCTTCTGGCCACCAGAGAAAGCGAAGAAAATCCCTTTCTTCCTCCGCCACCTTCACCTGGTGGAACATTGCTTGGATGTCACCCATGAATGCCACTGATTCCTGCCTAAAGCGAGCAAGAACCCCAAGAAGCGAGCTGGTGAGGTTAGGACCCTGCAGTAGTTCGCTGTTCAATGATGTCCCATGATACGTTGCTCCACAGTCGAACACCACACGAAGGGACCCTTTCTTTGGATGGTGTACACCATGGTGAGGGATGTACCACACCTTCCCATTCTCACACCACTGTTGTTGAGAGACCCGCTCTGCATAGTTCTTACTTATGCGTTTGTTCATGTACTCTGTGTACTCCTGGTGAAATACTTTGTTGCGGAGGAACCTTTTCTTTAGACCTTGGATCCTTTGCTTTGCCACTGTGAAGTTATTAGGCAGATAAACCTCCTTTTTCTTGAATGGCAATTTCAAACAATACCTTCCCTCCTTAAGTACTGCTGAATTCTCCATAATCTCCAGAAACTTGAGGTCTTGTCTGGACATTTCATTCTCCTTCACCGACCTTTCATTAAATTCCAGATTGTACTGATTAATCAGCATTTCTTCGAGTTTGCACACAGCAATCCTGTTTACCGTAGCCACAGGCAGGTCCTCCTCCAAAGCATCACTCTCTTCATTCAGTGGACCGTTAACAGCCCATCCTAGCACAGTTTTTATAGCATATGGGCCATTCCCACAACTGTTAATGACCTCCCAAGGCTCCAATATCTTGGGGGCATTAGTTCCGATCAACAGGTCGACATCTGCGTGTATGGGTGGGATGTGCACCTTTGACAAATATGGCCATTTTGTCAACTCTTCAGGTGTCACCATACTATCAGGAGTCACTGGCATCCTTTTCTGTGTAAGAACCTCTGGGAGAGCATGAAAATGAGTGTCATTCAACTTAGCTATCTCCAAGCCACTCAATGAGTAGGCTGGAACAACTGCTACTTGCCCCATTGTGCTCAGCTGGAAGTTGATTCTTTTGCCTGTGATGTTTAGCTTCTGCATTAAATTCTCAGAGCAGAAAGTGGCTGAACTGCCAGGATCCAAAAAGGCATACGTTTTTATGGTACGATTTCCCTTTGCAGCCTTCACTTGCACAGGGAGTATGGACAAAACACACCGATCCTTACCGGCCCCTGTATGCCCGCATGTTTCGAGGGAAGCTGGTTGGTTGCTAGATTGATCAGTTACCATTCTCAGAGTTGTTTGTCTCTTAATGTGGAGCACAGTGGGGTGGGTTTTACCACAGACTTTACATGTTAAGCGCCTTTCGCAATCTCGGCTTATGTGACCAACGCACAAGCATGCGAAGCAAACTCCATTGTCTTTCAGTATTTTAATTTTTTCATTGTGCTTCTTCCCATTGAATAGTTCACAATCCTCAAATGAGTGATTGCGGTCACAGCAAAGGCATCCAGCTTTCACTACTTTCTCAGGGTCTGATGTTGGCTCCATAACTCCGCCAGATACGTCCATCGATGTTACTGTGGTAGCCACAATATTTCCCTTTATACTGTTTCCAGGTGGCAATTTAAACCTGGGGAGAGACTTTATTCCAGAAACATTAGTTACTGGCTCCAGTATGTCACCAAACAGGGGATCAGACAGAATGCTGACACGGCGCTCAATAAATACGACCATATCAGCAAAGTGAGCTCTTTGCTTTGTTTTTTCCATGATGTCATGTGCTATTGTCCTCCATTGCTCCCTCATTTTGAATGGTAACTTTGAAATGATGGCTCTCATGTGTACTGGCATATCCAGTTCCTGCATGTACTCAAGCTCTTCCATGATGTTGCAGCAGCCACGTAAGAATAAGGAGTAGGCTTGGAGTGCTGTCACGTCCTCAGATTTGACTGGTTGCCAAGCGAATGCCTTTTCCATATAAGCAGTTGCTATTTTGTACTGATTCCCAAAGTGTTTGTCTAACAGGTCCCTTGCCACTTTGTAGCCATGCTCAGGAGCCATGTGCTGACAGCTCCGCACCAGTTCTTGTGGCTGACCTCTAGTAAATTGCTCCAAATAGTACAAACAATCTGCTTTTTCTGCCTTTTTTTCCACTCCTTGTTCAAATAGGATTCAAGCCTTTGACGTCCTCGCCTTTCTTGCTTTCCTTTCCAAAATAGGAATTCATGCCATTTGAGGCTGCTTGAGAAACGCTTCTCTGATAAGAGGCCTGAAGTACTGCCAATTTTGCAGTGGATGCAGCTATTTCAGTTTCTATAGCAAACTTCTCTCTTTTCCTTTTAAGTTGTTGTGCTTGCTCCTCCAAAGCATGACTTTCCTTTAAAGCTGCTGCACGAGCAACAAGTGAAGCTCGTTCTGCAGCAGCCTTTATCTGGGCAGAGGATGTTGTGCTTGATCTACCACTTTTAACACTCCTATGGCTCGAGTGTCTACTAGCAATGTTGGAAATGCTGTCCTGGGGATTTATTTCATCCTCCCCTTTACCCTTTTCATTCAATTCAACAGCACCGTCATTGTATGAAGAAAGCCACAATTTAGCAACAGAAAAACACTCATTGTTGGAAATCATTTTTGCATTAAACCATATATTATGTTTTTCCTGTTCCTCAGGGGGCAATATACACAACAACGATTCATGCATGCATTTTGCTTCATCACACAGTGTTTGCAATTTTTCCAGAGCACTCTGTACCTGTACGTTTTCACCAATTGACATTAAACTTTGCATTGATTTTCTGATGTTAGTTGCCTTGTTTAGCTTAGCTTTCCTGTCACTTTGTAACCTGTCCAATTTCCCAGCTAGTGCTTTAGCAGTAAGTTTAACCACACGTTCAACATCTTGCGCTTGAGCGTCACTAGTCACATCCTCGCGTCTAACAGTCTCGGTAACGTGAGTGTCCAATACCTCGTCACGTTTCTCCATGATGTCAATAGTCAGTACAAAGTTTGCTGCACGCAACAACAGTCAGAGCAAAGTCAATTGTCCCCCAGCCTCGGAAACCAATGCATTGGATTTTTGTCTCTAATGTGTGCACACAAAATAATGGCCATAAAGAGTGTAGCGCTACAAATACCTCCGTGCGGTGGGCGCCGTGCGATGCTCCGGTGGTCCGATGCTCCAATCAGCTGTTAGCAGCATAGCTCCGACTCCTGCGTCTCCAATCCACGGACGTCTGCAAACTGCTCCCGAAATCTCCACACACAGCTCCCGGCCTCCCGCTTCTCCTCCGTGTTCCAAACGTGCCAACAGTTCCTTTACGGATTCCAAAATGCAGGTTTTTGACTAATATTAAAGCAGCTAAGCTGATGCTTCAAGCTACTGAGATGGTTCGACCCAGATCACCTGGCTGACGCGCTAGTTTTCTCTCCACTATGTGCTTTCTTGAGTTGTAAATAATCTCATCCGAACTTCTTCTTGCGTTTCATACAATAAGTTTATTCCACCGTGCAATATTTACTTTCAAAGTGCAGCTTCATAGCGATGCAAAACATTTGCGGTCAAAAACCGTTTGCCCTTCCAGGTCAAACACCTGTCAATCATTGTTCCTGTCATGCCTTTATAGGGCAAGATTAGACTGCCACCTAATGGCCACACAGTGCATAACAGACGGACACTTGTAGATAACATTTGGCTTCTACACTGTATTTCATAAAAAAATTACATTCATTGGTCCATTTAATTAATTTTTATTTTTGAGCCTTCCCTATACTGTATATACAGTATATTCACTAAAAAGTCCAAAACAAGACACCTTCTTAGTGTTTCAGTTGAAATTGTAATCCGCAGTGTTTGAAATGCACTAGTCTGAAATCCATTTTGTTTTTTTGAATGTGTGGTTTACAGTTGTGGCAGCAGTGTGTTAGCATTTGAAAAAAGTGCTGGAAATCCACAGTGTTGTGCAGGCTGTGGTTAAGCCATGAGATAGGTGTGTAGAGTTTTGAAAATTGTGTTTAAGCAATGAAAAACGAGCTACAGTTTGGTCCGAATGAACCGCTGCTCTGCATACTCTTGTTAGAGTTTTGCACATGTCGCTCCAGTTGAGCCCACTGTGGTTTAGCAATCGTAAAAAACTGTAATCAGTTCATCTGGGAGGTAATCCGAAATTATCTGATCATTTCACGTCCACATCCATGAACAGTGTGTATTGAGTTTATTTAAAAACAATTGGAAATGGGGCTGCCCTCAGTTGCCCATGCACTGTGTATAGTCTATTGCCTATTTCAGCCTCGTTTGTAAAAAAAAGAAAGCTGGACAACAGAGTTCTTCTGCTTCGTTCCTCTCACTGCATTTAAATCCATTCATTATATTACAGAGAAATATGTCCCGTAAAAGAAAAAGAGCTCCAAGCCCAACCCAGAGGACCCTCCATAATATTTTATTTTATATTAATATTTTTATGGAAACTCCATGTGTCCTTCTTCAATAGCTTCTAATTCATCTGACCCAGTGTCTCCAAATAATTTTTTCACACAAAATTTCACAGATTTAGCCTCTTAATTTTCCTCTCAAAGTGCACCAGATTCATGCATTTCACTTTAAAAAGGTTAAAAAAAATCTCCCGGGGGGGCATACCCCCGGACCCCCATAGGAGGGTCTGAATCTCGGCTGTCTAATATTTTCGCACAGCTGCACAGTGGAGGCACTAGCGGAAAACACTGGGTATGTGAATGATATTTAACAAAGATCTATAGTTTCAGCAGCGCTAACATTGGAGAGGGGCCCCCTGATCATATTTCGCTTTGGGCCCCCTGAAGGCTTGGGCCGGTTCTGTGCTGTGGACCCGGTGTTGAAGGAGGACGCCAAATCCTACACAGCTGAGTTTAACTGTCGCCCTTCAAACAGAACTACCTTACAATAGACAGAGGGATTTCATTGCAGTAGTCCATCATTTACAGAACATAATTCAAATTAGCAACCGTAATGTTTTTATTGTTCCACACAGGGAAGATTCTTACTTACTTCTTACTTTATAGTTAAACAATTCACATAGGAACCCAAATATTTAACCCGCCATGAAGTATCTCTCTTATACAATAGAAAAATTATTCTGCCATACTGTGTACAATCAACTTTTTGTGTATCTATTAAGAATATGTATTTGTTCAAATCTCAGCCCTTGCCTTTCCAACAACATTCCCCCTTTATAAAAATAGACCCAACCAGATTTTATTACTGAAACTGCACATACCAAAAAATCTCTGAATTAGAAACATTTTCTTTAATGAGTTTCCTTCTATTTCATCAGTTTAGTCAGGAACTGATTGACACCTGAAGGTCCAGAATGGAGGCCTGTTGGATGAACGTGGAGTCAGCCATTCTGTCATTATAACTTTATGGTAATAATCAGCAAATATATCAAGATCTGTTACCTGTCCTTACTGTGTGTACACTGAAACGAAATCCAGTGTTAATACTGAGCGACTCTGTAAACTAGTATGTAAACAAAGGGGGCCCCACCGTAGCTAGCAACCTGCCCATTTACAGAGCATAGGCTGTGTTTTAACACTGGATTTTCATTTTAGCACCCAACCAGGGTACGGGATTGCGAGGAGATATTCACTGATTTTGACGAAAAGGGATTTGGAGTGTACAACAAGCTTCCTCCAGAATCGCTGACTCCACATTTAAGGTACAGTCACATGTGATATTAGTGAGCATTGGATATCAGTGCTGTCACTGCCTGTGTTATGGCTGAGGTGTGTAGCGCAGGTACTTCTTTCCAGAGGGCAGGTCTTTGGTGTAGGTGCCAGCTGGAAACAAAGCCACAGCCTCCTCCTCTGTTATGCTGGGGGGAACCATCACACAGTCTCCAAGCTGGAAGAAGACCCACACAGAAAAGAAACCAGGTTAGTCTGAGTGACAGCAGGTCCATTACTGTCAATGTAGGTCTCTTTAACACATGTGACATACGATACGCCTACCTTCCAGTCAACAGGTGTGGCCACTCGGTTCACTGCCGTCAACTGAAGTGAATCCACCACGCGCAAAATTTCATCAAAGTTGCGTCCGGTGGTTGCCGGGTAGAGGAGTGACAGCTTAAGCCTTTTATCTGGGCCGATGATAAACACCTACACACCAACAGAGACAGAGGGGTGGAGCCTGAAACTGTTATCTGCTATCACGCCTGTAGAGAATTAGTTCTGGAGAATGATTGTTGTCAAAATCACTTTTTATCAAAATCAGTGACGATCCGCTACCTGTCGGTACTGTGTGTGCCCTGAAAAAAAGGTGCTGATACACAGCCCAGCTTCATATAACGTGTATGTAAACTAAGTGTATGTTAACAAAGACCACCGTAGCTAGCAACATACCTGTTTCCAGAGCCTAGGCTGTGTTTTAACACAGCCTAGGCTTTTTTTTCTTTTTCGTGCACACACAGTACTGACAGGTGGAGGATCGTGAGGATATATTCACTGATTTTGACAAAAAGTGATTTTGCATTCTCCATTATCACTGGCTCAACATTTAAATGCTGCCTTGGAAAAAAGGAAAAGTGGCTTTTTATGGTGAGGACTCTTACACAGCGGGCGGTGAGTGGCATGCCATCTTTGTCCTTCTCGTCTGGGTCCAGCATGCCCAGGGCCACTGCCAGCTCCCGTTTACTGTCCGCTATGATGGGATAGGGCAGTGTGGAGCAAGCAGACTCATCACAGTTATACGCCAGGATGTCCTAGTTAGTACACAGACACAAGCCCTTAGTTATTTGAACGAAAGCAGTGCCACACTGGTGTAGCTCTGTTGGTATATAAACATCTGTGTTAAATGATTATTTTTTTTTGAAGATTAATGACAACAATATAAGGGAAACGTGTAGTGGAGAAGAGTGTCAATGTCAAATTGAACAAAACAAAGATAAAAAGAAAATAAAGAACAAAATGTAGCTTTAAGATTGCTTCTAAAATGGGATATGCTGTATATTAATTTGATCTTGATTGACAACCCACTACTGTATTTCATTGTGTAGATCGGACCTGCAACACACTAAAGCGATCAAAGTAATCCGATCTGCTGTTAAAACAAGGGTTTTGTGTAACCTGCTTAATTCCTTCAAAAAGGCTTTACTGAGATCAATCAGAGCTCACTACAATTTTACCAACTTGGAACTCAAAACGTTGACGCTCAAAAACTTTTGATTGTATTCAGCCTCATGGCTACTAGGTTTTACTGATATCAGCTTTGTATGTTACTCCAGGTGTGTGGTGATAGAAAACAGAGGCTGCAGGTATCACACCTTGGTCCAGCCGTGGTGATCCTCCAGGCTATCGATGGACAGGGCGATCATTTTAACATCTCGTTTAGTGAACTCATGGCTCAGTCTGGCAGCCCGTCCCAGCTCGGTGGTGCACACGGGGGTGTAGTCTCTTGGATGGGAGAACAGGATTCCCCATCTGGAATGAAAAGGGAGATTAGTGAGGCCCTGTGTGGAGAGGCAATCTGAGGTTTCAATCTGACTGATTGTTTCCTCTGCAATCGGACACACACACCTCTCAATATCGGGGTAACTATCTTTGCTTTGTTGTAAGGTTGCACAATAGGCTGAAGTTGAATGACGCATTTGACACCAAAACTGACAGGATGTGACCTATTTGTCACTCAAATGGGTTTTAAAAATGATGATGGCATAGACTCTTTTTTCACGAGGTCAGCTTTGTGATTGTGGAGGGATTTTAGGTTTGACCTTTGGCCCCGTTCAGTTTACTGATGCTTTTGAATTTGAATCATCTCTCAAAAATGATCAAGAGCCCAATGATCTCTAATATAATAAACAGCTGTGCATCTGTAAATGCCCAATGCATTTGTCGACTACATTATAGATGAATATGTGAAGAAGCCACAATATCACCTTTATAGGTGTAAACGTTTAGATGCTATGTAAAGAATATATTGACAAAGGTCAAAAGCAGAAGTTGAATAAAGTTCAACAGGAACTAGACTAACTGCCAGACCCCTTTCTGCATATTGCTCAAGTGAACTGAACTCTTGGTAAGCCTGCAATATATCAATCTATATAAGTAAACATATCCAATAAGTCTACTTACGAATCACCGAGAAATTCGTGGAGTTTGATTATGCCAGTGGTGGTCTCTGCTTCAAAATCAGGAAATACATCTCCGAGCAGTAGTCCCGGCATAGTCAGTGTGACCGCGGAGTTTTTGAGTGAGGTGTTTCTGATATGATGAGCGTGAGGCAAGAGTGGGGAGGCGGAAACTTCCCTGTGAACACGCTGCACTATTTGCATAATCATCAACTGTGTAAATGGCCACGTTCTGACTCGTAAAATGCGCTGCGTTTTTCAGGTCAGTTTCGAAGTTGACCAATGTTTCCAAATGACCAATTTACGCACGCTCACTAACAAGGATTTGGACATTTTATCAAAGTGCAGCACTGACACACTTATCCTCTAGAACATGGTCATGTTGTCTCATGTATAATAAAGAAAACCAATCATAAAGTGAGTGCAACATTAAAAACTAGCTGCTAAATTAACACATTAATTTAAAATGTCATACTGGTTTAATAACATGTTTCAAGGGAGGATAATGTAGCCACGTGACGTGACCAGAGCAGTCCACTTCTGAATCGGTGACATTTTAACCCCTGTATTCACTCTCCTATGTTTTTCGTCGAAGGCAGGATTTGAGTGTTGAACAGGCCACAGGTGGTCGATAAAGAAAGGATACATACATTAGCCTACTGTGGACAATTTGTCAAACGAATATGTCTTTACCAGCGTCCAGACGGAATAGTTGCCGTGGAGTTGCGTGTGGAAACCGGGCGTCATCATCATCCTCATCGGAGTGCCGCCGCCGGGCCTCCAGCTGTGCGTACTTCTCCCCCGGAGCGCAAAGCGAGGACTTCTCCGTCAGTCTGAGCCTGCCGATGTTCACCATAACGCTGCGCTTTTTGCTGGCGATAGATCTGTGGCTGTCCAAGCGGCTCGGAGTGTGCGCCTGTGAGGAGTCTTCTTGGGGCAGCATACGGCCCCTGGTGCGTCTGGTGGAGTTCTCCGGGCATGTCATCCCCTGGCTCGTCGGCGCAACGTACACTCTGCTGCAGGGACACAGTGTGGCGGAGCAGGAGATCATGCTGAACTTGGCCCTAGGTGAGCAAATGTGTTTCGATTGTTTTCACTGTTGGTTAAGAAGGACTCAAGTATGATTAAAATAGTAAGTCTAGGTTATGTATTTAACATTGGTTTGAATGTCTTCAATCAAATTCTGAATTAATCTTATGCCTAAATCAGTCATATATTCGCAACCAAGATCAATAGAAACATTGTTGGCATTCGCCTTGTATTTGGTACGCTAGTTGTGCTACTTTTCGTCATCAAAGAAACATGTCTTTATTTGTGAAATAAACATTCCTGAACGCAGCAATCTTGTATGAAATGCGAACAATCCCATCATAAACAAATATATCAATCTGCTTAAAGTTGCTGTCCTTTATGTTTATTATTTATCACCATATTAGCTGCGCTAAAGATGATGCGTTTTTGCGCATATTGGTGCCAAAGTTAACGCAGTCATCACTGGTTTATGTTTTTTTTTTTTTTTTTTAAATCAACAAAAGTAATTGGCTATGGAAAAGGCACAACATAACAGGCCAAATCCAAAACATAATAATGCATCAGTAGTTCTAGCCTTGAGAGGCTTTTTTATGTGCATGATTAAGTTCGTTGACTGACAGCCTTTGAAACCAAAGTGTCAGAGACTGTGCGGTTGTACTGTATTGTGCTGTGGTGAAATACCAGAGCTATTTTTGGTACGCAATAGCTTAAAGGATACCACTGTGTTTTGGAAAAATGCTTCAGACTAATGAGAAATGAATGAGGTGAAGGTTCAATTTCATTTCATTTCAGATAACTTTGTAAACAATCAAATAACTGTAGTATTGTTACTATAAGTATAACACATTTGGTTGTGTATTCCTGTCAAATATAAACAGTTTATAATTAATATTTTTGCAAGTAGTAAATAATGGTAAGCAAATACTTTCTTAACGCTTTACATACTTATGCGCCATTAATTAATTACAACTTTGGGGTTGCCAGGTTGTGATTAAACCCTTTTTGCTCTTTCACAAAGACAGATTTAAAACAAAACGCTGTATTAATGACTTATCAACATTACAAGTTATAATACATACATATTTATTGGCTTATTCCAAAGTAACAAACTAATGGATTTCCAGCATTATGACAAAATAGGACAGACACTGGTTTAGGGAATTATCCACAAAAAAGTTGTTTTATTAGTGGCTCAGAGGTGCTTTTTAAAGAGATAGTAGGGCTGTGAATCTTTTGAAATCCCATGATTCAATTTGATTCCATTCTGATTCCTGGGGTCACAATTTGATTCAAGTTTTTGATTTAAAACGATTCCCAATTCACCACTATTAGTAGGTGAGTTATTAACCATTAAGATAGCCAGTAATTTGTACTTCTGAACCATTTATACATGGTGTCTTATTACAAAGTGTCTTATCTTTCAGAGTGATAGCCTAGAATCAATATAGAAAAGTTATTGCTGTGAGGTGAAACATTTCTCAATGTGTAAAGTAAGCTAAGTTACTTTGTGAATAGGTGAGCTTTTGGCCTTTATCGCAAACTGAAAGCATTGTTTTATCTCTCTCTCTCTCTCTCTCTCTCCTCCTCCTCGTCACAGCTCTGTTGTTGGATCTGCTGTTGGTCAGAGTTGTGAAGACTCTGGTGAGGCGTCGCGTGCCCGCTCAGAACCGCTCAGACATCCTCTCCACCCTCTTCGTGGAGCGCTACTCCTTCCCCTCGGGCCATGCCACACGGGCGGCCATGTGTGCCCGCTTCCTCCTGGCACAGCTGGTGGACACGGCCTCCATGAGGGTCCTGGTGTTGGGTTGGGCCGCTCTGGTCAGCCTGTCACGACTGCTGCTAGCCAGACATTATGTCACAGACGTGGGCTTTGGCTTGGCAATGGGCTACTGCCAATATAGTCTAGTGGAAAGGTTGTGGGTGACCTTGGACTGCCTGCAGGACCTACTGCTCCTGCGACTGGGGGAGACACTCAACAGGGCTTACGGTGGACTCTGGATGGCAGATTGGAAACATTAGGCTCGGTGGAACTGTGTGTGTGTGTGTTTGTGTGTGCACAGCACTGTTAATCTGTATCTGTTTTTATGTGTATTTGATTGTGGTATCTTTGTTATCACTTGTAATTGCAAAGAGCTGGCTCACAAGCCCTCCATGAATAAATAAAGGTTATATAATATTTTTTAAAGATTTTTTTTTTTTTTTTTTTTTTTTTTAACTTTATTTGTCCCCAGGGGGCAATTGAAGTTCCACTATTGAATCAAGTGGTAACATTGAAATGGATGGCTTATGTAGTCACTGGTGGGATGTTGCATATCCTTTTAAGATGCATACACAGCAGAATTGAATTAGTCTCTAACAAAAAGACATTTAACATCTAAATTAAAAATAAAGCGAACTGTTTATCATATACAGGTGTAGGTTTTTATCTCACTGTATGAAAGCCCAAACTAGTGCATACACTTATACTTATAAATCGCTTAAGTGACACCTTCATCTCAGTATGCAGTGGCACAATAATGTTACAAAGAGTATCAGTTTTGTATTGAACTGAAACAATCCACATTGGGTTGACTGTATGATTCTGTGAACAGTGGTTGGGGGGGCGGGGGGCTGGCGTCATCAAACAGTCGCCAAAGTTTCCATCAGCTGCTGCTGAGTCTCCTGACTGTCATTACATGACAACCCATCTCCTCTTACGGCATTGTTATTCTGTGCTGCCGACCATCATCTTTAACATACCATTGAAATTTACAAACTTTACCAAAATGTGCTAATATTTTGTGGGTTCGCCTTCAAACTTAGAGAGCAGACAATTATTTTTTTCCCTGTGCATGTTCAGTCGATCAAACTATTTGTCACTATAGCTTGTAAATGTGCAAGAGCAAGACCATAGAGGGCAGTGCACAACAGGAATATGGCTGCTAATGGCAACATTTCTGTGTCAGTTACATAGCTGAGTTTTTCATGAATATGGGATGTCTGGTCAGAGACTGAACTTGTTGATACTGAGCTCTAGGGCGTCCATTACATGGGCATAAACTGCTCACAGTCCCTCAATATCAGGCACAATGCAAGTGAGCTGTGTGTGTGTGTGTGTGTGTGTGTGTGTGTGTGTGTGTGTGTGTGTGTGTGTGTGTGTGTGTGTCCATTAAAACAGTAAAAGAGCCCAATATGCAAACTGAAATCACTGAAATAGCAAGAACATAGGCTAGGCTAGCTAATAATCAAAAACCAGCAATAGGGTGCTGCTGATTACAGACAAAGCTATAGCCCTAACATTAACACAACTAATAACAATCTCCATAACAAACTGAGAAGTCCACTTACTGAACTCCCTTCGTATCCTACTGTGGATAACGTGCCTACTTTGATAGGACCGACTGTCGCGTGCCATATGTGTCGAGTCCGCCAGAAGTCGTTGCTATGGGGATTAATTGGCTCTCTGTTTTTATCCGTGAACCACAGGTGCGTCGTCTGATCTGCTGATATTACATTAGACTAGAGAACGTTAGTTGAAAACTGTTTCGACTCAGGACTCTCTCTGCCTGTGAATACATCTGAATATGTAGTAGGTAGGTAGCCTCCAGTCTCAAGGTTTGGATATTTTCTTATTTTTATTAGGTATTTTGTTTTTAGAAGACATTTTAAAGACGCTTTTGCTATATTTCGTCGTGCCCTTAGCCAATTGACATCACATTTCATATATTTAGGCTAATTCTATATAATTAACTTAATTTTTACAGACATTTTATTAAAACACACAAAGCAAACTTTATTAAGTGCCATTCATATAGTCTATAAGAAGTAACGCTTTAATTACAGTCTCCAAATATCCCAAGCAGTTATCAGTTGTTAGCAAATGTTTTTTCTTAGCACCTGGGTACATACGCATGCTTTACTTAGGCCTACGTCATTCATCAGTTAAAGTTAGTGAATAAAAACGTAATATAAGATGATGAAGTCTGTTTTCGTAACTTTGGCCATATAAGCTTGAACAAATTAAAGAAGTAGATAATACACAAATAAATCATACACCCACCATTTTGTAACATTTCTGTTTATCATTAGAAAAAGGATGTGAATACTTTCATATACAATTACACAAACAAGCACATTGGTCGTTTAAGAAATGTTTTTTTTCATTATTATTCAGAACATTAAATAACATAACGTGTTGACAGATAACAGAAATGTTTCAATTAAAAACTCATGCTCGCTGTTGGTAAGGATTCCTGCGTCATCGGGGGCTCTATCACAACTACATTAATCTTGTTCATGAATAGTTTTGTTCCTAAAATAGATCTTATTTACAATAGCGATAGAAAAAATAGATTTTAGTGATGCAAAAACACAGTAGAATGCCAATGATTACATGTTTTATCTCATTCACTTGCTCTTGCATGAGCACAGTCCTGTTAACAGCAGACTCTCTACCTGTGCGTCCTGTTTAGCTGCTGCCATGGCTGACCCTGCCCAGCCTGATGTCATAGGTGACCATGTGGAAGTTGTCCCAAGCGTACAACTTCCTCAGGGCGTGGTTGTAGTCCACCATGCTGTTGTAACGGTACATGTTCTTAAAGGGAACAGCCACAGCCTGCCCATTGCCAGTGGCCGTGTCGAACATGTAGTTGATAGTAGTGTTGGGTGCTGTGTAGCTGGCCAACGTGTACAGACGCCCGCAAACCATGAATGCGTTGCCCACTGTGTTCTTCCTGATGTTGGTCTCCCAGGTCTTCCTCACCTCCAGGCTCTCCGGGTCCAGCTTGGAAATCACAATGGCCCCCTTAGCCTTTTGTGTGCTGTATATAGCCCAGAGGCCCTGTTCGTCCGCTGCCAGGTCAATGTCAGTGTAGCCGCCCCAGGAGTAAGGGTACTGGCCGTGGAAGCCAGCGTGTGGCAGGTCCACGCGTGACGCCAGGCTCTCAGAAGCCAGGTCGTAGCGGACCAGGGCACGGCTGCGTCTGCGCTGGTAGTAAAGGGAGCCACGGTACATGGTTGCACCGGTGCTTTCCACCGGCTCTGGCAGCAGCAGGACCTTCATGGGGAAGCCTCTGGAGAATTGAGCCATGTCTTCATATGCAAAGAGCTGACGGACATCTTTGCCCACTGTGTCGATGCGCCACACAGTCTTGTTGGTGTAATCGGGGCCCTGAGGCTCGGGGTCCTGCAGCCACACTCCATACTTCCCTGTGATACTGTCAGCCTTCCTGTGCAACACAGGCTCTCCAACGGACTGCAGCTCTCCACAGCCTGCGGAAAAAAAGAGTTACACTTTATGGTGTTTGCAGTATATTTACAATGTTTTTTTAAGGCAATGATTTGCATCACATCCAATTGGCTCATTTCCGCAAAACCCCAACTTTACCTGTGGAATTTTGATTTCCTCCAGGCATGAGGTGGGACGCTGGAACCTCTGTTACCTCAGCCTTCATCTCCTGATATGCACCATTGCCAACATCATACGCAGGGTCTGACAGGGAAGAAAGCAAAACAAATAATTGTGAGAAAGCGAAAGATTACATAAAAATACAGAGTGGGAAGGAATTTTGAGTAGATCTTGACAAAAAGATAATTTATAAATACATTACTAGTAAGCTAAAGTCCCAAAAAACAGACAACGTCTAAGTGTCTTGTTTCTTGGCCTCAGAGCACAGCAGGTACCCCCTATAACCTGCTCCTGCCCTCCTGAAAATGATCACACACAGACATGCATGAGTGACAAAGCCGTAAAAGAAGAGGTTGTTTTGTAAATTCCAATCCCCTTTCTCAAACTGAGACCGCTAACTGCAACCTGACCTGTCGCTCCAGGAGGGTCGTCATAGCCATGGTAACAACAAATCCATCCCCCCCACCCACCATTAATTACCATTAAGCTATCAATAGTAACATTTGTAACATTTCTTATTGTTAAGTGGTTAGGAGAATGTGTGCTCTTTTAGAGATCATTGGGTTAATAACAAGATTCTAGTTTTATATTTGTGTTTTCCCTTAACTCAATGATGTACATACCACTGGCAGGTCTGTTTTCACGTGGAGTCCCCCCTGAGGTGTGTGTCTGCTGGCAGGGTTTCTGCCTGAGGCTCTCTGCCTCCTGACTCAGCTCGTCCAGCCTCCTCTGCAGCTCCTGGACCTGTGTGTTCAGACGCTCCTTATCCTGCTGCAGCTGCTCTCTTTCCCCCGTAACCTGGGACAATGCTCTCTGGAGAACCTCTTCACCGTTTGTCCCCAACCCAGTCCCCTCACCTCCGTCCCCGCCTGCTATGAGCCGACTGACCAAAGCCTCCAGCACAGTGAGCCGGGACATGACTCCTTCCATCTCTGGTTTCATGCTGATCCTGGAGCAGTTGGACTCCTCCGGACTGGCTACGGTGAAGGTGTACTGGCAGCGTCCGGCGTGGTCATTGGAGCGGCGGAGCGAGGCTCGCCCTTGGGCTTGGCTTGGGTTGGACAGAGCCAAACAGGACAGGCACAAGTAAAACACCTGAAGCCACATTCTGGATTCAACTGTTTGTCCTCCTCTGTTCGGTAAGTCTTGTCTGGATTTATACTTCTTCTTCCTTCCTTTAGCTGGTCTCTTCCCAGCTGGTGCAGGTCAGTGTCTGAATCCCAGCAGTGCTGAGACAAGGATATTTATACAGTAAACCACCAACAAGTGGGAGGGGACCAGGAGTGTGGCAGGGAGGGAAATAGCCAGGGGGGGTAGGTGAAGTCAGTGTGTGTTAAGGTCCACGTGTGTTAGCTTCTTACTGGTAGTGGGGTGACGTGCACTGAAAGGGACATATAATCGGAAAATCACATAGTATCAGTGGAAAAATACACAAATTGGGGTTTGTTTTTTCCTGTACAGAATTTGTTAATCATGTCTCAGCAGTTGGTATGTCTCTGCAGGTTGTTTTGTCTGGACAGCAACTCTTTATGTGTCTACTGGATGTCACCTGCTGTGCTGTTTACTTCCTCCGTAGCTGATAGTTTTACTATTAAACCGCCATGTGATTAAGCCTAATCTCAAAGAAATTTTGGCTCAAGGGTGAGTGAGCCAACATTCCCCAACACAGCTCAACACCCAGGTACATTCACTGCTCTTTTAGAGGACTTGAGGGCACACAGGTAGTCTTGCAACTCTCCACAGCTGTGCAGGATGTCTGGCACAGGAGGATAGGCTGGCAATCTGGCTAGTAATGGAGACATGATGTAGTCTTCCAACCAAACCTGCATAATCCTCATGCCCACATCAGGATATGTGCTATACTGTATAGTGCTGGATGTTGTGCACTACTTCTGTCTGAATTCTCACTGAAATGTATCAATTGAAGAGTGCTCTAAATCATTTTTCACAATGAAATGAAAGAAAGGGTATGTGAGTAGGCTTCATCTTTTGGCGACCATAAATATCCCCATTCTATAGTTTTTGATAGATAGATAGATAGATAGATAGATAGATAGATAGATAGATAGATAGATAGATAGATAGATAGATAGATAGATAGATAGATAGATAGATAGATAGATAGATAGATAGATAGATAGATAGATAGATAGACACTTTATTGATCCCTTGGGAGTGTTCCTTCAGGGAAATTCAAAAATCCAGCAGCTGTAGTACATACAACATGACACAAAACAAGTAACACAAGAAATATTGAAATATTTGTCTTAACCAAAATGATGGACTGGTTGACCAGCAGATAGACAAACATCACCAAACCCCTAGAGTCATGCTGCTAGCACATGGCTGTAATAGCTTTACATGAAATCCATGGACTTTTATTTGTCTGGTCACATTATAGTGGAAACTAAACCTTTTTATAATCAAAATCATCCCCTCCAGCTTTTCTTTCTCTCTTTACAGAGGGATGCGGTCCACCTGTGTATCAGCTGTCTCCATGTGATAAGTCTGGGACCTGGAACTGGTATTACTTCCTCTCAGTTGTTTCTCCACTGTTCTTTCCATTGTTCTTTTCTTCATCAACTTGCTGAGACTGCCCTCTGTGACCAAATGTTTCACAGAAGTTCACATAAGAACCAGAAAACCCTTAAAAGCAGCTAGCAGCGCACATCTGTGTTTGGTTCCATAAGATCAATCTACTGTCTTGTTAACCTGCCTGTTTTACAGCCCAAGGGAAGACATCGGTATTCCACAATGTTTTTACCACTGAGGTGTATTTTTGTTATGTAACATAACGACTCAGGATCGCAATGTGCTCACAACTTCCTCCATGCGAGTACAAAACAGTAGACATCATATCAGCAGTTATTTAAAAAAAACTTCCAAAGTACAATCCCAGAATTCTTGGCATTGTAGGATTTCAGCTGTTTAAGGGATATTTTACTGCTTTATTTGTTTGAATATGAATTACATAATGTTATATAACAGAGGAGGGAGGGGGCTGGGGATATTGGCATCTTAAGAATAACTAAACCAATGAGATAAACAGTGTGACTGCTGAATCAGGACAGATGTGGAAAATGGAATGCTCACCATTAGAGTTGTTTACACAGCAGCCACTGCAAACCGCAGTTTAGAGGAAAGCATGTTCAAGGAGGAAAGTGGGCTGGTTAGAAGTTTAGAATGCCTTGCCAGTTCTCATATTTTTGAGTTGCTGTGACAATGACATCATTTTCTAGGAAAAACAATTTTGAGAAACACCCTTATACTTAACAACAAATGGCTCGCCAAATGTCCATCAACAGGTGTGAAGTGTTGCCTAACCTGCCATTTACATGGGTGCCAGTCTGGCGTGGTCTGGTTGATGCACAATGTAATGCTCACATGAAGCACTCCCTCAGAAGAAGAGTGTTAGACAATCAGCGGTTAACACTCACAGCCTCCCACCTCAGTGTATAGCTGACATTTTAACTACTTTCCATAAGAGTTGGAGCCTGAACTGTGTGTGTGTGTGTGTGTTCAAGTTTATAAGTTAAGCAAGTGAGACAGTCTTGACACAGCTTATGGTGTGAGCAATGGATTGCATAGAATGATTTTGATGCTTTTGACTATTTATTGCATTATGTTCCCTGAGTGGGCCCGGTGGGGTTAGCGTGAGGTGTTTCTGAGAAAAACATTCAAATGGCCCTCTGTCTGATGTGAGCGTATAATCACAGCGGATCACACGCCTACACACGTAAAACCTCAGCCTCACAGCAGCACAGTAGGGGTTGTTTGGTCTTTCACAGCTCAATGCAGGTGTTACACCAGAGGTCCTCATCATTACTGAAACATACATGGCACCATCTTGTCCATTGTTAAAACACACAGTCGACAGTGGGTGTCTGATGCACTACAGATTGTAACATGTTTATTTGTGATACTGGACTATATAAATAAAATAGGGATTTTCAGAATATGCAAAGAGCAAAATTTAGAAATGCCAGCCAACATCAGTGGGCAGAAGAATAAATCAGCATCCCCTACAGAAAAATGTAACACTGATTAACAAGTGATCTGCAGTTTAATAAAACAGCTATGTTATGTGGCATTAAAAATCGGATCACCAAAAGTATATCAATCTTTAATGAAGGGGACATCAATCTTTGAACCAAATATAATGGAAAAGAGATATTTCAGTCTGTACTAAAGTAGTGGACTGCTGCCATGACTAGGCTGAAAGGGTTACTTACTGTTTTTGTTTTACATTGCGTCATCTAAATACACAGTGTAAATATAATAGAATTCCTGCTCTTTGTAATTCCAGTAATATCTCCAAGACAGTCCCTGTCAAGGCACGATGTTTTTTTATAAGTATGGGTGTATGGGATTCCTTTGCTTGTAATATGCGTTTGTCCGTTTCAGTAAATTCCTCTTTTCCTACCTATGACACAAACTGTCATTTCATGTGTGTGTGTGTGTGTGTGTCTGTGTGTGTGTGTGTGTGTTTTAAAGGTGTGCATTATGTAATGGGGCCACTGTTTTTCCCCATTGATGGCTGTTTAAGCTTTTAGGTTAGTAGTTTTAGAAGAACAAGAAAGTGAGTCTGTGGATTTAAATATGTTTTGTTCAAACCAGTAATCTCAAACACTCATCTGTTTTCATTTAGAAATGACCAGGAACCTATATTTCTCCGTGGAACATCACAATGGACAATCATCTCATTTGAGAAGGGAGAGAGGGCAAGGAAAACAGAATTGCTTCCGGGTGAGTAGATTTAAATATGCCATGTCTAAAGGCTGTTACATACTCCGCGAGAAGAAAGAACAAAGTTCTCGTGACAGAGCTGCGAGAAGAAAATTACGTAATTTTCTTCTCTCAGCTCTTGTTTAGCTGTTCTCGCAGCTTGTTCTCCACACATCACCCGGGCCAAACTTTCTTCTCGCAGCTTGTCCGAGAACTATTGTGTGATTGGTCAGTCTGAAGTCAATGAGGAAAGCGAAGTGCCCGTTTGAAAGAAATAAGGAAAATCAGCTGGCGCTACTGAGTCAATTACCATGGTAACAATGCGCCGTGGTGAGGAGTTCGGCAGTTGAGTTCTCATGAAGTATGTAATATCAGACGAGAAAGAACTTCTCGCAGCTCTGTCACCGAGAACTTTGTTCTTTCTTCTCGCGGAGTATGTAACAGCCTTTAGTCAAAAGCTGCACGTGCAGTACCATCGATGACTTCTTGTTGGGCTCTGCAGAAGACAAAACAGAACCTTACTTGCCGCAGCAGCTCATGTTGTTGTACTTCTCAAAAAGGACACAGCAAGGTCATATGGTGGACTCAGACACGGACAGCACCATTCTGTCCAAACACAGTGCTGCAATGAATCATAGGTAATGCATGAATCAGCCAATGAAGGAGTGGCGCATGGACACCAACATGTTGATGACTACTCTCCCTGGCCTCCCTTTGACTTGAAGCCAATCATTTGTTGTGCTTCACCATCCGTCTCTTATGAAATAAAAAAACATACATGCAATGTCAAACAAAAACACATATGAATAACACACACAAGAATATACCCTGTACTTGACTGGACTACTGCTCGCATACTTGTGTTTAATCATTTTCATCCTTTATCCAACCTCCTGATAAAACCATAGATAGTATTATAAAAGGATAAAACACACAGTATACATCTGCACAACTGTAGGATCCACTAAGCTGTGTCCTACATGGGCAAAGGTAGACAAAATAATAGAAACACCTCATGGAAAGGACTTTTACTCTGAAGTAACACAAGGTTAAAAATCATTAAAGAAATGTTTAAGTCACTTCTACAACTATACTATACAGTATAGATAATAATAACAATGCTATACCATATTACATGCACTGCATTGTCTTCTACATTCATATGATTGTGCATATTGTATAACATAGGATGTCAGGCCATTCTACCATTCTATGTTATCTATACTTCTGTCAGCTAAACTGTTACAATAGTTATCTTCTGAAAATAAAATAAATAAAAAGTCCACCAATTGTAACTGACTGTTCGAAAAACAGATACTTCCCGTTAGAAATGTATGTGGCGGTTGCAGTCTCACAATATTCACCCCCCTTGAGAACACCTCAGTTCTGACCCAATAAATGTGTATTATTCCTACAATGCCCTGGTAGGCCTACTCTGTCCAGCTTTTAGGCCCATAGATCATCCAACTTCACTGCTGTAGTTGGACAGGTCAGTGTTGAAATGACTGCCATGGTCCTGGTCTAAAAACAGGCCCATTTTGAAGTCTTAAATACTGACCTGGAGACCAGTCTCCTGTCACCCCAGATACCTCAGGAAACAGGATCTTTGGCAGAAGATGAAAGGTTTGGTTCAGATAGAGAGAGAAAGAGGTGTCGGATTGATGTTGACGTTACTGGATACCGCTGCTCACACATCCTTTCTCTGTCAGGTAAGGTCACAGGGATCGAGCCTGAGAAGAACCACAGTGGCCCCGTTAGACCGATGTATGTGCCATAATTCTTCACAACATCATAATAACAGACCCTTACTTCAATTTCTAAGACCATCAGACACTTACAATACAGACCCCATAGGCCTACACCCCCCCCTCCATGGTTCTTACTTCATAATGATGTGTATTGTAAAGTTATAATTTTTTCTTATTTAATCATTTATTACCAAACAAAGAAGCATAGGCCTACATACACTCGCCAGAGACATGTCATGTTTTCTTTAAATAATGGCAGGTATCAGCTGGTCTCAAACCGCAGAGAAGCAGTGGTTAGGCTGTTAGTGCCATCTAGTGGTATACCAGTTCCCTACATGAGCAACACAGTATTATGTGTGGACTACATCTTTACAGGCCTGATGATGATGAATTGGGCAAATTTGAATAAATCAATACGATTTTACTGTCACAGGCTGAGACAAATGAAGGTGGTCGCGCAAATGAAGGGGCTCTGCTTGTTTTGCCCTCGATGCTTCATATAGGCTATCTGATACATTTTCAACATCTTTACAGATTAGCTTTAAAACCAAACTAGCTCTCTCCTCATATAGTCCTATCGTCTCATGATTGGCGATGTTCACAATCACTTCCAGCTGAAAGACACTTGTTATCTGCCACAGAGGAGAGAGATTAAGGCAGAATGGCAGCGTCCTTTCCGCATGACCGCCTCCACCAGCCTGGGTCTGCAGTGACAATCTGGGACCGAGCATCACACGTTTCTGTCCAGTTCAAGCGATGTTTTCAAACATGGGCCGATGATGTCAAAGCCATTATGTCGTGCAGCTCATTGCAATGTTTTTTTTTTTTGTTTTTTTTTAAATTGTGTATACATGCACTATGGACAGCGACATAAAACGGCCTTATGTAAAACTGCCATGAATGAAATGGCAGTGTGTGAAATTTACGACAGCTGGTTTCTGCTCCTATACTGCAGGGATCTGACCGGGCTCATCCACCTCCTCCTCTGTTGCAGCGATGCGCGCAGCCGTGCCGCATGACTCACGACGGCAGAAATGGCACGGATGTAAACAGGGGGCGGGTTCAGGTAGGCCTAACCTGTACCTGTGCAGCCAATGGGGCTGCGCGTTTCTCTGCCTCCTCCCAAATCCCGCGCTTTTCATTGGTCCTCCGCCGCGTCGATATGCTGTCGGGAGCGAGGCGCAGCGTCGCAATTACACCGCGCAACGGAGGAGAGGGCGAAAGAAAAAAATGATTTAATCTGTCAAAGGCGAATTTGTGTTCGCAATGAGACTGCTCTGACATTGAGCCGACCGGAGGAACGGAACGCACACAGGAACAGGGTTGATGCAAAAGGCATTTGAGATAAAGTGGATGCACCACCATAGCAGGTGGTGCTGTTATAATCGTCCAAGGTTCTTGTCACTTGTCTTTGCCTTGTGAGCTGCCGCGTCGTTTCAGCACTGGACAGCGACCGGCACCATCGGACGCTGAATACACCGAGGGAATTCTGAGGCGGGGTATGCTCACAGCAAACACAGCGCTACAAATGTGTGATTATTTATCAATATGACGTGTTTCCCCCCCCGGACACTATTATAATCTATTTTTGTATCGACGCCTAGCTGCACGTAGCTGGCGATGCTTTTGTTTTTCATGTATTTAGCGGTATTCGTGTGGGATTTGTGGAGCCTAGGACACACGGGTTTGTTACGTGTGACTATATGGAAGCCTACGGATGTCCACTCACCAAATGCCCTTGAAAGCTACAGGCTTCGTGCGGCATGCTATATATATGTGTGTGTGTGTGTGTGTGTGTGTGTGTGTGTGTGTGTGTGTGTGTGTGTGTGTGTGTGTGTGTGTGTGTGTGTGTGTGTGTGTGTGTGTGTGCGCGCGTGCGCGCGCGCTTTTGCGTGTGTGACTAAAGGAGATGGGGGTTGGGGGTGTTATAGTGGTTGTGGTAAGCAAGCAACTGCGCAATTGTCTGTCCCTGTCCGTTCATATCCCTCTGTTCTGCACCTTTCTCTCTCCCTCTCTTGGTCTCTCTCTCTCTCCTTCTCTCTCTGCCTTTACAGTCAGTCCGACCCTCACTTGCTTGGGGCAATGCGCGGCTAGATGACTTCACTACATCAACAAGCACCGTGGTATCCTGGACTAATATAGCAGCAACCACATCCCCCTCCTTCTTTCTCTCTCTCTCTCTCTCTCTCTCTCTCTCTCTCTCTCTCCATTTGCTGATCCAGAGTCCCTCCATCCAAAGGCACCATGGGAAACCGTGGCATGGAGGACCTGATCCCGATGGTCAACAAGCTGCAGGATGCCTTCAGCTCCATCGGCCAGGCCTGTAACCTGGACCTGCCGCAGATCGCTGTGGTCGGTGGCCAGAGTGCAGGAAAGAGCTCTGTGCTGGAGAACTTTGTAGGCAGGTAAAAAACACCACCACAAATAGGATAATCCCTTCTTGAGGATGACATAAGAGGCCTATGTGGCCAGCCCTTCTGTGCAGAGTTCAAAGAATCTCTCCAGCTCTAGGTCACCACTGTTTTACCTTGTGATGAGCACAGACCTTCACCTTATGAGCAGGAGTAGCATATATATATATATTTTCTCAACCACCCAACATTGTAGCAACTATTTTTTTAGTTTTTTTATTTGGATTTTATTTGGACATGGACATGACAATGTCATTGGACGAACCAGATGCATTGTTTACAGTGTGTTAGCATAAATGCTAGTTTACAACACCTGTCCACAGGAGGCTTTTTTAAAAACAACAAAATACACTAAACAAAACAGAAACAAGATCAAATACTGATAAAACAAGACAGACTCTTTCTCAGTCCTAGAAATATCCACCTGCCTTTTCAGTTTCCAAGCCTCCTTCCCCGGGCATTAATAGGTCGAAGCCCCTGTAAAAATGACAGCGTCATGTTCTGTGTTGTATAAAAATGCAAATTAGAGGGACTCATCGTTGCATGCAAGCATTTTAAATCATCGTCCTACTGTAGGTGCATGCAGCAGTGTCAGCCCTGCACTCCTGAAAACACAAATGAATATTCATCATCTCGCCCTGGATTTTGGTCACTCACAACAAATAAATTATGAGCAGGCTAGCAGCTGTAGAATTTATATTTTGTTCAAGATAAGGATCATGCCATTACAAGCCAGCAATGGGATTCAGCTGGTACTATCACTTGCATAAGTTTTAATTTAATTGTTTAAAAATAATCAGAAACAGAAGTACAACCATATTTGTCGACTGCCAAACTGCTACTATAGAATGTGCTTCTTCTAAGGTCCTTATTTTCTGCTCAATAATGTGATAGTACTTTGTTTTATAGCACTGTATTTAGAAGATCTGGAGGCCTTAGTTTTAGTTCCTGTAAATGTTCTAATAATAAAAAGAAGGTCCAGTTATTAGGGTTTGTTGAGAAAATAATCATCTAAATTATTTAATTTATTGTAGAATGAATCTTCTTCTCATTTTCACATTCTATCAGTATACTCTTCGTGGAGAGCATCATTCAGTGTGAAACCAGGTTTAAGGGGTCTTCTGTGGTTCTAGAGGGAGCTTTCTAACATCTGAGTAAATAGCCCTGATGATGTCATCAGGGTAATTCATGATGATTTCTTCATCAGGGTTATCTTATTTAGGCTTTAGACTCCAACTATTTGACAGGAAGCAATCTATAAACAAAGGGGAATTGAGTTTGAAAGATGAGAGCAGGACATTTCTAATGAAAGAGGCTATCAAACTGCATTATGGAATATGTAGTTTTTTTAGCACTTGACCCTTGGGGCTAAAAGTCAATGTCTTGGCCTCTGCTGCTTTAATTCTGGCTTTTATTTTTGCAGTGTGTCCCTCACAAGTCCTCCAAATATGTGAAAGTGCAACGCTTAATCATTAGAGTATCAATTCACCATTTCACAAAACATAGTCTCATGCCATTTGCTCGATTGTCTTCAATAGAACCAAATTGTTAATTACTTTCCCAGTTCTGTCATACAAGTGTGCAGTTTCCAGATGGATGCATTGATTTTGTTCTGGTCCAGCCCTTATGGGGAGTCGTGGTGTTGAGTAATGATCCATCTGTCCAGATCTGGCTGTGCACAGCGCTGAATGGAAGTAGTGGGCTCCTCTTTTTTTCTCAAACTTGTCCCACTTGAGGGAGTTCCTAGGGTTGATGTGTGCTAATAAGGTTTCTTAGAATAGACCTTTAGCATAGGAGGTAGGCGTAATGGCTGTCAGATTTGTTGCATGCTCACACACAGTAGCGGTAACCACACATGCACACGCACGTGTACGTACACACACACACACACACACACACACACACACACACACACACACACACACACACACACACACACACACACACACACACAATGAGTTGGAAAGCCAAATGGTGAGGTCGTTGTTTTGAGAAAATAAAGTCTCAAAATGAAGATATCATAATGCCAACTATAGCCATGTCTTCTCTCATTGATACATGTTTACATTGGCTGTGGTTTGATATAATGAGTTTTTTCTTCCCCAGGGACTTTCTGCCCCGTGGATCTGGCATTGTCACACGTAGGCCCCTGGTTCTGCAGCTTATCAGTGCCACTGCAGGTGGGTGCTCGCACATTTGCCCACCCACACATGCTAGCATGCTTACACACATACATACAAACAAACAAACGCACACACACATGCAGCCTCCCCCTCTCTGCTTTTTAAAGGGTATTAATTTTTCTCCTTTGGCCTTTTTCCCTTTCTTCACACAACTGGCATTATTTTCCTCTCTTGCAAATGCAGCACCACCAATCTCAGTTATAAATTCTTAATTTTTATCCTTTCAGAATGGGCTGAATTCCTTCATTGCAAAGGGAAGAAGTTCACAGACTTTGATGAGGTTCGCGCAGAGATCGAGGCAGAGACGGACCGTGTCACAGGGGCCAACAGAGGCATATCTCCTGTCCCCATCAACCTGCGGGTTTACTCCCCTCATGGTGCGAAGCTATAACCCAGCTTTCCTTAGTTTAACTGTCAAGTAACTGCATTTATTAACACATTTGAATCAAAGTAGACTGTGACAACCTGTGAGTCATCATACTTTCACTCTTTTTTGATTAACCGGCACAAAAGTGGGTCATTAGGGACAAAGAATTTGATTTTGCTAGCCAAATAATTATATATTAAGATATATCTATGTTGTTAAAGAGTTGGCTAACAGGCAGTTTAAAAGCTTATTATTAATGCAGAGTACAGTATGTTTAAATACTCAACTCTGAAGCTATACTGACATGACAAGGTGAATGTTATCCTTTGCAACCACTTCAAATGATGGTCTAATTAAACCTGCTTTCTACCACCTGTAGTCCTCTGCTCCACACAGAATAGCCTCCAACATGTAGGCCTAATGTGAATTAATAATATTTGTATAATGATTTCTCATTTCTTCTGTCCTGAATCTAATAGCATGTACAGAAAACATTCAATAATGTTCTGATGGTTATTTGGCAAGTAATAACAAGGCCTAAAAAGCTTTAGCAGGGACATCTCATCTTCATTTAGTTAATATGGAGTTCAGGATTGAGGTTGTGGGAGGGAGTTGGTCCTGTTGATTAAACACGCACAAAGCAGATTCATACACACAGTAATCACAATTAAAAGTGAGTTCTCTAGTTTATTATCGATTTTCTACAATATCCCCTGCTTTTCTTTCCCTGAGGGCGGTTGCACCACCTGTTAGCAACTTCAAAAACATACCTATAATTTAGCCAGGTGATTACAAAACAGATATTGGTGTATCACTAAATTAAAACTATTTTTTTTAAGTTAAAATATTAGTTGTTGCTTCATATTTACACAAACTAACTGCCAAGTGAAGCTAACTGTTGCACGATCTAGCTACTGTACCAAACTGAGGAAATTAGCTTGCTAACATACAACCTTCTTATGGTGAAGAGTAAAAGAGGTTGATAATATGGAATAGGGTTGATGTGTTGATGTGATGTTGTAAATTAGGAATATTATTAATATTTTTAAGACATTTTGATGACAATGTTAGCTCATAACCAAATGTTGTGGGTTTGGTTAGCATAGTCAGATATGTCCCAGTTATACTGCACTAAAACTTCTACCTCTGAAACAAGCATAAAGCAAAGTAATATATTTACACTCGCAAAGGACTGCCAGTTAGCTAGGTTTATTTTATAGCCTACCAATTTGAAACTAGCAAGTTACTACAAACCTTACATCATAGCTTTGTAAATGGATTTAAACAAATTGCAAGTTCAACCCAATCTTGTTCAGCTCATTCAAGGTAAAAATTTCACTGGTATTTGGATATTTACATGTATTATGTTTATGTAGGCCTATTCTTTTCTTGACTACAATTCTAGTTGTTTTGGACAGGCTGAGAATTATGGCCAAAGTTTTAATTTCACAGTACATTTTTTTCAAATATTTTTTCAAATTATTATTACATTACGTTTTTTTTCTTCTATTGCGTTCCTGTGACTATGCAGTGCTGAACCTGACTCTCATCGACCTGCCGGGGATCACCAAGGTGCCGGTGGGAGACCAGCCTGCGGACATCGAGCAGCAGATCAGGGATATGATCATGCAGTTCATCACCAGAGAGAGCTGCTTGATCCTGGCTGTCACTCCAGCCAACAGTGACCTGGCCAACTCCGATGCTCTTAAACTGTCAAAGGACGTGGATCCACAGGGTAAGGCGAGGGCAAGAGGGCCATGGGAAGGGTACTGAGAGAGGTTGAGATGAGTAATTGAGTAATGGAAGTAAATAAAGCAAAGTAAAGGTGCTCTTGTGGTCTTTTAGATGGTCCTGAGCATCATAGACATCCAATCTCTACCAGCTACAGGGATGGTGTTCACTGTCTGACCTTGTTCCATTGTCCTCTCTGATTGCGAAAACAGAATTTCCCTACAGGGATCGATCCGGTGTCACATTATTATTAGAACCAGAGGCTGAGAAAAAGGGGGAAATGAAGGTTATACTGAAAGGAGGGTTTTAAAAGAGAAATGAGAAGAAGTAAGGAGAAAGGCAGAAAATAAAATCTGACACAGATGTGTGGAATTAATGAAACTGGGGAAGGAAGGAGAAAGGAATCACCTTAATTTAATGCCTAAAGGATTTGACCTTCATACAGGACAGGAGTACATGGGAGAGGAGAGGTCGATGAAGTCGCTTGGGAGAGGAGGACTAGGGACAAAGTAACCTTGTGGGGGGGATTAGGTAGCGGATAGTGAGTTGCGGACTCCACCTTTAAATACGAGCAAAGAAGATGACATTTTGCTTTAGATTTCTTAGAAGAGTCATTCAAACGATTAATCGAGAATAGTGCCTTCAAGCTTTAAAAAAAGCGCTTCCTTCACATCTTTCCACACTCTTTTTGAAAGGTATGAGGACCATCGGTGTGATAACCAAACTGGATTTGATGGACGAGGGCACAGATGCCCGAGAAGTGCTGGAGAACAAGTTGCTGCCGCTGCGAAGAGGTGTGTATGTGTGACTGCTGGGTTTCCTTTTGGCTATTGAACTTGCTTCTTCTTTTGTAACCTTCACCCCCTGTGTTCATGATGACAGTATCCAATAAGTCCTTCCTCTGTTTTATCTTCTGTCGCTTCTTGATCATAGCTGTTGCTGCCTTCATCATTCATTGTTCCTCATGATCTGCGTCCTTGTCTATTCATCCCCCAGGTTATATTGGTGTGGTGAATCGCAGTCAGAAGGACATAGACGGGAAAAAGGATATCAAGGCAGCTTTGGAGGCCGAGAGGAAGTTCTTCTTTTCCCACGCATCGTACAGGCACATGGCTGATAAGATGGGCACCCCGCGCCTGCAGAAAGTGCTCAACGAGGTGATCATAGATTTGATAGCTTGTTGCTTGGCCACAGAGCACTTTGCATAATTAATAAGAGGGCGGCCATGTTTTTTTTTCTTTCAATTTACGACACATCAGTGGGTGGTACAAGGCTGTCAGTAGATGGGTAATTCACTCGCTCTTTATAGTTCCACTTGTAATAATTTACAATTTTGTCCTGGCAGATATTCCACACTTTCTCTGCATTGATATTGTATGAATGTTGCGTCGTCTTTGATCACAGTGACTTATACAGTCTTTTTATTTAGTTTTTTTAGTTGTTGTTTTTTCAAATGTTGTGCAAACAGAATACAGACAGCACCGCAACAATGAATAGGTACACCAATGGAGAATACACTTTAGAAAAAGGCCAATGAAATTGCATATGATACATCCAAATAAAACCAATACAATATACTATACTCTATACAGCCTTAGAAAGAACGAAAAAAAAGAGAGAAATACAACAAACAAAAACAACAGATGTAAATATACTTAGTGACTTATAGTCTTGAATGGCGAAGCAATATAATGTACATATTACTATGTGATAGTAATTTGTTTCATTTTGCCGACGTTGTGTCTCCATAGCAACTGACCAATCACATCCGCGACACCCTGCCAGCTTTCCGCAGCAAGCTGCAGTCCCAGCTGTTGGCTCTGGACAAAGAGGCCGAGGAATACCGGGGATACCGACCCGATGACCCATCCCGCAAAACCAAGCAGCTGTTGCAGTCAGTGCCCCTGTTTTCTCACAAGAGCATTTACATTATGTTTAGCTCATAAAAACAAACTATCATGCAAATATATCTCACCTCTGGCACCCACTGCTTATCATCTTATATTTTAGAGGTCATTGCTGATCCTCTACTGATAATGTATATAATTTTAAACATTGTTGTGGTTTTCAGGATGGTGCAGCAGTTCTCTGTGGACTTTGAGAAAAGGATAGAGGGTTCAGGGGATCAGGTGGACACAGTGGAGCTGTCTGGTGGAGCAAAAATCAACCGTATCTTCCACGAGCGGTTCCCATTCGAACTGGTCAAGGTGATTTATATCGCACCACAAGGAAGCTGGTATTTCAATTAACAAGTGGAGAAATCTGCTGCAGCTGCAACTGTTTGATCTGTTTAAAAATAAAATGAAAACAATTAAACATTTTTGTTAGTGCAGTCATCTCCCACCTTTAGTCAGGATTTATAAATGATTAAGGTCAAGAGCTCAACTTTCCAACATAAAATCTCCGGCCAGAGATGAAAATCACTTTTCATTTATTTTAAACTTTAATAAAAGGGTCTGTTCATTTCCCCAAATTAAGAATTGTGGATTTAAAGTAGTCACATTTAAATACATTGAATCTGGTTGCCAAAATTCCAGTGAGGCTTCTGCCTTATTCTGTCTTTTTTGAAGGTTGTGACACTAATCTCTAGAAAGTTCCTGAAACAATGGAAACTGCACAGGGAGGAATTTTAACAATGAAACCCCCAGTAGATCTTTTTTATTCATTAGAAAATAATTACGTTTTGAAGGCTGAATATAATTAAAAAAAAATCAGAAATATTTTTATTACAGTTTTCGAATATAAGACTTTTTACAATATTTTCCCTGTTCCTCATACATAATAGTCTCTTACGTTATTTTTTTGTAGATTTCTATTGAATTATCCCTTAATAGCATCACTGCTAGTGATACCTTTACAATATTATTGTACACATACAATATTTGGTTTTATTTTCTATTCTTATCTTATAATTATCCTTGCTATCATTGTTGTGCTTTCTGTCTCTCATTTAACAATTTTACGACTCTTATTCTCTGTATCCACTGTCTAAACTCCTTGCCTCTGTTCCTCCTCAGATGGAGTGTGATGAGAAGGAGATGCGACGTGAGATCAGTTACGCCATCAAGAACATTCACGGTATCAGGTAGGAATTTGTCTCCCAACTAAACTATGTTTCGTTTTCTTTTTTCCCCAAGAGCTGAGGCACATGAGGCACACCCTCAAATATTTGACATATACTAACCAGAGATGCTGCCACTCAACCTCCTGCATGTTAGCAACACAAAGGGAAAACACATTTATTTACAGACTGAATACAGATTTGAATTTGGTTAGCCAATGGCCTAAAATGACATGGTTTGGAAGGGAAAGAGCATGTTGTCTTCCTTGCTGCTTTTTTGAGCCAAGCTTCTGTGTGTTTCTTTACTGATTCAGCAGTAGTTAAGCACCGCAAACCAAAAAAATTGCCACCCACACAGGGAGAATCTGACATTTAAGGAAACACCACATTATAGCCTCAATTCCCTCCAAAAACAAAAGCATGTCATACTTATTTCTATCTCTTGGTGGGTTTCAGGACCGGACTATTCACCCCAGACATGGCGTTCGAGGCCATTGTGAAGAAGCAGGTCATAAAGTTGAAGGGGCCCTGCGTCAAATGTGTGGACATGGTCATTCAGGAACTGATTAACGTTGTGCGCCAGTGCTCCAACAAGGTAACTTGTGGGGTTGATGGGGTTGTGCAAGTTTGAAGGATAGGGAGGCAGGAAGGGAAGTAGGAAGGGGGGAGGATAGTTGATCACCGATTGATGAAGAAAGGAATCTTTAATTGAAAAATGATTAAAACACAGAAGAATTTAAGATTCTTTTAAATGTATTTATTTATTGGGAATATTCCACATTCCTCAGATGGAATGATTGTTAAACTGTGTGATATGCTTACAGCTGGATTGCTTCCCCACGCTGCGGGAGGAAACTGAGAGAATTGTGACTTCTCATATCCGCGACAGAGAGAATCGGGCCAAGGACCAGGTAAGACACATTAGTGTTCTGTTATGACATGCACATGTTAAAATGGGAATGTCTGTGACATCATACATATGCATGCAGAACCAGTCAGTAGCCTACACATTTCTTATGGAGAGATCTATAACCATATCTGTAAACAAGGTTTGCTTACCCAAATAGTTTAGTATTCAAATAAATACTGTATAACATATTTCATTTAAAGAAAGACTTTGTGAAATTGGCTTATTTGAAGAGGATTAATGCCACTCTTGTGTCAGTACTAGCCTTGGTATAAGCTAGCTAGCACCAGGGGCTGGTTAGCTTAGTTTAGCTGAGCAAAAAGACTGGAAACAGGGGGAAATAGCCCAGGGGTGTCCAAACTACGGCCCGCGGGCCAACTGCGGCTCGCGGCCCACTTTTTATTGGCCCGCGGCCGATTTTAAAGATATAATGTAAAAAATAAAAAAAATAAAAACTTTTTTTTTTTTTTTTTTCTTTTGCATTTCTTAGTTAACCCACTAGTGCAGGGGTGTCAAAACTGATTGATTGGCCCGTGGCATATTTTAAAAATATAATGTAATATGGCCCTTTTAATTTTTAAATAATTTAAAAGAAAAGAGCACCAAGCCCATCCCAGAGGACCCTGCATAATATTTTATTTTAAATTAATATTATTATGGAAAATCCATGTGTCCTTCTCCAATAGCTTCTAATTCATCTGGCACAGTGTCTCCATTTTTTTTCATACAAAATTCTTCAGCTTTAGCCTCTTAATTTCCCTCTCAAAGTGCACCAGATTCATGCATTTCACTTTAAAAACTTAAAAAAATCTCCCGGGGGAGCATACCCCCGGATCCCCCTTGGAAGGGCGGGATCTCGGCTGGCTACTACTTTCACCCAGCTGGACATTGGACGCAAAAGCAGAAAACACTGGGTGTATCAATGGCATTTAACAAGAGGGGGAATGTATCTGTTTAATGTGCAAGTAAAGTGTTGCCGTGAAGAAGGATTACAATTTACGAACACACTATGACACTAAACATCAGAGCAGCTACATGTCCTGATAAATGTGTTATTTTTGCAAAGTGGCCCGGCCCTTCGTAGATTTTTCTGTATGTGGCCCTCAGTGAAAAAAGTTTGGACACCCCTGAGCTAGCCTGTCAAAAGACAACACAATCCTCATGCCAGCACCCATAATTGGGCTCATCCCAATGTTCCCAGGGCCTGTTTCCAGGGCTCAATCCTCCCAGATTATTATGGCACCAAATGGGATGTTTTATTAATTGCATATTTGATTTTGTAGATAAAATACAGTTGTAAAGTAAACAACACTGACTTGATATTCATGAAAGGCCCACATAAATTATGGGTTAACTTTACTTGATTGATTCTTCTATATACCACTTGATTGAGTTATGTTATACAGAAGAAGACAAACCCACTATACAGTATCACTGTGTGTTTAAATAGTATGCCTTTTCAGTCCCCACCACCTACAAGAAAGTTAAAAAACTAAAAATGTCACACAGGACATGTAGGGAAGTTTTCAAAATGTTTTCCCCTGAAGTATTATACCATTTTGCCCTAAGACTATAGTTATGCTGCCCCTCTCATGCTCACTAAGTATAACTATCACATTTGCTTAATCTGTACAAAAAGGAGAATTATATAAAAAAAAAAAGTGTGGTTCTGCTCAACACATACGTCACATACTGTATAAAAGAAGGACTGAGACAAGCTAGTTCTTTTCCCATGCTCTCAATCTTTATGTTAATAAGCTAAATTAGCATTACAGGCATGAGAGGTATCAATCTTCTTAACTAACTCTCACCAAGAAAATTCACAGAGTTTCAAACTACTGTAGTCCTTTTAGACGAGTCACACTCGCTCATGTTAAATGTTCTGTGTTGTTACAGGTTCTGCTGTTGATAGACATCCAGCTCTCTTACATCAACACTAACCACGAAGACTTCATTGGCTTTGCTAAGTAAAGACTTCCATCTATTAGCTTGGCTCTCACCGTGATGAATTATTGGTGATAAAACATATTAGGCTTGTGGAAAGAAAATGCTTAGAGAACCTCCTTTTACCACTGTCATGTTTCCGTCCTCTTCTTCCATTTCCTACTCTTCATTCACTTTTTTTTCTCCCTTGTCTTAAAGTCACTCCTGGAACTCTGTCTTATTGTTTTCTCTGCCCGCAGTGCGCAGCAGAGCAGCCGTCAGACTAATAAGAGCCAGAGTTCAGCAGGGAATCAGGTGAGCATTTGTCAGGTCTTGTCTTTCGTACGCAAAGCAGCAAAGCACGAGGTCAAGGGAGGACTGCATCTCCCCCTGCACACACAGCAGCAGGACGGCTACTGCAGAGAGAATAGAAATACCAAGATGCTGAAATAAAAGAGATCTCCTCCAAGATGCTCTTTCATTTGAGTCAATCTTTTGCATTGCACACATTTTATTTTATATTCCTTTTACATGTTTATTTATTTTTATTTATTAAAGCTATGGTGCGTTCTGTTGCCCCCATGAGTAATTCTGAGTAATTTACACAACATTTTCGGCACACATAGCTACACAAGGTCAGCCTTCTGTGATCGCGCATGGATTTTATACCTTCTGCTATCCGTCAAGTTTTTCAACAACTAAAACATTTACACAAATACAGAGAGAGTATTGTGGAGCTGATAAGCTTGATCAACTTTGTGTCAACTGGTTGTGCAATGTTTTACATGTAACCAACATTAATTTACATGACAAATCTACGCACTATAGCTTTAAAATGTAATGATTATTATTTTATATTTAAGTCATGCATGCTGTATTATGTTTTGTGGGGCACCAGTTGTGCACAGTGGTTTGTTTGCTTCTTTGGTTGTATTTGATTTGATCTCAGTGAATGAATCACATTGAGTTCTGTTATCTTATGCCACCCTCATCACTGGTGTCGTTGTTGAGACATTTCCCTTTGTTTGAACCCCTCCTTTGTCATCAAGGTGCCACTTTGCATTTCATCCCCCATCCCTTAGTGAGAATCTCAGCTGCCCTCTTAGGGTGTCTGTTGGTGAGTATGGCTCATTGTGGGTTTTGGTTTGCAATGTCATTTGTGCCTGCAGTAACACTTCTGCCCATTGTGTGGTGCTCTCTCCAGTGCCATGCTGCATCAGAACCTGCTAGTGTCTAGTTTCCACTCTTGACAGGTGGAGAATGGCTAATTGGCTGTGCAAGCTAATGTTTGGGCAGAGGCATTTTCTTTTTTGAGACAAGTTGCACTATAAAAGTTGCCTATTTTTTAGTGCGACAAAGTTTCTGAATCCCCCACATTCCTTCCTGTTGCAGGCCTCCTCTCCTCCCGCATCAGGCCTGATTGTAAGAGTTTACTATCTAACCGTTTACTTTCTAACACCCACCGCCACCCACCCACCCGGGTCCGCAGACTACAAGGGGTTGCCGACTTGACAATTAGAAATAAAAAATGTTGTGGTCAAAATATAATCTTTAAGTCTAAAAGTGTTTGAAACTTTTGGCCATAGCTCCAAGCAAAATACAGCCCTCTAATTTGTTCCTATATCACAGAGGCTTTATAATGATTGGGGTAACCTCCTTAGTGAGTCTTAAGCGGCGCAAGACTGACAGTAATCTAACCTAATAATCACTTGGCACTGTGCCCTCGGGCTTGTGTACGTAGGGCTCGTGGGGTTAATACACTTACCACAGAGGGTGCACACATGCTCTTTTGTGAGCTTGAAGCACTTTAACACAATGGTTGCTTAACAAGCTAACACGGGCCTGTGCTTGTGGCGTTTTGAACACAGTCCCCTTTGCATGAAACTGCACTGACACACAGTCACATGCTGGACTCAGATGTGAGTCGCAAAAAGACACACCTAACCTAACCTAACCTGACCCTCACACATATTTCATCGCAAATCACGCACTGCTGCCTCCCACAGATTCATACGGGCTACTTTTAGCCATGATATGTTGTACGATTTGTCTTTCTAGAGGCCAATTAGTTTTTTTTGGTTTTCTGTTAGTTTTGAGCAAAATTATGACAGTTGAAGAGCTCCTCTTATCTTCCTGTTTTTGTGTAGTTTTTAATTAATTGTATTGCCTTCTCCTGACTTTCTACCTTACCTTCGCCTCAGGTCATTCGCAAAGGCTGGCTCACCATCAACAACATCAGCATCATGAAGGGAGGTGCCAAGGAGTACTGGTTTGTGCTGACTGCTGAGAGCTTCTCCTGGTTCAAGGATGATGAGGTACGTTTTATAACGTATTAGAATGCATCAAAAATGTATCAAATGACTCTTTGGGAAATCTGAAATGGTCTCCCTCGTAATAACAAACTCTCAGAGAATTATCACTGGAGTCTGCCGTTCTCTTCCCCTAACCAAGCAGTTTAGTGTCTTTCAGCTCATTATTTTATTTTGTTTTTTTTTCAAGGCGCCAACTTAAAGGTACAACGAGTAAGTCGGCACGTTGGCGACACCTTTGAACAAAAGCGGTAGTATTTTTAC
Source organism: Ammodytes marinus (assembly GCF_949987685.1). NCBI lineage: Eukaryota > Metazoa > Chordata > Actinopteri > Uranoscopiformes > Ammodytidae > Ammodytes > Ammodytes marinus. The sequence continues at coordinate 23,469,402 of NC_137213.1, read as the reverse complement.
GACGCCAGCTGTCGTGAAGCTGTTTTCTAGCTCGTGCAGGGCCTCAAGATTCAAATAATCAGGAAGCAATATAGTGCGTGTCCGTGTGTTGAAAGTGTGAGGGCACCGGACTCTTTTCGGCTCGGTGAGAGTGGTTAGTGACACAGCATCAACTACACCTGACCTGATTGCAATGAGTTGATCCATTGTCACCTCTCACGGAGCTGAACGAGTATGTGTCCCCAGTCCCCACACAAAGCGAATGAACGAGAGACGGCAGTTAGTTATGGATCACGATGAGGTAATGTGTTTATGTTGTTGTAAATAATGACTATTTCAGATGAATAATGGTCATCTGATGATGCTGGTGAGGCAAAGTAAACTTTGTTTTAGTAGGCTACCGCTCATTCATTTAGGAGTAAACACTGCAGTCTAGGTTCGCTGCGTGAAATTGTGTATACGTTGCTTGGCAACGCCCTCCCGCCCGCCTATCACTCTCCCTTTGAGCTTTTCTTCATTGCATTTTATTTTTTTTTCTTTGATGGTTCAGCCCCGTTATCAGTCATTATGACGACAAATAACTGTCTCAAACAAGGCTCCCGCTCCCCTTCTAGGATGACCAGATCGCATTTCCATTACTTTTCACACGTCCCGCAAATTGAGACGTTGTCCCGCATTGTTATTGAAAGTGAGCCCCCTTTTTTAAATGCGTGTTTTATAATCTGGCATTTATCCGATAGCTGTCAGGAGACAGCAGTCTCCGTTTGTCTGTGTGTGTGTTTGTCTGTGTGTGTGTATCGGGCTGCTGGGCTCAGTGGCTCTGTGAAGGTGCTGCCTGCAGTGCTTCAACGTTCACTTTCCTGTTACTTCAAAATAAAAGCCAACTCACGTTTGTCAAGTGAAATGCTAATGTGAAGCCAGTGAAATGCTTTTAATGTGAAGCCGCAGCCTTAATGCTCTATTTGTTTAACAGTAGCTAACTTAACTGCTGCACGCTGATCTAAAGATAGTGTTTTTTTAATTTAGAAAGCCGTGTCTCTGGCATTACCGGTGGTGACACGAGTTTATTTTGCTAAAAAAACGGCACTTTGTCCCGCATTGTCCCGCACAAACGTAGTCTTTGTCCCACATCTGGTGAATTGGGATCTGGTCTCCCGCTCCCCTTCCCTCACCTGGAGTGATAGGCTTTTCAATTCACGTTCCTGCGCCACACTGAAATCTGCGACCAATACGGATATGTGACCATAGAGCATGCACGCGTGAACCGAAAATCGGACTGGGTGTACGACCAGATCAAATGCAGTAATAAAAACTATATAAAAACGTCTTTCTTTGCACTGATGGTCTCGTTTGCTGTTAAAGGTAATTTATGATTATCAGAGGAAAAATTAGGCTGTTTAAAAGATATTTAAATGTTACTCGTTGCCGCTTTAACTGTTTTGGTTCAGTCTCACTACCTGCACTGCACCAAACAGCTGGCACAGCGTTAGCAACTTTAGCCAGAATATTCAGCAGGAAAAGAGACAGATATGTAGTTATGGACTTAGAGGATTTGTGGTCTTGTCCCTTTGTTCTTTTCCATTTTTTTTATTCATATTTTAGACCTTGATCTTTAAATCAGGATGAGGATCGAAATGATAAGAGTGTCAAAATTGGGAAACAAAAAAAAATTTAATGTGGAATTGCTCTTTATGTATTTAACTCTCTTTTAAAGCCACTACGAGTAACTTTTAAATATCTTTTAAAGTTGCATTAGTTGATGCAGTGTCACTAACCACTATCACAGAGCCGAAAAGAGTCCGTGCCCTCACACTTTCAACACACGGACATGCACTATATTGCGTCCTAATCATTTGACACTCGCACGGCCGGCACGCGCTAGAAAACAGCTTTACGACAGCTGGCGTCGTAAAAATACTACCGCTTTTGTCCAAAGGGGCCGCCAACCGACTAAGTTACTCGTAGCCACTTTAATAACATATTTTACAAAATACAGTAGGACAGTCTGATGTTGTTTAAAACCATCAAAAAATCAATCATGGATTAATGACTCAGATCTCGTATGTGTTTTTTTTTTAAAGCAACATTTTATTTTATATGTATTTTCATTTCCATTTTCATTGATAATACACCATCAGTCTTCAACATGCTGGTTTCAGAAGAGAGTACAGACTTTGTTCCATGCTGCTGGCTTATTTGGCAGGCTGATGCCTATCTGCCTGTCTGTGCCTGCTGTACAGGTTGGAAGATATTCTGCACAGCAAGTGTAGATAGGCAGACACACTGCAACTCCTTCAGCCAGTTGATATTGTTGCTGCATTGTTGTTGGTTTATTGGAACTTGTATATTCTCTTGTCAGGGTGAAGCTCTAAACACAGAGTAGAGTTTGTGGACTGTTCGATTGAGAAAAGTCTTCTCTGCAGCTATGGTTGTAAAATAGATGTTAATGTGTGGCTACGCTTTTAATGTAGGCCAACTTTACTTTACTACTTGTGAGCATTGAGGTTTAGTGAAGGAGTGCATCATCACCATGATGGAGCAGTTATCTTTCTGAATGACGTATGTGGCCATGGTCCTGTCATTCACTTGTTCTTTCCATTCATCTCTCCTTTTGTCCTGGAGTTTCCCTTCTTTTCTCTCTTTCTTCCCTCCCCACCTCCTTCCACTGGGAGTTAAGGCATTTGCTTCTTCTCTGTAGATTTGAAACGGCCCCAATCCCCACCGAATGTTCTCTCACAGACACCCAGAAATATATGAAAGCCAACTCTGCCCCTCACACAGCACATGGGCCGCGCAGCATTGGATCTACAGATTGTCATTTGATCCGCCACTGTGGTAATATGGGAAATTATAGCCTGCGCTGGCTTCGCCTTGTATATTTCTGTTTTAAACTCTGTGAACTTTCTATAGTCACACACACGTGCACACGCGCAGATGCAGATACACACACTCACGCGCTCTCCTCCCTCTCTCGGTGTGGTTGGCAAGTTACTTTGGAGCTGCTCACATTCTTGGCAGGAAAATCACAAGCTTTTAATCCAAACATCAGCCTCCAGAGTGTCGGCAGAGAGAAACCCCTCTATTAAATATCAATACCCCCCCACCCCCCTTTCTGTTTTTGACCTTCAACTTCATAACCACAGTCACTCTTTTAACCCTGTACTATGCACAATATTCCACATTCAACAGTTAAAGTGTTGCACTTTTCATACTTCCAGCACACACCAAAAACACAGGAGCCTGCCTGAATAGACTAAAAGTCATTTACTTTGTACATTTGGGCCTATGCTCATGTATTTCTTGGAAATCACTCTCCCTACCACTTTTTCTTTGCAGTCATTTGACACCACATAACTCTAGTCTAGCACACTGTCCTCTGCCTTAAGCCTTCCTGAAGTCCATTTTGGCCACCCAGTGAAATAACTTCACTGGAGGTGTCTGGCTGTATTTTCAAACTCCACTTGATTGATTGGCCCCTCGTCCCTTGGCCTGCGTTAGATGCTTTGCAGCCACATTCAGCTCCTCCCCCTTCCAGTGGACCACATCCTCATCAGAGCACCGGGCTAGCAGCCTGCACACTCACTCATTCATGCTATAAATTATGTGAGCTCACTATTTTATGAGCACTGGCTTTAAATCTTTTCAAAACTTAGATTTTTCTTATTTCTTTTACACCTCGGTTTTAACAGCAAGTCGTCATATGTGCAGTTAGTGTTGAAAATTGGTGATGTACGTTTATTTCCAAAAAGTAGTGAAAAGGGAAGTGGTGAGCGTTAGAATGCACTTAAGGACAATATTACAGAATATAGATCACATACACATGACAAAAAGATTTAACATTAGCAAAGGGTGAGAAGGAAGGTGACAGATGCCAGAAGCACACATCTTGGAGACCTGAAATGCCATCAGAGAGACAGAGATAGCGACACAGAGAGTCAGACTGACAGAAGAGGGTCCGTGCCCAGTCTAACCAATGTGCAGACTACTGTACACCAGTATGACAATGAACAGGTAGTCTGAACACTGGGTGGACGGAGCCGGAGTTAAGAGCCAGGCCTTGTGTGCTGCCATTCCAGATGCTCGCTGCTGCTGTGTCGTCTGTGCTCTCATTTTCGCCCCGCTCCATTTTGGCAGCAAAGGATCCAGAAAAACCCCTTTCGAAAACTGCGATTCGGCCTTGTCCACGTTCGCCGTCTTTTCTGGGGTGCACGCGTCTCTTGGCGTGTTTGTTTTGGTTTGGTGGACGTCGGAAGGCTCTGGGTCCCCTCGCGGTCCGCTCTGGTCACGCCGGCCATGAAGAGTATCCAGCCTTGACGTGGCATATTCGCTCTCAGACGACTGGGACAGACTGGCTGTGCGTTCAGGGAGGGGATATTACAAAAAAGAGGGAAAGAGAGAGACGGAGGGGGGGAGTGAGTGAGTGAGAAAGGGAGAGGAAGAGAGAGGAAGAGGGAGGGGACCTGTATGACCATATATGGGCTGCGGTGACCCCTTGGGGGAATAAAACTCCAGAAGAGTCTGTAGAGTTTTGCTTGTCTTCTCTTTTTTGATCTTCTCTCCTCATCCTCTTTAATTCTTACCTGCGACCATCTACCACCACTTTTCCGGAACCTCCAGACCAGATGCGGGGCTTTCTTCTCCAAATCTCTTTGCAAATCCCACTTTTGTGTTGCTTGCTTCTTCTCGGCTCTCTCCTCCCTCCTTTCGCCCGCCGCCTCTCTCCCTCCTTCCCTGGGTCTCTGTGTGCCGCTAAGCACTACCAGATGTTGAGTTTTAACGCCAGGCTGTCATTTAATCTCTCTCTCTCGCTCCCTCCTTAAAAAAAATCAGGCAGGAAGTGGGCCCCTCTGGAATGGAAAGAAAAAATATTGAAAAAATATAGAGGGGGGAGGGATAAAAGAAAAAAAAAAGACAGAGTGAGTTAAGGAAGATGGTGGCTGGGATGGAGTGTTAAAAAATGAAGAGCAGAGTTGGTTCACCCCTATAGCATCCGTCAAGGGCCAATCTTTGAATCAGTCACAGCCGTTGCTGGAGCTTGGACCTCGGGAGATGAACATTGTGTTTGAGGAGTACACTCTCTGGACCTTTGGTGCTCACTGCTCACACGTATCTGCTGCATGCTCCCCGAAGCACTTAGCTTCCAGCTCTCTCTCTCCCGCGGCAAAACACACCGTGAAGAACGACTGTGTCCTGACCCAGACTGTAATGACTTCCACATGTGCTCCCCTCGCTCCCTTTTTTCTTTCTCTGGCTCTGGATCCCCACCAACCCCCCTCCTTTACCTCCCACTCTAATGTCTCCCCCATTCCTCCTCCCTTTCTCTCTGCTCACCACCCCTCTTTACAACACCCCATTTCACCTTTCTCTGATGGACGCAATCAATGCAAATGTACATCGCACAAAGATTCAGAGAGTTTAACAAACAGGGCGGAATTGCATTAGTCATTTAAACGTGGTCATGATCCATACCTCCTGTTTTCTTCCTTCACAGGAGAAGGAGAAGAAGTACATGCTCCCTCTGGACAACCTGAAGGTCCGCGATGTGGAGAAGAGTTTCATGTCCAGCAAGCACATATTCTGCATTTTCAATACAGAGTCAAGGTCAGCTGTGAGATCTCAAAATACTAATTCCTACTTTAATCCTTTTATGTGGAACTGAAAAAAAACAGCAAGACTATAAGGAGTGAGAGAGAGGCCTGTGTGCTGGTGCAGCAGCGGCTGAAATATGTTTTGCATTATGTGTTTTGTACAGTATGTATGCATGCATGTATGCATGAGCGCAGCCTACACCCAACTGGAATCTAAGAGTGTTCATGAAGTTAGTCTTTTTTTTAAAGATTTTTTTTTGGCATTTTTATGCTTTATTGATAGTGTAGAGACAGAGTTGAAATGGGGCAGAGAGGGGAGTGACATGCAGAGAACGACCGCGGGCTGGAATCGAACCCGGGTCCGCTGCTGGACGAGGCTCATGGGGGGGACGCCCTACCAACTGAGCTAAGGGCACCCCGTTAGTCTTTTTTTTGTGTGTTAAAGAATCACGCAATTTGTAACATAATGCATGTCAAGGGTTGCAAAACTACCTTTCGTAAAACTTGAAGGTCATGATGTTGTAAAAAAAAAAAAGATGTGTAAAGTGTTTAGTTTCAGGTCTAAACTTTAAGTTGTGCAGAACGTCCTGTAAAAAGTTTTATGGTAAATCACTTTCTTCATCCAATTTAAGGAAGTCTTGGCTAGAACAACAAAATATCCCACATGGAAGGAGGCACATAACTTAATACCATCAACACTTCCAGATGTCAGGGTTTAGATCTTTTGTCGAAAAAGTTCTTGAAACAACAAGGAGCATTGTCCACATGTTTTTAAAAGAGGAATCCTTTGCAGATCACTTTGAATACACTCTCCCACTTTAGTCTTTTGTGGGGTTTTTTGACACATGGTGGTGTCAAAACATGCGATTTGCCAACTTCCCACCAATGCATGTCTGTCCTTCCATGTCGTGGTGTTTAGGAATGTGTACAAAGATAATCGCACCCTGGAGTTGGCCTGTGACTCTCAGGAGGATGTGGACAGCTGGAAGTCTTCTCTGCTACGTGCGGGGGTCTATCCTGATCGGAGCACTACGGTAAGCAAACACAGTCATTCTACACTCACTTGGTCTCACACTCCCTGGCTCACACTTTCCTTTCACCCTGCTCTGTTAGTCATTTTTATGTTTAATATTTGATCTCATAATCAGAGAAAGTGTCATTCGACATTTATTTACTAATTACTAATTAATTTTTAACCTTTGAAGTTTTCAAAACTTGAACATAGTCTTCAGTGCAATGTTGGAAATAAACCCATTTAGCAAGCGTTTTGCCTTCTCCCATGCAACACCTTCACATTGTCTCATGGTATTTTTTCCTTTCTACCTCTCTATAGGTTGAGAGTGGTGAGACCACCACCACGGTCCAAGAGTCCTTCTCCATGGACCCTCAGCTGGAGCGTAAAGTGGAAACCATCCGTAACCTGGTGGACTCCTACATGGCTATTGTCAACAAGTGCATCCGGGACCTCATGCCCAAGACCATCATGCATCTCATGATCATCAATGTAAAAAATATATATATATATATATATATTTAGGAGAAAGCTTTACTTGGTCGTTATTTCATTAAAAGAGGCATTCTTTTATAATGATGATGATAAAACTGACAGATTTACCATTAGGAGGGGTGAATCTTTTGCTGAATGTTGACCTGTCTGATGTGTTGTCATGCACTACGCCTTCCTGTCACTAGGTGAAGGATTTCATCAATGCAGACTTGCTGGCCCAGCTGTACTCTGCAGGGGACCAGAATGCCCTGATGGACGAGTCCCAGGAGCAGGCAACCAGGAGGGACGAGGTGCTGAGGACCCACCAGGCCCTGAAGGAGGCCCTGCACATCATCGGTGACATCTCCACCTCCACCATCACCGTCCCCGTTCCCCCACCTGTCAACAACTCCTGGTGTGCTGGTGGTAACAGGTAAAGTCACTGGAAATAAAGGTGGAGGCAGCCATTTTGGAGAGCGCTTGTTGTCATTATCACTTTGTCAAAATCAGTGAATCAGTCTCCTCATGACCCGCCACCTGTCCGTAATTTGTGTGCTTAATACACAGCCTAAGTTCTCAAACTGGTATGTAAACAAGGGGTATGTATAAACCATAAATAGCATATAAAACATAGGTATAAACAAAAGGGGCCCACCCTTGCTAGCAACATGCCTGTTTACTGGGCCGTGTATTGACACTGGATTTTTTTTTGTACACGTATAGTACGGGCAGGTACATATCAAGAGATATTGACTGATCAATATCAGTCAATACCAAGGAATATTGACAAAAAAAGGTTTTTGACAACAAGCATTCCTCACAATTGCCTACTCCACCTTTAAACTAATCACACACACATGCATTTCTGTTACCATTTTAGATTACCAAAACTACTGTCACCTTCTTTTTACCAACCATTATTAAATTCTATACACTTTCCTTCCTAGAACTTCTCCTCCAGTTAGCCCCACTGCCCCCAGGAGGATGTCTTCTGGCCAGCGCCCGGCTGCCCGAGGGGCCCCGCCACCACCAAACCGCCCAGGACCCCTCGGGCCCTTCAATAACAGTGCTGACAGTCCTCAGGCTCCCAGCCGCCCTAACAGGGCCCCTCCTAGCATCCCCAAGTAAATGCAACCTTCACACAAGTTATCCATTGGGAAGACACATACAAATCTACATTGACATTTGGGCTGAATTATTTTTTTTAATACCAAATTTAGATGACAGAGATTAACACTTTCGTCTTGTTTGTAATGGTAAATATGAAGCTACTTCACAGCCAGTAGATGGTAAGCTTAGCACAAAGACTGTAAACAAGTTGAAACAACTAGCTTTGCTTTATCCAGAGGAATTAAAAGAACTTCTGAAGCCTAGCAATTTACACTGTATACCTCGTTTATTTAGTCTGTACAAAAACAGAAGTGTAAAATTACACACTATGGTATTCTTTTATATTGAGCCAGACTATCTGTTTCCCAACATATTCAGGCTTTATGCTCAGCTTATTAAACTACTTGGCTACAGGCTGCAGCTTCATTTCTAACATATGTTAGCCATGAATTAAACACAATATTTGTACCCTTTTAAAGACATTTATTTTCCTCTATCTGTGTTATTTGGAGCGTAAAGCTGGAGTCAGTGATTTTTGAGAACGGTTGTTAAAAAGGTTGTTGTCAAAATCACTTTTTGTCAAAATCAGTGATTATCTCCTCACCATCCGCTAGGAGTGAGGTAATATTCACTGATTTCGACAAAAAGTGATTTTGCTAAGAAGCGTTCTCCAGAATCGCTGACTCCGTATAAATATAGCATCTCTTTTCTTGTTGGAAACTGACGACTAATCTCTTCTCTTTCCTTGTCTTCTGTTGTCTTGTCCTTTCCTTTCCAATTCTGTCTTTGCAATCTTTCTCCATCTCCTGACACGTCACTATTCATCCTCTACCCTTAGCCGGCGGCCCCCGCCATCCCCTACAAGACAAGCACCGCCGTAAACAACTAAAAGGGGTTCCTCACACCCATATCTCCCTCCGTCATTCACCTCTCCACCCCTTCTCTCTCTGCTGTCCTGGTCTCTCCCTAGTGCAGACGCTGAAGTCTTTGAGCCCACCCACTTTGACCCTCAATTTCCTGCCAGGTGACGGTGTCCATATATCTATGTACAGTATGGTACTTGTCTTGTGGTGTATGTGTATGTGTGCTTGTTGCTCGCCTGTGGTCCAGGTTTGCTTAGCAGATCCACTACCCCGGTATCAGTCCCTGGAACCCCCTCCCTCCCACACACAGGTACACCCCTCACCAGGTCAGCCATTACCCCCACTTGCTGCTTCTACATGAAAATACGCTCAGCAGTCATACTGCTCTACTCATTCCAAAATGCAGCATGGCACATGAGCTGCTCTTATTGCATGGGAGTGTGTGTATGCAGAGTGTGTGCGTGTGTGTTTTGTGTGTACTGTAAGTATACAAGGGAGGGAATAATTTGCCTATATGTAGGCCGAGTTTGATTTAGTGTTGTATTAATTTATTGTATAATACCCCCCTTAAGTGTTAATATTCAGCTTAATGTTCTCTTAGGAACAGAAGTTGTATCTTAGTATGTGAGCGTATGTGGGTGTTTGTGCGCAAGTAATTCCATGTATGTGTGTGTGTATGTGTGTGTGTGTGTGTGTGTGTGTGAGTGTGTGTGTGTGTGTGTATGTGTGTATGTGCGCGCGCGAAAGAGTGTGTGAGGACACGTGTGCATGTGCCGTCCGTCTGCACGTTTGTTGCCGTTTCAGTTGTATTTGTTTTCATGGTCAGAGCTGTTAAAGATGAATCATTCAGCCCCTCGGGGTGAAATTAATTTTGGACTTTTTTGTGAGTTGTTCCTGTGTTGTAGTAGCAGCAGCAGCCATACACACATAGCAAGATTCTCTATATGGAAACAGCCTCAATAATACATTTAACCTTGCCATAGGTGTCCCACCATAGACTGTATAGGTGTCCACCTGTGCTGTATCAATGGTCAAGTTGTGACCCTCGCAGCCTCAAGCTTGGATGCAGACGCTGACCGCTGAGATGGAACTTGTCTCTTTGGGAGAAAAAAAAACTAAACTTGGCAAGGTGTTCCTCTTGAATGGACAATGAACATGCATTTACATGTTTCCATTTAGCTTTCTTCTCAGGTTTGTAACATGCGACTGCATGCACATCACAAACAAGCGCTCTTTCTCTTACCCCAACTCTTCTAGCCTCTCTGACTTTCTCTTCTCTCACAACCATCGGAGCCAGTCAGTCAGCCAGTCAGTCAGTCAGTCAGTCAGTCAGCGTCTGCGCCAGAGCTTAAGGTGCTATTGTCAGTGTTCAAGTGCTTCTCTGTCAGTTTGTTATTGTGTATGTGGGCCTAAAACGTGTTTTGTATATAGGTAATTATAAGGAGATACTGTACTTGTTGACTATAAAAACCTCATCAAGGATCCTAGCGCTTTAATCGTTATCTGTGTCTCTATTCGCTAAATGATTTAGACAGCCTTACCGGCATGAATTACAATTCTGTATTGCCAAAGTAAAATGCAGAAAGAGAATCGGGAAGGTTGAAAAAAATATATAGATAAAAATAAATATATGCTGAAGACCAACAACGTAAAGGTTCCAGTTGTAGTGAAAGGGCATAATCTTAAACTGGGGAATTGCATCAGTTGTTATTTTCTGTGTCTCTGTATCACTCCTCAATAAACGTCTTCCTCATAATGTCTCACTTTGTCAACAGTCTTTATTTTTTAAGATACTGAGTCTTGGGGACGGTATATACAGTATGTATCTGCACTACAGTGCCACAACATAATATGTTGTTTACAAATATAGCTTATTTACATTTGCTATGGCTCAGTTGCTTACTTATTGATTTATACATTGGTTGCGTTCCGAATCGCATACTCTTTCTTTTTTCTATTCTACATACTACATCCGACGATAAAAAGAATCTAGTTAGGATGCAGTAGACATCCTATTGGGACATACTTTTCTCTCTTATTTCATCATAACATTGCGCCTTGATCTTGCCTCTTGCTTTTATATCCGTCGCATCCCCGTTTGTTTTCATAACATGGACCTATAGGCTTCGTCGATGTTACGTCACTTCACGTGCGCACTGGATTGTGGGTCAGAATCGCCCAAATAGGATGCACTTTTCAACACTAACAATCTTGGCCGCATGAAGTAGACCATCCGGGTATTCTAACCATCCTAAATCTGGCCACAAGAATCGGGACATCCTAAATCTTTTTTCTACATACTATATAGTAGAAAGTATGCGATTCGGAACGCAACCATTGTCTTCCATGACCACCAGACAAATGACCATAGTCATTTTACAGTAAATTCTGTGATAGCCAATACTATACCAATACTAATCAGACTCACGTGCTTGTCAAACCATGTTCAATAGCTTACTTCTTATTCAAGATTGCAAACTTGAGTTGAAGTCCAAATCATTTTAACAAGACTATATACACTATTGCATTTTCGTAGGTAGGATTTTCTTTTAGCCAGAAGATGGCACCAAAAAATCCTTTTCAGCACTGAGCGGCACATCCTTTTAATATACTATCTATGTACCACATCCATAATAAACCCACAACTGCAGTTTCCTTAACATAAAACTGAGGTGCAGAAGTTTAACTCAAATAGAAAATGCACACATGGATTAACAAATAATTTTTTATCTTAAAACATTACATTTGAAATATGTTTGCTTACCTGATTGCCTGTGGATATGGTCTTTTTTTCTCAGTGTCACTCAACTATAGTGTATTGGCTATTGTTTGGTATAATTTGGTATTGGGTATTTGTTGAAAGGTATCAATCAAGTAACAGTTATAAAAAGTAGGGGAGCCCAGGGGCAATTGTAACACTTTTTGGTTTTAGTGTCATTACTCAAAAACCTCTTGAACTATTTAGATAATTTGTTTTAATCAGGCAATTTGTATCTGTACTCTCCTTGTGAACATTGATAATTTTCTTTTACAGGCAATGTTAGATTCACAATATCGATCTAGAAATTGCAAGTCAAACGTTACAATTGCCCCCTGGTGCGCGAGCAATTGTAACAGTGTGTGGGGGCAATTGTAACAACAGATCTCATAGCTTCATATAAAAATTAAGGACCACAATAATCTTCCTATTAATGCAGGGAAATATAGGGGAAACTATTTAATATCAATTGGAAAATTTATTTCATATCAAAACAATTAATATTAGACATCGACAAAGTGTGTATAAAGAATTAACGTTACTGGAAATGCTTATTTCATTATATTCATAATTCATGATTAAAAAAACAACAAACAGTTAAAAACAAACCAAATTCAAACCATAACTTCAAAAACTAACAATCAGATAGCTTTCCTGTCACAATATGATTTTTTTGTATTTTAATGTATAGCATTGTTATAGGGTCGGGGGCAATTGTAACACTGTGTTACAATTGCCCCCGACCATAACAACTTGACACAAACTACCCTGATGGCTAGAAACAATGGAGCTAATGTTTAACAAATATGTCATATCTTACACAACAGTAATGTCATCAAAACAAAACAGAATTAATTTAATTGAAATTAAATATTAAGACTTTATGAGAAAAATACTGTAGATTTTATTTTTTACTTTCGTACCTCAGAAACGTGTTTTTTCTGAAAAAATATTTTAAAAAGGGAATGTCAATTTTCCCTTTGGAATGCAGAGACATCATCAAAATACATGTCCAAAATAAATTTTGTGTAGCCTATCTACTTTATTCCTTATTGGTGCAATTTGATTTGTTACAATTACCCCGTTACAATTGCCCCCGGTCTCCCCTATCAAATGAGTGACACAAAATCAGTCGCATAATTTGTTAGGGTTTGTGATCAACTTTAACACATCTTTCACACCAAAATGTTGGAAAATGGTGGGGTGTATTACATGTTCTAATGTGTCCGTTATGATTATGCTCACATGACAGCAGCAAAAGTGCTTCTCTGGTATGTGGTACCTTGTCCTTATCAAGATGGTTTCAAATCATCTTTTAGTCTGGAGAATGTGGAGGGCTCCATCTAGTGACCTCCACCTAGACATGCATTTACTGTGTGACTCGGCCTATTAATTCGTTGTTATAGGCCCTATTGTAATATATGTTATTCATATATTATTCACATTTGATGTTTGCGTAGTAGGCTATTATTTGCCACTGCAACACTCCAATTAACCTGAGACTGAGAGGATAAATAAAGTATATATCTATCTGCCTATCGTCAACAAACATTTACGTTAGCACAAGTAGGACAAGGAAATTAGGTATAGCCTGCCTAGTAGGCTAGTAGTAGATTATGTGGTATCCATGCATAGGCCACATGTCTAAGCCTTTACGATTCTATGGTCTAAGCCACATGTGTCAAACTCAAGGCCCGACACGTTTTGATCTGGCCCGCGAATCAATTCGGCCGATTTGAATCAATTCTGAAAAAAAAATAAATAAATAAAAATGCATTCTTCATGGATATATGGACATATCCACACGTCGCATACGCTCCCAACTGTTAGGAAATGTACGTGGCTTACAGCTAGGAATGTCTGCTGAACGTTCTACAGCTCAGGATTTTAAGCCATAAATTGATTAACTTGCATCTAAGAAGAGCTGTCAGTTTTCTGAGGGCCGTAAATAGGCCAATATATGTGGCTAAATAGCATGCTAATATTGATGATTGATTGTGTCAAAAAATATCCCCCAAATTTTCCTACTCCCATGGCCAGCAGCATCCTTTACCAAGACATTTCCTGGGGGGTACAGATATCCCTTGTGATCCGTGATAATGTAGGTTACAAATGTAGGCTGAATGATAAAGCATATTACTGAAAAACAAAGCTAGAGATTTGGAGTTGACATAGGCCTATGTACGTTATTTTGCCATTATTTTACTGGTCCGGCCCACTTTAGATCAGAGAGGCTGTATGTGGCCCTCGAACCAAAATGAGTTTGACACCCCTGGTCTAAGCCTATAGACTGTCACTGTAGGCGTGCAGAATCCTATGGTAGGCAGATTCCTGTTTTGAAGTTCCTGAAAAGTAAATCCCAAAATTACTTCCACAACCTGTTGCAATTATGGTTGATAGTGATACTTGTTTGTAACAAACTGATGCAACAAACGCCTTTATTTACAAATGATTAGGCTCAATCAAGGTGTAGGCATATTACTCATCAACTTCCTGTAAGAGAATGTAGGGACAGTGGGCTAGCCTATTACTCGTCGTTTTAGTTTTGAAATGGTATTTAAATAAAACATTTCTTTTAAAAAGTGGACTGATTCGTGTTTTTCGTAATTTTTTTGAAAGGGAATTATCTCCTTTACACGTTAGAAATACCTATTGACGCGAAGCACCACCCACCTAGGGCGACCTCAGGCTATGAAACGAGCGCTCCCAGACACACACACACACACACACACACACACACACACACACACACACACACACACACACGCTCAGTTTGAACTGCGCAACAGCCCCTCTGCCCTCTCATTGGACAGCTGCTCAACACTGACAGTCGGTGGCAGGTTGAGTAGTTCTGGTGACACACGGCAGCTAGCATCACACTTCAGGCGTGAAACAGCGAACGAGGGCAAAGTTAACTGGAAACAGCAGGTGTATTTATGTTCTACGTAGCAAGAGAGAAAAGGATACTACGCTTTTTCTGAGCACGGCGAGAATGTCTGTGCCGGGAGGAGAGGGATGAAGATGATACCACTGTTATGGCGAGTTGTGTCAGTGTGGCTATGTGTAGCTGTAGTCTGTTGGTAAGTTGACTAAATTTGACCTATTTGAACCGAATGTTTTTATCATTAGTATGTCATTGACACCCATGGACTAGGAAACGGTATGACAATCGTTGCCTAACGTTCAACACTATTTCAGCAAATCACATTAGCTAGCTAAGTTAGCTAGCGTCAACATTAGGCTGTGATGTGGCACCTGGCGGACTTCTGACTTGTCAGTGTTACGACTTAACTCGTGCTGCTGCTGACTATAATTACTAAGATAGCTTAACATAGCAATCTAATAAACAAGCTAACCCCAATTTAAGAACTACCTCACACACATACACCTCATGCCATTGAACTAACTAGTGAGTTGGCAGGGTGACAGAATTGCAAACTTAATCAACCGCCAATGTATGAATTGTCCTTTTTAAGCACATGTTGAAAAACATAGTGTAAGCTTTCATGAAAGACTCTCGACCACAACAACTACAGAATCTCTGGTACACACAGATTAACCTGCTGAGTGCTGAGTCTACAAACCACCATGTTTCATTCCCACGATCAGTGCTGTTGTCACAAAGCTGCTGTTGTAAACCGACGTTACATGGATTTGACCCATCCGCTCTGGACAGGATTACGCGCCCCACACACATCCTGCGTCTACCTCTGGAGCGCGTCGCATTACCTTACTGCTGCCTCTCTCGGACTTTTCTCGGACACACATGCAACGTCTCAGCAGCTGCTGCTGCAGCGCTGCTTCTAAAAGCCCTATCTTTCTACATAGAGTTTTCATAGATAATTCCCATTAAAAATGAAGTTCTTTCATGTCATCTATGATGCATATGATTTATATTGAGTCTGGACAGTAATCCGTGCGCCCCATTGCCATTTTTTTTCTTTTTTTTTTGCCATATTTTCGCTTGTTGGAAGTTTTATTTTGAAGGGGACACACCAGGAAATGGTGAAACTACAGCGAAAGCTGCCAGTATGAAGTCAATATGACTCTCAACAGAGTATTTCAAAAATCACAGAGGGGGGTGTGGTCGGGGAAGAAGAAGGCCGTAGACACAGATAGAGCAACGGAAAACTGTTGCGCTCATCATGATCTTTTTTATTTCTTCACTATATTGGATCTCTATATGTGTCATTTATCCAAAAATGAAATGCCAGAACTAATTGAAAATTAGGTTTTAAATCCCTCGGATTTTGATTGCACAATTAAATCGTGAAATAAAGGGATTATTCGCGTATACGACTGAGGGATGTTTTATTTTGAAATAAACACACCGGGTAAACGTGTAACTAGAGTGAATGCTGCTGGTATGACTGTCAACAGAGTATTTCTCTATCAGTTAAAGCACAGAGACGCGAGAGAGACGCGCTGCTCTCAGAAAAAAATAGGCGAGCCTCCTGAGGTGAAGGGGAGCGGCGCTGCAGACGTGCCTCCGACGCGCCTCAGCAGTGCGTCTGAGGTTGGATGTGTGCTCGCTCTACGTTGATTTCACAGTCTGTGACCAAAAGTCAGACGCAGACGCGAGGTAGACGCGCAGTAGAGGTAGGATGTGTGTGGGGCGCGTTATAGGTCTTTCTCGTCACTCCTCCTCTTGACAGCTAGATGTTGTGGTGAGGCCCATGTAAAGTCTGTCAGGACACGGTGAAGCCAGCAGCAGAAAGAGATTATAGCCTGTACAAGCCAATAGTCATGTTGTTGGAGGAGAGAGTATCACAACACAACACAAAACAACACACACTGACTGATGTAGTACTACTTCAAATAGGCCTACAGAGGGATGGATATGATGTAATGTAATATGGTATTAAGATCTGTGTTGGTGATGTTGACCTGGCCTACTTTCACCAGCATAGCTTTGGCTCTCATTTTAGTGAGTGAAGCTGTGAGCGATGGTATTTTTGACCCCTTTTCTTGTTATTCTTTTTCTGTTTTCTATTTCTATTGGGCATTCCAGTAAAAATTAAAAGTCCTTGTTCAGTATGTGGAGTTTTTCGTCAGTAAATAGATGTAATATTTTGTTTTTATTTCTCCTTTCTTTTTCTTTTCCTTTTCTCTTTACAACACTAGACATGTCACATCATGTAAAGCACTGGTGTGTCATTTGTAACATGATTAGCAGCTGTCAGTTCCAGGGTACTGGTATGGTGCAGGTCTGGCTAAACCTGGATGACGTACTACTGTGAAACTCGATGGAGGAACTGAGCCGTCATTAAGTTTATTAATCATTTTCTTGCTCTGACATGTTTTTATTTCTGCTGTGAAAATGTCTGTCTGATGATATTGAAGGCTATCTGAGGGACCTCACAAAGATAGGATTTAAGTGTAGCTCTTCAATTGGGTTGGCAAACATAGATTTACTTTAGAACACATCCATTGGTCCACCTTTTTTCCCAACAATCTTTTCAATATACTATCTGGTTATATACGACACTTGTAGGGTTGTTTTTATGGCAGTATTGGATTTTTATTTGCAAAATGAAATGTTTTTTTGACAGTATTTTGCCCACGATAAAAAATATTTCCATAGCACAAGTGATTTTTGTACGTTCAATAAGCTGGTGCCTCATTATCAATATGTTTTTGGAGGGCACACCCTTATAACTGTGTCACAATATCAGTGAATATTTTCTCCACTTGTAATAAGAAACCTTTAGAGCATGACATCATTACAAACAACTTATTGTCACATACTCATCTTATCACATTAATTAGGTTCCTAATTTTTATCAATGATGCAACATGCCATGATATGGAAGACGTTGGAAGATTCACGTGTGTGTGTGTGGGGGGGCCTGTACCTCAAGGACAATCTTGGTGAGATTGGACACATGCACTTGATCTTTGCACTTTTTGGAGACGTGTTTATTTCATTTGTTGCATAGTGGCACATCTCACTTCTATATGCCCAACATGCTCTGTAAATGCTCTGTTTCTAGGTATTGCATGGCAACACTACATCCTATTCTTGCCTATTATTGAAATACATTTTTGCAGTTTTTCTTGAATATCCAAAGATGAAATGAATAACTAGGCTAATCCCACCCACAGGGAGGATACATCTAAGACCTCTTGCATTCCCCACCATTTCCTGTGTAAAGTCTAGTCTACTGCTTTAACTCTTCGCGTGTAACCGCCGGGTCAGTTAATTATTTAGCAAGTCATGTCTTAACACTGCTCTTGCTCCTTTGGGAGTTACATTATGGCTGCTGGCTTTCAATTAGAAAACAAATGCTCTGTTGTTTACATGGGTGTTTGTGACTAGTCTAGCCTCTGAAGTCAGACCAACAAAGCAGTTGTGCCAGCCCAGTGGCTAAGTAAAGAACTTGACCTGGAAAACTGAATAAAATCCAGATAATGGCTCGGATTGTTGGCAAGTTGCAGTAGCTGTAGGAGTGTGGCCTCTTAGAGTGGAGGGAGCGGGGGGGCTTTTTCTGCTACAGGAACGTGCCATTGTTATTGCAATTATTTAAAGCCTTGTAACTGCTAAGTATAGTGGTTGACAGTATCTGTCTCACCCTGACCTGTCCTAAGGCACAGTGTCACCCAACCGAACTGTGGTGTTTGAAACAAAAGAACAGGGTTTTAATATACTCTATCTATACACAGACATTCCAATTAGAAATAAACTACATAAGCAAAATAACTGAGAATGATTAACTCGGATATTTTATTATTATTATTTTCTTCTGCAGGTGACAGATACTGTAGGCTTCAGGCAAAAGATGACAGACAAATAAGACGGTTTCTTTTCAAAACATTGAAATATATTTTGTGAGTAGGAGAACAGAGTAAGAATTTCATTGTACAGTGCAATCGCCTGTTTTACTGCACATACTATATAACAATAAATATCTTGAATCTTGGTTAATAAATACATTTTGCTAATATTTTTCAAGGTCCTACAGTGGGGTTGTTGGCAACTTGTTTGAGGTGTGTCACTTTGCTTTGACAACATTGCATAGTCAGGCATACAGATAAGATTAAATGTCCACGTTGGAGTACATACCACCAGGATTTGTCATACACAGCTTCCTGTGTGTATATGACTCACTACAGCCATATAAAAGTTTAGTATGCTTGATTGAGGCATTTGTATTAATACCTTTTATACGTATTGCTTCTTTCTCAGATACAGGACATTTTTCCTTAAAGCTATAATGCGTAACTTATGTTGCCCCATGAGGATTTCTGAGTAATTACAACAACACTGTCAGCGCATCTACTTTAGGTAAGCTTTCTGTGATCGCACTTGGTTTTTATACATTGCACTGTACGTCCAGGTTATTTCTGAGCAGTAGAATCAACAACTCAAAGATTTCTTGGGCACTTCTTGGGATTTTTCTGAGCTCCTGCGCCAGTGTCGGTTATGCAACACCAGTTTGTAAACGCTGCAAAACTGAGAAATACAGAGAGTTTTGTGGCGCTGATAGGCTTAATCAACTTTGTGTGAACTCGTTTGGCGATCTGGCTTGAATGTAACCGACATTCATTTATATGAAAAAGCTATGCACTATAGCTTTAATGCATGATGAAGTGACCCATATTCAGGACTGGACTCAGTGGTATTATATGACACTGATTGTCTTTCCCTTTGTCTCCTAGGTACCCTAGTTGCTATGTTGGTTGTACGGAGCCGCACCAAGAGGCCCAGAGGCCCGTGTCCTCACAGGACGTCGGTACGGAGGAAGAATCAGAGGAAAAGATTCATCATCACAAGGTAGTGTCAGCAGTATTATACTACAGTACTGTAAGGTTTCTCAGGAAGCTGTGTTCAATCACTCATGTGACCATGTACTTCATTATCATTTTTTAGATAAACCACACAGGAAACCTGCTGACATGCTAGGCACATATCTGATTATCAGCTGTTGCACAACACAACAGTATAACGATTTGTGACTGAACTGTCCCATCTCATTGGTGTGTGTGTGTGTGTGTGTTTCTCCAGGATGAGGACATCTTGGTGCCACCTGCTCAGTCCCTATCAGAAACTGTGCAGTTGACAGAGGATGATCTGCAAATGGAGGAGCCGACAACACAAGAGGTGGACAAAAGAACTACATTCAGAGATACTTATTTATGTCAATTAAAAGTAAGATTTGAAACATGCCCAAAAACAAGCTTCTACTAAGTACTTCTGGATTATTTAAAGGGACATGTGCTTAATGCATTAAAGCTTTCATTTCAAAACACAAGTTTAAACTTATATTTCTAAAGGTTTTACCATTTTGTTTCCTCCAGAGAAGCACACCAGTTTCAGACCTAGATACGTGGCCATGTGCATCTCACCGTCCAGTTCTTTTTATTGATCGTTCCTGGAACCATTTGAAGCTTTTAAGTGTTTCGGTTGATCAATCCATCTTCTGACTAATGGGCAAACCGTTCTGACATTTCCCCTCCACAGCTCACCTTTGAATGGAAGGAGACCACTGTAGCGGAAGTGTCTGAGGTCGACAAAGCAGTTTCACAACCCGAGCCAGAGCCTGAGAGAAGCTCGCAAAATCACCATACTGAAACCTCCATCACTCCAAACCAGGACCCAGCCTCCCCACAGCCTTCCTCTGACCCTGTCTCTGGTCTTACTGCTGAGCCTAAAGAGGACCGTAGCAACCTTAACCATCAAATCAACATCCCGAATAGGCAAGATATTATAACCTCCAGCTAAACATGTTTTTCACAAGAGTTATTCAGTTCAGTTATTGGTAAGAATTGCAGAACGTTGGGCTATACATTGCTTATGGTAACAGCACCATAAGGGAGCTAGTTCCTTTTTAAAATCACAATTATTTCTTTGTTGTTTACCTGCAAATGAAAGGACTGCAGAAATGTAACGTGAGTTGTTGTTTTATTCTCAGTCTTTCAGAGGATGCCTCTGACGTAGGTGAGGTCATTGATTCTGGCCTTCCTCCAGCTGACTGTGAAGAAGAGGACAATCCATATGACAATGATAGGTGGGTACGGTTCATCTTGAGCTAAAAATATCAAAAGAACAATTATATTGCATTTTCTCCTGGACAAGTCGGTTTTAGAATGTTGGTTGTGAGCATGACCACCTCAAACTGTGGCTATAGGTCAAATAAAGAGGTGGAGTCAGTGATTCTGGAGAATGCTTGTTGTCACTCTTTGTCAAAGTCAGTGAATATCTCCTCCCGATCAGCTAAAGAAATCTGCTGTTAATAGACAGCCTAGGCTCTGTAAACTGGTATGTAAACAAAGGGGTCCCACCGTAGGATGGCAGTTTAACTAGCCTCTTTTTTCAGCGCAGGTAGAGGATTCACTGATTCTGACAGAGAAGTGCCTTTTTTATTGTTCCCACAGCAGTCCTCCAATGGTTCTGGAGAACATTTCCAATGCTCACACTGCAGGTACTATAACCCACACCGACTCTCCTCTATCGAGTCCCCCGGCCGCTCACGGTACACCTCATCTGGAGGGCAACACATCACACATGGTACAAGAGCAAGTAAGGAACTCAGAACACTTGTGAACTATTTTTCCTTTCTCCGCCAAAGGATGTGTCCCAGCTCTCATTTTTCCTCATTATCTTTGCCAGGACCTGAGCTCCCCTGTTGCCACAGACACAGATTCCAGTGTGAGCAGCAAAGACCCAGAGGACATCCCCACTTTTGATGAGTGGAAGCGGAAGGTGATGGAGGTGGAGAAAGAAAAGAGTGAGTTTATCCTGCTTGCAAAGATGTTAAAGCTAAAGGGAGGACCTTTAAGTGAATGTATGTTACATTAAAGCCCCTTGCATAACGAGTTGACACAAAGTTGATTAAATCTATCAGCTCCACAATACTCTCTGTATTTCTCATTATGGCAGCGTTTAAAAACTGGTGTCGCCTACCGACACTGGTGCAGGAGCTCCAAGCACCCAAGAGATGTTTCAGTTGTTGATTCTACTGCTAAAATAAAACCTGGATGTACAGCAGAAGGTATACCATCCATAAACGATCACCGAAGGCTTAACTCGTGTAGATGCACGGACAGTGTTGTTGTAATTCCTCAGAATTCCTCATGGGGGCAACAGAAGTTACGCACGATAGCTTCAAGCTTGGCGATCCAGAACGCAATTACGTTGAAGTGTGGAAACCAAGAAGTGAATTTTAAAACTCCTTCTACTTCTTTGTAATATTCTTCCCTTCAATAGCTCAGTCTACTCATACCTCTAGCAATGGAGCTTCTCATACGGTGAAGAAGGTCCAGAAAAACTTCAACAACTACGCCTCAGTGGAGTGTGGAGCCAAGATCCTTGGCGCTAACCAAGAGGCAAAGGTATCGTATATATGTCATAATAGTAAATCTGCTCTGTTGGACATCGGCATTATGACAAATACAATTTTCTTGCTTTATTGATTTGTGAGTTTGTTCCACACAGAGCACTTCGGCCATATTGGAGGAGAACAGGGACGTGTACATGCTGAACCCCTGTAGTAATAAAATCTGGTATGTAGTATGCATGCATCTCCTGCTTGTTAGCCACAGATGCAACCTGTGATGCACAATGTCTTTTTTTTTTAAATCTCATCTTTGTTTCTCTTCTTGGCTGAAGGTTCATCATTGAGCTGTGTGAGCCCATCCAGGTCAAGCAGTTGGACATTGCTAACTTTGAGCTCTTCTCTTCCACTCCCAAAGACTTGCTCGTCTCCATCAGCGATAGGTATTTACTGACCATACGGGTTTTCATTACAACGTGGGAATTTATTTTTTTACAGTAAAGCTGGGGATTAAAAACTATGCTGATATTATTGATTATTTTTTTTCTATATGGATAACTAACATTTTATTGTAAAAACTGAGTGTTATTAAATAAACAATTGAATATATCACTGAGCTGACTGTGTTGTGTCAATCTACTCCCCTAGATATCCCACAAACAAGTGGCTGAAGCTGGGAACCTTTCACGCCCGGGATGAACGCACAATTCAGAGCTTCCCATTAGATGAGCATCTTTATGCTAAATATGTAAAGGTGAGAATGACTTATATCAAATCACCACTGTAATTGGTCTTAATTCTTTGCTAAAGTATTGCAGAGGAATCCATGTGATCCCTTAATGACGGTAAACATTAACATTTACCTGTGTGGTTGTGTCTCTACACTTTCCGTCTGAATCTCTTTGAATCCAAGTTTTGTCTTTTTCTCTTTGCCTCTAACTTTTCCTGTCAGTCGAAAGGTTGTTAGTCTGTAGAATAAGATTGTATTACGTAGCTGTTTTAATGTTGCCCACATTATACATTATTCTGGATAAGAGCACCAGCAGATTTCTGAAATGTCAAATGTTACTAGTCTGTTCTAATTTGAACTCTTTATTCCAGATTTGAATGCATGTGTACATCTCTTTAATCTGTTTCTCTTTTTTTCCTCCTCTCCTGCCTCAGATGTTCACCAAGTACATAAAGGTTAGCCTGCTTTCCTTGTAGAGGTCTGTGGTGGAGTGAGCTGAATAGTAAACTTGGAGGGGAATGTATTTTGGGGCCTTCTTCTGTCTTAAAGTTGGGGTGGAGGATTTGGGGAGAAAATGGCAGTTGGGATAGAGATTCGAATCCAAATACCTCAACCGCTCCACTTGTTCTCTTTGGTCCCTCCCCTATGGTCCCTCTACACCAACAAAGTTGTGCCAAAGTGAATGGACAGTCCCAACAGCAAATAAGAACAGAGAATCGGAGCCTTGCTCTGATTGGTCAAAGTGTACAGCTCATGTTAATTTTGACCATCACATATAATTTTGAAATCACATACCCCAGCTTTAAGTGGTGTGATCAACTCTAAGCAGAATTTGATCCAAGTTGCTATGCTAGCTGCTAATCCATTATAACTGCAACAAAGAACTATTTGAACATATTCATATCAAACGTAATGAACATGTGTTAACTCATGCAATTATACATACCAGTTGCCATTCAAATAATCAAGCACAGCGTGCCAAACAATCAAACTGAACTGAGATTTGAACTAAAGTCTTTCAAGGTTTTATTTTAACCCATTGTATTGATTTCGCAACAAAACAAATTCATGGCTTTGCTTTCTGGCAATAACAAAACTACTGCTCAGTGTTGATGTGGGTGAGCTGCTATACAGCACTCATTTCCATTTGTATATCTGAATCGGAAATTTCGCATTCTTTTAGGTGGAGTTGGTGTCTCACTTTGGCTCTGAACATTTCTGTCCCCTCAGTCTCATAAGGTATGTAAAAATGAGGCAATGTCAGATTGTAATATCGTAAGATGTTATAAAAGGAAGTGAACTGAAAATGTAGCTATTGCTATGAGTGTTTCGGGTTATTACCGTTGTACTTTTTTATGGTTTTGTATTGAATTTTAAATTGAAATTTTTATTAACACTATCAATGGTAGCTTGTTGCATTCTGCATGAGCTGTAGATGTCCGGTGACATTATGTAACATTTGGCATGTGGTCATGGTCAGCTCACCCTGACCCCTAACCATACTATCAAGCCTTTGGTGGGAACAAGAATAAACAAATGCATATGTTAGCAGCTGTTCTTTCCACTCATGCAAAATGCAAAGATAAATCTTTCTGGCGCCAACACACAAGAGGTATCAGAAATAGTTTTTACCAACACACATCACAACATGCTATAACTGTTGACAATACATGTGATAGTTATTAAGGAAGTAGCAAGAGAGATAGATGCTACCTGTTATTTCAGGTGCCCCATCAAATAAATCAAAACTCAGTTTGGTGCTTGTGTTAAGGCTGTAGTGCGTAACCTTTTCATATAAATGAGTGTCGGCTACATAACACACATACATTGACGCAAAGTTGATTAAGCCTATCAGCTCCACACAACTCTCTGTATTTCTCAGAATGGCAGCGTTTACAAACTGGTGTCTCCCCCCCCCCCCCCCCCCCCCCCCCGAACACTGTTGACTAAGCACCTTATTCATTTTTCTGTTGTTGATTCTACTGCTAAGAAAAATATGTGGACGACGTACAGCAGAAGGTATAAAACCCATGCTCGATCACAGAAGGCTCACCTCATGTAGATGAACAGACACTGTTGTTGTAATTACTCAGAATTCCCCCTGGGGGCAACAGAAGTTACGCGCTATAGCTTTTAAACCTCACGTTGTGGAAATGGACCATCTGTTACCTGTCTATTCCACTATAGGTTGTAGTTTGGAACACTTTTAAAATGCGAGATGAGACACGAGTTGTCACTGTTACATGAAGCTTGTTATTAAATGATCCCCACCCAGGGTGTTTGGCACGAGCATGGTGGAAGAGTACGAGGAGACTGAGCCATCTGAAAGTACAGACGATCGGGATGATGACTTAGGTAAGAGCTTTTTATCTACCTGTAATCATTTGAAGCATAACAACATAATTCTGTACGGAGCAGCCTATCTGGTACAGTTTGTAGGTTTGAATTACCTGCGCAGATAGTATAATACATTGAAAACCCCTGCTCCCTACAGATGATCATCTTGGATATGCACCTGGGGAAGACAAGTTACCCAATAATTTGATTGGATCAGCAAAGGGTAAGTATATGAAACACCTAACTCTACTGTATACATTTGAATACAATGATCCTCGATGACTGTATTAACCTGTTACACTGGTGTTTACACTTTCTCTTCAGATGTCATTCTGAACATGGTAAATAACCTCGCTGTCAATGTTCTCGGAGGAGGAGAGCAAGGTATGATGACCAACACAATCCGCTTGAGGTTTCCCATGTAGCTTTAACGTTCAGTTGAGTCTGAACAAGCTCTGTTTGTTTAAGGAGATACACAGTCTGTTTTAGTTCCCCTGCTTTTCAGTTGTTGACAATATGTTGGTGAGGACTGTTATAGCTTAAATTAAATTGTGTATTCTCTCTCCGTTTTGCGTTTTGTAGGCAACCTTTCATCACAGGAAGTGAACGGGACTGAGCCTTCATCCCAACTTGAAGTCACCACTCCGGCTACCACTACGGACTTTACTTTAGTGTGAGTACATGTCAGAACATCTTCAATAGTCAGACATTGACCTTTAACACACCTTTTTGGAGTTGAGCAAAAGTCTTTATTTTTATTAGAAAGGGGGGCGGGTGTTAATTATGAACTAGTGTTATGCTTAAAATATGTAGAAGTCTATATGAAAACCTATGTGAAATCTTTTGAATGTGTTTAATAATAAGTATCTTGTACAAGTCTATGTGTGTGTACATTGGAATGAATGTGCAAGTTGGGGTTACCATTTCTATACTGTAAGTAATATGTACTGTATTGTCCTTCTTCCTCTGTAGTCCATCTCATGAAGAGGAAGAGATTTTAGCTGACCCTGATATCACTGCAACTGAAGCCCCAGAGACTCCTGACCCAGAGACGCCAACAGATGAAACAAGAGAACAAGAGCTCCCCCCAGTGGAGGAAAGAATAGTCATTCCTTTAGGGAAAGATGAGGAAGAGCACATTAGCTCTACCATCACCCTATTGGATAAGGAGGAGGAATCTGAAGAAGAAAAACAGAAAAGAGATCGGCACGGGCGACAAGAAGAACTCTTACACTACTGTTCGGTACTCTATTCATTTTCCTCTTGCTCTTGTGCAGCCTCCCTCCAGGAGTATCTCCAGCAGCAGTGTTCAGCCCTGCTATCCAAAAATAAGAAATGCCAATCTACGGAGAGAAAACAAATGATTCCTCCCATCCATGAACAGCTGCCCCTGTCCCCCTCTGTCTACCCTGAACCTCAGCAGCACCACAGTCAGGTTCACCAGCCCAGTGAAAAAGAACAAGCTCTTGAACGGGAGCCAGAGAGCGGTGCCAGCCTGTCAGAAACACCACCACCACCACTACCGCCTCAGGAGAACGCCGCAGAATCTCATAAAGAGCCCACGTCCCAACCTCTCCTGCTGGAGCCCAGTCAAACCGCAAACCTCCTTCCCAAACCCAGTGCCACCGTCGACTCATCCCCTGCCAAGCCAACTACTCCTATTGTGGAGACACCGCCACAGCTCTCTTCTTCCGAGGATCTAGAGAGGGAGCCGAGGCCAGAAAAGAGCCAGGACGTGCCTGCCTCGCAAGAGAAGCACACTGAGCCGCCTTCTTCTTCTTCAGCTTCTCCCACTCACTCCATCTACGTACAGCCCACTGTCTGTGCAACAGAGGAGAAGCCTAGCGTTGATGTTTCTCAACCACAAATAAATATACAGATGAAAACTCCAGATAAAACCGATCCATCTTCATCCCAAGTTCTCCATCCCAGTTCTACCCCTCATTCAGACCATCAACCGGACACACCGGCGGTCCCTGAAAGTGGCACCACCTCTGCTGAAGTAGCCCACAATGCTCATGACATAGTAGCAGAGCTTGAGCCATCTGTTGGTCAACAGGTCATCACAGAGGCAAAGATGGAGGATCTTGCAGAAGAGGGTAATGGTCAGCTGCCACGCCCATCTTCTCCATCTCCTTCCTCGCCCATCTCTCCATCTCTCTCAGACATCTACGCAGAGCCTCCCAACGGCACGGAGCAGAACGGGAACCAAGTCCACGGCACCAACCAAAAGGAGTCTGTGTTCATGAGACTCAACAACCGCATCAAGGCCCTGGAGATGAACATGTCACTGAGCGGACGCTACCTGGAACAGCTAAGCCAGAGGTGAGGAGCGGGGACAAACACGTGTGCTACATCCTTCATGTATAAACTGATCAGAACTGATATTAAGATTTCTTCTGTATTTTTATTTTAAGGTATCGAAAGCAGATGGAGGAGATGCAGAAGGCTTTTAACATAACCATCATTAAACTCCAGGACACCTCTAGAACAGCAGAGGAGCAGGTGAGCAAACGCAAAGGGAGCTGCTGCTATTCCAGTCAATGCAAAGATGACTTATTTTTGTCCGACTTTGACATAATTGGCCCAAAATCATTTTGTCACATTTTCTCAAAATGTTACTAAAATCTTTTTCCCCCAAAAGCTTTCTGCTTTAGTTTTAAAGCTACACTCATCGTTATTTTTATATTAGCAGTCAGTCAGATTGTATGTGTCATGTGAAAAGGGTCATTTGGAGACAAACTCGTAACATTTTTACTCGACTCAGTAGTTCCCTATAAATCAACAATTTTTTTTTTGTGTATTTTAGCTGATTATTTTTTTTATTAGCTTTTTTTCAGTTTACTTGCTCTGCTTTTATAAAAGGAGAGTGTATATCGGACTTGAATACATTTGGTGGCCAGAAGCGTGACTCTAAATACATGCTCAGTTGCTCCATATCTGCAGGATGTTAAATACTAAATAGCCAACTGTTTGCCAACGCATACGCCTTATCAGCTTTAAAAACTGATAATAATGTTATGTTAATGATAACGTCAATGTTGTGATTCAAGCCCCACCCCCTAGTTACTGCTTTGAACATTTAACCCTTCATACATTTCGAATACAGACTGATACAGTGATTTTTTTTAATTTTTGTGCACATATTCCAATGTAACTGTTACGGTTTTTGTCTTGAGCTGGTTGCTATGTATCTGTGTGTGTTTTAGTTTAGCCATTTGTCAACGGGAAGCGTAAGATTGAGGGATAAATGGAAAAAAATATATGCACATCAAGTTAATCTGTACTATTCCACTTTGTCATTCGATAAATTAACCTTGGGGGTAAAACATCTTTTAAATAGTCAGGTTACCTTGCAACGACGTGAATGTATGTGGTCGTATAATGAGTTGTCCCTTTTCTCCCCATAGGACCAGCGTCAGACTGAGTCCATCCAGTTGCTGCAGGGCCAGCTGGAGAATATGACTCAGCTGGTTCTCAACCTGTCTGTCAGAGTCAGCCAGCTGCAGGATGAGGTAAATACACAGAGCCCCGGGCACAAAGCCATCATCTGTAATCAGCTGTGCTTTCAGCCTCATTTCAAACTGAGTACATTTAGTCTTTTCCCAGGACCGAGTCATTAGGATGTACTGGCGCTCTTGCCCAACATGTCCTGCTGACACATTGTTTCAGAAGCATCTTTAAGGCTATTTAATGCACCAGTACATTACTGATTTAACTTCTGGAATATGTCTGAATTAATTACATAGGTATCACATTCAGTTACACTCTTATTTTCTTCACTGTGTTTTCCTGTCTCTCATTTCGTCACAGCAGACATCACAGATGCTTTGCTAATGATATAATCAATGGTCTGTTTCCTAGGTGGCAGACAGGCAGAACTACCTGCTGCTGTCTCTGCTGTTGTGTCTGTGTATGGGCCTGATGTGTGCCAACCACTGGCGCTTCTCCACCTCTCCTGCCACCACAGAGCCAGAGTCACCTGTACCCAAGAACTACACCTACTGCTGCCCTGAAAGGTAAGACAGATGTAAAAATATATAAACTGACAAATACTGTTCTACGTATTATTATATGTAGGCATGGGATGATATGAAAATGTCATGTCACAATCTTCCTGGCTAAAATAATTGCAATTCACAATTTTATCCCGATGGTCATCAAAAAATACTCTAAAAACTCTACAAATGGCTTTAAAACATCAAGGATCACTTGCATAAATAGTGCAAATACACATATTTTGATTGCACCAATGAAAGGGGACATTCCTTTGTGAAAAACAATACAGTGCGTTCCAAATTATTATGCAAATGAAAAAAAAAATAAATCAAAAGCTATTTCAATCAAAAACATCTTAACAGGCCAAGTTACATGTTAACATAGGACCCCCTCTTTGATATCACCTTCACAATTCTTGCATCCATTAAACTTGTGAGTTTTTGGAGAGTTTCTGCTTGAATATATTTGCAGGATGCCAGAATAGCCTCCCATAGCTGCTGTTTTGATGTGAACTGCCTCCCAACCTCATAGATGTTTTGCCTGAGGATGCTCCAAAGGTTCTCAATAGGGTTGAGGTCAGGGGAAGATGGGGGCCACACCATGAGGTTCTCTCCTTTTTATGCCCATAGCAGCCAATGACACAGAGGTATTCTTTGCAGCATGAGATGGTGCATTGTCATGCATGAAGATGATTTTACTACGGAAGGCACGGTTCTTCTTTTTGTACCACGGAAGAAAGTGGTCAGTCAGAAACTCTACATACTTTGCCTAGGTCATTTTCACACCGACAGGGACCCTAAAGGGGCCTACCAGCTCTCTCCCCATGATTCCAGCCCAAAACATGACTCCGCCACCTCCTTGCTGACGTCGCAGCCTTGTTGGGACATTGTGGCCATTCACCAACCATCCACTACTCCATCCATCCGACCATCCAGGGTTGCACGGCACCCATCAGTGAACAAGACAGTTTGAAAATTAGTCTTCATGTATTTCTGAGCCCAGTGCAACCGTTTCTGCTTGTGAGCATTGTTTAAGGGTGGCCGAATAATAGGTTTATGCACAGCTGCAAACCTCTGGAGGATCCTATACCTTGAGGTTCGCGGGACTCCAGAGGCACCAGCGGCTTCAACAGCATTTTAGCAGCTGCTCTCCTCCGATGAATTTGTCTGGGAGAAACCTTCCTCATTATGCCTTTCTCTGCACAAACCCGTCTGTGCTCTGAATCAGCCACAAATCTCTTCACAGTACGATGATCACGCTTAAGTTTCTGTGAAATATCTAATGTTGTCATACCTTATCCAAGGTATTGCACTATTTGACGCTTTTCGGCAGCAGAGAGATCCTTTTTCCGTCCCATATTGCTTGAAACATCTGGCCTTCTTAATAACGTGGAACGTCCTTCTTAAGTAGTTTTCCTTTGATAGGGCTCACATGGCAAACTAATTGTCACAGGTGTATGAGATTAATTTCAATGATCCAAGGCGTCCTGAGACACAATATCATACATGAGTTTAATCGAAAAACAAAAATGAAAAGTTTATGACACTTCAATCCAATTTGCATAATAATTTGGAACACGGTGTATATAATATACAGTAAACAGTCTTAAAAGCCTTAAGCCCTGGTGACAGGTCTAGGATTTTGGAATGACTGGGAAGATGCTGCTCCCTCTTGTTGCAACTCAAAATAAATCAGGAACTTGATATAGGACTTGAATGTTAGCAAGGTTTTGTAAGAATGGCTTTTTTCATGTTACCCATGTAATACACTATCATGATAATGCAAATACCATCTCTAACCAGATTCAGTAGAGTAAGATGTGTCTTTACGTAGATTCAGTACATAAAGGCAAAGAAAAAGCTTTGATGGAAAGGGGAGATGTGAATAAAATCAGAGTGATATCTCCAAATGGGCTATTACAGCTTATGGGCAGAGGTTACTGCGCCTTGAAAGGCTCCTACTCATTAAGCCAATTTATTGGTACAATTATTCATCAAGAGCATCGCAGGAATCTTTAAAGTGATGACACTGCTGTGACTCACGTCTTCATAAAGGTGCTGCATGCGGTCTTTTCCCTCAACCATTACCGTTTCCCTTAATAGGCAGTTCTCTTCTGGAGATGAGACGGGCTTGAAGAGGAGCGCGTCCTATCCACTCATCCAATCTGAGTCATTCCAGTTAGCCAGCACTGAAGGTACACTTAATACAATAAGCTGTTTCAAGCTTTTTCTCATATCTTCAACGATAGCTAATAAATCCAGAATTAAACCATTGATACCTTGGTCGAAATTAACCTCTTTCTTTGGCTCACAGACCCAGAAAGGCTGCTCGCAGAGGAGACACAGAGTCTTTGTCCTGCTAACAGAAAGGTGTGTAAAGACATTTATTGCAGTACAGAATATATGGGAAAAATTTATTTTTTCAAATATAAGTTGTTACTGATTATCAGTTGTTTTTTCTCCCCATCATTTCCCCACACAGAAGCGGCGCCGCAAGATGACACCCATGGAGAAAGTAGAGACTCTGAAAGCCGGTTTTCACGCTGCTCCAGACCTGTGTAATGGTATTGTTGTATCATGTAATGGTCTACCTGTCACCACAAACCCTGGAGCACTTACAAAAAGGTTACTGCAACCTTTGTTTAGAGACTCGCCGTCAGAGATGAGCTCTGAGGGATCTTCACACTCTGACGACCCCTCCTTCTGTGGCATCACCACAGTGTGCAACAGGATCTGTGACGGCCTCCCTCCTCCCAAAACCCGGGCGGAGAAAAGGGCTTTAAGACGCAGGCGTCCCAAACCCAGTTGTGCTGTGGTGGACTTGCTTCAGGTCCCTAAGAGGGACAGGGGGGAACAATTGCCCATCTCTACCATAGAGGACATCATGAACAGGAAAAAAGAGCAAAGCTCTGGGACTTATGGGGTAAATGTTGCCCTCTCACGTCCGGTTTGACGTTGGACATCTGGGCTCCTTCTCACTGACAACTCTTTCCAAAAGAGCATGGATGTTAATTTATGTAGCCACAGGCAGCTTGTAGATAGGAGACAATCTCTTCACGCTTACTTTAGTTTTTCTTCATTTTCTCTGTACAGTTCTTGTCAGACGTTTATAATTGTTATATTTTGAATCAATGAAATGTCTTCCCAGCTTTCCATTAAAGCTATTCTCTTCTGTTTGAAAACATTGACTGTGACTATTGACCCTACCAATTTAACAAAATGAGTCAGTTGATATTTATTGTCTACGTTCATATATTCATATTTGGGAACAAATTCCTGTTTTTAAAATGCCTACCATCTTCTTCACTGCCTATACCTTTTTATTTTATAAATAGTCAGCTATTACTTCGAAGTAAACCTGCAGCTGCAACGTTGACTCAAATTGTCAAGGACAAGCATAGGACTTTTCATTTTTCAGTTGATTAAAATAAAAGCACAAACACGGTTACTGGGTGTAAAGCTCACAAGACATCCCAAAGTATTTGGTAATTTTTACATATTGAAAGTGGATAAATGGAGTGACTAAAATCATACTCTAGAAACTGTATAATATCCTTTAGTCTATGTAAGTCATTGATCCAATGAACCTGAAAGAGAAGAAGTCGTTTATTGTACACAACATGAAAGGACTTCAATTATGACCTCTCAATATCAGCCATGTAGTTGTAACTGGAAGGTTTTCTATTTGTATAAGCGAGAAAACGTTGTGAAGTCGTATGAAACAAGGCAGACCATAAAGTAGGGAAAAACATACTGGCCATATGAAAATGTCATTTCTTAGTCCTTGACATGTCTTGGCTTTAAAATGCCAAGTCTCCCCTCATGTTGCTATATTGTTCAGTATTCGGAAGCACGATTGGTTGGTGTGAATGACGGCCCTGGAATCGTACATCTATAGTAGACGGATAAAATTGGAGTTTTCCACCCTTTTTCTTCAGCAGAATGAAGCATTATTCTGATTCTGAAGTGGTGATGCTGCAATGAAAGTGAGAATTTAATTCAAGGGCTGGGATGGATTTGAGCTTAGACCTTCCTGGAGCTGCCTGCGACATCCACTTGACTGAAGTACCTTGAGCAATGAGCCCCCTCCTTCCCCGGCCTCAGGAGAGCTGTTCTGTCACTGACCCTGAGTCCTGAGCACTGGAGGAGAATAATGTTCCCCCATACCAGCCCCAAGACAATTTCCCCGGTGAGTTAACACAGTGAAAGGTAACATTAACGGCTAAGGATTGTAGCTGACGAGAGTTTTTCCGGTAGTATTTGCTAAATATGTTGTGCTTTTACCAGTTTGTGTGCAGTTCAGTACCATACGCAGGAGGTTTAATTGAAAGAAATACAAATGCCATAACGATTAGTGTGCTGTTTCATAAACATTTGAGGTACACTACAGGGTCAACTGGAGGAGGAAAAATACAGACGGCTGAACATTTCTAATCAGGCCACACATCTTTGTTGTTGCACTGCCACTGACCAGAAGATACTTTCCTTTGATTGGCTGAATGATTTTTGGACTTTTTTATTTTTTTACAGCACATTTCATTTTCCAAATAGTCTCAACATTTAAAAAAAGATTACAATGTAATAAAGTTGAAGCCACACACCAATGAAACTAAGCTGAGAGAAAACACACACACACACACACACACACACACACACACACACACACACTAGGGCTGTCAAGCGATTAAAAAAATTAATCTAATTAATTACAGGCTCTGTGATTAATTAATCGCATACTTATATGACACTTTTACACCTGTTTGTAAACAGCTGTATAGCCTGCTACAGTTTGTTTCTCTGTCTCTCTCTCTGTCTCTCTCTCTCTCGCGCGCGCGCTCGCTCGCTCTCCGTCTCTCGTAACTTCTGTCTCCTCCCCTCAGCCAGCTTTATACATGACTAGCGCCGAATTTTCAAAAAAATTACGACTTTCCATCTCCCACAACAGACAGCGCTGCACTGCCACCATTTCGTAGCCTACTCATAGGCAAAAATATTGACACACACACACACACACACACACACACACACACACATACACACACACACACACACGGGGCGGGTGCTAGACAGCTAGCAAACAAAATTGGAGGAAGATTGAGAGATATGGCCTACTACTGTTTTGAACCTAGCCTACATTGTTGCACCCACTAAATAAATAATGCACGGACACTGCGGATAATTAAGTAAGATGTCTTCCTACCTTCATGCATCCCATAAACCGTCCATAGAGCCCTCGAGTCGGCCCCTTTCCCTTGCTTCTCTCTTTACCTTTCTCCCTTTAACCCACGCGCCCGGCCCGGCGAGCTACAGGTGCAGCTCCGCACCACTTTTGCACCGGGTCAAAAGGTATTATAGAAGTGTGATTAATCTGCGTTAATTTTTTTAATCGCGTTAATTTTTCTGTGATTAATTAATCGAAATGAACGCGTTAATTTGACAGCCCTAACACACACACACACACACACACACACACACACGCACACACACACACACACACACACACACACACACACACACACACACACACACACACAC
This sequence comes from Ammodytes marinus, assembly GCF_949987685.1. Taxonomy (NCBI): domain Eukaryota; kingdom Metazoa; phylum Chordata; class Actinopteri; order Uranoscopiformes; family Ammodytidae; genus Ammodytes; species Ammodytes marinus. The sequence goes on along the minus strand of NC_137213.1, from coordinate 23,434,744 downwards.
ACACACACACACACACACACACACACAGTAGGTAGACAATATACTCACTCACAGAACTCTCGTATGTAGATGCTTTGTCCAGCAGGGGGCAGTGTGATCCTAAAATAATCTCTCATTGTATGATTTTTGATGTACCACCACCATCATTTTCTATGTGATGAGTCATTACTCAGGATGGAAGTAAATTAGTTCAAGGGCTAACACCGCTCTCCACCGTGCCAACTCATTTGATTCTGTCTCGGTTTTCGCCACTGAAAGTGCTGTCCTTATTATCCCAGCTGTGTTCTGTTATTAAAATGGACTTACTCGACTCTGAAACAGGGAATATTCTCACCATATGTGCTCAATACATCTTGTGTAGTGTATGTTTTAATGTGTGGTCTTGAACCAAAAGCATTTATCCTTTGGCTCCAGCTGTTTTTTTTTCAAGTAAGAATACTGGATTGAATGGATTAATTCCACCACTGCACACACACACACACACACACACACACACACACTGTATCATGCTCTCTGTGGTCATACACGGTCAGAGCCGTGGTGGATGTGAGAAATTAGGTTAAAACCTCTTTATTCGTATGACCCGGTTGGGTAGCAGGAGCCTCTCCGAGATAAGCGTGCCTGATGCTCCTTCCCCCCCCCCTCCCTCCCTCCACATCATTTTGTTAACAGAATTCCTAGGTTTCTCTTTGCCCGACCTCGTTCCAAAGATTATCTGTAAATGCAGAGCTGCAATCCTCTTTACCCAGGCACTTTGTTTTTATCCGTGGTCTGTTATGGATTGAATATTCTTAGTGGGCCTATCTGTGTGTTTTCATTTTGGTATACAGGTGTCTGCTGCTCTATACTTGCTGTTTGCAAGCTCAAACTCTCGCCCCAGTCCTGTCAGAATTGTCCCGATTTAAGGGGTATTACACTAATTGTATACATAAATGTATGTTTAGTAGTGCTTCTTATCTTAAGAAGCACTACTAAACATGTGAAAACCGTTGTGTAATGTCTTGTTTCTCTTGAGGGAGCTTTATAAAGGCTGAAAGCAAATTTTGGCCTCGAGTTATTTGCACAAATTCAATCTAGGTACCATTCCTGTTTGTGTGTTTATTTAACACACAAAAAGCTGGCTAGCATCTGCCTTGTGTGTGTGTCTTGCTCAGCCTTTGACCGAACTCACACCTCACTAGGAACTCCAGTTCATTCGCTTATTTCCATCTCCCTCTTATTACTTTTAGTCTCTGTACATTTACGATGTAATAGGCTACTACAGTAAAGGATAACCCCATGTTTATTGTTTAGTAACCATCATGGTTTGGGCTCTGACACTAAAACTGAATTACAGAGAACCCATGTTAGAAAGTTAAACTAGGAGCATAAGGGGCATGGACATATCTGAACATCAGACAAATGAACGCTGATCGTTGCATTATGGGAAATGTAGTGTTTTCCAAGCTGGACGCTTTCTGGGGACTAAAACATGATAACTTGTCCTCTATTGTTTTGATTTTGACAATTTTTTTGTACTACTTCTAGTTCTCCTCTTTAGCTCTCACGCAAACTTCTCCCTCTCTCTCTCTTTCTGCGTGGGAGGGGCTACCTCCGTCAGTGTGAGCACCACATGCGATTGGAAGAGAATAATCCTCAGTGTTTTGCTTTCTTAGATTTTTGTGAGAGTGGAGCACGAGTGGAGAGTGGTGCTGAGTTGGGGGGGGGGGGGGATTTCTATGATGTTATGCGGATACCCTTTGAGACCGCGGCATTAAATGCGGATTTACAATTTCTGTCATAGATTCTCCCATCCCCTCCCTCCGCCTGTCCTCATGAGTGCCCATTTCCTTATTTTTCTTCCAATTGCACCACTCATTATATCTCTACGACCCAATTTCCTGCACTTCCCTTTGAATGTCGGACACCACAATAAACACACTTGTACTTGTGATTAAGGAGCGGCCAAATCTTCTTTGTGGTTCTGACTGGGCCGTTTAGCAGGGTGCTTAGCAAGAGGCCGATAAGACGTTGGCAGGCCACTTGGAATCAATTCGCCCATGCCTCACCCTCGGTAAGCCCACAGTCGGAGGAGTCCCGTCCCAATGCGCTTGTGATTAAGCCCGGTGCGCAGGCCTGAAGAAGTAGACATTCAAAAAGCGGCAGCAGACATGCCACATTTGATAAGCCATTGGTTTGGAGATGTATGCATATGAATAACTGTCTCCTCCAGGGAAGCTCCTGCTTAATGTTTCATGGACTTCTTTCCCTCTGTGCCTCTGTCAGCTGAGATTTGCTGCTGTCTGATGATACACACAGGAACATGAGGTGTTCCTTGTGATCGTGGCTCGACTGACACACGAGCCTGCGGTGTGTGTGTGTGTGTGTGTGTGTGTGTGTGTAGGGCTAATAACTGATATACTTTCACATACACACACACACACACTCCTGTGTCCATGCGGCAAGAGCGCAGACGTGGACCTACAAAATTGAGTCCACATTCACTGGGTCACGCTGCGCTGTCATGCGAAGCCCACACACGAGTGAGACACAGCTGAGACACACACACACACACACACACACACACACACACACACACACACACACACACACACACACTAGAGTCTAGAGATGTGACATGTTGACTAAATACAGAACAGGATGGACAGCATTCGGCCTGGAGTAAAGAATGATCATGCATGACGTGCACCTTCACAGAAGCATGTTGACTGACCTTTCCCCATCTGATGAATGAGTCACAACCCCAGATGCCAAAGGTGACCTTACTCGGTGTGTGCCTCTGACTGCAGCCAAAAACCGCTCTCCAGCACTGTGTCCCCAGACTTTTGAACCATACCGACTCACTAACTGTCTGTCTCATTTTTAATCTTCTGATGAAGGTGCTTTTAAAGATACTAGAGTTTTCGCGCCCGCTTTGTGCGCGCTCAACCTCTAGTCAGTGGAAAGTGAATAACTACATAGATATTACATACAGGAGTGGGGAAGGAATTATGGCAGATGTTTTTTGACAAATGCAATGTTTGAGTATGTCTTCATCACTTGTGGTGTTCACTTTATGAGCCATGAGGGCATGCTTGGTGGATGAGGGAGTTGCAAGGTTTGTGTTGGAAAGGCCGCTTCCCTCATGCACCCGCACTCGCCGTGCCCGCGCTTATATTACTTTTGGACATTCCATGCGCACAGAGGGGCAGAGAGTTCAGCGGAGGAGTAGTGTCTGTTTGTGTGCGTTATTGACCAAAACGTGAGTTTGTCCATTGTGAACGGCACATAACATGTTTTAGGTTAAGCCTACCGTGACTTATATATTTCTTGAGCTTTATGAGTGTTTAAAGTGAGTTTATTACCTGTTTGTCACGGCCTGTGTTAAGCTAATTATTATGTAGAAAACGGCGATTTTTCCCACTTCATTATCCTAATTTATGCAGCCTTAGTTGAAGTTACTAGCCTGGTGTCACCCTATTATATGTAAGCCCCTGTTATTAATGTTATTTCGCTACATATAGTGCAATGTCGACGATCTTTGTGTGTGTGAATTCGCGGGTCGTTTATAGTGTAACGGTCACGTTAATGAGCCATTAAGCCCTTTGTTCTATATGTTTCCCGCCTTTGACCACTTAACACTGGTTTGTGTTTCACCATTGTAACACTGTGTTAGTGAAAGAGTATATTTGTTTAGCCTACCTAGTAATGCACAGGCAATACTGTTATTCCCTTTATCATATTTATGAACATACTGTATAGCCTATATTATTTGATATTAATGCAAATGTGGCTTCTTGTCTATTTCATTTCAGACCACACACACACTCTGTTAAACAGACATAACCCCAGAGCCTAAGTTAATTAACCTGTGCATTGCTGTGCTGTGTTGTAAACCACCAAAGTCTGCTATTAAAGCCCATGACTGCATCCTATACTCTACTGTGTGTTCTTACCGACACCCCAGGAAGACACTCTGCTCTAACCCAATAGCCTTATACAGTCCACCCATTCAACATTTGGTCCTTCGAGCCGGATATTGTGATTTTCCTGGATTGAGACGTTGCCTTTCAACATGCAGCCAAGGCCACGACGCCAACTTCAACCACCTGCCTACCTCCTAGACTATGTCTATGACTTGAGTGTAGGCCAGAGATTTAGTCAACCTCCTTTATCCCTTAACACAGCACAGCATGCACATGGCACCGAGGATGGAGCGATAGCATCTCCAGGCTCTTCTGGAGCATCCAGCCCCTTAAGCCAGTCAGGCCCCATGGATGCACTGACTTCAGCCTTCGAGGAGGGACTTCCACCTTCAAGTAAGCAAAGCATGGATCCGCGACATCATGCTTCCAGACCTCATGGTCCCCTCCTACAGCCTATCCCCGCTCCACAGCCCCTCCCTTACCACCGGCCATGGGAAATGAGCCTCCAGCAGTTACCACACGTGCCACCTGGCCCGCCCGGGTTACCTCAACCTCCAGTGAGTATGTACCAGCCGTACGCTGTCAACCCAGCACAAAGTACTGCAACACTGACATTTCCTCAGTCTTTGCCTGCGACTACGCAACCACCCCAGATGAGTCACAACCTTGGAGCTTCGACGGCGCAGTATCTTCCACAGTATCCTCCACAGCCCAGCTATAGCTATCCTCACCCCTCGAGTCAGTTGACTGGTCACCAGCCTTATCCTCATCCACCCAGCCTACCCCCTACCAAGATGGATGGTTCAGCCAAGGACCAGGGCTTATATGATCTCTTAGGGAGCATGCTACACGAGCTGCAAGTCGTCAAAGATAAATTAGCCTCTGTGACTCCTAGTCAGCCCCAACCAGATGCGTTACCACAAGCTGCCTACATGCCGTACTATGATGCCTCTCGGGTGCAGCCTACAGCGATGCTCTATAGCTACCTGCACCAGCCTCCTGTTCAGTCACAACCTGCTGCCTACGCAGCTCAGCCTGCTCATGCTTGGTATCAACAGCCCAAGGTAGAGCCACCTGGATCCTTCCATGCTCACCCACCACAGGTGCCTTCTCAGCAACCTTACCCCACTCCGCAGAGACCTCACTCAGGTGCCCCAATGACACCTCACGCATACTCAGCAGTCCAGGAACAGATCTACCGGGGTCCCAAGCCAACAATACCAAACTTTGTCACTAACGACCCTAGCGAGTTCACTCGTTTAAGGATAGCCCTTGACAACCTGTTGCCTCGCGACGCCACCGAGTTATTTAAGTATCAAATCTTGATGGATCATTTGAAGTTTGAAGATGCTCGCCTGGTGGCGGACGCCTTTCTTAACTCCCCATCCCCCTATTCAGACACAATGGCTGCTCTAACTGAGAGATATGGACAGCCTCATAAGCTGGCTCTTAAGAAGATTGCCAATGTGATGGATTCACCTGACGTCCAGAGGGGAGACACAGAAGCATTTCAGAGATTTGCCTTACAGATAAGGGCCCTTGTGGGCATGCTGAACACTCTAGGCCCTGAAGGTGAAGCAGAGCTGAGGTGCGGGTCTCATGCAGAGCGACTCCTGAGTAAGTTACCAGCAGAGATGAGGTCAGAGTTCCGACGTCATATGGGCCGTCGCCCTGGGCCAGTGTACACTCTCCATGACCTGTCAGAGTGGCTCCAGTATGAGGCTTGGTGCCAGAGCTTCGATTGCCATACCAGCAGCAAGGGACCTAAACAAGGGCAGAGACCGGATCCCAAGAGAGAGGTTAAATCATTCATCTGTTCAACTACCGTACTGCATGGAGCCGCTGAGGTTGAAGAGGAACAGACTTCTGAGCCAGCCCCGTCCAAGCAAACTCAGAAGACCTTCTGTCCTTACTGTGGAAAGGACGATCATTATCTCAGCCAGTGTGCTACCTTCAAGGCATTCAGTAAAGATCAGATTACCGACTGGATCAAGACCAATCACAGATGTTGGCGCTGTGGACGTACACACATGGCTGCTCAGTGTACCCTGAAGAAGCCATGCAGCATATGTAACGGAAAACACCTCCAGATCCTCCATGAAGTCAACTCCAGAAGTGCGAGTGAAAGGTCCCCCTTGGTGAGTTCAATCACACAGTCCCTCTATCTGGACAACCCCACAGATTGCAAGCGAATCCTCCTTAAGGTCATCAGAGTTCTGCTTCACTATCGAGGTAAGACCCTCAACACTTATGCAGTACTGGACGATGGATCGCAACGTACTATCCTTCTCTCTCCTGCTGCCCACAAGCTTGGTTTACAAGGCACAGATGAGAGTTTAGCCCTGAGAACGATCCGCCAAGATGTCCAAACCATTAATGGTTCCTCAGTCTCCTTTCAGATCTCGCCTGCAGCCCATCCTCAGAAGATCTTTGAGATCACAGCAGCCTTCACAGCCAAACACCTTGAACTGGCTGACCACTCCTACCCTGCTGCCATCCTGCAAAGGTATAAGCACCTCAAAGATATCCCACTGCAGCCCTTTGAACATGTGCAGCCCTTACTCCTCATCGGCGCTGATCACACTCACTTGATCACTCCAACTGCACCTGTTCGCTCTGGCCCACCAGACGGGCCAACTGCCATCAAGACACGGCTTGGATGGGCGCTACAGGGACCAGCACGATACCTCCAGACACAGCTTCAGCCGCAGCAGTGCCTCTTCCTCTCCCTCACCCCTGCAGAGCTCAAGCTGAAGAGAGATGTAGAAAGGTTGCGGCAGCTCGATGTCTTACCTTATCGCTTTGAGAAGCAAGTAACAAGATCTAGGGAGGATCAGGAAGCCTCCAACCTCCTGAAAACCAAGACGACCAGAGTGGAGGTGAACGGTGACCTCAGTTACGCCACACCACTACTACGCAAGAAAGACTCGCCATGCCTCCAGGCCCCCAAGGAAGCTGTGATGACCTGCCTCATGAGCATGGAGAGACGCCTTGTGAAAGACCCTGACAAGACAGCAGTTTGCACTGCAGAAGTGGAGAAGCACGTTACTAGCGCTGTAACTGATCTTACCTCAGAGACCACTTTCCGTGGGTTTATCACCCCACTACCACCCGAAACAGACAGGGCCAAATACAGCAGCCGGCAGGAACTGGGAAAGGCAGGGGTTGAGAACCTCAATGGGGCGGCAGGTCTTCCTCCAACCAGTACCTTTCAAGATGCAAGGGATCAAGCTCTAAGTAGGGACCAGTTGGAGAGCTTTCCTGAAGATTATCGACTCCTGAAGGCAGACCTAGCAGATCCAGATCCTGTGACACCCAACAGCCTTTTGATGGGGCGGCCAGCCGATTCCCTCCCCCAGATCGTGTATCCAGAGTCTGAGCTGCTAGGAAGACGGAGATGCTACCTGAGTTACCGGACGGAGAGGGCAATCCTGACGGCCAGGATGGACCTTAGGTCGGCCTTTCCATGGTGCAAATTTCAACACAAATTTGGGGGCGGCTTTGTTGGAAAGGCCGCTTCCCTCATGCACCCGCACTCGCCGTGCCCGCGCTTATATTACTTTTGGACATTCCATGCGCACAGAGGGGCAGAGAGTTCAGCGGAGGAGTAGTGTCTGTTTGTGTGCGTTATTGACCAAAACGTGAGTTTGTCCATTGTGAACGGCACATAACATGTTTTAGGTTAAGCCTACCGTGACTTATATATTTCTTGAGCTTTATGAGTGTTTAAAGTGAGTTTATTACCTGTTTGTCACGGCCTGTGTTAAGCTAATTATTATGTAGAAAACGGCGATTTTTCCCACTTCATTATCCTAATTTATGCAGCCTTAGTTGAAGTTACTAGCCTGGTGTCACCCTATTATATGTAAGCCCCTGTTATTAATGTTATTTCGCTACATATAGTGCAATGTCGACGATCTTTGTGTGTGTGAATTCGCGGGTCGTTTATAGTGTAACGGTCACGTTAATGAGCCATTAAGCCCTTTGTTCTATATGTTTCCCGCCTTTGACCACTTAACACTGGTTTGTGTTTCACCATTGTAACACTGTGTTAGTGAAAGAGTATATTTGTTTAGCCTACCTAGTAATGCACAGGCAATACTGTTATTCCCTTTATCATATTTATGAACATACTGTATAGCCTATATTATTTGATATTAATGCAAATGTGGCTTCTTGTCTATTTCATTTCAGACCACACACACACTCTGTTAAACAGACATAACCCCAGAGCCTAAGTTAATTAACCTGTGCATTGCTGTGCTGTGTTGTAAACCACCAAAGTCTGCTATTAAAGCCCATGACTGCATCCTATACTCTACTGTGTGTTCTTACCGACACCCCAGGAAGACACTCTGCTCTAACCCAATAGCCTTATACAGTCCACCCATTCAACAGTTTGTCATGTTTTGGATTTATTTATTAATTAAAAGATAATGTAAATGCAAAACAGCAATTCTGTCAGTCAGTCCATCTTGGTTGTCTCCCACAAACACTCTCACACTTGTTGCTGGTTTTTCTCTGCTTCGGTCAGTGTACAGCCGGCCGTGTCCCAACACACTGTGGGGCAGGAACACACCACTCTCTTGTTCTCCTGTCCTGCAGAAGACACATGGTCAGGTTATTATTACTAATCAAAAAGTTGCAATGAGAAAATGTGCGTATGCAAGATGGATTGTATCTCACCTTTACTGATTGTGAGAGCAAAGGGCAGGTGAAGGAACTGCCACTGGACCACAGTGAATTGGAACTCCTGGGGACGGTCATGGAGAGGTGTCCTTGGCAAGAATAATCCCTTGTTAGGGCCGACTGCTACCCCACAGTCCACTGCCCTGGGCAACATTAGCCCAACCATGAGTCTGGTCCGGTTTCTGAGGCTGCAGCCAGCTCCTCAGCAGCATGACAGGGCATCCTGCCTTCTTTGAATTGTGTCATAAGTGTTGTGTTGTATAAGGTGTGGAACCGGCTCCATGGTGCGATTGTCTCCTACTGGCAGCTTTCTTTCTGTGGTTGTCCACATTTTCAGCAGCCGTCAACAGTTAGTTGCCTTTGTCCTGTGAATGTCAAATTATTACAGTAATTACTTATAAAACTTTGATCTGTGATATGAAAGTGATCTGTCATGATAATGGTAGCTGAACTGGTTAAATGTCTTTGTCATAGGAGGGGGATGGAAAAATGTAATAATATCATACATACTATAACATAATATAATAATCTAAAATAATATTTACCATGTTTGTGGCACGGCAGCAGAGCATGGCGGCTGAAACACTGAGTGGCTGGGAACAGAAATGAGCAAGTGTAGGTTGTTAACTTCTGACTTTTTAGACACAATACAGTCCAATGGAATGTTATTGTATTGTGCATGTTGTCCGTGCATTGGCAGAAATCAATGTTGAACATGTTAGGACCTGTTCGGAGTGCTAACCCATTAAAACCAAATAGAGCTGGATGCATCCACATTGTTTTATCAGTCCACTTACTACTAAGCCAGTTATAAAACATAAACATGCAGAGGGGGGAGCAGCAAATTATGTCCCCCACAGAAGTAGTTTCTTTGGGCCCTGGTTCTCCTGTGATTCATGTTGAACACTTGAATTTTGTGGTTAAAATAATTAAGCACAACTGTTCATATGAATCAGTAGAGTTTATTAAGGTCACAAAGAACTGTTCAAGTGTAAAAGTTGTCTCAGTCAGTTATATGGGGTTAAGCCCGCTTTTCCTTCTTCTAGAGCAGTGGTTCTCAAAGTGCGGCCTGGCGGCCCGCATTGAATTGTTTATTATAAAAAAATATATATATTATATATATATATATTATATATGGGGAAAACGGGGTAATCTGAGCCACTTTTTACATTTGCTCCCCTCTAAGTGAGCTAAAATGATTTATCACTCAAATTTACACATTTTCCATTAATTCAGGATGTTTCCTAGAAATGGGCATTAGCAGAATTTTTTCATGACAAAGGGCAGTGAAAATATTATTGTTTAAAAAAAAGTTGTCATGTGGCTCACTTTACCCCAGCTGTGGGGTAAACTGATCCACTTACTTTTTCTAACTACCATAACAACACATATTGTAACAGTAAGAATCCTGAAAGCTAGCCACGCATTCCAGAACTAATGTCGGACTAGTAAAAGAATGATGGGGTTTGGTCAATTAAGCAAAGCAAATTTTGACACCAGTTTCTAAACAGTGCCACACTGCGAAAGACAGAGACATTTTTATGGGGCTGATAGGCTTAACCAACTTTTGTCAACTCTTTTGGCCATGGCTTGAATGTAACCAACATTCATTTATCTTAAAAAGCTACGCACTATAGCTTTTAACAAATGTTTCCACTTAACACACATAGGGTAATTCTACATAATATAGATCACACACACTCACACTTGATCTCATTTAACAGCATTTATCACACTTCTAGTGTAAATGTGATAACTGATTATATAAAACTGAATTGAATATTAATGTTAATGGCTCATGTCATTCATGAATTAATAGTGGGTTCTGAGTTGAAACCGAGATACCAGTCTACTTAACATGAAAGGACACAAGGGTGAATGGTAACACTTACGTTATTATGAACTAAAGAGGTATTCCTTGTAACAATTCAAACCATGTCAACAGTACACCAGCTAAAATTAAAATACAATCTTAACACCATATGTATGTTTAATGTTTAGGTGTGAAAACAGTTTGTGTGCAGCTTCACATTTTTTGACCTCTGAAAGAAGCGATCTTAGAAAATACACAGGCAGCTTACTGGAATAATCACATGTATATTGATAATTGATACAGCCAATTAATATATGATTGGCCTTATATAATTATCTATACATGATCTGCCTTATTGACTTGTTGGCCAACACTGGTTACAGGTTAAAGAAGGTTGTTGTCTTGTTTGTAACACTTTACAATAAGGTACACAAAAAAGAGTAGTTACTCTTCCAAAAAGAGTAGTTACTGTTTTAAAAAGCCACATTACACGACATGTGCCTTGTTTGTCAAGCACTATAAATCACAATATCAAAAGGCAGCTACACAGGAGACACATATTCATAAATACTAATTAGCACATTACGAAGGCACATGACACCGCGCAGTCGTTTTCTATACTGTTGGTGAATTAGGTATGTTTTGCAACAAATGCAATATCAAAAGTAGTCATCCAATTGATTCAGTTTCAACTGATTTGAGCTTCAATAAAATGGAATTTACTCCAGGGCTCTAAACCAGTGGTTTATGAATGACCCCTTGAAACAAGGGCTATGTTGTAGATACAAATAATAATTATCTATTGATGAACCAGTAACTAAAGATCAGTTTTCACTCAATGCCCATCAACTTTGAATCAGTTGCCAGATGGGAGAACATCAATAACATATCTATAGTAACTACTTTGTTGCCCAGTTAACGCTAGAAGTGTATTTTAGAATAGAGAAGGAAAACTAAGCTAGAACACTATTGAAGAAAACAAGACGGTAACACTTTACAGAGTAGTTACTGTTTTAAAAAGAGTAGTTACTCTTCCAAAAAGAGTAGTTACCCTTCCAAAAAGAGTAGTTACTCTTTTTAAAAGATTATTATTTGTATCTACAACATAGCCCTTGTTTCAAGGGGTCATTCATAAACCACTGGTTTAGAGCCCTGGAGTAAATTCCATTTTATTGAAGCTCAAATCAGTTGAAACTGAGTCAATTGGATGACTACTTTTGATATTGCATTTGTTGCAAAGCATACCTAATTCACCAACAGTATAGAAAACGACTGCGCGGTGTCATGTGCCTTCGTAATGTGTTATTTAGTATTTAAATGAATATGCGTCTCCTGTGTAGCTGCCTTTTGAAATTGTGATTTATAGTGCTTGACAAACAAGGCACATGTCGTGTAATGTGGCTAGGGAAAAATAGTGTCAGAAAATGGCATACTCTAGCTATATTATATACTTTCTGTCAAGACAGGAAAATTGTAGCCTATATGTCAAAGAGAAATTGCGTGCTGCTTCTGTTATACTTTGTTCGCAGAATTGCAGATTTAAATTGACGGTCTGTAATCACTATGTTTCACAAGAACAAAAACAATATTACACTGAATATGAGCTCCTAAATGAAAGTCCCATGAATGTCATTCAATCTCAATGTCATATGACTTATCATTCATTCTACTGCACCTGTGGCAAACAATTTCGGCTGTAATTCGTAGCCACAACGGTGTGTTCAAGGTGTTACGTAAGTTATATGCATACTGTCACTTACAAAGTAGTTTTCTGTACACAGAAAGGCAGCTCAAAGGCCACTTCACTGACCCTGAATCTGCACCGACACCTCAAGGGCGAGTGGCCCCCCTCTTGCTCTGATGGTCGCCATGGTTACACAGTGGGGTGGGGTTATGAAGATACGATGGTTATTATTATGATGATGATGATGATGATGGTGGAGGTGTTGGTTGTCATAGTTTGTCCCGGGGGCTTGTGCTTTCCCATCATGCCCACCAATCTCTACCCCTGACCCCTGCCACCTTCCCTGGGGAGACACATGCCAGGTGAGAAAAGCACGCAGCAGGAATTAGAAGTACCAACTGGCCGGCTGTGTGTGTGTGTATGTGTGCTCCCCCGCGAGCAAGGTTGTGTTAGGCTGATATTTCTGTCCTTTTTGCTCATTTAATAAATACAGGTTATTTTCTTCTGACGAAACCAGGATGCGCAATAGCTGGCATGTATAACTAGCAGAATGGAGATGCTCTTAGTGAGATTTTAGTTTTAAATCATTATGAGGTCATTTCGACTGCAAACCCCATCACATTGTGTTCAAAATAGAAGGAAAGAAAAGTGAATGTTTTCAGGGAGTGAGGAACGTTATCCTTCTTTAAGTAACCGAGTGAGACTGTTTTATAACTTTACTGGCCCCGGAAACATATTTTCTCTATCAGATTCTTACTTACTCATTAAATATTAATCTTTCTGGTCAGGCATTGTTAATATATAATTTAGCTTAAAGCAGTAAACAATGACCTATTATCCCAATTAGCTTACAGTATCACTTAAGAAATCCTTTGAAGCCTTATTTCTGGTGACCTTGCGATGTACTAGTCAAAACGGCACTCTTCTTGCAGCTGTGCTTTGGTCTCTCAACAGACATTGTGAAAGTATCTGGCTCTTTAGTTGCTAAATGAATATGGCAAGAGCAGCTTTTATTAAATAGTGGATGCTCCACCATCGGACTTCAATCTGGACCAAAACTGTGACTGTGAATATTTTCTAGAGTTTTTACATCCAAACAATACTTTATGGTAACCCTAACTTTTATAAACCAGAGAAAATGCCCAGGAAGTACCCTTGGAATAGTGCTACTGCATGCTGGGAGGCTTTCCTATGATGGCCCTTAACCAATTTGGCTCTCAATTCTTTCTCTTTGAAAGAGAAATGTAAAGTCAACTTGTAAAGATTACAAAAACATCTCTAAGTGAATCCTTTTTCTTTTTAACGGCTAGAGAGAAATATGTAAAGCATCAGCAACCAGACTAAAAATACCTGAATTCTTATGTAACTAGAGTGAAACAGAGCCCCCCCCCCCTCAATGCTGTCTTGGGCCACTTTAATTAAACCTCTCTCCATCCCTGTTTTAGTTTGTTGTGATATGCAGAGGGATGTTGCTGCGCAGGTTCATATCCACTAGTCTTGTGTTGTATCGTGTCGATGCCATGTCGGCCCGCGGCTCATACATAGTGCATGAAGGGTAATTATTTGGTTGGAGGCTACAACTAGAACGTGGAAGAGGAGAGTGCATCCCTGCAGGGTTTTCTAACAGTCGGACACGGGCATGAGTACTCTTTACTTATGCAAAAAACAGCAAGTTAGGTTTTGACTTTGCTTTGAAAGGACTTGGCAGATATTATGCCATTGTTGGTTTCCTGCACTTTTTTCGTTATGTCAGTCTAATTCTCATATTGGTACCAAACATTGTTAGTTTGCCTCAAAGAATGCAAGTGCTGGACTGACAGAATGGTCTAGAACTTTGGTCTAGAACTCTGGTCCAGCCTGATATGTCACCTGTTTGAGTGCTGTGACATTTTTTGAAGGAATTCATTGTAGCCCAGTGGATGAGTCATACCGCCTTTGATTATCTCTCAACCTTCCCAGTCCAATCCTTTTGTTCATGAACAAATCCTTCCAGTTTGTTTAGTGTTATTTCAGCAATGTAGCATGCTAACATCCTACACTAAGATGGTAAGCATTGTAAAAATGACCTGCTAAACGTTGAAATAATTCAGCATTGGCATGAGAATGTTTACATAAGCATCTAGCCCAAAGCCTTGTTGTACCTAATGCGGCAGTCATGTCATATCAGAGTTGTAGTAATACTGAGTTTCCAAAGTGTAAATAGTCTTTACCTGAAGCTATGATGAAATCTCACTGGGCAAATTTAGTATTCCAGAAGTGCTTGAAAACCAAACAAATGTGGATGCCTCACATCAGCCCAAAGACCAACGTAACGTGCAATGTAATTAAACACAGATTAAGGTGTAACATTGTCAATGAACAATATTTGTGTCCACACAACCAACTGTGATCATACAACCAATATTTTTCATTTAATAGAAATGCACCATGAAATACATGCCTCACACAGACTCTAGCATGGATGTAGACTCTTAATTATTGTGCTACAGCCAAGGCTCTCAGCTCGCATGGGTCCAACTGCATGCCATTGGATAAACCTTTACATGGTCTCTGGAGTGACATTTTCTCAGAAACGGCGTGGTTTCATTTTTGTGGTTTTATGTATGTATGTAGATATGTGGTGTGTGTGTGGTCACATGTGTGCATGTATCCTCTCCCACAGAGTCCTTGCAGTCTGTTGGGCCAAGCTGTTTGTTTTCTCCAACACTTTTAAATCAGTTATCAAACTGACACATTTGTGCTAAAGTTTACATGTGAACTGTGCTTGGAGACAATGCAATGGGCTGTTATATAAACTTTCTCCTGCCAAAATAATTAATTCAGTCTTTTTGCCTTTTGGCTCCAAGTTCATTAAAACACTGTTAATCTTCTTGTGTGTGTGTGTGTGTGTGTGTGTGTGTGTGTGTGTGTGTGTGTGTGTGTGTGTGTGTGTGTGTGTGTGTGTGTGTGTGTGTGTGTGTGTGTGTGTGTGTGTGTGTGTGTGTGTGAGTGTGTGAGGGGGGGGGGGCAAACAGAAATAGGCCTATGACTTATTTTGGATAAATGAATCTTCGGCTATGACTAATCATTGCGTGCTGCTTACTGAGTGATCTGTGATGTTGTATGTGCCATTACGTGGTGCTGCTGTGTGTCCCCCCCCCCCCCCCCCCCTGAGTGGGCTTTTAGAAAACAATAGGCCACGTCGTGTGTTGAGAGAAAGCGTGTTCCGGTGACTCAAAATACTCCTTTCCCAGACCCTTTCGAAGCCAGGAAAGAGAAATGAAAGATTTGTAACAACAGCTCCGATGAATATTGGGTGTAGTTAAGGATGCAGCAGTGCCATCAGCAGAAGTGGGTTGCTTCACATTGAAGCAGCTTGTGTAGGCCTACTAGCGAACTCCTTAGGCTTGCTTTCTGACATACACCATAAGCAATTTAATTCCTCCAGAGTTACTTTGCGCTTCAGTCCTATATCCACTCGAGAGCCTTGACATCATTAATCCATTAAACTTTAAATTCCAGAGGATTTTTTTAGCCCTCCTGCTCCCAGATTAGCAGTTCAGTGCGTTTCTGTGTCAGTTCACTGGGTTGAAATTAATTTCTCGACTAATTTAGTAATTGCACGCCAAAGCTTTTTTTTTTTTTTTCATCTGTGTGGAGGATAAGCTGCAGGAAGGCTAGATGTTTTGCGGTTGTGTTCACTCTGCAACAACACAGGCTTTATGATGACACCTTTTGGCATCAATACTACAGTAGCCTGCTCGCAACACCTTGCGCTTGGGCTAATACATTTGACTGACCGGATCAACGCCATGCAGAAAAATAGGCATTTTTAAATTCAATCTGCGAAATCCAGATTTGTAGAATATACTGCACACTGTGACCTGTCACTGCAGCATGATGTAGACACTGATACATGATCATTTTGCACAGGCTTTTAACCACCGTCTTTGAATGTCGGCTCAAACTGTGAGTAGGACTGTATTATAGTACGGGATTGCTGCTCTGGATAAGTGCTTGATTCACTGCTGCAGTCCGCTTTGCCCATTATGGATAAGCTCCTCTGACACACTGATGTAGAGGGCTACTCCTTTCATACACTGTCATGTGTGTGTGTGTGTGTGTGTGTGTGTGTGTGTGTGTGTGTGTGTGTGTGTGTGTGTGTGTGTGTGTGTGTGTGTGTGTGTGTGTGTGCGTGCGTGAGTGAGTGTGCGGCGTGAACATGCTCTTAGTGCTGTGGGTGGCGTGGGCCGTAATGAGAGAGGGGGGTGGACGTGGGCACATGTGTGAGGATGAGTGACTCTCAATCCTTCTTTCTCTTTCTCTCAATCCCCTTCCATTCTACAACAGTGTGAGTCACATGTGTCCCCCTAGACGCTCACACAAAAACATTCTCACTCACACACCAATCCCAATTTTGTGCTGGCACGGGACGGCTGGACACTGTCCCCGCCGATCAGTGACCACAGTCTGACATCTTGTGCCTCACAGCGTGACTCAAGTTCACAGGGCGTGTATGAATACACCACACAAGAAATACTGGGTGTCTCCTGCTCAGCCGTGGATCCGCTATAGTACTACAGCTAGCCTCTGTAACTACACATGACAGCGCACTTGAAATGCACATCGGCGCTGTTGTGACACTGACTAGAATAACACTAAATTACCAGTTTGTAGTGAGGTGTAATAACAGCATTTGCCAGTCATGGTTGTTCCCATGACGCCGGCTGTGCTGCTTCACTCATACCAGGCCCATCTGCCAGGAAGAGATGTGCAGCGCCGTCTTACAAGACGTGCCGTGAACATGAGGTGCTCCCTCACACACACAGACACACACACACACACACACACACACACACACACACACACACACACACACACACACACACACACACACACACACATGCGAGGACATGCCTGAGGTGTGAGAGGCGTGTTAATGGTGTGTCTTGCAAACCCTAGTCATCACATGTCACTTTTGACAGTCAGTACTCGCCTCTGCTTGTGTAGACGGGCGGTTCACGCACCCGCCGTCACAAATACGTGATTGTTGTCACAGAGGCACGAGCAACAGAGAGAAGGCTGACAGGCTGTGATGAGGAAAGGTGTTTCCTTCTAAAACAAGCGACAAAGCTCACTAACATGCTATTACGACAGGGATATCTTTGAAGATGTTGCATCTACGACGGGATATGTTTCTGACCCTTCTCGGCCCCTTTCCTCTGATATCTTTACAGCACTTCTGGTTCACTTTTGATTCAAAATAAAGTTTAGCTTAGTTAGCTTCTTGGCCTAGAAAGACCCTAGAAAGCATTAACACCCCCCCCCCCCCCCCCCACTCCCCTTTATGAGCGGCTCTGGAAATAGATACAACGTTATCATCTGTTGTGATAATACTCGTGGTATGCTCTGAGGTTCTTGGGGCAGCTCTCTATAAACTGGCATTCTGTCTATAGCCACACTGCCTGCCTGGTGTGCTGTGCAGTTGGTTAGAACAGTGTTTTCTTTGCCATCATCCCTGTAGTCATCCCTAATCCTGTGACTGCAGCTGTACACACAATGGGCTAATCCCATCATGACTCAATTGTGTGCGGAAATAAAGACACACGATGGCTATGAGGAGGGGACTTGTTTGTTAGGGCTCAACGCTCTGTTGTTGTGCTTTCGCTGGGGAAAAAGGGGGAATAGTATTAAACGCTCACCTGCCAATACTGTCTCTCAACTTGGACAGGGGCCAATGCGGCTACTGCTGCAGTTAAAAAGAGTGAGAAGACATTTTTTCTTTCCTCCCTGAAAAGGTGTCACTCTTTTCAAAGAATCTTGGCTACTGGATATAATGCAGACTATGGTGTGTGGGGTTAACAATGCTCCTCATATGGCAAACTCTAGGCTTTTGCTCAGGGCTGAAGGAGCTTTTTAACAAAATGAATTATTGAAGAGACGTAGACAAAAGTGAATTTGAATATTTTTTGCCTGCAGCTTTTGTGCTCTAAGAGAAAAGTATGTAACTGTTAAGCCGGAAATTGCTATAGGCCTACTGTTAGTAGCCAACTATTTTGCAGAGGGATTTCCTTTCTTGTTTACAGAGGGATACCATACACAGTTTAAAAAGCTCAGTACAACCACAGGCTGTCCTTGTTGATGTCTGTTCTTTGGCATACAGAGCCCATTGACCATGCATGTATATGTGTCAGCCTGCCGTCCGTGGCCTCCATTTCTGCTCCTGCTTCAGTGAATTTCCTGTGCACTGGCTCAGATAATGAACAGTCCAACAACCCAAGGGGGACAATTAGCTTCTTAATGTGTCTGGTCTGATAGACGCTTTGCTCTGCTGCGTGGAGAGGCTGTGGAGGGAGTGAGATGCGTAGCCGTCGCCGCAGCCAGACCCTGCGAGGCTGGCACGGTGACACAGAGGGGATCAAACTTAAAGCACAAGCCTTCTGTCTGACACACCGCCGTGTCTCTCTCGCTACAAGGGAACATGAACCCCGCTATGCATTTGGGATTTGCCTTTTTTTTCTGCACCCCCTCACAGATTCCCACTGCACTTTCACACTCAAAGCCAGCAATTGCCTCAAGGAGTTTGAATCCAGCACCTTTTGTCTGTAAAACCCCCTTGACACAGCAATCAGGCTAAGAGGCAAGCACAGACGGTTGGAATTTTAATCGAAAAGAGAATATTGAATTTTGTGGAATTTGAAAATGTGCCTCTCAAACAAAATGCTCCCAACCCCTCTTTGATATGGAAAGCTACTGCTCCTCCCTCCCCTCGCTCCTTCATGAATTAAATTAGTTTTCCTGTCTGTACAGTCGGGTAGCCCAGGGCACTATGACCCTCATTACATGAGTTGTACATATGAGGGAAAAGCCTCCACGTCTATTTATTTGCCCTTCATTCTCCTTTCTATCTATTTTTCTCTCTCATGTACAGTGACACCTTGGCCAAGCAGCGACAGCGTGGAGCTCCAGGGTGACAGGGGGTTAAATAGGTTGTGAGGAGGTCTGGAGGTTATACAAAATGAAACAGTTGGGTCTAATTAATTACTCTACAGTTCATCATGTGTGCATCAACCTAAACTGTGATTAAAACCCTACAGTGCAAATATGACCAAGACTTGTCATGTTGTTAGTTAAGCCTTATACCAGGCAAATTTAATTTAGAAGTCTGAGATTTTATAAAAGCATGTTGTATGTTCTTAACAGCTTTTTGTGTTTCTCTGCACCTGCAGTTTCTCTACTCTGACAAATGATAATACAACACTAGTGTGTAACTTTTGTTTCCCCCATGAGGACTTCTGACTAATTACAACAACACTGTCGGCGCATCTACATGAGGTAAGCATTCAGTGATTGGATGGATTTTATACCTTCTGCTGTACGTCCAGGTTTTTTCTTAGCAGTGGAATCAACAACTGAAACATTTCTTGGGCGCTTCTTGGGATTTTTCTGAGCTCCTGCACCAGTGTCGGGGGCGACACCAGTTTGGAAACGCTGCCATACAGAGAAATACAGGGAGAGTTTTATGGAGCTAATGGGCTTAATCAACTTTGTGTCACCTCTTTTTTGGATGGCTTGAATGTGACCGACATTCATTGATATGAAAAAGGTACGAACTGTAGCTTTAAAAATCGCTTAAGTGCAACATTTATAGGATGGTTGCTCTCACAGATGGTGGTTGCGACCGTCCAGCTGTGAAGTGACAAGCCAAATAAATATTTCGGTCATATCTGTCTCAAGCCAAAATACTGAGTTGCATACAAAATTGCTGTCTGTCCTCTGAGCCATGTGTCAGACTTTCGAACTGAAGGCAAACCAGTTCACCTTTCCTGTCCGGTGGCACCTTTGTTCCAGCCTACAAAGGGTAGAACCAAAGGATAGCACAAAGCAGCCTCCCTCTCATCTAGCTTGTGCTGCACGTAAAATAACTCCACATAATCAATCACCATTGGCAGAAGTAAGCCCTATGTGGTTCAATTGATCCTCCCTGCACTTGTTATTTCTAATAATTCGGGACCTGTTTGAGATCACTGGGATATCTCCAATGATAAACAACATCCTGAAATACAAATTTGATGCAAACTTAAACATGCAGTCGATGTTGCTATGTCGAACATATAAGAAAGCGTTTGCTTGTTTATACAGCTTGCAACATTAGTATTCATTTGGAGTTGTGTCTGGCCACAGGGCGATTGTAAATCCAATATTATGGCTCTTTAGCTGCTGTTGAAGACCGCTATATTTGCCTTAATGGAGTCTATAAGGATTAAAGGTGGCCAGTGCTGTTGCCGTCAGGGCCCCTATCAGCTCCTTTGCCTGAGGAGCTCAGGCTGCAAAAGTATCATGTTTTAAATCACTTCTCATATTATGTTTTATATGGATGCCTTTATCTACTCTTACATTTCTCATTCCTTTTCTGGTCCCCACGGCTGTTATACAGTAGCTACTTATCTTTTTTTTTTATTTTTTCATTTGAGCCTCAATTATTCAGCTTATTAAACGTTGTCTTTTGTTTTGAAAAGTGCTTTATATTAGCATGAACCATTATTTGTGTTTTAAAGTGTGATTCGGAGTATAGCACAGTTATTGTAACGCACCACAAAAGCACAAAATGACACACATGAAATAAAAATGAGTTATAGGAGATTCGGCCGATGTGAGCAGAAGGCTGTAATATATTTTAGTTCTGCTCTAACAGCTACAGTATGTCTGCAGCTCCAGGTTGTGACACTCTGGTGTTACTGTTGTTTAAAGCATATGGCGGGCTCCTACTTGGCTTTGCAGAGCCTTTAATTAGCCCAGCGGTCCAAACAAGGTTACTGCAGTAAAGGAAAGAGAAGTGTGTGTGTGTGTGTGTGTGTGTGTGTGTGAATGTGTGAATAGGGTAATGTGGGGCAGCGTTGGGGGGGGGGGGGGGGGTGTCTCCTGAAGATATTATGTAATTCAGTGCTTGGTTTAGTTATGTAAGGGATCAATAGTGTAAGCGAAGCACACATGCTAATTATTGTTCTCCACTGAAGTTCGTGGCTAATTGTTTCTCAGGAGAGGTGCCAGGCGTCCTGTGCTGCTCCCGCTGTGGAAACAGAGACGGTGTTGCATGCTATGTTGTCAGACATGCAAAGGAAGAACTACACTGCTTTACTAGGCAGGTTCCCCCCAGTGCTTTTTAACATTAAAGAGATGGGAGTAGTGAGGCAGTACTGAATCTTTTCTGAAGCATGAGCCAAAAATTGAATTGCGAGTTTCTTCTTCTTCTGCAGCATTCATTTGGTAAAAAAATTACATTTATATTGCATACTTTTTGTTCACATGATTTCGCCTAACAAGCTAGCAAGAAGAATATTTCCAGCGCATAGCAGGCAGCCAAGGCGACGCCTCACCGGTTTTGCTAATACGATTGAATTGAGAACGACTTTACGCGTCAACCTCAGCCCTGAGTAGACAAGACACGAGGTCTGTACCAGTTCTTTGTTGGTTCATTTCACGACATGTTGCTCAGAATGCAAGCAACCTGCTCCCTTCAGCTCTATCTGATATGTCATGCTTACATTGTGCTTCACATCCACTCTCCAAAATGCTACCCCCGCCTAGCTCTTCACAACTTATTACTAGTGTAGTAAAGTATGAATCTTATGAATCAAATAATTAATACTTTTTTTAAGAAGAACTGCTCATGGTTTCAACATAGGTTTAAAACTGTCCAGACCTTTCTCTAACGTTGCATGAAAAACACAGGCTCCTTAATTAATGGAATAGAAAATAATTAGATGGAACTTAGAACTTGTTTTCACACAGCCAATTAAAATCATGTAATTTTAAAATGTGTTCAAAACAAATATGACACTGCTCAATATGAGCTCTCCTGCTAATATCTTCCTATCTACTGTGAATATAAACTATAGGATGTACATCTTTATCCTGCACCTTAGCTTTTTCAACCGACGTACTGTCACTGGGACCAGGTGCTATGCTAACTTCTGTTTACAGGTAAGTTTGCTAATTAACTCCATCTACAGCACATGAACTTAACTGCAAACCACTGCTAAGCAAACCCTGACTGTCCATGGCCTTTAGCTACGATTTATAGCGCAAGTTAAATTAATTTTAGTTCTGTCCCGACTCATCAGCTAGCTGCTCTGTTTCCCTAAAAACTATTTTTTTAATTAAATTTTGGAGGGGAACTCCACCAATGTTACAGTCTTCTTACGGATCTTGGTGAGTATTAATGCTGATAAAGACTTTTGAGGATCCAAATTGAACTGTTTGGATTCTGAGAAACAATTGGAGGAGAAGTAGGAGAATCCTTTTAGCTAACTTCCTGTCAGTGAGTGCAGTTAGCAGTCCCCTCCCTCGTCCCTACGTCACCACCACATGGACGCACAGCCGTCTTCATAGATAGTGCTGCGATGGAGAGTAGCGAGTCATTGTACACGGCTTCATAGCGCTCTGTCTCCTTATTGGATAAAAAAGAGCGGATACTCAAAAAAAATTCTGGCAATTATTGCAAAGCTGAATGACTGGGAGACCTGTGTTATGCATACCGTTTAAGTGATTGCTGTATGAATATAGTGATTTAGCACATATTTTAACAAAATATATCACTTACTACTTCTTTAATGTCATTCAAGGTCACATTGGTTGGATATATGATGTGCACCTGCAGCATACATTTTTACACTTTTTCCCTCCATTGTAAGTTTGACTTTATAGGAATATAATTCTAATGCTATGCTGCTGGGGTACTGTTCAAAATATATTTTAAAAATTATTTTATGGTTGATGGGTAACCCATCCAACAGCTTTCAATACAAAAAAATCCTCCACATTTTGAATTCTGTCACTAAACCCACCTGAGTACAGTTCAGTGAAGAATGGTCATTTCACTTCAACTGAATGTCTATATAGTGTATGTGTGTCAGAGAGCCAACATCATACTCTGTGGATCTCTACATGACACCTGTCAAGACCATGGTAATGGCTGTTCTCTGTTTATCAAATTCCCCTGCGCCATTGCAACGGCCTTGTTCTTTTTTCTCACCGTAGAGGGACAGAATATCACACAGTGTCTTTCTTCATACATCTCTTTCCTTCTCACGCTCTCTTTGTCTTTCCTCCACACTTTTGCTCTCCATTTTGCACTCTTACATCTCTTTCACTCCCCTTCTCCTTGGTCTTATTTACTAGCTCTTGCTCTTTCTTGCAGTCTGTTGCCTTCTGTCTCTTTTCGTTTTTCTCTCCCTGTCTTTCTCTCTCTCTCTCTCTTCGCCTGGCCCTGCTTGGCTTCACCTCCTTCCTCTCAGCTCAGCTACTCTGGGATTGTCCCCGATCATACAACATCAAAATACTTCTCCTCACTGTTGCCCTGTGTTCCCATGATCTGGACCATGTAATATTAAAGTCAGAAGGGACAGGCCTGCTGCTTCCAATGAGCGCGGCAGAGGAAAAAAAACCAATCCGACCGAGATGCAGGAGAGGGGAAAGCGATGTCGCCACACAGCCGAGCCAGCGAGATGAATGCACTTTGACTAAATCTCCCCTTTAGCCACTTATTATTATTCACAAAGTCCAAACCCCGCTCTACCGCAGCTCTAAAAACTGCATATAAAATGTGAGCGATGCATTTGCAGCCGTTCAACCAACAAAGCTTTTTAAGGCCAGGCTGAGATTGAGAACAAGCTCAGAGATTTTTGATTGATTATGCACTTTGATCACTACTGTACATCCGCCATATATGCAAAAGATGTAAGTGGCCTTATCCCTGTTGAGATTTAAAGCAGCTCCGAGTAACATTTAAATATCTTTTAAACAGCCTCATGTTTCCTCTCATAATCATAAATGACCTTTAACAGCAAACGAGACCATCAGTGCAAAGAAAGAAGTTTTTATATAGTTTTTATTACTGCATTTGGTCTGGTCGTACACCCAGTCCGATTTTCGGTTCACACGTGCATGCTCTATGGTCACATATCCGTTGGTCGCAGATTTCAGTGTGGTGCAGCAACGTGATTTGAGAAGCCTATCCCTCCAGGTGAGGGAAGGGGAGCGGGAGCCTTGTTTGAGACAGTTATTTGTCGTCATAATGACTGGTAACAGGGCTGAACCATCATCGAAAAAAAAAAATGCAATGAAGAAAAGCTAAAAGGGAGAGATAGGCGGGCGGCAGGGCGTTGCCAAGCAAAGTATACACAATTTCACAACTGGAGTGTTTACTCCTAAATGAATGAGCGGTAGCCTACTAAAACAAAGTTTACTTTGCCTCACCAGCATCATCAGATGACCATTATTCATCTGAAATAGTCATTATTTACAACACATTACCTCATTGTGATCCATAACTGCCGTCTCTCGTTCATTCGCTTTCTGTGAGGACACGTAGCCTAATCTTTCAGCTCTGTGAGAGGTGACACTGCATCAACTCATTGCAATCAGGTGTGTGTAACACTGACTGGCATTAGTTGATGCTGTGTCACTAACCACTCTCACGGAGCCGAAAAGAGTCCGGTGCCCTCACACTTTCAACACACGGACATGCACTATATTGCTTCCTGATCATTTGAATCTCGCACGCCCGGCACGAGCTAGAAAACAGCTTCACGACAGCTGGCGTCGTAAAAATACTGCCGCTTTTGTCCAAAGGGGCCGCCAACGTGCAATGTTACTCGTAGTGGCTTTAAATTTGGACCAGTCTTCTAAAGTCAGCGATTCTGGAGAATGCTTGTTGTCAAAATAACTTTGTCAAAATCAGTGAATATCTCCTCACGATCAACTACCTGCCCGAACTGTGCAAGCGCGCTGAAAATAAATATGTTTTTAACAGCCTAGGCTCTGTAAACTGGTATGCAAACAAAGAGGGCTCACCTTAGCTAGCAACATGCCCGTTTACAGAGCCTAGGATATGTATTACCACCAGATTTATTTTCAGCGCACACTCAGTACGGACAGGCAGTGGATCGTGAGGAGATATTCACTGATTTTGCAAAAAAGTATTCTTCAACAAGCAGTCTCCAGAATCACTGACTCCACCTTTTAATTCTATGATTTTTCTCTACGGGCGACCAACCGTTGTTGGGAGAAAATGAACCACTCACACAATCATTATCAAGAAAAACCTTTGGGGACTGCCTGCTTGGAGAGAACACACTGACTTTTAGTGCAGCCCACCAATGAGGCTACATAGCAGCACATGTGCAATTAACGCAGGACAGATGGTCCAAGTTCACATCAAATCAATGCCGAGGATGAAGTGATGGGGAGGGAAGGCCGTATTGCCCCGTGGGGCTGCCACGGCTTCACTGTCACTGATGCCTGGCTCGGTTTGACATGTTTGATCAGGTGACTCCATGCAAAGTGAAGCCACTTTGAAATTGAAATGCATGCCAGAGAGTATTTACACCTAGCCCTCTGCCTTTTTGTAACACAGGTGGATCCGCATTACAAAATCTATAATTTTAGATGAGTCTCATACATTATGCATGCAACACGCTATTAGTGAAGACAGGTAGAGGTAGGCCCTGGGGGTTTTAAATGAATTTTTCAGTTGATGATGATAGGGCTGATTTGCATATTGCGGGAGGTGACATTGTGTTTGTTCTGGAAAATTGGTTGAGATTAAGGTTCATGGTCATGGCGTGCTTGTATCAGCTAATACTGTTAAAAAGAACCGGAAAACATCAGGTTGTGGTGTGTGTGTATGTATGTCGTGATCCTTGTATTTGGTTAAACTAATTAATCTCTGCTGTAATCCTGACCTTGTTAAATTAATTTCCATGCCAATGAAAAATTTTAATAGCGATTACTGATGCTGATTATGAAAGTAGTGCTTCACATTGTGTTTGACCATCATGTAAAATGATAGTGTACTAAGAAATTAAAAACCATCAAGCAAACAAATTGACATTGGAGATCTCCCATAGGTAATATTCAAAATATTCACTACAGTAATTGCTTGTGCCATAACTTTCAAAGAATAAGACACCATCATAGATCTCACAGAGTATGGGGGAATTCAATTAAAGTAAAACAATTAATGAGGATATAATATCAATGAAGGATTCTTTTAAACATCAATCATGGAACTGACCACCACCTACTTTTAGTTTTAGCATACATAGCATTTGCTAATAAGTTCTAAGCACAGAATACAGTTGAATCTAATGGGAAAGTCCTCCCTTTGTACTAGGCTACTTAGTACAAAAATCAAAGTACTACACAAATCATAGTTTTGACCTGATGATCAGGCAATCAACAAAAACATAAATGTCTCTGTACCATGTATTATGATACGTGAATGTTTAAGACATTGTTAATCAAAATCAATACTGTCAAACTCAGAATGGTGCTAGAATAAAAGTCAGAAATCACCAAATATTACATTCAGGGATCTTTACCATCTTTACCCTGCAATCAATTTGATATATGGCAGTCTGTCAACCAGCTAACATTGACATTCCTAAAACTACATTGCATTGCTAAGAAAGGATTCATTTTTATTAAAACAAATCATTTTTATGTGACACAGTTTTATTGATTTTATTTATGAGTGAGAGAGGAAGGAGAAAAAACAGCCCCGAGTATGACTTTGGCAGAATTACGCTGTAAAATAATACTGTGCTATAGTAAAAGGCTACTATGCATCCACATAAAACAAGATCAATGCTTTATTAATGCAAATTTATTACAAGACTAACTCTGGCTGGTAAATATTTTATATTGCCCTGCCATTGGCAGCTGAACCCAAAACTTAATTTTAGATTCTGTCAGCCGTAGATTTGTTATACATACTATAACAACGGCATATCGCCTACTCCTTTCTCCAACAATGAAGAAGACATCAGAGGTCATAAACTGGTTCCTCCATTTGCCACAGACTGTTACTATTCTTCTAGAGGCTGTAGTTGAAAATCAAACAGCCTCCACCAAGAAGACCTGAATATTTATATCTGGCCCTCTTGCCTGCACAGCATCAGTGCCGAGCAGCCGTGATTGTAACTGAAGTATTGCGATAATGACCTTGCTTTGGGTAGTCAACAAAATATTAATTAGAGGTTGGCTGTGCTTATGAGTCAGCTGTTGTTGTTATGCAACCCAGGCGAGCAAAGCAGACAACTGTTCAGATGTGAATTCACCCAAATAAATAAAAAACACAAAAGTGTGAGGTTGGTCTTTTGTCTACTGTTACAGCAACCACATAATCATTAGTCAGTACAATGTTTGCCTGACACCTACTCAATTCATCAGTGAATGTAAAGGCTATGAAACGAAAAAATCAATACAGTATAAAAGCGGAAGTCTATTCATGGGCTGTTTTAATAGCAAGCTTGTTGCGTGACTCCATAGTCCTGACGATTTCCATCAGCACCTGCAGTCACAGAGGAAGCCGTTTGCAGGGGAGGGGAGGTATTATGAGCATCCTTGCTAATTAACTGTTTCTACTTCCCTATCCGAAGACTGCAGTCTCTCTCTCTCTCTCGCTCTCTGTCTCTGTCTCTCTCTGCCTCTCTCTATCATTCCTGCCCCTCCTCGTGTTCGACAGCCCAGTCTGATTTGTATTCAGGTGGCTTCCTCTCCTCCTCTGTGTGTGACTCTGCAGAGCAGGTGTCCATGGCTGTGGCTCTGACAATGATAGCCCACTGATAAGCTGCCTGGTGAAGACTGATAGATAGGCAGAGAACCTGTGTTTTCCACTGACGAGAATGACATGTTTTCAGCTGCTATTTTGCTGTTATGGAAGGTCATTTAAATGCAAGCAAGATAAACTTGCCATCCCCATGTGTACTCTACACGCACATGTACACGCACACGATACCGTACCGATAACATGCATAGCAGTCGACTGAGACATCTGAGTTATGAAACGTGCACACTATATGTAAGTGATCACTGTATGAATATAGAGCGATTTACCAGGGTTATTAACATAAATATATCGCTAACTTCACCTTTAAGACCCCTGAAATTGTTTCTGCTTTCTTTTAACAGTTGTGGGACCTGTGGCCGGATCCCAAAGTGGTCCAGTATTCCCCCAAGTGAACTGGTCTGTGTGATTATGATGTGCTGCCTGAACCATGGCATCTTGCCTGATACCACTGCAATGGTCAACTGTAATCTTAAAGAAGTCTCATCTACGGTGACAGGCCAGGGCCAAATAAGGTAAGGGAGGTATAGAGTTAGCCTTGAGTTGCTGCATGGCAATAAATCCTTTTAGCCCAGTATAAGGTTAAAAGCTCCTGTAGGCTACCTCTGCTGGTGCTGTTTATTTTGCAGATGAATCAGGTGACAAAATCAAATTCTGTCCTAAAGCCAACACAGTTTGACTGGTACAAACAGTGGCCTCAGGGTTGTTAATTGTCCCTGAATTTAACCCTTTGTATATAAGTTTTAAATTGGGCCGGATAAGCGTTCAGAAATGAATTAATTTAGTTTTTTCAGTGTGTGTTTTTGAGTGTGCACTTGATCTGTGAACTGTAACCTCAAGATCAGTTTTTAATTCAAACAAACTTACTTTGTGACTTTGGTCAAAGGAGCAGTGTTTACGTCTATAGGTTTCTTCAACAAATGAGGCCTCAGGGTATGTATGTCACTCCCTGCTGAGCTGCATCGCTAATGTCACTGTGTGCGTCTGGGTGTATAATTGAAAAATGGCTACACATGAATTAAGGCTGCCAAAGCAACAGCTTGACAGTGTGATGTAAATAGAAACTTGAGGGGAAAGTAGACAAACACTGAAAAACCATACCATTACATTGTTGTTTTACACTGAAGCTAAATTTCAACATCGCGTTTAGTCCAGCCATCCATCTTGTTTGGAGAAGTTTAAAGTTGATTTTATATTTTTGAGAGAAGGTATTTCAAATCTCACAATTATTCAGTATCTGAGCCGAGCCATAAAGGAAATGGGACCTGAATCCAAGACCTTAAACAATGTTTTATTATATTAACGATGAAAGAAATTACTTAATTGTCTAGCATCACTTTTGACCATGTTATTTTATGGTTGGACATGACTTGTGGGAAAGGGTTTGAGTATAAACTCTTCGTCAAAACACATGCAGACACAGAACATGGAAACGTCTTTTGAGTTTGTTTCAGTCAAAGTAGCCTTTTCCCAAATGATCATCTTGTTTTTTGGAAGTCCTTTGGATGACATGACCGGCTGTCTGCTCCATTTGCCTGAGTGGTGGGGAAAAATGGGCAAACAATCAAGAACAAGCAACAAGCTGACATTATTGATCATGTTGTTTGTAGAGGGGAGGGAGGGAGGGAGGGAGGGGTAGGGCTTTTCAGACATGCTGATGGGCTCATGTTTTTCTGCCTGTGATAACGGATGGAAGATTCACGGTGGCCATGGCCGCTCCATGTCCACCGCCCAATCCAGAAGGGATATTTATGTTGACAGCGCTCCTTCTCCCCAACCAAGCCCCGAAGGCGGATCACACAAGCTGTCACTCAGATTGATGTCTCCCCTGACGGCACAAGTTTAAAGGGGGAAAAAAAGGAGGAGAAGGTAATGAAGAGAGGGATAGAGGATGGAGAATGCTCCCAGGCTTAGAGAGAGACGTATGAAGATGATCTCCTGCCGCCGCATCATTTCTACTCAATTCATCACATTGACATTCACGTACATGCACACGTCGTATACTGTACCAACTGGGAGTTGTTGCACCCAGAGCACTGTTTGTGTATAGGAAAAATCTGCTCTATTACACAGAGGATTTGTTCAATATGTCTTTGATGTGTTAGCCTGTTTATGGAAAGGGGTGGGTTGGGTGGGGAGGATGGAGGGAAGAGCTCAGTCATATAATGTAGCTCGAATGAAAAGGAAATAAAAAGATGCAAGGTAATGTGATGGACGTGACCTCTTTGCATATTGCTGCAATGTTTATTATTTGGCATACTAGGGCAACGTGTGCATAGCTACATGGAGTGGCGCAAGTGTTATCCAGGTCCATCATCATTTTCAGAATGGGATGTCATTTGCTTTTGTCGGCTATTCAACCACGACCAAGAATGAATTTTCTATCTCTTCTTGCTTTGATTTGTTTTCATATCGGGACAGCTTTGCATTGTGCAACAGGCAATTTTTATGTGCACGGCAAGTGGCCCCATAATGATGAAAGGAAACATAATCAAATGTCTGCTTTCATTTCACAGGACATATTGTTCAAATGGAGTAATAACTATCTGCTCTGCCTCTCCCAATCGTCTCCTACTCATCTTTGCCCTCCTTCTTTGCGCGCCTTCTGTGCCTATTTCGGACCCCTATTCAGTCCTTGGAAGAATGCATTTGAAACCATGCAAATGAGAACAAGTGAACGAATGAATGTTTCATGAATGCTTTTATGATGAGCAAATGCAAATGAGGATGAGTGAATGAATGAATGTTTAATGAACGCTTGTTTAATGAAAAGGACTTATTAACTAGAGCGCTGACTTAGCACTGCGCCGCGGCCCGGGCCTATAGCATGCATGATAGGATCACATTATATTTTGGCAAGGAGGTGATACAACACATTTAGACAAACAAGCGCTGCTAATCAGTCGGACCTGATTGACAGGACCGAGACATATTGAATTAGCATTTAACTGTCACTGTGCCCTACCCACCCACCTCTGTTTGTTTTGGATAGTGTTGCACTAAAATACAATCCGATGGAGTTCATTTGGACGGGGCTAGCCAACCGAGCCACATTTTTGGCTTCTATGTGGCTAAGCTGGGAATAGAGGGCCGCACATCTATTGCCTCATTAGCAGTTGTTGTCATAATGCCCCCACATCACACACACAGAGGTAGAGGAAACTAACATTTAACTTCACCCTTGTGTCCTCTAGCTGCTTAGATGGGTTGTGTGAGTGTGTGTGGGTGTGTGCGTGTATCTACGCTTCTTTCAAATGTGTGTGTCTTTGTGCAGGGGCTACATACTTATGCATAAATGGTTGTGCATAATGAATGTGTGTGCCCGCCTTCAAACAAGTACAACCTATGTTTGAGTTTGACTCCGCTTGAATCTACCTTTTAATCGTGATGTTAAACGCCTATGTGGTGCAACCTCTCTCTCTCTCTTTATGGGATATTACTGCCTCCATCTCTCACTCCATACTGGCTTAATCACCAAGGTGAACCCAGAAGAAATGATTGGCAGGCATGTCCACTGGGGTGTAGTTGCTTCCTTCCCACTTAAATCTTTATTGACACGTGGCTTTCAACATTACATAAATGGGAAATATATATATTTTTTTCATCACCATACATGCAGTCCTTCCCAATGTCAGAACGCTTTCTTGTTTAATGTCCTATTATCCATTTTTCTTCTCTGTGTTTTTATTATAGCCTCAATATATGTTTATTTTCTTTTAAGAAGAGTTATTTTCTTTGGTAATATTTCATTAAATAATTTTATATCTGTTGAATCCTATTCCGCTCCAACATATTTGACATGAATATAACTTTACCTTTCAACGTGGTTGTATCAGAGAAACAATTATGATTTTTCCAAGGAGAATTTCCACACACCATTGTCCATTGCTCATGTCC
This sequence comes from Ammodytes marinus, assembly GCF_949987685.1. NCBI lineage: Eukaryota > Metazoa > Chordata > Actinopteri > Uranoscopiformes > Ammodytidae > Ammodytes > Ammodytes marinus. The sequence goes on along the minus strand of NC_137213.1, from coordinate 23,403,146 downwards.
ATGCAATAGTAGATGCCTGGTGTATCTGAATATTGCTCTATGTCCCGTTTCACTTTTAATATACTCAGATGAGTGTTTATAATTAGTGATCAATCCTTGATATATTGCCAAAATTATTCTCATTACTTTCCTTGGCTTGAGTCCAGCTTCACATAAATTGGATAAAAAGCTCCTGAGCTGCTGCAGCATAGATTCATTTTACATAACTAATTTGAGACAGAGGGGAGTGTGGATGTTACCATGGCTAAAACCCACTGAAGCCTTAACCACAAACAGCCAATAAATGAATAAATGATTTTGATTTCTAATTATAATTTCTGATAGTATATGATCCTAGTAGGTTTTGTAATTTCTATTGAATTGAATGTTGTCAGTGTTGACCCTCAGCCCAAGTTACATCACATCGACTGAGCCGCTGAGAGAGAACGACCAGTGATGCAATGGATATACTATGAGCAGAGGGTCAAGTTCAATATGCAATGTTCTGACGAAATCATATGTCCAAATTGAATGCATACGGCATGCAAATTACCTACACTTTTCAAGAGCAGATGTAGTGTAGGAAAAGATGAAAAAGTATGCAATTTGTCAGTTTTCATTCTTCATTGATTATCTTTTTGACCACACAGGTTGTTTGTTCGGTTGAAAATGGCCTACAGTTTTCACTATACACCTCCAACACACGTGGCGCAAAATTAACATTAATCTGGAGTTGTGCTGTTTGCTTTGTGTAAGTCTTATATCAACTTCCTTTTAGCTTTGTTTTGGTCTCCACCAATTCCTGGGGCACATATCTGGTACTATAGCAGCTAAATGCTCCCCTTTGTTCACCAGCTAGCTGCTAATTTGACCGTCTGCTGTTTGGTGGTGGGCTGTTAGTGTACCATAGTTTCTTAGAGCTGTTTTTCTCTCAAATCTCTGCCTTGACCTGCTCTAAACATAAGCTGTTGAGAGTGATTAGACTTAGAGTGAACCAAAACGGTGAAGTTGTGGGCACTTAAACTAAAAGAGGAGAAGAGAGCAAAAGGGAATGTTGGGTAAAAAAAAAAATTCTGTGTTGGTTCACAACAGAGATTTACCTACAGTCATTTAATACTGTTTCATCATAAAAGTATTAACTTGCGCAGCTTTAATTACACTCCACCACCAAGGTTTTGCCTCCTTTCACCCAAATCTTGATGTTTTGAATATATCAACGGCCAGTTATCGATTGATTTATGAGAGTACAGTATGTCAGCAGTTTGACAGCTCAACAGCATTGTGTCCTTTAGGTCAGCTGAAGCTCATTATAACAGGGTGGCACTTTTTCTATAATCCCCGGACAAATTTAAACCTTTCATCTCTAAACAGAACCATATTATTCCAATAACCGTCATTATCCCTCATATTAGCTTAGCGGAGGGAACAGGCCAAATGGCAGGGTTCTGACACTGTGTCCTCTTTGACCTTCCACACCCACACTAACACTCACTGCATATGCTCTCTCTCTCCCTCTGTCGTTCCCCGCCCTCCCCTCCTCTCCCCTCCCCTCCCCTCCATCTCCCCATCTCCCCTCTCTCTCCCGTTGCTACAGTTGTGTTAGGGGGAAATGGGGCTTAACAAAAATATTGTCAAACTGCCTGGAAAGCCGAGGGGAGGAAGCTGGGCGAGCATGTCCAAATAGCCTCAATTTGAATTGCTAATTTGAACTCCAAAATAAGAAAGAATAAGAAAAAAAGGTGTTGACAGAACTGAGAGCCGAGGAGAGGAGAGTATATAGGACCTTAATAAAGCAACAGTGTTAACGCTTATGTGAGCGGCTTTCGGAGGGAGATCAAAGTGTTTTTTAAAAACAGGGCGGACTTGGCTAAGCTTCTTCAGGGGACCTTCCTCACCCGCATACATCTTTCTCTCTTTCTCTTTCTCTCCCACTAATTCTGTCCCTTCAGTGGCTATAGCCTCCACAATCCCCTTTTTCTCACAGCCTGGGCTTGCCGATGAGAACCACTACTTCCTCAAAGAGCATGCAAATGTGCCAATGTATGTGCGACAGAGACGGAGAGGGAGGCGGAGAGGAGAGGGAGGAAAGAAGGCGAGCTTTGTTAGAGAGATGTCTAAATTGGGTTGCCTTTGTGCACATCCACTGATCTCTTTCAGATGAAAAATGGAACATGTGCTTGTGTCCCACTGCAAGGCTGTCCACACACACATGGAGCGACCCACACATCAAAACCCCACAGTTAATCATGCGCAAAATGGACTCCTGTATTTTTTCAGGTCCCTTGAAACCTGCAAGCAAAACAGAAATGAATTCTTTATGGCCATGGTTTAATACTGTATTAGCAACAATTCCATGTGACATAGTTGGCTTGTTTGTTGTCTTAACAGCAGATGAATGGGAGAGAGTTGGTATCAATTTGGCTTGAAATGGGAGAGCTGCAGATGATGGGACACAGCTAGCTTCTCCCAAAAGAAAAGTGAATGAACCCTCTGGCAGCTAATAACCAGGTTTAAACCCACATCCATGAACCAACAGACTTCAGTTCAGAGTTGGAGTGAGGGTGTGTGAAAACCTTTAGGATGGGAATCCTTGAATGCTGCGTGCATTCGGCGGGCAAAGCTAGCTGATGATGGTCAGTAAATACTTTATAACTACACTGCCGCTGTTTGAGAGAACCGGGCTGAATAATGCAAAGTAATGTGCATTATGTAATAAGTAATTGATCACACTTTTAAAGTAGCTTGTCGGACACTGTTCAAAACCTGTACATTGTGTTACTGTGGTTGTATAAATCCAGGCAATGAAAAATGGCTAATGTATGTTTTAAAACCTTTAATGAATGGGTTCTCTCTTTGTCTGATGACATGTGGTCTAATTTGTCACACGTTTTTCTAAATTAATAACCACCCTCAGAGTTGTGATTAGAAGTTTTGAAAAGTCTTTGTGTTCCTGGTCAAATATAGTGGACCATAGAAAACTATAAATCCTTTCTGGACATGTTTGGAGTATTAGTTTTGTTTCCAATTATCTTTTTTTGATATGTCTTTTAATCATATCTTCTCCTTACCCCTATTTTAAAACGTTTATTGCGTCACCGAAAAGTAATTTATTAAACCTATATTCTTAATTTTTTTGCATTACATTTATGCAAGATGTTTACTGTACCATGAATGGCTTCTCAATTAGTTGTGACGTCACAAAATCCTGCTTGTACAGTAGGTACCTGTATTGATCTTAAATTGAAGTCGAGCACAGAGAAATTGGTTAAAGTATCAAACATGCAAATGACCAAAAAATCCAAATGAAATAAAAATAAGCAGGAACTCATTCCGTAGCGGAGGAGACAGCTGGAAGTATAGAGTAAAGTATTGCAACACACCATCCTAGGAACATCTCAACCAACTATTTCAGGCAAAATATAAAAATGTAAAAGCTCTACATTTCTGGCATCCACTACTGTTACATGTTTCCTCTGATGTTTCCTTCACTTTAACATATCCCCCTCACCACATACTTCAACCAAAGTAAATCTGTCTACTATGAGATCAGACAGAATATCGTGTCCGACTGCAACATGACTTCAGTCTACACAAATCTTGCCTCTACGAATAAGTAAGGCATGCTCACATGTCATTCTCTGGTAGTGCCATGTTGATTTGATTTTGGATCACAGCCCTGTTGAGGAATTTATATTTAAAGTTGAAGTGATGGGGAAGAAGTCTTTAAAACTGAGGATGCTGAATCTGAACAATTACTTAAAGCCTCTGGAAACCTGTTCTAAAATAGTAAAACTCAATATATGATATCAAAGTTGGGGGTCTCAATAAAGCTTATATAAAAGTCTGATTGAAAATAAATGGTCATAACTATTATAAAACTAAAAATTTAACAACACTTTTTTTTACTGTCTAGACCGTTATCAAACGTTTTCCATGGCAACAGTCATTGTTTTTATAGAGCGTTTGGGCTGAGAACTGCCGTGATTGGTTCGAAATACTTATAAGAACCAGAGCATATCCTGCCTCATCAAGTTTATCAAACTTAAATCACAATATCTTAATTTGGATCGATAAATATGCCTAACTCTTTTCAGATACTTACTATCATGCCAATAACTTTCCAAATTACATAGTTAGAAGGATTTTGTGCATTCGGGTTTACAGTGTTTTCTTAATCAATAAAATAATATATATACCTATATTTTATACAGTATGAGTAAATGTTTGTGCTTATTTACCCACAACAAGGTGAATTCAAGAGAATGAGACAAACAACAACAACAACATTCAAATGAATACTCATAAGTCCTTATATTTTGTAAACAAAATTAATACATTTTCATATACCCATTTATCATATCCTGAGTGGATGTTAAACAGCAACCTGTAGCCCCTTTAGAAATCACAAGAAAAATGTATGTCCAACTGAGAACGTTAAACTACTTTGCACACATCAGGTACACTCTGCAGTATACTGTCGCTTATCTGATGTTTATCCCAAACTCTGTCTAGAGAGAGAGAGAGAGAGACGGTTGAATACTGGAGTGTAGCTCATCCAGGCTGCGTATAAAATGCCAATGTAGGTCAGATGTGTGAGATGCTGCAGCTCCAGTTCACAGCGCTAACCCAGTAACAAGCCCTGTATGTCAGCCCATGCACCTTACCTGGCAGCACACAAGCTGAGGTTAGTCCACCTGAGTGCATCATGTGTACAGCAGCCAGAGGAGAGGGAACATCCAGCTGGCTGATCAACACACATCCAGGATGTGTGTGTGTGTGTGTGTGTGTGTGTGTGTGTGTGTGTGTGTGTGTGTGTGTGTGTGTGTGTGTGTGTGTGTGTGTGTGTGTGTGTGTGTGTGTGTGTGTGTGTGTGTGTGTGTGTGTGTGTGTGTGTGTGTGTGTGTGTGTGTGTGTGTGTGTGTGTGTGTGTGTGTGTGTGCGTGTGTGTGTGCTGACAGCTGGTTCTCAGTGTAGGGTTCAGAAAAACCCTAATCATTCATGGTCAATTAGGGATTTATTACATACTTAATACCTAATGATCCACAAAATGTTTGGTTTTTGAAGAGTGAAAGCTGTGGGTGTGGTGATATTGAGGTAGTCATGCCCTCTTTGATTAAAGCTATTAGGGAAGTCACTATATTTAAAACATCATTTTCAACCAGTGGAACAATCAACTCAAACTGTATGTTTAATCTAAATATCAAACGTCTTTTATCAAGCCTATTTGATTTATGTGTAGGACTATTTATGATAAAGCAATAGAAGAAAATACTACCGAAGAAAATACTACCGAATAGAACAGAATTACAACATGATGGAAATAAAACTAGGGTTTTGGTACTAGCTGATGTATAAACACAAAAGTCACCCTGTAGAAAGGTAAAGTGTAGGCTACAGGCATGCTAGCCTCTCTGTCAGCTTGTAGGCTACTTAAACTAAGCCATGCTTTGATGCAGTGCTATCGTCAACTTGCTAACATGTTCAGAATGACAATGCGTACACACTGTAGGTATAATGTTTACCAAAACCATCTTTATTTAAAATGTTAGGATTTGCCAACTAGCACAAAGGTTGATCAAATACCCCTTTTTTCAGGTAGGCTATTTGATCATGAACCTAAACTATCCTTCATCCGAAATGTCATGGCAATCCATCCAACAGTTACTGAGATATTCCAGTCTGGACCAAACTGGGTGACATAAAGGACGGACTGACTTTGCCATCCATTCAGCTACATCACCTGTGCGTGGGGCTAAAAAAAGACCCATTTGTCTAACTGCATTTATTCTCACTTCCATCTAATCTTTTTTTTCCATCTTGGAAAGGCAATATTCAGTTTCTCTTTTCTAAATCCATTTATTTGTTGAGCTTGGAGCTTCTGTGGGGAACAGTGTGAACACAGTGCAAAGCTCAATCTGCTCATCTTAACAGTTTTAATTATTCCAAACAAATTGCTCCTTTTGCTGCTTCTTCAAAAGAATTTGCAACATTACTTTCTTTGAAGCGCATACTTTTTTTTTATCTGCCATTTAATGTTGTGATCAGAAAAAGTAAAAAAAAAAAAAAACAATATAATATAATATAATACAGAGGAAAAAACTCAAAGGGGTAGTTTCTTATATTGTGAGATACACCTCATCACTTTCTTGCAGCACATGGACTAGAAACAGAAGTATAAAGGCCATTGTCTCTTCATACTGATCAGCTAGTGGTATTCATGATGGAGGTATGACTAAACAGACACACCTGCCTAACTGTCCATTCTCTGAGCTATGTCAGCCTTTTAGAAAGAACGGTACGTGCTTCTTTTAGTTTTAACTTGTACAATGTACATGGAACACTATGCTAAATAAGATAAAATAAATAGTTGCTTTCCCAAATGCAATATAATTTTTTTTGGGCTAATCCATTTAAATATTTAAGTTTAAACTGTAGAAAATCTGTGTATGTCATAAAACATATAGCACAAACATCTTTGGAGATTTCATTCTTACTTTATGATATGAGATCATAAAAACACATTCATTTCTTTATCAAATGCTGTCGGTGTTGTGTGATATTAACTGCCAACATGGTCTATATTTCTACATATGGTTTTATATTTGCGCAGGGGACAGAAAACCAACACGCGGCACTGATGTGAGCATAAATCAAAGCCAGGGTCTTGAAAAAGGTCAACTTCTCCGAACCCATCACAACATGGACGTATAAGGTAAACATGTGGGGGGTTTACGTGGCCGTTTCACCATACCTGTTTTTTCTCCTGTGAAAAATTGAATTAGCAGGTGGTACATTAAGCAGCTTATGTTTAGTTTATGATCATCACCCTCCCCCCTACCTTGCTCCCATTTTTTCTGACGGATGTGGATTCTCTCCCTGAGCTGCTCCACCTTCCTCCTGTTACCTGCCTGCGAGGCTCCGTGTGTTTGTCGACTTAATGCTGGAGCAGGGCTCTAATCTGCCATTAAGACAGGGGGAGAGGGAGGCTTACTGCTGTTTCTCTTACAAATCCACTTGCAGAAATACCTCGTCAGAGATGCTGCACTGCTTCCCAACGGATTAGGGGACGGGGGGGGGGGGGGGGGGGGCTAGCAGCGTGTGGAAAGGAGAAATGACGTGAGGCAAGGGCGATTCTAGTGTGAGAGTTTTAGGGGTGCCTGGCAACTTTTAACATACATATTTTCAAAGCTTATTTTACAAGAATGCATTTTATTTTTATTTTTGTAATCTTAATCACCTGAACCTGGCCGTTTTTTTGGGGAAAAACAATCGGATATCCAACTATGCAGACTTTTCCAATATGCAGTGTCAATAATTTTTTACAAATTGGAGATTTGTACAATATTGACTAAAGAATGACAAGCAATTTAGGATTTCATGAGGCAGTGATCATCCATCCTACAGCAGAGCTCACAATCTATTTTTTTATACAGTAATGTCAAGTTAAAAAAATAAAAACAATGCTGTCAACAATTGAAAATGGTTGCCATGTCATCACACATAAATGCAATCTAGTTTCTAAAATGTCAAAGAAAAACACAGAAAGAAGGCAATAATAATATTAACAATTTTTGTTCAATTCTTTTTTAGGGGTGCTGGAATACAGGGCTACTTAGGCACCCCTATAAAGGGGCTAGAAATGGCCCCTTATGTGAGGAAGGAAAGGTGAAGATAAAAATAGGGTGAATGGATGGAGGACTACAGGGACTAAGAGGATACGTAGGTGTGAAAATGACAGGTGTGTGTGTTTTCAAACATTGCATTTGAGCACACCTACGCCAGAATACACAAGAGAGAAAAGTGGAGAGGAAGATGACACAGGAAGGCATGGGGTGTAAGAGCAAGAAAGCCTCGGACAAAAGAGAGAAAACAAGGGGAGGTGGTGTTTCTGTAGTGTGTGGGTATATACGCTCCTTGTAGAACCAGGGGCTGTGGGCTGTAACATTACATATCTAGTATCCCAACCCAGTCTCACAGTGAAATGTAAAATAGGTACATTGGTCCACAGCGCAAAATGTAGAGATTTCACAATACAGGCCTTGAAATTGTGAATTACCTACATTTGTTCCCCCTATTCATTTCTAATGGCCAGCGTACATGTCACGTGACTTTCAAATCCTCCCGGCCGAAACGAAACCCAAGCTGTGACCGCCATTGCCCCAGCTTTTATTCTGCAGATTTTTAAGATGTATACGCTATTAAATGGGTTTTTGATAACATTGTTAGTGAGAAATGTGTGTCTTACTCTCACAATCTTCACTCAGTGAATGTATACGATGTAGTTTGATGGTTATCACGAATATTATTCTGGACATCGCCAAGAAAATGTAGAAATACAACATTTCTTTCAGGTTGATATAGTGGTTGCTATGCTGTTGCTATGACGCTCCTGGCGCTGCCTGAAACCGGAAACAGGAAGCGTTTGAATTATTATTATTTCTTTGCTGTAAATGCTTAATTTGTTGTTCTCTCATTTAAAAAACACATGTTTATTACAGAGGAGGGATGACGTCTACAGAGTCGCCTGCTAACAGCTCCCGTGACAGTTATGAACGTTTTATATTTTCGTTGTCACCATGAAAGCCAATCAAGAGAGCAGAGCTCAGTCATCCTCCACGGTCAGACAGGAAGTGAAGCGATAAATTACAAAGTAAAATCAGTTTGACACTTCCGGTTTCACCATATGTAATGAATTTAGCTTTCTTGATATGTCATTTAGAGCGATCTGATGATTCTGATCACTCGATATTGCGGACTTTACAGTTAAAATAGCAGGAGAGATCACTTTGCTTGCTTTTTAACCTCTGCATAATCTTGTGGATTAAATTACTTTTTATTTTATTCATTATTTTACATGAAATTACCTTTGAGGGATATCCTTGACACCTATTTTTTTTCTCACCTGCACACTTTGTTACCTTTTACCTTTTACGTTGTATCTTATTTTCTATTGTCTATATCTTTTTAGTTTTTTTATTGTGCAAATAAATTAAATCAAATCAAAAGCATTACATTCTCTAATTTAAAAAAAAACATGTTTATTTAAGAGCAGGGATTACGTCTCCAGAGTTGCCCGCTTACACCTCCCGTGACAGTTAGGAACGTTTTTTTTTTTCACGAGCAGCTCCCATGAAGCATGGAAGCGATGCCTATGAGTTCATGGCATGGACATATAAAGAGTTCCGAGCTGTCCGCCGGTGATTGGCCGCATTCTTTCAGCTTGTGACGTCATCTGAATGGGCGCATTCCATTTTCATGTCTGCACCAAGCTGAATCAAAAGGCCACTATGTTTGTTTTATAGCCTGATATTGATTTTAATGTAATTTCATGTGGCTGATTATATTTATTATGAAATAAAATATATTAAAAACATATATTATATCAGTTAATAGGCCTATTGAACCAAATCATCCACTAAAGCCCTACTGTGTGTGTGTGTGTGTGTGTGTGTGTGTGTGTGTGTGTGTGTGTGTGTGTGTGTGTGTGTGTGTGTGTGTGTGTGTGTGTGTGTGTTTGAGTGATAGTGAGAGAGAGAGAGAGAGAGAGAGAGAGAGAGAGAGAGAGAGAGAGAGCATGGTCAATCAGACTGAAGACTATGTTAACAGTGAGTGAGTGAGTGAGTGAGTGAGTGAGTGAGTGAGTGTGAGGAGTGAGAGAGAGAGAGAGAGAAAGCATGGCCAAATTGACTAAAGACTGTTAAGAAATGTTTCATTGCATGCCCCTCATTTAATCCCTGCACTCTCTTCATAGGCCTATTTTAATGAGATATTCAGAATATTCAGCAGTTGAGGGTGGTGCATGCATGGCATGCACCATGCATCGCACAGTTTTGTGCCATGCATGTTGTGGGAGGAAGATGAACGAGATGGTTGTGGATTTTTGGATGAAATGGAGCACTAGGCCGAAAACAATAGGATGCCTGGCTACTCGAATCCTGGGGGAAGAGGATGAGATGGTGGAGGGCTACAGAGACCTGCTTTTACTTCTACAACAGAATGCAAATGTAACATGGGGGTTGTGCATGGAGGGACAGAGCAGACTGTACTTCATGAGCAAATCATTATTTACCTATTTGGGCCCATAGTTGGTTGTGGAGAGAATGATAATTCACAAGCTGCTGAAGATAATGGACAGCACTGCTCCTTCAGCTATTCAACCACTACAGAAAGTCATTCCTGCCAACTGCAATACAATCCACAATAACTGCTGCTTCAATGCTACAATTTCCCTATGGCAATAAATAAAGTAGGCCTATATTATCCATCTACAAATCCATCCATCCATCTATGCAGGTATATTTGATTTAGGCCTGTATTTTAGATTATGCATAGCGTTCTGCATTATAATCTCTGAAAGTGACATCCTTTGGATTATTATTTCCAAAAGAAAACAAATGAGCAAACAAAAAGCTTCATTTTCATTATTGGGTTTTAAAAGTGATCAGGGGCCTATTTCAGGTAGCTGGTTTTGAGTCAACCCAGAGTTTGTTCGCTCTGAGTTAGTGGAAACTCAGGGTTTTCCGTTTCAGGTAGCAGGTTCAGCGCAACCGAGAGTCAGTTACTGCGGCAACATACGCCGTGGGTCTAACCTGCTGGATAGGTGGTTAGACCTACCCTGAGTTTGTTTTCACTTTACGCTGCAGCTCCGACTGAAGAAAGAGTGTCACTGTCACACGCGTCCCAGTTTGAAGCAAAATCACTCCATAGAAATCTCCATCGGGATGTTTTTATCATTTCCTGATGATTTTACGTTTGACCGATCATTTATCTGATCAGTAGCCTTCTCAGTCCGTTCATATAGTCGGCCACCTTACACATCGTGACATGCTCTACATTCAGATTAATAAACCTATTTGTATTGTTTTTAACTGGACTTAATTGTCTTTCACTCCCCATTTTAAAGAAGCAACAGTCTGTTTACTGCACAGTGGGCTATTAGGCTATAGCTTCCCAACATATTATACAGCAAATATAAAACACTGTCAGAAATGCTGTGCTGCGCCAGCTTTATTACTTTACTGCTGATATGCGTAACTTTTTAAAATAGACTATGGCTTCTCATACGGAAGCGAAATGATTGCTCTGTTTTTTTCTGAATTGCCGAGGAGATTAGATCAGAGTTATGTGACAATATCCCCGTTAATTCTTCTCCATAGGCTACCATAAACTCATTCGTTAATATTTCTAACTCCAGTGGGAGTGAGAAGTGGAGAAGTGGGAGGATCACGCATTTGTTTCTTCTGTTTCCATGGTGAATCATGTTATCAGCGATCCATTGACGATGGCTTTTATGCACACGCTCCACCCAGAGTGAACACGCTCAGAGTTGATTGACCCAACGCTGATCCACTGTTCTGTAACCGAAAACCCAGAGTTACTCATCAACCCTGCGCTCTGAGTTGACCAACTCAGAGCGCAGGATTAAACTCAGAGTATGTAAAACCAGCTACCTGAAATAGGGCCCAGAAGATCAAAACCTTGCCATAAGAACACCAACTGAATACATCGCTGGAAAGGTCTTAATGTTGTCAGTGTAAAGATTCTACGACTCTACATTTAAACACACCTACAATTCACCATCATGCTTATTATTTGATTTAATTTATTTGCACAATGAAAAAATAGGCCACAGAAAAATAAGATATAAAGTAAAAGGTAAAAGGTAACTTGTGCAGGTGAGAAAAAAATGGGTGAAGGATATCTCACCTCAAAGGTAATTTAATGTCAAATAATGAATAAAATAAAAATTATACAGAGGTTAAAAAGCAAGGAAAGTGCTTTTTGTTAGCACTTGCTATTTTAAATAATATACATATATTTTGCAGGTTTCATACCCTTCTATTTCAAAACGCTCTATAAGTAGAAGACACCACCACTCAAGGGCATGTCCGTCTAAAGGAAATGCAATGAAGAGAGTAAATCATGATATATATTTCTTCTCTTCTCTCTCTTTATGATGAATGTAAGTTTGATTTAATTTATTTGCGAGATAAAAAAGGAGGTGTAAGCGGGCAACTCTGGAGACGTAATCCCTGCTCTTAAATAAACATGTTTTTTAAAAATTAGAGAACACAATTTAGCAGTTACATTAAGCTTTTACAGCAAAGAATAAAATAAAAATAAAAAACGAAAGTCATCAAAACGCTTCCTGTTTCCGGTGTAATGCTTTTGATTTGATTTAATTTATTTGCACAATAAAAAAACTAAAAAGATATAGACAATAGAAAATAAGATACAACGTAAAAGGTAAAAGGTAACAAAGTGTGCAGGTGAGAAAAAAAATAGGTGTCAAGGATATCCCTCAAAGGTAATTTCATGTAAAATAATGAATAAAATAAAAAGTAATTTAATCCACAAGATTATGCAGAGGTTAAAAAGCAAGCAAAGTGATCTCTCCTGCTATTTTAACTGTAAAGTCCGCAATATCGAGTGATCAGAATCATCAGATCGCTCTAAATGACATATCAAGAAAGCTAAATTCATTACATATGGTGAAACCGGAAGTGTCAAACTGATTTTACTTTGTAATTTATCGCTTCACTTCCTGTCTGACCGTGGAGGATGACTGAGCTCTGCTCTCTTGATTGGCTTTCATGGTGACAACGAAAATATAAAACGTTCATAACTGTCACGGGAGCTGTTAGCAGGCGACTCTGTAGACGTCATCCCTCCTCTGTAATAAACATGTGTTTTTTAAATGAGAGAACAACAAATTAAGCATTTACAGCAAAGAAATAATAATAATTCAAACGCTTCCTGTTTCCGGTTTCAGGCAGCGCCAGGAGCGTCATAGCAACAGCATAGCAACCACTATATCGACCTGAAAGAAATGTTGTATTTCTACATTTTCTTGGCGATGTCCAGAATAATATTCGTGATAACCATCAAACTACATCGTATACATTCACTGAGTGAAGATTGTGAGAGTAAGACACACATTTCTCACTAACAATGTTATCAAAAACCCATTTAATAGCGTATACATCTTAAAAATCTGCAGAATAAAAGCTGGGGCAATGGCGGTCACAGCTTGGGTTTCGTTTCGGCCGGGAGGATTTGAAAGTCACGTGACATGTACGCTGGCCATTAGAAATGAATAGGGGGAACAAATGTAGGTAATTCACAATTTCAAGGCCTGTATTGTGAAATCTCTACATTTTGCGCTGTGGACCAATGTACCTATTTTACATTTCACTGTGAGACTGGGTTGAGTATCCACACACTAACGTTTGCTTAATGTTGTGTGCAAATATCGGTTACTGACAGATCCCCGCTCTGCGTCTTAACCCCTTTCAACCTGTTCAAATATACATCCGATTTCACTGCTAGCGTTCCTCCGGCCTTTCTTTGCTTTAATGATAGCCAGACTGTGGTGGAAGCGGGGCCTTCCCAGTTTCAGTGCAATACAGCCCAGGCATTACTAACACCTTTCTGAAGGCTGTCCATCTGTGGTGGGAACAGTGGAGAGAGCCAGAGCAAAAGGGGTCTGAAACGGAGCAGTCCTGACAGGCAGATGGCTCAGCTCCTCCGTGCCAGGACTGTGCCCAGCTCCAGACTACCCCCCCCCCCTCCCACCCCCCCCATCTCCTCTTGGCACAGCCCATCTGTGGACTGTGGCCTTGAAGGGAATGAATGTGGTCCACCTGGGCTGACTGCCCCTCCCCCCTCTCAACTACAGAGTCCCATTTTGTTCTGAGTCAGAGGTCCGTCACAGCCTGAAACACACTTTACTGTAGCCTATGTAGCAAAAGGAGAATCTGCCCACGCTCATCCAAGGAGCTGCCCCTCCAAAGGTAAGTGAATGTTTTTTTTCTTTTCTTTTTTTTCCTTCTCTTCTCCTCAGTCAAACTCCTCTTGGCTTTCCGTGGGCAGTTGCCATGGCTACAGTAAAGTAAGCGACCACCTGTAGGCTCGCTTCTGATGTAAAAGAAAAGAGGAAAAAAAACAGACGGCAAAAAAAGATTGACAGAGAGTACCCTGGACAAAAATAATCCAACATTTCAGATCCCTCTGATGTTTCAGGACATTGACACAGGCGGATATAACAAAAAAACATCTTGATTCAGCAAACAGGATAGTGTCTGGATCGCTCAGATAGGGACTGGGTCACAGTGGGGTGTGGCCAGCAGATTTTAGCCCGGGTCAGAGCAGCCCAGAACCCACACAGCATCTCCCCCCACAGGCTCCCCTCCTGCTGGACATCAATCTTCAGAGCTGCTGTCTTTGCGGAGAGCAGATTTGATTTCTCCACTGAACAAAACTCAACCCTTGACCTCCCTCCCCTCAAAGCCCTGCTAGCCCCAAGTAGTTGCTATGGTTACTGTACAACGGGTGGTGGTAGTAGTTTTCAGCCCTGCAAGGATGCAGAGCCGCTGTGAGCATCATAGGAACACGTACAAATTTGTACGAGCCCCTTGCAAAGTGTAATTGAATGTAGTGAGAAAACCCGCCCCTGTCAATAAATTACCTGTTTATTTCTGGCCTTGAACAAGGTGACTGCGTGTAATTCACGGCAGCACACTGTGCATCGTGCTGCTCTGAGTCTGAGCAGAGGTGGATCCTGTTTAGAAACACAGTCATGTCTGAGCTCTCTCCAGACGCGCTGTGTGTTTGTGTGTATGTGTGTGTGTCTGTGTGCACTAGCGTGTACTGTATGTGTACGTACATGTGTCCGAGCGTGTGGGTATGTGTTGACTTGGTGCCAGTGGGTCTCTTCGTGCCAGCACCGCAGTCTGGTGAGGCAGAGGGCCATGTCGGCTGCACAGCTGTGCGCGGGCAGCTCCCATTGGTGGAGGTTAACGAGGTAGAGAGCACATCTGCATGGGAGCAGGCCACGGATGAGTGAGGCCGCAGCAGAGGCTGTCATGCTCTCTCTGTCTTTCTCTCTCTCTCTGACGTGACTGCATGTGCGGGAAGTGCACAACTGTGAATTTATTTTGATGTCAGGAAGGGTGTCAGTATGTCATTGGGAGGGAAACATTATTTGTTCTAGTACAGGATTATGTGCACCAGGCTCCCCAAGCATTCACTGCAACATGTGTGCAGTACAGTAGTATATACATGTACAGTAGGCAAGTCAGTCAAGTCAGTGTGTAAATAGGATCTGCCCATGGAAATACAGCCATTTAAATGCAATTTAGAGTTACATGAAACCAAGATGTAGCCAAATCAGAGACAAACAAGAGATTGTTTTGACAAAAGAATCTCAAACCTTTCATTTTTTTCCCCATAGCTTTGATCTATATGTTACATGTTATGAATGAGCAATCCTCAGTAACTGCTATGTTTTTTAATCTACCTAGCCTGGCACCTTTTTTCCTTTTAAACACTAAATCAGTGCTGACAGGGAGGTGTCTGCATGCTCTTGTAGAGTGTGGCCAAAATAAGCAAAAGGCCCCTGATTCAGATTGTGATTTTTTTTTTTACATGAAACCCTCAGTTAGATGTGGAGCTGTATGGACATGACATAGACAATCTAGCAGTGCATGAGTGCTTTCAAATGCACACTGGTATCCCAGTAATCCATCAATTCACAAGAGACACTTTGACATGTCACAGTGTAAGTACTGACTGTCACAATGCATTGGCTTACACTTGAATAAAGCTGAGACATTGTATAGCTTCAGTACAATCAACCAAATCAACTGTATTTCTGTTCATACTGTATAAAGATTTCACTCAGATGTAACTGCAAGCAATTTCAGCTTTGTGCCTATTTTGCTGACAGGTTTGTTGACGCTTCTGTAGTTCTTTTCATCCAGTATGGAAATATATACTGTATGTAGTTGCTGTCAGATTTTGCGTTTATTGTCAACTCTGAATTACAACCTTCCAAGGCTGGCATGACTGGCCTTCCCTTCACATGCTGCTTATAATCACTGTCTTAAGGTTTTGGTTTGAGAATGTGGCATTGGAAAAGTCATGATGTTTGCTGTAAAATGTTAATGCTGTATGCGCTCTGGAGTACGCCAAATGAAACCGGGATGCTGTGATGAGATCATCAGAAAGCTGGATAATATTGGAATCATGTAGGAAAAACCAGGTTGCTCTATAGTGTATGTTCCATGTAAATGTCACATCCTGAACACGGTCAAAAGCAGGACACAAATATGTATAGCTAGCCTATGCATCATCCATAAAAGAAAATTCCTACTTTTGTGCACTGATTTTGAATGCAACGTGTGCAGACAAGACACACAAAATCGACAAACCCATCACGGCAAAGGGGCGCAGTCATGCAAAGGCAATGAATTCTGGGTATAAACATGCCGAAACTGCCTTGGCCAAATAGGAAGAAGTGATAACGTGCTTCCATTCACTGCTCGACAGATTTGAGTGCTTTCATAAATACAGGGATTTATATTCGCACACCTTCAGCAGACATTATTATGCAAAGTTCTACATCCCCCACGAGAAGTGGAGGCTTTTATTAAGGAAACAATGTCCTATATCCCACTTCAGACAGTGGAGGACAGTGTATTACAGCATCAAAGGAGGAATGACACACGCGCGCGCGCGCGCACACACACACACACACACACACACACACACACACACACACACACACACACACACACACACACACACACACACACACACACACACACACACACACACACACACACACACACACACACACACACACACACACACACACACGCACACACAGTGGGCCCTATACTCCTCATTGTAGACTTCATCCAAATGAGAGTCCATGCTTGTTTATGCATGTGCTCTGCCCCCACTACTACGGTCTGTTGCTAAGTATAATTGCGAGTGTACCCGGTCATGCATACATAGGTCTTTGTGCTTAATTGTGTTGCAGTGCACCGTAGTATCTATCTAGGACAGTAGCGTGTCGTGATTGTTGTTTACACCGCCTATTTACATTAGAAAGCCCCGTAACAATAGACGGTCTCACTATGTAGATCCGATAGCCGGGGGTTTTACCATTGAAGCTCCGACGTCATCCTTTATTGTCTGTCTCAACCCGGTGGAATGTAGAATTAACAGATTAGCTAAGTGGAGAGGGAGGGGTATAGAAAAAATGCAAAATTCCTACATCTGCTGTTTGGTTTCGAAAAAGAAAAGACAGTGGTTATTGTTTGAGCAAGCATGCATGAATTGGTGCGTCTATTTAGAGATAATGACTGAAAGAACCTGTGTGTGTGTGTGTGTGTGTGTGTGTGTGTGTGTGTGTGTGTGTGTGTGTGTGCGCAGGCCTCCGTCATGTGCAACAGCAAGTTTGAGTCTATGAACCCAAGAGTATAGTAGTGTGTGTAGAGCGAGACAGACGGAGGAGAGACGAGAAGAAAAAAGAGAGAGAGAGAGTGAGAGAGAGAGAGAGAGAGAGAGAGACAGGGCAAAACATATTCCCCCTTTAACTTAGATTCTCTGGCTGAGTCACTGCAGATGGAGTGTGTTTTTTCATGCTGCATTGCTGCACGGCTCTCCTTTTGCTGCAATATTTTTTATGACACTCCTCCTCCTCCCCAAAGGATGTTGGTTAGTCAGTCTTAAGCAGGCCCCTGACTGTGATTAATATAACAGGCCGCCCATTACCGACTGACATTTGGCGTTCTTCTCCTACACCATTACACATCTGCCTCATTCTGTCTTCACCGAGAGAGAGGGTTATGGCAGCAGCCCCTTCTGTAACGTCACGCTACACAGTACGTGTGTGGAGGGATAGCAGCAGTTAGCGGAATATTGAAAAACCTCCATCTGGCTCTTTCTCTTTCTCTATCTATTTTTCATTTTGCTCTTATATTGTCTTCTTCATTGGACTCCCCTTCTCTCACTCGCTGCTTCCCTCAGCTCCAGTTCCTTCCCTTCTCATTCAAAGACACACAATCACACACACACACACACACACACACACACACACACACACACACACACACACACACACACACACCCACACACACACACACACGATCACACATACATATACGCACACACACACACACACACACACACACACACACACACACACACACACACACACACACACACACACACACACACACACACACACACACACACACACACACAATCACACACACACACACACACACACACACAATCACACATGCATATACGCACACACACACACGTGTAGCAACTGTCTCAATCTTGTGGCTGATTTCTTCATTTACCTACAGGCACTTAGGTTGCAACTATCTAACTTGGCCGGCTCAAATTAAAAATCCACTTATCCATATATCCTCAGACATCACTTGTTTTGCGGCAGGGAAAGTTTCCTGGTGTAATTGTAGAGCAGATTCACTGTGTATGAAGTTTTCACAGCAGTTGCGTTCTGAAGCGATGCATTGCCCCCGTGGAACAAATCAAAACTGGGTCAGAGCCTCAAAATATCAGAAGAGGAGTCTTATTATAATTTCCCTGTATTGTCAAGCTTCATATTCTGCCAGATAAAAAAACTCTCCAAACAAAAGGTTGGCACATTTAGGAAAATATGAGGCGATGGGTATACGGTGGGAGGAGAGGAAAAAGTCAGAATCCAGATGTCAGAGAATCAGGCTCTGTAGTGATGTGTGTGTGTGTGTGTGTGTGTGTGTGTGTGTGTGTGTGTGTGTGTGTGTGTGGGTGTGTGTGTGTGTGTGTGTGTGTGTGTGTGTGTGTGTGTGTGTGTGTGTGTGTGTGTGTGTGTTTGTCCAAAAGCAGCTCCCCCCGGCATCTAAATAAACCCATAGTCAACATCTTGGTGAACTGAACTCCTGTATGATAATGATGATCAAAGCCTTCAATCTGGGCCCTGCACCAGTTCAACTCCAAAAAATCTCTGGTGAGAAGCTTTGGGGCAGCCCTGCTCATGTAGAAAAGAGTGAGTGGAAAAGCCTATATACCTGTGTGTCAGTGTGCCGCAATTTGCATCTTGCGTGCGTGTTTGCCATGTAAAGTACGTGTGGGTGGTTAAATATATATGTCAGCTAGACACCGAGAGGTGCGCGGCAGCTGCACCCATCTGTCTACATGTGCACAGGAGTGTGATGATGGGAAGATGTGAATGTAGCTGCTGCTGTCAGGGCTCTGAACGGGACGTCTGAAGGCGTTTGAATGCACTTGATGGAAAAATCAAATGCTAACTGGGTTTCCCCCCTCCATCAACTCAGCGCTCCAAAATACACCCATCTTAGCTTGTCGTTTATCTAGGATTGAGTCTTAACATCTTGTTTTCCTTGAGAAACCAAAATGAATGCGTGTGGTTAGTTCGACATTACATTTTTTGACTTGTTTACAATTTTTTTTCCAAACCTGTTTTAAAAAACTGGTGATGTCTGTTAACTGCTATATGTCAGACTATTTCATAAAGTCAACATGGTCACAAGACATCCTTGAACCACAGTGAAATGCATTTAAAACAAGTGACTTAATAAACGTCAAACTCCTGACTTTGTCAACAATCCTGGAATATTGCCCGACCACTCCTAAGTGCAAATAATGAACGATTTTTTCTCTTCTTCCCACTCTACCATTATTTTGTGTGAATGAAGATTCACTGCATAAACTATTCTACTAGTAACTTAAGCATTTTGCGAATTTAACAGTTAGTAAGCACTTCCTAGAGTCCGCATGCATCCTGGTTCTATCTTCCTGAGATTATCTTAATCTTCCTTTGCATGTGTGAAGGCCCTTTTTGTCAGTTTCAAGGCTCCAAAGGCTGGAGGTCCTGTCAAGATGGACATGTTTTGCTGTGCAGCAATGACAAAACCCACATACAATTTGAGAGGCTTATTTCTGAAAGTGGAGAGGCAGGATGAAGCCGTGGTTGCCTCCTCTCTTGCGTTTACTGTCTTCAGTCTGTCCTTCTCTGATGCTTCCTTTTTAAAGAGCATCAGGGAAAACCCCATTTCTATTTCTTTCTCTTCCTTCATTTGGCACTTGTGTGTGTGTCTTGGGATTTCACGCACTGGGATGTGCAACACACGGGCACAGCTACACACTAAGAAAAAACACTGTCTCACACACAGAGCAGAGGTGTGCAGGGTGAACACACATCCGTACAATAACACAACACACCCCTTCTATGCAATGCAGTAAATACACTGATTGTATTTTGGCTCCATTTTCTTCGAGGTGGTTACAAGTCTTTTTCCACTCACATGGTTGGATTTAAATCCAATTATATCAGTAATGGCTCCCCAACTCTTATTCTGCTTTGAAGGAGTCAGCCTGCTTGAGTCACCACTGTTGGACCCCAGTGTGCTCAGTAAGTCAGTGATGCGCGATGGTGCAAATGTGCAATGGAGACAGATGCTTTGTGTGTGTGTGTGTTTGTGTATGTGTGTGATTGTGTGTGTGTGTGTGTGTGTGTGTGTTTGTGTGTGTGTGTGTGTGTGTGTGTGTGTGTGTGTGTGTGTGTGCGCGTGTGTGTGTGTGTGTGTGTGTGTGTGTGTGTGTTTGAGTCTGACTTTAGGCAGTTAAGGTCAGGAAGTGACTGAACTCATGCTAAACTTTCTCACTCATCTTACTGCATTGCATGTTGCTGCGATGGCTGTCTATTTGCATATTTTAATTAAATAGCTGGAATTTAGAATGAATCACTTCCTAAATTTATGGGGTAATTATATGGTGTTTGTCCTTGACTTGGCAGCGTCACCCACCCATGAATGACTTCCCCATGGTCTTGTGATGGCAGACAAAGTTACGCTGACACCTGCAAACTTTGGCTTCCTCCACTTACCCCTCAATTACCCTACTTCACTTTCTTTTTTTGACACAATTAATCACATACTGTCACAGTGTCTTTGTTATTGGGCCCCTGTGACAATTTGATCACAGTGATGTGTGGGTGGAGAGAGCGTGCACAATACGCGCCTGTGTGTGTGTGTGTGTGCTGGGATTTTAAACACCCAGTGCACTTGCTAAAATAAAGGAGCTCTTTGACAAACCGGACATGACCGAGGTGTCCTGTGGTTCCATGGTACCCAGGAGAAGCCGCTCTGTGCTCAGGGTTGCTGATTGGACAAATGACAGTGGACAACCTCACTGTTTTCACTTCAATTCAGGCTTACAACAGCAGGAGATGGGTGATCAACCTGTTGGTCACTTTACCACTTGAGGTGTCTTAAAGCTAACTGGTGTGTAACTTGTGTCGCTCCCATGAGGAATTCTGAGAAATGACAGCAACACTGTCTGCTCATTTACAAGATGTAAGCTTTTGGGTGATACAGTAGTGCATGGATTTTATAACTTCTTGTGTATGTCCAGGTTCTTTCTATGCCATAGAATCAACAACTGAAACATTTCTTGGGCGCTTCTTGGGATTTTCCTGAGCTCCTCCTTCGCCAGTGTGGGCGGGTGACACAAGTGTGTAAATGCTGTCAAACTGGGAAATACAGAGAGAGATTTGTGGAGCTGATTAATCAACTTTGTATTAACTTGTTTGACATTGGCTTTATTGTAGCAGACATGCATTAATATTAAAAGGTTACGCACTATAGCTTTAATCATATGATATACAATGTCTACGGTCCATCTGTACAGGACAAACAATAGAAAGAAAAGATGTGATTGGCCCTTGGAGTAAAGACTATTGCCAAATTCATACCATAGACAATAATCAAGATGTTCAAGGTACAAATAACTGGCAGAAGATATATGTACGCTATACCCTGTATTCAAATAGTGTACAGATGCAATGTAACCACATTGTATTAGCTATCTAATTAAGAATGTGAGCTTCAACAGATGGATAAGAAATCCGTTGCCTTTTTTCCCTCCCAAAATGAAAACTGGCACCGGTCATTGTCCATCTGCTTTTTTCCTGTTGGTGGTATTTAATATCAGCCGCTAATAAACCGTCACGCCCTGATCTTGAGCTCCAACCATGTGAAGCCATGTATTCACAGACCAATGCTTCCATGCTGCACTTCTGCTCTTTTTAACCTGTAAGGGAAGAGAGATCAAAGCTGGCATTTTGAAAAAAAGGCTGCATGGGAATGAATCAGATGTGTTACATCCTCAAAATCCGCTCCCAGTTCTGTTGTTTGAAGTTCACCTATTGCATTCAGGCACAAATTCAAGCAATCTAAAGGTTATTAAAATGAAACACCTTCTTTTTACCTTAAACCAATAAAATGGAGTGTAGGACTTATTTGTGCACAGACGGACCGAAAAGCAGAGGGCCCGTTTTCACAAGCGAGGGTTTTTAAAAGCCGGTTGAGATGCTGCATCAGAATTTTTTCTTCATGGTCTGATAGTCTCAAGTTTTATGAGCAAGATTCTCTCCAGACCTTTGTGACCTTGAGAAGACAGCTGCTGTGGCTACAGAGATTAATGAGCTAGTGTGTTGTGGCTTTCAGACTCTCAGCCAAGTCCCGACAATGGCAGAGAGCTTCAAGACACAGAAAGCAAAGCTCCAACGTGTGGCACAATACACACGGCCATTGTTAAAAAAAACCCTGGCCAGCATTAGCACCGGATATGTTTTACAGCAGTCAGTGTGGCTGAGTTTATTCTGTGCTGGTCCTCACTTCATGCCATGTTCCAATCTACACATCTGATTTAGTGACAACTGAATGCGAGAAAAAAAGAGAAGCTAACAATACACCTAGTCCTACAATGGAAAGTTGCTAAAAGCAGTATTTAATTGATTTTCTGGCCATTCTGGAGCATTGGAACAGGCTGTAAACACATTCAGCATTGACTTAAAGAGGTTACATGGCAAACATTAGCATTCACTTTTAGTTGGGTGTGGGTCCACCTCACAAATGTAAGACGAATATTTAGTCTCCCATTCTTTTCTTATTTGCTCTGTACCAAGTTGCAGTTGGAGTCAGTGATTTTGGAGAGCGCTTGTTGTCAAAATCACTTATTTTCAAAATGAGTGAATATCTCTTCATGATGATCAGCTACCAGTTTGTACTGTGTGTGCGCTGAAACAAAAAAGAAAGTGTTTGTAAACGGTCTTGTCGGGCCCTCTTTCTTCATGTATCCTTTTTTTACATACCAGTTTACAGAGCCTAGGCTGTGTATTAACAACAAATGATTTGTTTGCACACACACAATTTGCACAGGTAGTGTATCGTGAGGAGATATTCACTGATTTTGACGACAGCTGTTTTCCAGAATCGCTGACTCCACCTTTTAAAGAGGACCTATTATACTACTTTTCTGGTCTTAATTTCTTGTTTTACACTGCTATAGAGCAACCTGACACGAATCACATCACAAAAAACTATGTAGATTTTCGGGAAGCTCTTTCTCTTATTTTGGCGATCCAGCACGTCCTGTCAACACTTGAGTGTGTGTGCTTCGGCAATCTCCGCTCCCTCCGCCTGTGCATCGGCCATCTCCGCTACCCTCCCCCCCCTCCTGCAAACCCCACTCCGTTGTGATTGGTTACCTTCCTTCCGGAACACTTTCAGTGGCAGGAAGCGCGAGCATGGACCTATAAGGGCGCGAGGCAGACGCGAACAGGGAAGTGACAGCATTACCATACATGGAAACATCCGCGTGGTGACGTCACAAATTTTTATGCGACGTCACAAATTATGAAAGGGTAGACCGCTTTGAAGACGTGACTTCTCGACTGGCTAGAATAGTGTTTAGTGCTCTGCACAGACACCCCAGACGGTCAGCAGGGAATACGTCGAAATGCATGTAAGTCATTATTTGATAATTTAGTATGGTTAAGCATGACTATGAATCATCATAACAACGTTTATAGGTCATAAAAGTCAAAAAGCATCATAGGTCCTCTTTAAATATCATTCACACACCCAGTGTTTTCCGCTAGTGCCTCCACTGTGTAGCTGTGTGAAAATATTAGACAGCTGAGATTCAGATCCTCCTAGGGGGTTCCGGGGGTATGTCCCCCCGGGAGATTTTTTTAACCTTTTTAAAGTGAAATGCATGAATCTGGTGCACTTTGAGAGGAAAATTAAGAGGCTAAATCTGAGAAATTTAATGTGAACAAATAATTTGGAGACACTGGGTCAGATGAATTAGAAGCTATTGAAGAAGGACACATGGATTTTCCATAAAAATATTAATATAAAATAAAATATTATGGAGGGTCCTCTGGGTTGGGCTTGGAGCTCTTTTTCTTTTACGGGACATATTTCTCTGTAATATAATGCTCTTTAATGTCTGTCTGGTTGGCTGCTAAATGCTCCACAATATGAGGCACTATCAAAACAAAATCAAATTGACTAGTGAAACTCTAAAACAGTGTAATAGAAATTGTGCACTTTGTAGCTATCATGCTTCTACATGTTAACTCACTACTCATCACACAAAAGCGACTATGCTAAATAATAGCATGGCACACGGAACAACTCGCTCATCAACCCTCAATAAAAACTGTGTGTATAGTGTATTGCTTTAGTAGAGGTGTTGCGTGCTTGGTTTCCTGAGGAGGATGGCCTCTCCAGACCTGCTGGTGTCTCAGTACATTATGATTATCCATGCTACAGGAAATGAACAGGTCTGGGTTGAGTCTGATAAAAAGGACAGGAACTTTTTCAGTCAGGGGTCAGGGGGTCACATGTCATTTATCCATGTCAGGCTTCCACCCCGCCGCTCCTATCTGAATGCTAATCGCTCACGCAACCGCTACCACAATCAGATTAGACTTGATTAAAACAGCCCATTAGCATAGAACTCGGTGTGGGCCCGGCACAATACAGAGAAAGCGGGCCCTCTCTCCCTCGATAAAACGCTCATTCTGTGGCTGTTTGCTTGTGTCAAGAATACAGCTGAATGGCCCTAATCAGCGCCGGTCAGGTCTTTAGCGAACCAAAGGCCCACGTTGCGAAGCAGGAAGCACTGTAGCAAATCGGCGATTTTGTCAACTGTGTCCAGTTAGCGCTTTTTCTGCCATTAAAAGTACAAGTTATGTCATGATCCCAAAGCTGCTACTCACTCTGTCTGTCATTGTGACGAGGAACTAGTTATTGATCAGCTTTCACTCAAAGGTTTGTATGGGGGTTGGTGGGGGAGGGGGGGGGGTTGACCAGTTAACCATCTCTCCTCTGGGAGATGAGTAATCATTTGCCGGGGTTGCGGCGATGAGGATTTCTTGACTGCGGTAATCTCTGAATTGAATGGAGATTAACCGCCATGTGGGGTGACGACTCCTCTCTTTGTCTTTTTTGTCTGGATAGGGGATCTGCTGGCCTTATCTTATCGCACTGCCTCATTTCTGGGGGGCACTACCCCAGCGTTATCAACACGGCTCCATCTACATGGAAATCAAAGCAGAAAGTGGAATACGATTAGGGAGGAGGTGGAGGAAAAGGGGTGGGGGGAGGGTGTTGTCTAATCTTTTCCCGCTCTTGATTCATGCTAATAATACACCGTAGAAACCTTGGAAGAGACTCCACGACAACACACTCTTCTACCCCCCCAAGTTATTTTGAAGGTGAATGGATGGATGAGCAAGGTGGCACAAGAGCGACGTGCTCATGTGTAACATTTCATATATGCGAAATTTCCTTTTGTCTCTGGGCCTTGAAAATGAGGATTAACGCTCGCTTCGCAGGAGCCAGCTGCCTGATACTGACCTCCTTTGTGCTTTTTAATGACCAAAGAGTAGTCTGAGCGTGTGTGTGTGTGTGTGTGTGTGTGTGTGCAGCACCAGGGGTGGCTGCTGCTAAACAGAGGGAGGGTTACAGAGGGGATTAGAATCCACACAGCAGCCTACCTCCCCAGTAAACAAAAATACATGTGTACAGTGTGTGTGTGTGTGTGTGTGTGTGTGTGTGTGTGTGTGTGTGTGTGTGTACAGTAAGTGTATAGCAATACCATAGTTGGTGACGCCATCTGAAACGAAGAAGACTGAGTCCATCTGTGAAAGCAGCAGGATTAAGCTGTTTTCAAGCCAAGAGCTAGACGTCAATCAACGGATAAGTGTGTGTGTGTGTGTGTGTGTGTGTACTTCTGCCAGTGTTCATGTGTGTTACGTGGACAACTGTACACCCATACACACAGCTCTCGTCCTGCACTATATTGGTAGGGAGGGAGCGAGGCTGGACCCCAACACTGTTGTTTTGGTTCTTAATCTGTGGGATGGAGGGAAGCCAGCAATACATCAATCACACTCGCCGCCTGCAACACAACAACAAAATGAAAAGAGCAAGTTTTTGTTGTCGTGTCTGAACTGCTTTTTGTACCAAAGAAACGAGAGAGACATGACTGGCTCTTTTTGTCACTGTAACTCGGAACAATACAAAAATGCTTTTTTAAAAACAAAATGGTTTGACATTTAAGATGCAACAAAAAAACATTTGATGCTGTCTTTTATCTGCTGGAATGTCCCAGACAGTCTTGTGACCGCCCCCCCAAATCAACCCCCTACTGGGAAATGTCTCTTTGAGAAGCTTGTTGTTGCACTTACAGGACCCCCCACTGTCCCCCCCCCCCCCCCCCCCATAATGTACCAGCACTTGAGCATGACACCCTGTTTGGGCCAGTCTGAAGGCAGGCCCTAGCCATTCACAAAGATCCAGGCCGCCCATGTAGTATACTGTAGGTGTGTGTGTTTTTTTGTTGTTGTTTGTGTGTGTGTGTGTGTACTTGTACAACTATTTTTGTGAAAACCAATTTGAATCTAAACCTCAAGAGTGATGACATTTTGGCCAATTCTCACTTCAGGACAGACCTTTTAACGGCTGTTTGAGGGTTAGGACTAGGCTTTAAGGTTATGGTATAAATTAGGTTTAGGTTAGGGTTTTAAGGGTTAGGGTTAGGCATTCAGTTTGGATGGTGAGGGTAAGGGGCTAAGGAATGCATTATGTCAATGCATGTCCTCACAAGCATAGCTGTTCATACGTGTGGGTATGTGTGTGTGTGTGTGTGTGTGTGTGTGTGTGTGTGTGTGTGTGTGTGTGTGTGTGTGAGGGGGCTTGACCTGGATGTACCAGCCCGCTCAGTGGCAGAGCAGGAAGGTGGGGGGTCATTATGCCCCCCACGTGCCGGCGTATTAGTGATTGAAGCCGGGCTCGCTCCCCTGCACCTTTCACCTCGGCTGGAGGGGGAAATTGAAATCAATACGGCCTATGATGAGGCAACTGGAGTGGGACAGGGGGGAAGAGGGAGAGAGGGGGGTGGCTTTGGCGTGACGGATGGCTGGTTAAAGGGGGCCGATCAATTACCCTGATGGATTGCTTTTTGGGGATTTCAGGAATGAGACGGATCCATGCTCCTTAAAGAGCGATTGTCCAGTGAAGGAGGAGGGGAGCCCCCATATGCCTCTTGCTCATACTCCCACCACCGCAGTTTGCTGCTACAACATCCTGCGAGGCTGGAGGAATATCATTCACTTACATCTCTGTTGTTGTGAGAAGTGGCAACTGGTCCCTCCTCCTCCTCCATCCCTTTATTTTTTTTCGAAAATGTTTAATCCCCTCCGTCCCCACACACCCCACCCCCCTCCTTCCACACACTCTCCCTCTAACGGATCCCACATTATTCTCTGTGCATTTTAATTTTTCTTTTCTATCACTTGGGGGCCCAGTTTTCCCCGCCCACTCTCCTCGTTTTTTTTTAGCCCGAGTCTAGAACAGTGGAGCCAAGAAATAGTTAATCTCTCCGGCTGCTGCTATGATTGGCCGCTGCATGCAGCCCCTCAGCCTCCTTGAATGAGAAACAGGGGTAACCAGGCAACTTCAGAGCTGGAGAGAATTAAGAGAGGGGGGGGTGAAAAAAAAGAAAGGAAGAGAAGATAGAATTATGGAAGAATTTTGAACATGTAGAAAGCAAGGCAATGTGATTTCACCTTGTGTGTGTCCGGCAAATGGAATTAACAAATGGATTTTCTTAAACACGTTCCTCTCTCTCTCTCGCGCGCGCTCTCTCTCTCTCTCGCTCTCCCAATCTCTCTCTTTCTCTCTCTCACACTCACTCAATGGGGGGGAAATATATAGAGCGCTCAAATGAAGGGGACACGGATGTGGATTAAAACGCATTTAAATGGGACACTCCGGAGAAGCATCCTCTGAGAAAAGGTGAGTGACATCTCAGTTTCTGGGCTTGTCCGTTAACGAGACTCTTTTACATTTAAAAACTGTGAAACTGTAGAGCTGTTTGAGGATGCAATGAGGCAGCGCAGCGACATGTCAAGATTTATGGATAGGAGGATCCGTTTGGCCGCCGAAATGAAAATGGGTTGCGGTACGAGCAGTTCGCTACTGAGGCACACTCACATGTAGGATATGATACAACGAAAGAAAAAAGAGAAGAAATAAAGCTCGTGAGTGAAATCATCGATCGTGCTTGGTGGATTTGTATGTGGAGTCCTTTAAAGCGCAAACGCCGGTCTCCTGTCAGATAACCTGCTGTCCCATATTGAATTGCGCACAAATTGGAGACGCAGCCTACAGTAGGCTACATTTTGTTTTCGAAATAATTACGATGCATGACTTGGGCTACATACATACAAAGGTTTTGTTTCCTTATAAGATTGCATGTGAAGATGCAAGTATCCGAAGAGGCTAAAAGCTTTTCCAGCCACGTCGGTTCCGTGTCCCCCTCCCACTCCAAAATATTCAAATGAAGAGATGTCCTGCTGCAACAGCAGTAAGTCATCTTCCAACGACTGCGTGTTAACCTGCTCTTTACGCTGAGTGAATGAGAGGATGATGACGCACATGTTATGTATTGATTTCTGCTGAGAGAAACGGTTGGAACCTTCTCGGCGCACTGCACTGGGGGATGAGGACCTGTGGATGGATGGTTGGATGGGAGCGCACAGCGCGGCGCAGCGGCACCGGCAGCCTTGCCGCTGAGCAGCAGTGCATATAGGCCAGGAGGAGAGGGAGTCTTCTGGTCTGCATTCACGTTCATAGGTTAGTGTAGGGATGGGGACGAATACTTCAATTGTGGAGTTCAGGTGTGCATGTGTGTGTGTGTGCGTGTGTGTGTGTGTGTGTTAGACTTTTCATAGTCTAACACAGTGGCGTCCACAGGGGAAGTGCAGGGGGGCAACCGTCCTGCCCTTTTGGTACATAGAGCTTATGGGTGCCCCTTTTTAAATCGTTATTTGAACCAGTTAACCTGCCGGCTAATGGGACTTCAACACATGCCCTGAGGTCATACAAGGGGCATTTGCACAGCTCAGGAACAGCTATGATTTAACATTAGAGAAAATTAGTTGTTTTCGTTTGAAGGGGTTCCATTATAGGACAATTCAATGCATTTTTTTGCCACCAAGATCACATCAGAGGAACATTTGAGTGTGTGTCTGTGTGTGTGTGTGTGTGTGTGTGTGTGTGTGTGTGTGTGTGTGTGTGTGTGTGTGTGTGTGTGTGTGTGCGTGTGCGTGTGCGTGTGCGTGTGCGCGTGTGCGTGTGCGTGTGTGTGTGTGTGTGTGTGTGTAGGGGAGAACGGGGTAAGTAGGCACACTTTTTACTCTAGTGAGAATTGCTCATCACCTAAACATCTTTCAATAGTTATTTCTACATTAAATTGAGACTTAAGGTGTTGGCTTGAAATGTGTACCCCTCACTTTTTCTATCTTATTTTAATAAAGAAGAAATTAATCATCAAAGACATCCTTACACATTGTGACAACCAACCTCATCAAGGGGTCGGTTGTCACACACTATGGGGTTGTTTGTCACAATGTTATCTTAATGGGAATAATCTTAAAAAGAAGGCAAGAAAGTAGAACTAAATTTGAAAGTTTAATTGCATTGTCAAGTTGACAAATAGGCCTACATAACTTACTGTAGCCTTGGCAGCTGGTCTAGTTTGGGATGCACTGGGTTGTTTTGATTTTGTTGCCCTTTTTTCTTTTGCATGATAGCTGCCTTTTCCTGCTCTATTCTTCCCTTCTCTGGGGTGTCAGTGAGGATACAGCTTGACAATTTATTTCGTTATTGGGTTCCTTTTCTGGCTGCAGCCTTGAGATGTGACAACATGTGACAACCAACCCCCCAAAAAATGTGACGACCAACCCCAACTTGAATTTCTTGCTAGCATCAAGGCCAACAACCATCTGACAACTAATTAGCTTGCTAACCACAATCTAAACTATAGTTTACCCTTCACACTTTGTATGAGTAACAAGTGTTTCGTTATAAACCCATTGTGTAAAGGCCTAGAAGAAAAATACTGAGGAGCAAAATATTTTCAATGTGACATGAAAAACACAAACAGTCCTCTCACCTCAAATTCAGCTGTATAACTCCAAGGAAGACTATTTAGGTGACCTCTGATCCCAATTCTGGATATTTACATACCAAAATTTCACAGAGAGCGCCTTCTGGTTCCGAGATATAACGATTGTGACAACCAACCCGTGTGACATATTACTCCGTTCTCCCCTATTGGTGCGTGTGGCCTTTGTAAACTAATTCATCCAAAACTATATTCACACCAATGTCTGAGGGCCGTTTAGGGGAGGCCTTTTACATTTTCGCCCCTGCCCCTTTGAGAGTCTGTGTACGCCACTGGTCTAACATGTTTTTTGGCTATTTATACAACCACAATGACCTTATTTAACTACCAGGAGCCAATCAGCACTGTTACAATATTCATATTAACAAGTCGTTTTATCTTAGTTGTGTCTTGTTTTCTCAATAAAAGTGAATGAAGATCCAGTTATGCTTTGTAAAAGAGTGGGGTACTACTAAACCCGTTAATTTCCTTCCTTTTTTATTGCCTCAAAACTCAAATCCCTCTGAAACCGAGCCAATGTGACCAGTTCGAATGCACAATTCAGTGATGGACCATATGTCTATCACATGATGCCCTGCATTTTCTGCTTGAATGCTAATGTAAGAGCGCATGCCTAGATGGAAAATGGCTGTGACGATTGCTGTGGAAAAGCAGTAACAAAACAGCTGGCAGCGATAAAACATGCTTCCGGTGAAATAATGTGGCTCACCTACATCTGGTTTGAGCTCAAATGGCCATGCGTCTTGTTTACGTCGGGGCTTGGTGGTAATACAAGCAAAGGTCGGCGTTAGCATTTTGACTTTGGTGCCAAAGTTCATCGGCGACTTCTGCCAAACTGCCTTTCGTAATCTCCTTACAGAGGATGTTCTGCAACAGATCCTAAGCTGCTGCTGCACTCACTGGCTCGATTGTAGGACACATGTGGTGCACATGCACAAACACACACACGCACACACACACACACACACGCACACGCACATGTACATGGAACAATTTCCAGTTGTCATCCCCAAGATAGTTCTTTGGGTCCCAGTGTGAGTTGTGGGGGCTTAAGATGGAGCTGAACAAAACGCTAGAGAGCATTAACTTCTCCAGTACGGGGCTTCTTTGTTGCTTCTCCCAGTGGAATCAAGACACTTAATTTAGCTCCTGACAGAGAGAAGCAGCGAGTCAGTGGATATGGGAGCTATATCTTATCCGATTAAGACCTTAATGCCTTTCCCCCCTCTGCAGTTATTGTAAAATAGTGAAAGTGTTTTTGTTTTTTATTTTTTTCACGTTGTCTCAACACAATGACAACAATGCAGGGACAACATTTGGGATGATTGTTTGTTTTTTTGCACTCCTAAAATCCTTGGAGGTTGTCTTCGCCGGAGTCAGTGTGTTGTCTCTTGCCTTTTGTATGCTGAAAAAGCCTGGTGTATTATCACATTTGTTGTTTCCTTTCATCTGACGGTGGCATTACCTCGACCTGAACTCCCTTGAGGTTTCCCAAGTGCTCTGCCATAATGCATCTAACAAACAGGGGTTACGCTGTCACTATAAAGTAGCTAGTTTTCAGCTTTAGACCCACATTTCTTTTGGAGTGGCTTGAATCTTTTATTAAAAAGGAGTTCTAATGAGTTTTAATGAGCTTAAACGATTGCGTCTGAGTTTTTTCATCTTACTGGTGGCCTTATCACATCTAGTGTGTTCATCAGTGAAGATGTGGCCACCCCAGGCAAAAGGCAGGTCAGAGTTGATCCGAGGCGGCTCAGTTGAAAGGAGTGAGTGAGTGATGCACACGCACTGTTGCGAGTGTAATCAAGATGACAGGGGCATCTGAAGTTGAGAGTGCAACGGGAGGTTTTGTGGCATCCAAATAGTTTCAGAGGCAAAGACTCAAACTGCAAGCTGTAAGAGTATAGCTATAGAAAAGGAACTGGGATCCCCCCATGGGACGCTTAAAGTAAGACTTTGAAGTCTTTGGAAATATTTTTTGTTCGCTTTCTTGCAGAGAGTTACACAAGAGGAATCTTTGTGCCAAATCTAAGTGTAAAAACAACAGTTTGTTGTGACATTGGGGGTTTTCAAAGAAACCACTGAAGACACTGTGTCAAGGAATAGTCCAGCACATAACCTTTGCAGAGATAAAACAAATGATGTATAACCTGTTATGCCTGTTAGGCAGATTGTGTTACCTTTGGACAGAGCCATGCTATATTTCTTGTAACCCTTGTTTCCAGTCTTGATTCTACGCTAAACTTACCAGCCACTGGGTCCAGCTTCATATTTAGCATAAAGACAACAGCATCTTGTCAGATCTTGTCATCTTCTGTAACCCTCAGCCAGACAGCAAATTGGATTATATCCCAAAATGTCAAACTATTACTTGAATAACTTTGCGGAGTATAAAAAAAAATATTAAATTGGAAAAATGCTAAGTGAACATTTCCTTTCCAATATGTTTGGGATGAAGCTCTTACAGTAATGAAATCAAAAATAAGCCCACATTTCTTAAACTGAATACACTCCTCACAGAATAGAAGATATCCTCTTGCACACTTTTTTTTTTAAGATATTTTTTTTGCATTTTTATGCTTTATTGATAGTGTAGAGACAGAGTTGAAATGGGGCAGAGAGGGGAGTGACATGCAGAGAACGACCGCGGGCTGGAATCGAACCCGGGTCCGCTGCTGGCCGAGGCCCGAGGCCCATGGGGGGGACGCCCTACCAACTGAGCTAAGGGCGCCCCCTTTGCACATTTAACTGAGTAATTTTTTTCACATTGCAATGGGGCTATGCATCCAGACTCCATTCAGTGCCCATTCACATCTCGCTGCACATATGACTTCATTAAATTCTTTCCAGTATCCATTTAGAAATATACAACTGGGACCTTGCTGTTTACAACAGCATCAAACCTTATCGTGTTGCATTTACATTATGATTATTGAAAGTATGTGTTCAAGCAGAAAAAACACAAGAAATTTGTTTAAAGATAATAAACAATTAAGTCAATAATTCTTGCTAATGTCAGTCAAGGCTTGTGTAATGTTTAGCGTAAGTGAGTCAGCAATAGATGTGTGTATAAGCACCATTGACTTCAAGCGTTTTCCCACAGCTCTGTCCCTTATCGCGTTGACCCTGTTGAGTTGACAATTAGGCAGCGACCCCCGCCACTACAGAGAGTGTTTCAGGAGTCAAATGGGGCAGTCAGTGAATTGCCGGCCTGTCACACAATTATTTCCATTGTGTGTTAGCTGGATGGCACAGTAATCCTTGTGCCTTGGCCTGTAACATCTGGTGGTGAGTGAGTGAGGGAGCAAAGTGTTCAGTGTGAAGCCAGGAGTGTCGGCCCTGCCTCCCCCGTTCAGACTGAGCGGCCGTTACAGCCTGCTCCGCTAGCAGAGGATCTTCAATGCATCAATGACACCAGCCATCAACAAGGGACGTGTAGCATGCCAAACCACTGATTCATTAGGACTCAATTAGCTGGGAGGCATGGGGCGCCCTGCCATATGCCTCCAGGTTTCTACGGCAATCTGTATACCCACTCTCTCTTGTACGACTGTACTCTCAACTGTCTTTGGCAGTGTACGGTCTGAACATGTGTGTTGCAATCGACGCAGTACAGTATCAGCACACAGCACAGGGGCTGCAGTCTGCTTCCTTTTTTTCTCACAAAGCATGTGTCTTCTTTGCACTATTTAAAACTAGACAGTGTGCTAGAGATTTAGCAGGTTCTGTCTCCAGCCGCCCGGCTTCTGAGCTTTGAAATGAGTCACAATGACCTTCAGCTCAACTCATGTTGCGCCAGTTGGCTCGCTATGAAATACGCATCCATCTACTGGCGTATGAGGCTGTGGAGCTCCAGATACTGTAAATCTTGGGAGGTATAAGAAACCCCCCCCTGCTCGATATCGACTTCGCCTCGCTTGCCAAGAAGGCGGCGTGTGCTGCTGACAAGATCTATCCGACCCTTAAATCTAGTTTGTCTTCTTATCTGCGCCAAGGTAAAGGACCCCCCTTGCCCCATCCTCCTACTCCTCCGTGCCCGGCCCATACCACACAATTTAAACTCTTCCACAAGCCCAAATGAACAGAATTAGATTGGAGCAAGAGAGCAGCCTTTAGGAGTACAACAAGGGCTATGAACACACTCCAGATACGTGATGTTACGTGGCATATTCACATGCTGGCCTTACATGTAAGCTGGCATCTGATATTTATCTTCGACTGACTCCGAGATTTTAAATGTCACCACCACTGCTAATTTGATGTTTAAGCACTGGGCCATTGGTGTTAAGTCTTTTAAATAGTATGTGGTCTTAAAGTAACAGTTAAACAGCGGTTTCAGAAGATTCTGTGGCACACCTTTTTTTTTAGGAACAGGTGGATGGGAGGGAAATAGTCATATCATTTATGGAGTTGATTGGATTGCTAAAAGGTGGCAGTGGCTTTTTAGATCACAGGTCTGTGGAGAATAATTAGTTCTACAGAGCTACAGAGGATTGTTGGCCTCCATCATCACCACACGCACCTGCACTGGTAGATCAGGAGATGGATAATGAGAAAGAAATTAATAAATTAAACCTCAACCACACACCCCTGACCCTTGATATCACTAGTTGTTTAGCTATAGCTTGCTACTAAAAAAAAACACATGCTAACAACCCAAGAGCGCTTTTACAGTATATGGGATTGCTCAGCAGGTCAACCCATATTCCATTTGATTGGTTAAAAAGATGAATTTGTCAGAAAGTGAAAGGATGAGTCATAGAAAACATTGAACTCATAAATAGGAGGATAAAGGAAAGGGATTTGATTATAAAGACCCCCAAAAATGACCCAGGAGGGAATTTGTCCCCCACATGTATCAGAGGTACAGTTAACACAGGGACACAGGATGCAAATCTTTTTATTTTGTCACGTTTGGCTCTTAAATATTTCCACTTTTAAACCAAAATTTGCGGTGTGAATTATTTAGATAGTATCATAAGAGTTTTTAAAGCATTCCTCAGGTTGTAAAGGGAATAAATCACTTGATTAAAAATAAATGTTAAAACAGGAAAAAAACGCTGCATACCTTTTTAATGTGATTAAGCCAGGGAGGAATCTGGAATACGCTTTTGACAACTTGTCTGGCTGATAACAAGTCAAATGTGGCTATCTACAACCCACCACCTTTACACGTGTTCATCGTAAGGCCTGATATTGGCTTCCTACATATGCATCAACCTAGGATTGGTTCACGTCCACCATTTAGAAAAATACTGTAAGTTACAACAACCAAAAACAAAGGTCACAAAGTAAACCATCAACAAAAATAGGTTGTATTCCAGTTGGCACGATTCTTCATTTTTGTGAGATTTGTTTTGGGTGTTGGCTTCAAGAAATGGGATAAAGATAAGCATGTGTTTGCTAATTAAAAAGCGTAACTTTTCAATAATGCCAGCAGCTCGCGAGGGGAGCCAGAGGAAAAGGAAGGCAATGGAGTCAAGTTGGTAGCAGCTCTGCCCTAGTTGTAGGCACGTGCAGGCAGCCACCCAACTGCGCTCCTCCAGCGCTTTTTCCCCGCATTACCCAGTAACGCTACGTTCATGTGACCCAATTTATCAGCCTTTCCTCCCCATTCGTCTGCTCCTTACAGATGCACTACGGGAGTCTCCGTTAGCAGCAGAGCATTCATCACCTCTGAGTAGTGAGGTCCTCCACTTTCCTCCCATTGGTCCAGGCTACCACCCCTATTCCCCACAGGCGGGACAGCAGCACCATATGTGGCTGATGATTATAATAGTGTGGCGGGTCTGGCAGCACCATGCAGGCGGAGATGCATTTGTGCGTGCACTCGTGTTTGTGTTGTGCTAAATATCAAATCAAACATAAGCTAAGCAGGGCTTTTTCTTCCACTGACAGTCAATTTAAATATTGTATCTGCCACACATCCTTACTGCTGTGCTCCCCCCCCCCCCCCCCCCCCCCCGGAGGTAATTGAGATGTTTAGTTCAGCCGAAATCAAACTCAATTCTCATGCTATTTCTTATTCCCTCATTCATGTTTTATTTAATTTTATTATTGAGCACAGCACATTCCCCCTGTTTAAATCATTTTCAGTTAACAGTACATTTAATGACGGCAAAAGTTGGTTCACTCGCGCGCAACCTAAGCATCTTTTTAATTAAACTCTTTAAAAGATGTGTCGATATAATTTTATGGGCATTTTGGAGGCTGTGGTATATTTAATATCCCCTCGTCAGAGTAATGCAATGCAATTCAACTGTACCGGAAACTGCAGCCTGGGAAATCACCATACAGCTGAATCAACACCTTTCTAAAAACAGTTTGAACATTATGACCTGCGTGAAGGTATAGGATTATCTGCAGGCAGGTCTGACTGCATACATTTTAGCTTTATAAACTGGCAACTGAGCATATCGTTGACAGTCATCAATTTCATGTGGCAAACATGGTAAACAAGACAAAGGAAGAGGAAAGATTAATTATATTTGACAATTAAATGTATCTTTCAGTAACAACACTAAGAAGTTGTAGTTATTGAAACGTTAATGCACCTGACATACTTTTCTTTAATAAATAAACTAAGAAAACATACATTTAAAGGAACATTTCTGCAGAATACCAAAATGCATAGAACATATCTGCAACATTTTTACAGAGGAGGACATATCTTATTTGTCAAGCATTATCCGCCTGTAGCAACTAAAGCATGATGACGTAAGTATAAGACACAACCTGTCTACTTCATTAACCAAAACCATGGCTTTGCCCTAATTTTAACCACAGCGCTTTAGTTGCGTAACATGACTTGTGTGTGGGACAAAAAAAAGCATTTCCTAATAAAACACGTTGCCACTGAATTTAATCCAGGCAGACCTCATACCATATTCCACAAAACATATGTGAAGCAGCACATCCATTTTCTATGAGATAGTTTTGCTCACCCGCTTATTGACCGACTAACGCAGGGAGGAAAAATAGTGCAGAAGTGAAACAATTTTTGATATGCTATATCTTCGTTGATAAGGAGTGCGGCCATTTCTTACATTTAGCACAACATAAACTGAAACCTTGAAGTCTCAGTCTTGGACTTTCTACAAAACCTCATCTCATAATACAGATTTTGCCTTAATGTCCATGCTATTTCAGTTCACTGTATGTTGCCAAACAGTGAACTTGGATCCTTCAGGTCTGCTGCATGTTGCTCACTTTGAGCGAATGGTCATCCAGCCTAGAGTCTCCCCTATAGGGAGCTGACTGGATTGACTCAGTGACAATCAACTCAACTTTCTTAAAGGTGAAGTAAGCGGTTTATTTATGTTAACATAAGCGTTAAATCGCTCTTTATTCATACAGTGATCACTTACATGATGTGCGCATTTCATAAAGCCGATCCCTCAGTCAAGCCGAAACCCGTCTCACTCATGGTCTCATTGCCGGTGCGCGCCAGAGCAACACATGGGTGCATGTTTATGCGCCTACAATGGCGGAGCAGCTAACAATCCTTCCCAATGTCTGTTTTGATGGTTTTTATCATGTTTTATCACACTTATGGATCTGAGCAGATGCTAGATAACTTGATGCTTGAAGACCGCAGTGCATTAATGTGGTGACGTAGGGACGAGCGAGGGGACTTCTAACTGCAGTAACTAACAGGAAGTTAGCTAAAAGAACCATTCCGCTTACAGCACCTTTAAGTGGAAGTAAAAATAGTAGAATGAATCCCTCTTAATGGCTGATGATATTTGATTGCCTAGGTTGAGTAATTGACTTTGTACCTTTTATTTAAAAAACATTTATTAAATGGAGAACTCTTTTAGTGGCGCCTGCAGGGAAAAGACAAAAAAAAATGTTGATGTGGAGTTGCACTGAGCGGCAAGCATCTGGCACAGCTGCAACAGCGGCCCGCATGACGTCTTGTGACGAGACCCTTTAGATCACTTCTCATCAGAGCATCACAGTTGGAGGCTACCCTGATGTTGCGCTCTAATCAGCCATCAAGTGTCATATTCAAAAGGCTTCAGTCAGGCTTGCATGCGGCCTCTTGCTTTGGGTTTCTACAAAAA
This sequence comes from Ammodytes marinus, assembly GCF_949987685.1. Taxonomy (NCBI): domain Eukaryota; kingdom Metazoa; phylum Chordata; class Actinopteri; order Uranoscopiformes; family Ammodytidae; genus Ammodytes; species Ammodytes marinus. Next base: position 23,364,954 of record NC_137213.1, on the reverse strand, counting down.
CATCACAGCCGAGCATGGACGTCGATTTGGCTAAACAAGTGGGGGGGACAAACAGGCATTCAGGAGTGCATTTTCAAAAGTGGGGGGGACAATGAGGAAACATCTTTTTTTCTCTTTAGTGCAGGTAATGAACGGTTCTGAAAGACGGCATACCCGCTCACTAATGAATAAAATGTATACAAAACACTGATATCTGACACATAGGCATTTTGACCGTGCTCAAATCAAGCCGAAGCACGGCTGGACTGTCGCACAACAATATTACTCCGCCTCGGTAACCATGGCAACCTAGCTAGTAGCATACATCAGGCTGACATCAGGTCGGTACCTACTACAAGCTAGGTTGCCATGGAGACCGAGGCGGAGTAATATTGTTGTGACACATACTTTATCCCGCTTATTACATGGCTACTACAAAAAATAAAGCAATTAATTTTAGCAACATGTTGTTTTTATGGTTTTAACAGCCAAAAAGAGTCCGCTACATGGTCGGAACTCACTCAGTAGCAACGGTAACTATGTCAAGCTGCGGCCAACCTAGAAGAGTTTAACAAAAAACAACTCGTTTCCCCAGCAACCCTGAGACCTTGTCTAACAACTGGAATAGTCATTGCAAACCCACTAGGTTCTTATGTAATGAAAACGTAGTTTAATACACCAGTAAATAGGAACGACCAAGGATACGACCTAGTAACGGGGGAATAGTCTGCTCGCCCCGCTAGACTGTCTGCTTCAGCTGACCGGAGGCTCCGGCTCAGCTGTTAGCTAGAGCTACAGTTTTGCTAACACAACTCAAGACTCGCACACTGTACAAATAATAATTGTAATCGGCCAATATGTTTAACAAGAGCTCCATCTAGCTAACAAGCATCATCCCCCAACATAAATAACACAATTCACGAAGAAAATGACTGCGGAACAGTTACATTGCAGGCTGCAGCCTGAAGTTACTGTCTAACTGTCAATATGCGGCCAAAGTAGCCTACTCACGTCGTGTTGACTGGAGTCCTGTCGGACATTAACCATGACTCCTGTGTTCCCTGCTCTCCTGACACATGCAAAGTCATGTTGAAAAAGTATTCCATTGTTTTCTGAACGAGTAGTAGCCCTGTTTGTGGACGTCTATCCATCAAAACTGTGACGTAGGTCCTTAGCAACGGCCCTTGACAGCGGTCTGTCTTGCTGGAAATAACAGACCTGTAGAATGCTGTGATTTACATAGGATTCTCAAAGTGCCATGTAATAATTCTTGATAAACAACATCGTCAGTATCCATGTGCCGCGACACAAGCTGCTGTTAGTGTCCGCTACATTTACAGTCATTAGTGGGCATAGAGGATGGTAATCCCTACAGTTTACACTTCACAACGGGACACTTAAAGCCACTCTCTGCTGCTGATTGAAATGCATCAGTCTTCTCTGGTGTGCAAACTAGCGGAGACTTCGGAGCATGTTCACTGTTTTGTCGTTGGTATCCACTGCTGTTGTGCTATTTAAAAAAAGTTTACGGTCTAAGCCTACTAGTGCCGAAACAAGGATAGGCGGCGGCCAATCACGGTCGCGCGCAGCGCGCACAGAGAGAGACAGAGAGAGAGAGAGAGAGAGAGAGAGAGAGAGAGAGAGAGAGAGAGAGACACCTTGACGCTGTGTTTTAATACGGCTGGACGCACTCCATGTCCGGCTTAAAAAGTGGGGGGTACAAAATGAGTCTTGACGAAAAGTGGGGGGTACATGTACCCCCCATCCCCCCCGTAATCGACGTCTATGCAGCCGAGTGAAGAAACAGATTCTTTGGAGGAGGCAACAGCGGCACTTCTTGTTTTGCGCTACACTGCGATCCGTGTGAGATCTTGACCTTACGATTGCCATTGTAATGGGTGGCAGTGGAATATTTCACTTATCATTAGCGGCATGATTAGCTGCCAATGGACTGTGCCCGGCGTGGGTTTTTAATCCATGAAGTCTCCAGAGTGCGATAACATATGAGATGACAACAGTTTCACACCCAGTTTCACACCTCCCGCCGTACCATACGTCGCGGCAGCCCTAATCACTCATGAGAGATTAATGGAAGACGTTGAGGTGTGGTGGGAGATCCACTAATTACACCCGCACATACTGCATTGTAGTCAGGGGAATAGACAGTTTGTGTGTGAGGTTTCGTGTGTGTGTGTGTGTGTGTGTGTGTGTGTGTAGCCAATGTGTAGTTGTGCTAGCTTCTTTTAAAGTAGGTCTTTAAGAGATACCTGTTACTGCAGAGGGAGAGGAGTTGAGCTACAATAAAGGAGCCCCCAAGAGAAGAGATGAAATAGTAAAAAGGACTTTGTGGAAACGATGATATCTACAGTTCAGCTGCCAAAACCAAAATCACACCATTGTAAAATAACACTAATTGGGAGGTTGTAGCGTTTTCTTATTTGAAAAAAAATACTCTTTCTGTGCCTTGAATGGCTCCTACAGCTGCCTGCAAGGAACTGTTAGAGACATGGAAGCAAACTAAATAGCCCACCTTTATTTTCTCAGCGGAAAGCATTAGACATGCTGGCTTTCCGTTACATGTATAGTGTCGCTCCTGTATTTTTCAGGTATATTTCTGCCAGTCTGAGAAAAAGTCCAGACCAACTTCCAACAGTGCCACGGCCAAGAAAGTTGTACCTTGCTTGAGCATTGTACGGAGCACTCGCAGTAGTCAAACAGACTGGACGTTAGGGGTCAAATATACTTGGGCACGGTAAGGATTGCCTAGTGCGCAGTTATTAGTCAGTGACTAAATGAACTCGGCACCGGTGGCATCTCTGTGCAGCTCAGGGGAAGGCTGCAATAAAATATTAATGTCAGGGAAGAAAAAGTCAGGTCCCCTGGTCTTCCAAATAAAATCTACCCTGAAAAATACATAACCCCAAATACTCTCATATAGTCCGTTTATTAAGCTAAAAATGAATACTGTTATGAGGAACTACAAACTTAAGTTGGACTTTGGTTCATGAATAATATGTCACACTGCTTTCCATTTACATTAAGTGAAACTACTTCAACATTGTGTGTGTGTGTGTGTGTGTGTGTGTGTGTGTGTGTGTGTGTGTGTGTGTGTGTGTGTGTGTGTGTGTGTGTGTGTGTGTGTGTGTGTGTGTGTGTGTGTGTGTGTGTGTGTGTGTGTGTGTGTGTGTGTGTGTGTGTGTGTGTGTGTGTGTGTGTGTGTGTGTGTGTGTGTGTGTGTGTGTGTGTGTGTGTGTGTGTGTGTGTGTGTGTGTGTGGTGTGTGTCACATCAGGACAACATCGATGAGAAAGCGAGTAGAGAATCTAAAAAGGTTCCTGCTTTGAAATGGCTGTTTTGATGCTTCCCTTCAACTTCATTAATGCCACAGTGTCCCACAGACTGCAGGTAATGTTTTTGTGCTCTGAGTTTTTTGATCATGACAACTTTTATCTATGCCCGTCCATAATGCTGCAGGATCAAACATGTGTCTTTTTGAGACATGAATACAGTCAGAACAAACAGGCATGGACAGTGTTATTCACAGTCGAGTTTCATAAAGAGGCTGCTTGCATTTCTTAATTATATCCGTGACCCATGTGCAATTAGGGAGAACACCTTTTGGCTATTTATTTAGTTCAAAGAGAACACAGGGCGAGGAGAGGAAGAAAAACTAATTGTCTCATTAATTACTCTCCCCATGAAATAATGACCAAACCAAGGTATGCACCGTGCTTTTGTAACTCACAAAAGAGGGCAGGGGGTGGGGGTGGGGGTGGCAGCAAAATAAAAAAAAGCCTCAACCTCTTTTCACTAACAGACATTATATTGGAAGAAAGGCAGACAAAGAGAAAGAGGGCAGAGGAGAACAGGAGTGGGAGGGAGAGAGAACGAGGGAAAATGTGGAATTGAAAAAGAGCAAAAAGAAACTGCTGTAGAGATTAAAAATAATAAATATGGAGCAAATCAAAAAGAAAGAAAGAAAGAAAGAAAGAAAGAAAGAAAGAAAGAAAGAAAGAAAGAAAGAAAGAAAGAAAGAAAGAAAGAAAGAAAGACAGGAAGAGAAAAAGAGTGGCTGTGAGGAAACCATAGTTGTTTGTCCAAGCCTTCTGGAGCTTGCCCAGTTCTCTCCCACCGAACGTGGTAAATAGCCTGTTGTAACACACTGTTCAGATGCTGGGCCACAGCACAGCAGACCAAATCAACAGTGAATTAAAGACTCCTCAGGGAAGCGACAGACTAACATTAGAGGAGGTGTTTTGGAGAGAGATCGACCGATGAACTGCTCTGAAAGGAGTCCTGGACTGTGAAACCGGCTATTCCACTGTTTGTGTTTAGATGAATAGAAGAGGAAATGTACCCCGTCTTGTTTTCTTGCTATTGTTTACCCTCACCATAGGGAGATAGTGACACTTTATTAGCCTGAATATGTCTGTTACGGAGGCAGAAGCATCCTAAGAGATGCATACTATCAAAATAAACCCCATTAATATTTGCATCTGGAGACGTCCGCTGCGCGAGTGTGTTTGTTCATTTATGTCATGTCTCAGACTTGAAGAGACTGGCCCCCCTCCCTCTCTCTACCACACACACACACACACACACACACACATACAGTATTCTTCTCGCTCTTCTTCCATCTAAATTGGGCCTATTATCCTGCAGCTGAGCTGGTAAAAAGGATAATGCAGGAACACTTCAGAGGGCAACTCCTCACTGCCCTTTGCTTAGCTTGAGCCACGCCTAAGCGAGTGCACAGCTCGGAGGCCTTTGGTGACATAAATCTGCACAGCAAAGCAACTGTGTGGCAACGCTTATTTAGTTTACCAGCTGAAGCCCCTCAACCCGAAGCAATGAGGCCTCTCTTTTCCGTCAGAAAGTAAATGAGAGCGCTTGAAAAGCCCAAACTGAATATTTTTGTGTATGTATTTTCATACACCCCCCTCCAATCCTGCCCGCTTGCACACTTGACTGTTCCATCGTCAGAGGCCCTCCATCTTGTCAGAATGAGGTGAACTAATGGGCCGTGGCTGAACAGCCTGAGCTCAGAGGCTATCAGTTCCCCCTGGAAAGGCTGGGAAGGCAGGGGAGGAGGAGGAGGAGGAGAAGAAGAAAGGAAAGGTCCTTCTTCTTTTTTGGCTACAATACTTCAGTTTTGCCTAATAAATAAATCCTTGCAGAAATCAAAAGGAATGATTTAGTTTTTTATAGTATGCTGCACGATGTTACTACAGAGAAGTTGTCCCACTTTCTTCTGCTTCCATTTTATGTAAATGCTCCCTTTTGGGCTGGCGCAAAGAAATCTTGGTGATTTACTCAGTTATATCACTGATAGTCATTAGACCGTCCTCTGTAGCCCTGATGCTCCAAACATCATTTGCTTTTTAGTCATACTACAGATGTGGCTCTATGAATGATAATGTCAGCCTGTCAGTCCACCCCATTTGATCCAGACTGAAATACCCATTGGAGACATAGGCTATTGTTGACAATGAAACCTAAACAGACTTGAATTAGTTTTTCTCTAGGACAACCATGAGTATGGAATCGTGGTCTTGAGAGAAATGTCAACAACTACTAGATGGATTTCACTGATGTGTGCATATTCATGTTCCCCACAGGATAAATTTTAATAACGTCAGGTCAAATTTGTCAAAAATGTGTAAGATACATTCCTTAATGACACAAAAACCAGTACCTAGCCTACTTTGTGTCTAATGCTAAACAGCAAATGCTAGCCGGCTAACAACCTTAACTAAGATGGTAAACATTGTAGACCGAGCATAACGCTTAACATCAGCGTGTTAGCTCATGTTAGCGTGTTCTCGTTAGCAACTGACTTGAAGCACTGCTGCGCCTAAGTATAGCCCTAAAGAGCTGGTCTCGATACAGTCTCTGGCTCTATAGCTTGCCATGACTATAAGATGATTAACTCACTGAATCATATGGTCAGAAGTGTTAATAGATTGCAGCGTTGCCGGAGAGTCCCATATGCCAATCAAGTGCTCGCTAGTCAAGAATCTAATTAGTTTAAAAAAGGAAAATTAACATATCTTAGATTCAAGGGCTATTAGCCACTTGTAAGGCCACATGGGACGATCTAATTGTAGATTGTGTAGATAAAAGCTGATGTAGAATAGGGAAAAAATTCCAGCCTTGGAAAGATGAAACGTTTCACAACAATACAGAGAGGATATAACAGAAGTTGGATGGCCTTTGTTTCCATAGGTGACACAAGGTAACACAGCAGGGGCTATTCAGATGAGCTTGCTGGGCCAGGTTGTGACAGTCGTGTCCCACTCCATAAGCTGGGGGGCATTTTGTAACAAAGATGACCAGAGTGAGGTGCCAAGTCTGGTCTGTCGAACAAACGTTCCACCAGCCCCGGGCCATGCCAGCCTTTTGCCAGGAAGAGACGGAGAGGGTCCGGGCCACTCCACAGTCACATGCAAGCTGGAGAGCACAGACTGCGCCTTCCGTCGGGACCACAGTGAATGGAGGTGTAATTGGCCATATCCAGTGATAGATGGCTGTTCCACCTTTGTTTCCAAGATGCACGGAGGCTTGTCTCACAATATGAGGTTGATTGTGCAGTCTATTAAACATCAGTCTCAGGAGGAAATTTTACTTACTGGGAGGCTGGAGCCTTTTGAAAATAAAATCTCAAGAATGATCTGATTTGAAAAGCAACGTGTGCTCAGTGATTGCCCATTATATTTATGAGACTGTATTCATGACTGCAAATCTGATTACACTTAATGAATCATTGAAATTTGTGGAGTCGACTAGAAAGATAGAACTCATTCTAATTATTGGTAATTTACAGCGCTTTGTCTCTCTAACATAAATCAAAGATCTAGATTATAATCCCTATTATATTGCAAATAAATAATCATGTTGAGCAAACTCCTGATTGCATGTGCAATCAATGACTGAAAGCAGGAAGAACACTGTTAGTTTTGAAGTCAATTGACAAAGTGACATTGAGAGTGTTTTGATTGACCTGCTCTTCAACTCACTCAAGGTTAGAGGCATCTTTCTGACGGACTGATCAAGACAACCAATAAAGAATGGTTTGTCTTCATGAAAAAGATTCACATCTCAACCCAATACACTGACACTGCCTGACAAGATATATGTACCTGCATGTTGCCCAGAGGGTCTAGTGTTGCCTTGTGAAGCTATACACTCAAACACCTCTCCTGAAATATCATGATTGATGTGCTTATTGTTTAAGAAGAGAGATTGCCATACATCTGAATTTCAAAACATGAACGTTCCTATTCAATAATCCAGTCGCAGGGTAAATATTCCGACTCGCAAGGAGCAAACAAGCACCCCCAGAGATGATTTGCCAAATACAACCAGACAGAGACAAAGACAGCAGCGGGTTGATGGAAGGAAATAAAGAAGTGCAAGCTGAAAAGAAAATGACTTCCCTCAAGGAAGTTTTCCTTTGCACTTGACAGAGGTAGCATCAAAATGTACAAATTAATAAATAAACGGTGGCTTTTGTCAAGGGCTTTTGACATCCCCTAGCAGTTGAGAGTAGCTGGAGAAACGAGTGATGCTCGTTAACTCTGACCCAAATCATAAGAGACACTGGGAGCTGTTAAAACACAGAGCAGATTGGGGAGTCTGGGTGACCTAGATAGCATTGGTTTTGACAAGCAGCCGTACATCTCATTAAATCGCTCTTCCGTCTAATACAATGGGGCATATCTCCTTGGTTGGTAATGAAAATTACATTCTGATAAGGTTCTTTGTGACATGGAAAATACCTCTCCCATCACTGACACTCTGAGGCTTCTTCTGAGACGTACTTCTGGGGAGATCGGCCCATTCGCCATGGGCTTGGGTGACATTATCCGCCTCATATGCACACATAAAGGGTGACACAGAGTGTAGAAGGCCATGCTCAAGGAGAGCCAGTGGAGATGGTGCAACCACAATTACCTGTTGTTCAAAGAAATGGCTTAACATCACAGTTCATTTTGGAATAATAGGAGAGTTGAGGGACTTGTCTGCCAGAGGAGAAGGAGGCAGAGAGACTATCTCATAGATCAATTTGTTTTATATGCATACAGGAACATTTTGCATGAATGGTACTAGAGAGACATTGAGATTGTTTTCCTAGGGTTTACTTAAGTAACGCAATGTGACCGAAACCAATACAATGACGGTAAATGGAATTCCACCCAGGGTTCTCAAAACATTGGAAAACGACACAACACTCAACAGCAACATCTCTGCCCAGAGACAGTGTCCCAGTTATGTGGATAATCCAAAATCCCGACTCTGAATAGCTTTTTCAGGCACTATTTTCTCAATAGAAAGCCCTTCCAATGAAAACTGTACACATTGAGGTCTGGTGGATTATCCGGATTTAGCAGGGACGCTGTTTCTGCAGAAGACATATTGCTGTTGATTTTGGTATTGCCAAGTTTAAATGATTTGAGTAGCACAAATACAATTTAAATGACCTCTGTTATTTTACCAAACACAACTGGTGATGAAGCAAGGTGGGTGGGACACAAATTCAGGCAGAGACACAAGACGCTAGGTTTCAGCTTTTTTTTTGTTTTAACTGCACTTGAGCTGATGATTTATGAATATACTTCCATAGAAACTTAAATTAAGAGAAAGACTTCTTTAGTGTATGGGGAGATCTGAGATCAGTCACAGTTATTGGTATGTGCGTTGCCAGCTTATACGTAGTAATATTTGAAAGTCAGTCATTTGTCTGATCACGTTTAGTTGATATACAGTTTGTACAGAAATGTTGATGAATTTGAGAAATGACATTTTCTTTGAGGACCTTCAGTCTGAACACACCTTCAGAGTATTGTCTCAACCTGTGCCAAAAAGTGAGAAGATATACTTTTTGTACCTAATTGCCCTTTAACAAACCACATATAATTCCTACAATAGAAACAGTTTCAGGATGATCCATGTACAGAGATAAACCTACCTGACAAAAATGCTTGAAATATATAATTAATGACAATTAAATCCCACTCACGTTCTCATTCACTCTCACCAAACACTCACAATGTCACAAATTGTCACATAGGATAGTGTGGGCTCGATGTGCTCCAGCTCTTTTTTAGGCCAGGGTAGGCTCAAGGCCTCTTCCTCCAACAATGGCCTATCACCATGCCAACAGAAGCGGTGCCAGCCACGGTGCCAGCTTGGCACGGCCCCCATGTTTGCGGTGGAGGATTCAAGGGCATTAAAGCACAATGTGGGGGGTACCAGTTCATAGGCGGCTGTGCCAAGATTTTCGCCAGAGTTTACTTTGAAACAGCCGTCATTCACCGCTATCTGCTACTTCCCCTCCTCTCGTGCTGTTGGCCTGAGCTGGGAGCATTTACAATCCATCTTCTGAAAATTTGCTTTGCATGCACAGAAGCACCGGTCATGCCTTAATGTTCCATATTTACTCACAAGCAGTACATACAACAAGAGCGTCATCACAGGTCTCCTTCAAGGGTGGCCAACGAACAGCACACATTTGCTGCACTCTCATTAAGAATTGATGATGCAGAAGAGATAATAACATCTTTGTTGATTTGTTAAATTGGTGCCTGCCATTTTGTATTTGAAATTAATGTTGTAATGCGCAATCAAGGGGCATGTGTTTGTCATTTTAATTTATAACCACCTCCAGCTTAATATTAATTGTCATCCCTGTCTCCTTGCCTTGCAGTGCTCGGAGCAAGTGTCTGTGATGGGCTGTCGGCCTGCATCTGAATAGCTCCAAACCAAAGAAAAATATCCTCTCCTGACCTACTCTGAAGAACAATATTTTATTCAATCAATGTTGCAGTTTCCCCTGGGGGGAATAACTCCAGAAGTAAGAGGTGGACCCTCAGAAAAGAGCAACAGTGGACCATGTGATACCTGACCTTCACAAGAGAACTTACGTTACACTCCAGAAGATGTCAAATCTGATCTGAGGCTACTCCCGAGAGGATCACCCAGCTCATCATTTAATCATCTTTTCACGTGTTGTTGAGCAATACTCGGAAAAAACCATGGGCCAACAGTGATGGAGTGTAGTTATCAATGCTGGATCTTCAGTTATTGAAGAGTACCAGACATCTCACAATGGATTTGAACAAGATTTTCTCCACCGAAGGGTGACCGTGAGAAAGAGTGGAGTGGGCTGGAATCGAACACTGGGAGTTGGGAGGATTAGCTTGAGTGCCGCTAACCCATGGTGGATCCTCTGTGAGTGGGACAAAGGACTCAGCAGTGGAGGATGTCCGCGGAGGCCGAGGTCCAGCCGGGTGTCAAAGCCAGCCAGCGAAGGGAGTCCAGGAGGATCAAAGGTATGCACAGTTTTACTTACCAAATACTCTCAACGCTGCCACAGTAACACACTACTACAGCAATTATGTCATTCTGTAAATTATTGGATATATTAAGTTAACATGGTGTCTTTAAATGTGTGGATTGAGAAGAAGTGTCAGATATATAATGTTGAGGGAAATGTACCGAAAAGACCACTAGATAAACATATAGCAATGGGAGTCATGTTTGGAAGGATCTAAACAATGTTGGACTACACAGAGAAAAACCTCACTCAAGTCAAGCCCGCCGAGAGGCTGACTGTCTCATCCAGAGGATCCAGATGTAGTAGCTGCTATTCCATGTTGCCCCAGGGGTAGTGCCATGATTTAGGTGTCATGGACATGGTAATTCACACCCTGTCGCTTTGATGAACAGCAAAAGTGATGTAATAGGACGAGGCATTCTCCCAACGTTCAGTGGGAGATTGAAATTGGATGGAATTGGCAGAGAGGAGGAGAGAAAAGGGCATAGACAGGTACAAAAAGAGTGAGATTCACTGGTGAAGAGGGAGAAAGTGAGCAAGAAGAGGGTGCTTTGTCGTTTGCCCTTGCTCTCTTCATCCTTTTTTTCTCAGTTCTCCATCCATGAATAAAGCCACTCCAGCTAGTCCAGTAAATCTGGCTTCTGTGGGCTGTAACGAGGCCGCGGGGCCAGGTCCTCGGTGGCTGTTCCACTGGCCCTGTCGGATAGCTCAGATAAATGGCTGGGCTGGAGGAGGGCCCATTGATTTGAGTTAAGTGGAGTTTGGGGGGTGTGGTTGGGGGGGCTCTGAGCGAGGGAGCTATTACACACGTGGCCATGCGGCTCGTCAGAGGGGGCTATCAGCACAGGCTATCAGCACAGTCTATCAGACCCTGACTTTACCATGTTAATCACATGTGCTGCAGGGAACATTGTCACAATCAGCAAAGATGCTATTTAGGTCCATATAAATGGAAATGGGGCAGCGTAAATGCATGCAGACTGTCACGAAGCACAGCTAGTGGTGATTTTGAGGAGGCCGGGGCAAGGTGAAGGACACTACTGAGAATCAGGTTGATGGAATGTGTTCAGCTGAAGCACTGTTTATATTCATATGGGTGGGAAGCAACAGTTGAAATGGGTGCAATTTATTGAATAGGGTTGGCGTTGTTCTTCATCAAAGTGATTTAAATGCAAAAGCAAGCATCAGTCCATTTCTTAACACTTTCTGACTTCCCTCCCTTGTGTGTTTTCTCAATAACTATAAATAAATTCAATTTTTGTGAAGATTGTTTCACACAAATCTAGCTTTTTTTAAGGCTAATTAATTTCTTAAAACAGCCACAGATAGTGCAGTATTTACAGCAGTGGGATAGTCTAGTGTGATACTGCCTCCTAATGTCAATATGCATTAAAGAGGCTATTGGTAGAAAATTACACAATGTCATTTAACAAGCAAAAAAGCCTAAAATAATGGCGCTAATTGCTAACCATCAACTATCCCCCGGTGAGTACTGCAGGTTTCAGACAGCCTCCAGCTGTACCAGTAGCTAGCTAGCTGCTAAGACTTAGATACAACATGTAAATAAGGCCCTTCTAGTTACCAGTAGGCATGATCTTCTTCTGGCTAAGGCCATAGCTAGCTCCTTATACTTAAAGCACCTGAGCCAGGCTAACGCGTACTAGATCTGTCTTTTCCCATAAAATGTCAAAGTAACAAAATATTACTGATCAGTAACTGTTATATTGTAGCTGAATTTCACATTTGAATCCTTCACACCCTTTTTCACTGAAAAATTTAATCATAAGCTACAATTGTAATTTGTAATTTGTTACTAAATAATACTTTTATCGCCTGTTCTGGTACAATTCAATGGTGATTTTGGTCTTTTACATTTTTTTTTTTTTTTTTTTATAATAAGTAAACTCTTGCATATTCACAGCCTTATGGTTTAATGCCTGCACTCCTTAATATTTGCATAGAGCATTGTTATTCACTTGAGGATCAAATTTCAGAGGGATATGAAACCGGAGCCATTATGTTGTGTTTTGTTTTGAGGGATCTCATAGCATTTATCGTTCCTTTTTCAAAACATTTGGAAAAAGCAAACCTAACTGTAAAACTCTGCCACAGCAAAGCCAAAGCTGCACTCTCTTTCCATCAACAGAATTGCTTTACATGCAGGACTTTACTCTATCTCCATAGCAACTGTTGCTCTCCCACTGTAATCCGTACACACACACACGCACACACACACACACACACACACACACACACACACACACACACACACACACACACACACTCACACAAAAACGATTCATTTTAAAAAGAGAGACAAGGAATAGAGGACAGAGAGACATTGAGAGAGAAGGAAAGAGATGCAGCGAACAGAGAAGAGGCAGAGAGGCAAACGGCAGATAAAATCACCAGTCACCACACATACTAGATTTAATACATTGGAAAAATGGTAAGAGGCAGTAAAAAAAAAAATACCCACAATTCCACCCTGCTCAAACACTATTCCCCACATTTGACCGAATCATTTGCCGGTGCGCTTTCTGTTCATTACACCTCCTCTTCATGAATGTGCCAATAGCATTGTGGAGCTCCACACCTTTAACGAATGATCCTGCCCATCACCACCAAGAAAACATCAATACCTGCATGTAACTGCAGTGATTCAACGGTCTATCCACTACATTGATGACGTGAACAATACCTGTCATTAACTCTCTAACTGCTTTAACGATCAGCCATTAAAACCCAAACCCCGATACGGTCTTTAAAGCCAAAGTTGGGCGGTTGAATTTTTCGACGTCGGTGTGGGTTGGTCGTGCTGCTGTTAACGTTTGTAAATGTGTATCTGTGTGCTTGCTGAGGCTTATGACAATTATTTTGTGCACATGGGGAAGGCAGATGGCGAGGACAGATTTGCCTTCCTCAGACATCCATTCTCTTTACCGCTGCTTAGAAATATCAGTGCCCTGTGCAGAGACGCACAAAATAATGGTAAACAATATTGCATTTAGGTGAACGCGTAGGTCAGTAGGCATCGCCGTACATTCATCCAATCATCATGGCTCAGTTGTTTGGCGTCTCTGACTGGCCCACTACTACTAGCACACAGGGATATTGACGGGAAGACACAAGCTGACACGGAAACATACTCAGAGAAGTTCACAAGGTTAAGCTTCCTTGATGCCCGGATTCCCGACAAAAAGTTCCTCCTTGCCAAGTCCTTATATCTGGAGGGGCACTTCTGACTCTCCATCTGCTGCCATCTGTCCCTTCAACTGTCCCCATTCTAGTGTGGCAAGGAGGGAGGATGCAACACTGTGATCACAGACAAGCCATGAAACAGTATGGTGCAGGGCGAACAGTAATTGTCACCGCCATGGTCCTGGTGCAGGGCCTGCATGTCAGGTGGGTGATAATAGCGTTTGAGTTGAGGCCCCTCTGATGTCCCTGGCTTTTTAGATATCAGCTCAATGTTTGAATATTTGGCATATAAGTCATTATGAGAGAGTTGAAAAATGAGGGCAATAGGAGATATTAGGAGGGGAGATATTTGACAAAGTTCCCAGGCTGGATTCTAAACCAGAGGACTTGTGCATCTCGGACCGGCAAGATTCCCAAATGGCAGGAGTGTGTGTGTAGGATCCACTTAGATGCAGACCAACAGTAGACAACGCTTCAGGCAGCCCTCTGTCAGACAAAATGTGAGCATCGGGGTTTATGGGCCAGAAATATTGTGAGGACCGTTCAACCTTGGGTAATTGTAAATTCAGAAAGTCAGAGGAATATGTGTCACCCCCCCCCAACACGCACACACAGATATATACACACACCTTCTCCCTCTCTCTTCCCCCCTTTCTTACAGTGTGTAACAACATGAAACAGCTTGCCCCGCAGCTCTTTAGTTTTCAAACACACTCGCTCCTCGTCTTGATCTGAACCCAGAGCACGTACTGTAGCGTACGAGTTATGCCACTATGTCAACGCTCTCATTCCGTATGCAAGGCCTACTTTCTGGAGGATCTGCGCATAAACCTCTAAATCTCTCCTGAAGTGTTATTAGGGGGAAAATGGCACGCCGAAATGTAAAGAAACAAACGGCACAGAGCAGAGTCTGGTTAAAGCGAATACGAGAGAGCTGCACTGGAATTGGAACTGATGGTGTTTAAAATGCAACTGGAGCAGCATGCATTTTACATTACATTACAGAGAGTGTATGAGTCAGTAAAATCAGATTGGAATACATAATAGTGTATGAATAGACTAGAGACTGTGTATGAGGGTTGGGTTGAGTCACGTACAGCGGTAATTATTGTCGGAGTCCTCCTGCTCTTGCATCTGTCCTGCAGTGTTTAACCATAGCAGTGTGTATAGTGAGTCTTTTTAGTGAGTTTGTCATCAAAGTGGGAATGTTAATTTCTCTACATGGTAGCTGTGCGCACGCCATGCTGTCTGGTTAATGTTGGGAGGAACATGGTGGCTGTATATAAGACTCATTATCCTCTGGCAGAGAAACAAGTCTGAATTAGACCCAGATTTGACATTCCCTTGCTTGGAGACTTTAATGACTTTAGCATCTTCGAGCCCCCTCTTCCCCCCTTCAGAGAATTGAGCACTCATGAATTAGTGAGAGGGAGGTTGTGAACGTTTTTTTTTTTGATCATTATAAGTCAATTTTCTCATTTTTCTTTTAAATATTTCCTTTGAGGCCGCGGGGATGGAATAAGCAATTCCATATGTCATTAAGTAGATTTAGTATGGATGGCAATAATGTCTGTTTCTGGATGGAATTTTTGTATTTTGTATTCTTGTATGTCTAATTTCAGCCTGACAGTTTTTGTAATTAGGGTTGATAAACCTTGTTCTCTCCTCGCACACACAGCTTAGCCAGCCACTTAAACGGATGTACGGTACAGGCTCATGACCTAGAATTGAGTGAGCAAGGGGCTGGAAAACTGTTAAATTCTCCAAGGTGCCGGTGACCTTGATTTTGAAATCCTGCAATCTCTTTGTGTAAATGCGGCAGCAAACTGTTACATTTTTAATTTTTTTTGTGTTATAGGCTGACAAAACCTGGCACATGAAAGGGTAGTAGGGTCTATACATTGCAGACACGCGAAGGCAGCACTCGAGGCTCGCACACCTCTTAATCAAGAAAGCGTGCGACGGCAGACAGTGCAGGGACAAAGTGAGAAAGGTGTCAGTGTCAAGGTGGTGTCAGGGCAGCAGCAGAGATTGACAGACAGAATAATCAGCTACAGGAATGGGAGAGGGAGAAGGCACGGGATGACATTAGAAAGCCCAGAGGCCATCCAGACACATTGGAAAATGCAGCCCCCCTCCCAACCCCTGTCTCACACCACCATCCAACATCCATCACCCAGGGAGGGCCTGGTGGATTGTGGGTGAGCACTGGACCGCGATGATTCCCCTCAATAGCAGCCATTCAAGGTGGTTCGTCACCCGCCAATAGCACCCATGGGAACTATGGGCGTGGGTGAGGCGTAGGAGTGAGCGCACCCCCCCCCCCCCCCCACTCGGACACCCCGTACCCTTCCGTCCGAGCTGTCTGTGTCGATGCCCCCACAATGCCCTGCAATAGGTGATGGTTACAGAGTGTTCTCAATGTTCCACTTGTTTTTTCTCATTTAGTCCACTGGCTTTATCCAGCTTCATTTTCAATTTCCAGTCCAATTTTCTGTAAATCTCGCCCACTGCTGCTAATTTTCTTTTCATTCTGTATTTCCTATTCCATAAATATTTATACCAGAGAAGCCAACTCCATACTCCACTCACACAGACTCTATCTCTCGCTCTCTCTCTCTTTCTCTCACACTCTCTCTCTCTCTCTCTCTCACACACACAGACACACACACAGACAGACACACAGACACACACAGTTGCCTCTACACACACAGGGCAGACTTCTAAAGTATAGGATTCACTTGAGCTCACACATCCTTGTTTCCTGTAATCAGTCTCTTTCATTCCCTCCTTCTTATTTTTTTGTCCTCCGTCTCTCCCGCCGCAGGTCAGGACCGCAGTGAGGGGGGGCTTATTAAGCGTTTCCGTGGAGATGGCGTGCGCTACAAGGCCAAGCTGATCGGGATTGATGAGGTGACAGCGGCGCGTGGGGACAAGCTGTGCCAGGACTCCATGATGAAGCTGAAGGTGCGGACTTCAGTGTGTGTGTGTGTGTGTGTGTGTGTGTGTGTGTGTGTGTGTGCGCGTGTGTGTGTGTGTGTGTGTGTGTGTGTGTGTGTGTGTGTGTGTGTGTGTTTCTGTGTGTGTGTGTGTGTGCACTGGGACATCATTGAGCCACTTCACTTTTATCATTCAGATTTGGAAAAGGCATGCTCAGGCATGTCTGTATTGTCTGTTGAATGAGTCATGGGAGCTGTCCAGTCCTGTAGTTGACTCAATAAAGCTCTGTAAAAACCTGACCAGAGGGATCAAATAAAGGTCCATCCTTATTATCCCAGTAGCTCCTTTGTCACGTACAAAAAGCTACTGCGAGGCCGGTTTGATATCTTAGGTAGCAGCTTTGAATGGTAGCAGCTTTGTCCTTTATTTTCCCTCCAGAAGCTGTTGTATTTTTAGTGTTGCTCAAAGCTATACACATTTATTCATACCGCCTTTTCTTTTTTCTACCTTGGAGGCAAACTGGCCTCTTATTCTGAGATGCTTAAAGCAGTATGTCACAGTATGTCTCAAATGTTCCGGCATGTGAATGCAACCCTAACACCCATTTGTCTGCCTCCTGTGTGTCTTCTCATGTCAGC
The DNA here is from genome assembly GCF_949987685.1 of Ammodytes marinus. Classification (NCBI taxonomy): domain Eukaryota; kingdom Metazoa; phylum Chordata; class Actinopteri; order Uranoscopiformes; family Ammodytidae; genus Ammodytes; species Ammodytes marinus. The sequence goes on along the minus strand of NC_137213.1, from coordinate 23,347,861 downwards.
CTCAGCCCTCTATATTTACAACACCGACCGTGGTTTTAAATTCGAGGCACGTTCGCAAACTGTGATAACGTGACCCAGAAAATATTTTACCCGGTGTTTGTTTTTTTAAGTAAAAAGATAAATTCAAATACAGCCCCAGAGTAACTGTACAGCACAATAAGTCGGCATACTGTGCAATAAAATGTTCCCCTTATTTACTGCTGCTACGCCTGTCAAGCTTTCCATTCTTGCGCATTTGCCGTTTGCAATGATAACGCGGGTAGATTTACCACTTGAAATTCTGAGTCTTTTCCAAAACAATGGTTCCTTGATATCAGACAGATGTAGACAAAAGGCTTTCCATTTCTAGCCAGAGACTGTCAATCTAGTCGGCTGAAATGACGGCTGACGCTAGCGGGGTTTATCAGCTGTAGCTAGCTACCTAATTAAGTCAGCAGACGCTCCAAGACTTGGGGTTAGAAAACAGTCAGTAATAAATATAAATTACGTATGACTTGAAAAACATGCTTTTGCATGCTTCTTCTTCTCAAAAGTTTACTCTGCATCCTCTGTAATGCCAACTGCGATTACAGGTTACAATGCTCTCTTTGTTGGGGCAAAAAAGTAGCACACAAGCATCTTTGCAGTAGGTGTCTACGGGATAAATCCTTCTCCCTTAAAAAAAGAACGTATACATATATATATATACATATACACACATATATATATATATATATATATATATATAAGCCTGCATGGCTTTTTAAGTATCCTCTCACAGACTTTGCTGGAGATTAAGTGTGTGGGAAGCCCCAAAGTGAAGAGCTGTATAGCCAGAAGGCAAAGCCTCTCCTCACCCATATCCATTCCGAGTGATATGTCCAATAGAACAACGTTTTCCCCGCCTCCACCTGACATTTTAACATTGCACTCCGTATGACTCCAGTATAGTAACCACCAGTCAGTTACAGTCAACGGAGCAGTCGATTCAGACCTGCTATTATCTGGACAGGGAATAGAGGAGGGAACGAGGGTCTCTATTGAGCTGCCTCTTGCTGCCTTGAGGACTAATCCACCAAATGGAGAAGCCGATGGCTGATTGACAACATCCATCGACTCTCTCGCCCGCCCGCCTCTCTCTCTCTCTCACTTCATTTCTTCCTCATCCCTGTTGCTTGTTCTGCTCTGTATCGCTCTCTCTTTACCCTTTCCGTCTTTGTACCCCTGCCATCCCATCAGCTCCCCCTTTTCTCATATGAAAGTACATTTCTGTATATAAGTATGAATGGATAGTTTTTCTTTAAAACCTCCCTGTCGAGGCAGAGCTTGATGCTGATTAATGGCTCGGGTTTTAAAGCCTCTGGAAACCTGGTCGTAAGATTTAAAGTCTATATATGATATCAAACATTGGGTGTCTCAAAAAGCTTTCAAAAAAATCCGGTTGAAAATAAATGATCATAAATATTAAAACAGTTGGTTAAAAAACACCTTTTTTTACTGTCTCTGTTTGACAGGAGTGGGTGTGGCAGTAGCAAACGGTCTCCATGGCAACAGTCATTGTTTTTACAGAACGTTCAGGCAGAGAACTGCTGAATACTAATTGAGTGCTAAGAACTAGATCATAGCCCACCCCCATCTAAATTTCTGTAAAGTTTACCAAACTTAAATGACGATATCTTTCATTTGGATTGATACATATGCCAACTCTTTTCAGATGCTTACTATCATTTAAAAAAAACTTCCCATATTACATAGTTGGAAGGATTTTGTGAAATTGGTTTTCCGCGGGCTTTAATAGGAGATGAGGCAAAGGCTTGCTGATACACAGAAGAAGTCGACCAACGCTCAACATCACTGGGCTGTGCATTTTTTTGCCTCCTTTCCCTGCTTCCCTCCTCTCCTCTCTCTCAGGCTTTGTTCTATGAAAGACGTGTCAGGCAGAAGGGTCGCGTCAAACAGGCGCACGGTGGAAATGTTAATTGTTTTCTCGATTAGAGTTGAGAGAATGTAAGAAAGGGGAGCTGCTGACGTCCATGGGAAAAGCACACTTCAAAGGCTGGATGGGTTGTTCACTCAGCACTACGGGACGTTGTGGGAGCGAGCGGGGTTGGGTCAGCAGCAGCAGCGTGATCCGTTCTGTCAGCGAATCTCGCCCATATTGTTGTTAGCTAGCACTTGTGTATGTCACGTTGAAGTGCACTAGACTTAACTTCCAGAACAGGGAGAGAAAAAGCGAGAGGAAGAAAAAAAGTGCCTGGGGGGGAAAACAAGAAAGAAAGAATAAGGCCGAAATAATAATAAGTCGCAGCACAAGGCAACGTGTGAATTCCATCGGGAGTGAAGCTTCATGAAAAGACACATGAAAGAACATTCTGTCCTATCACACCTTATGTAACTACTGTCACCCTAGCCTACAATCCCCCCCACACCCCTCACCCACACCCCATATCTCCCACTGTCACACTCACCTGAGTCGGAAGAGAGGAAGGCTCACTTGTCTTTCTCGCCGAGCTCATATCCTTTCATCTCCTCACGTTGTTTTTCCTTTTAATCTCCTGCAGGGAATGGCTTCCTCGGCACGTTCCAAAGGGGAGCACAAGCAGAGAGTCTTCTTGACGGTCTCGTTCGGCGGCATCAAGATTTACTGCGAACGATCGGGGGTGAGTAGCATGTCAGCGAATGTGGGCCCCGTGGCACCAGGGCCTTGGCCAGCTGCTGCACCGTGGAACCCACAGCATAGGACATCCAGAGGGCAGACGCTCACACGGTTCAGTTCACAGCGGCTGCCAGGGCCCGCCATCTTGTAAGCGTGGGCTGGCACGGTTGACATATTAGCACAGCCACACTACTACTATACCTGCACAGAAAGGAAGATGATTCACCAAGGTTATATGCTGAAGTAAAATTGGCCCTTTTTCCATCGCTACATTTGCAAGAATCCAGATCCCCTCCCCCCCCCCTCCGCAATTTATCGATGTAAAAAAAGCCATAGCACGCTTTTTTACACTGGACAGTTTGGCCTTTAGCTTATAAAGATTGAACTTGACACCATTAAATTACAAGCCTTTCATTTGATATTTGACCCTGAGTCAACTGGTTTAACTCATACCCCAGTCAGATTAGGCTGGGGTATGCTGCAGGACCCACTTACTGTAAAATCACTCAGGCCCCTGTCTGCCTGCTAATGATAGCGCAGTGAGCAATGTTATGGTGATGTTATGAGACGGGCTGTTTCCTGCCTGCGTCCTGGCTTCCATCCCCCTGGCGGACTCAGAAGGCCTGCTGTTCCATTACAGGATGATGGAGGGGCCTCGGCGCTCCCCCATCCTGGGGCCTAGTGTTGGCTAGATAGGCCCACTCTGCTCATCAGCGCTAACCGATAATTAGCACTCAGTTCCGCCCCTTAATGATCATTGCCGCTAATGCTAATTACACCATGGCTCCACCTCGGCTGTCGTTAGCGCTAAACTCATAATTACGCAACAGTGTTTTGTCCCGTGGCTGGCGGACCCCCACCCCTACCACCCACCGCCTATTTACCCAAAAAGAATTATCAAAAAAAAACCTATCTTTGATCATATCTCTTTCTAATATGACTGGCGGTGATATTGGCGGGTCTTTCGCCTGCAATGAAAGAGAACATTAAGCCTCCCGCCACCACCACCACCACCAACCAGCTCAACAGCTTTTGACAAGCTCATTTGTTGTTTTGGAAATCAGGCCCCTAATGCTGCTCATTTTATTTACTGATTACTGGCAGTAAATAACACTCAACACTTAATATCCCCATTGAGTTATTATGGTGGAAATGGGGGGGATCACTCGAGCTCAGGCAGCGTCAGCAGGCATTTAGATTGAAATACTTTATGTAAAGCTGACACGATTCCCGCGCTGAATCGGGTAGACTAGTCATATTAGTTTTGTATTTTGCATTAATCCGAGGCGTTACAAGCGACGCGCCACACTGAATATCAGCTCATATCCAAATGAACGCTCCTCCTCAGTGCCTGAGCTCATCTCTGCTAATAGTGGAGCGGCAGGTTGGTGTGCCTGAGTGACAGCTGGATTACTCTGTGTGTGTCGATATGCGTGCACGTTTGTGAGCTTTGTGGTTTCTGTTTCTTTCGCCTCATGTGTCAGAGCACGAGATGATCTCTTGCTTACTAATTTTTTTATCAAAACATTCACAATGATATGAAAGGAGGACATAAATAGAGCTGTCCGACACAATGGCATAAAATATGCATCAATCTACTGAATTATATTGTTGAGGACTCCTCTGATAGAAACTATAGCCTCTAATATATAATATATAATATACAGATCTGAACAGTGCTTAAATTCTCCGCACTCTGTCAGAGACGCTCAGGCTCGCTCTGTGTTGGTTGCCTTAACAATATGCAAAGATGTTTAAAGCAGGTTTGACCTACTTTTCCTTCCAACACAGTTTATAGTGCTTGTAGTTGTACAACATTAATGCTAAGACGAGGCAGACTTTCAAATAAAACAAGAGAATTCGGGAAAGGAACACCCACAGTAGATTAAGTGGTTATTGTTGTATTTCACATGGGCCGCGATGGCCTTTTGTGGATTTCACATTTTCCACTCCAACTTTGTGCCATCTAGGTGCAACTGCATCACCACTCGGTCCACGAGATCAGCTACATCGCCAAGGACACCAGAGACAATCGGGCCTTTGGCTATGTCTGCGGGAAGGAGGGCCACCACAGGTTTGTGGCCATCAAGACCGCAGCGTCGGTGAGTACTTCTCCGCTCTGCTGGAGCTGTTTAAGTCAAGGCTCAACTGACCACAGGCGTTCATAGGCAAATTCGACGTCATCAACATTTTTTTATTTCCAAATTGTACCTCTGAAATGAACATATGATGTGGAAATTTGACTCGAGCTGTATTTACGTAATGAGCCCTGCCTGATACCAAGTCATTCAAGTGCACAAGCCTAACAATGAAATATTTAAGCAGTGTGGATTTGCGAGGCCTGGCTACATGGTCTCATTTCTCATTTACTGATAGAATATATTTTATAAAGCTTTCGTTCAAAATGTAAGACATAAATCTTTTACTTTTTTAGTCTCCCGTACAGTCTTTGGGTAGTCAAGTTGTTCCATGACAAGCCTTAAACCACAGCTCTGGAGCTCTGGAAAGCTGTGGAACAAATGATGGTTTGACTAGAAATGGAGAAAAAGAAACTGTTCAGCTCAGTGTTGAGTGCTTGGCGTTTACTCCTGTGCACAATCTCGGAAACCAACCAATGCTAATTTTAACATGCAACTACTCGTCATCTTTAATCCTATAGCCTCTAGATAAAGCTGGAGTCAGTGATTCTGGAGAGTGTTGTCAAACTCACTTTCCAAGTCAGTGAATATCTCCTCTGCTACCTGTCCGTACTGTGTGTGTGCTGAAAAAAAATCAAGTGTTAATACACAACTTATATGCTCTGTAAACAGCATGCTGCTAGCTACAGTGACCCCCTTTGCTCACATACCCATTGTTTACATGCAAATACAGCTGTAAAGTGCAATAACACATTATGTGCAACAGTATCAATGAGCACTTTTATCCAATTTAACTGCATACATTTGCAATGAGTGTATAAGTGTATGATACAGAATGTGAGTATATAAGTGAATGGAATTAATGCATACTTATATATCATCTATTTTATTGAGTCCGGTCTTTGAGTGCACCTGAATTTCGTTGTAAGTTTTGTGCAACGAAAATCAAGAAGCTTATCTTATTTTACCCAGGCGGAACCTCTCATCATTGACCTGCGCGACCTCTTCACGCTCATCTATGACATTAAGCAGCGTGAAGAGATGGAGAAGAAGGCCCAGAAGGACAAACAGTGTGAGCAGGCCGTCTACCAGGTAGGACGCCTATAGGGCACATTTTTCCCTTTTTTTAATTTATTTTTCCTTTCTTATGCGGAGGGGAGATCACAGGTCACCACACAGCCAGCGATTCATTCACACAGCAGAAAACTAAATGCTTTCAAGATTCGTCTGAAGGGTTTGTCGGCGCCATTGATTTCTATGTTGAATATCTAAATATAATGGATATGCAACAGCTTTATTAGTCAGGTACGTATGATAGAAAATGTAAGCTTTTGGTGTGTCCGCGAAACCACTGTTTCATTAAAACACAGCACACTGTCAGCCTGTAATTACACTTGCTGGCAGGAAAAGACAGACGTTTTTTTCTGAGCTTCCTCCGTTTATTTTCCAATGAGACGCTAAATTGGGCTGCACTGTCTTACTGATGAAAAAAAAAAAACTGTGTCGTCTGCCTTCTTTCCCACCACTTCACAGACCATCCTGGAGGACGAAGTGGATGATCCGGTGTACCAGGTAGGTCTGTAGGCACACAGAGCAGGAGACCAAACACACATCATGCTGTTCTAGCTTAACTAGTGCTGTTTTCACTCTTAAAGCTTGGAATAATACAAACAAACAAACATCAAACAAACACAAAATAAATCCTTAATTTAAAAAAATATCTCCTCCAGTCACTGATCTGCTTGAATTAATGATGCATTATATTCCACCATTCCATGTAATACACAGTAGACCATCTCTAGTGGACAGTTTTGTTCAACCATTCAACTTCCATCGGCCGGTGCAGTGTTGTAAAACCATATTTTTTTCAGTTGATCTGTGTCAATGTTCTGATTTCTTCCAACGACATGCCCCCCCCCCCCCCCCCCAACCCTCCCCTGACTGATTGTTACCCCTCCTCCCACTTTAGCCCCGTGCATTTATTTGGCTGAACACGATTTTTCGTTTTATCTCTGTGTTTGCTCACACTGAATACAGACAACACTAACTCTTACTCTGAATGCTATGTTCAGTGGTACGTCCAACCACCTCCCAGATCACCTCTGTTCTTTGCTCTTGAAGTGTGTTTTTTGCATTGAATCATTCCATTTGCAGCTTTCGATTGTGTTGATGTTGGTTGACAAAACTCCAGAGTGTGGCCAGAATCTTAAAGGAGTGCTTTGACATTTTGGGAAACACACTTTTTCTTGCTGAGAAGATCAATGCCACTCTCATGCCTGTGCAGTAAATATGTAGCTGTATATACAGTCTATGATCTGTAGATAGCCAGCCAATAGCTTAGCTTAGTTTAAACACTGAAAACAGGGGGGAACAGCTAGCCTTGTTCTGTTCAAAGGAAACAAAATATACACCCGCCAGCATCTGAAAAGCACACTAATATTATGTATTGTATACTATATAAATATTACATCTAATTTGTTTATTCCCAGCTGTAGCTGTAATGCTAATGATCATTCCTTCCAAAATGAAAGTAACGCTAATGTTATATCCACACAGCACATCATTTTAACTTAGCTAACCTTTTTTATAAATGTTGGTGTGCTAATGTAGTTTGTGCCAGCAGTTTAACTGTCACTTCTTCTTCTACTCTTATACTCTTATATATATATGTATATATATATATGTAAGTACTACTCAAAAATCAGGGGTTACAGTGTGTGATCCTGCAAATTAGTAGTTAGCTTACAGGTCGTTTGATAAGACTTTGCAATGAAACCGTAATTGGTTAACTTATCCATTCGTCCGTTTTTCCCATATTACTAGAAAAATTGTCATCATTTCTGTTGACACTTTAACCTTAAGCTGCTAGACAATTTCTTTTTCAGTGGGACAGAGCTAGGCTAGCTGTTTCTGCCTGTTTCCTCTCTTAATGCCAAGCTAGCACCAGCTCCTTGACACATTAACTCTACAGACATAAGAAACGTACCAAATCTTCTTGTCTTACTCTCGGCAAGAAAGTGAATAAGCCTACTGATCAAAATGTCAAATTATTCCTTTAATTTGAGGTCCACAAGGGCATCTTTCCTATAAACGTCAACCTTAAGGAGTTAATGTCCCTTTTGAGGATGTGTGAGACTCATGGAACTCAAGCCAATATTTTTTTTCTCCAAGAGGTGGAGCGTCACATTGCTGATGTCGAAGGGAAACGTCTAGCTGTGACCTCCACATTGCCTTGAACTACTGCCTGACCTATTATACTTGTGCTCTTTCCTTTTCCCACCCTTTTTTCTTTCTCTCTTCATCTCCACCACATCTCTTTCCCATGCCCCATTTCGTATACCTCCCATATTCCTGATCTCATTTTGTTCCCCACTCGACGGCATCCTCGCTCCCCTGTGCTTTTCATTTATTCTTATCATGTATCACTCCCTCGTTGTATCTCTCTATTTTATATGCCAACCCTTTCTCTCTGCCTTCCCATCTCATCACTCTCTACGCTTTGCCCACTTTACTTCTGTTCTTTAGTATATAGTGTTTGAGGCTGGACACGAACCCCTCCGTGGCCCCCAGTCAGAGGAGAGCGTGTATCAGGTACAAAGACAAGAATTGCCCCCTTTTTGTTCTCCCACTTCATTCCCTGTGATAGATGATAATAGTGTCAGTACTAACAACATGACTTTATAGAACCTTTCTCAAAGAAGACTAAGTGCAGATTGTTTTTTTTGAAGAAAGGGATTTCTGGGTTTTTTAACAGTAGATCAAACTAAGGTTTCTTTTTTCATGTGGCTGAAGATGAAAAGCCATTTATGAAATAACCAAATTAAGTTATTGAGATGTATTAAAAGGGCTTCGGTTTATGGAATGGTTAATATCCAAGACAAGAACGTTTTAGTCCTGGTAAAAAAACAGGTCAAAAGAAAACGTGGGAAAAACATGAAAAAAAACAGTGGTTAAGAGCGAGTTTGGTTTAACACCGCAAACACTTTGAGCAGTTGCTTTATCTAAAATACAATATAAGGGCAACTAATGTATCTGTGTACAGTATATAGCCAAATAAACTCATTCGTTTTGCAAAAAGAAGTCAGTCAATAATTGTAACCGTGAGTAGTTTTGCTCACAACAGCAGTATGCTACAAAGCCAAGCTGGTGTGCAGCGTGTCACTTGACTTATCTGACACTGGTCCTTACACTAGCATTACTCCCTGCAGTAGTTGCGTTGCTGAGGAGTTTGAGGTGTGCAGCAGTCTGCCTGTCACCTGAAACACTTCTTATCTCACATCTCACTGACGCTGCTCCTTCTTGTTCCACCGCTCCTTGCAATAGTTAAAACTGATATGGTGTCAAAAAATGCAAGAATTACCATGTCTTGTTTTGTAGTTGGTAAACACGGGGGGAACCTTTCCCATGGCTTCTTTACAATCGAAGCCAAAGCCCATGTCTTGCCAGTTGTCACTTTTAACGTGAAGCAGCTGCTGCAGCATTTCCAGTAAGCCTAACTTAAAGGAGAAGTCAGTGATTCTGGAGAATGCTTATTGTCAAAATCACTTTTTGTCAAAATAGGTGAATACCTCCTTAAGATCTGCTACCTTTCGGTGCTGTGTGAGCACTGAAAATAATCCAGCGTTAATACACAGCTTCAGCTTTGTAAATGGGCATGTAGCTAGCTTTTTGATGACCCCTTTGTTTATATTTCTTTACATACCAGTTTACACAGCCTAGGCTGTGTATTAACACTGACTTTTGACGACAAGCATTCTACAGAATCACTGACTCCACCTTTAATACACCTTCGATATGCTGTACAGAATGTGCACACAACACAGTGTAGCTGATAGCAATGAGATAAGATAATTATACTTGATTACATGCCACATTGTTTCCTCTGAATATGTTGGCAGTTTGAGTTCAGCATGGAAATAGGGGACCAATTAAAACTACTAGGGCGAGAGGTAATTACAGAATGTAAACATATTGGATGGCTGTTGCCGAAATAATTATTTCATGAAAATAATCAGAAGGAATATAAGATGTTAGTAATGAAAAGGCTTTAAGTATAGCATATAGCGTCTAAAACAGAGCCAAGACTCAAGGTCAGTTGTTTAGTCTTGACAGTTCAAACTTCATTTTATACAGTATACCCAACACTTTGACCTTTGGGCTTTAGCCCATTTGAAGGACCAGCTAGGACTCCAGGGACCTGTCGGATGGTTTAATCCTATCCCCCTCCCTCCCTTTCTCTCCCTCTCCTCAGCCTTTTTTTGCCTCTGTGTATCTTGCGTTCCTCTGAAGATGAAAGATGCAGAGAGAGATTAATCACATGCCATGCTATTTGATCTCAGAATGAAACAAGATCAATAAGACTTTGGGAAAACGTGACGGAAAGTTAACCAGCGGAGGGAGCGACAGGAGAGAACGGCAGCTAGGTTAGGAGCAGCGTACAGTTTGAATAAATGTGAGGCAAGCGTGCAAAGAAAAAAAGAGGCCAGAGCTGAGGCATTTTTGTATTGTCAGATGAACCACTTAAGATGTGCTGTTGCAGAATAACAATAGGCTTTCTTCTAAACCTCGCAGACCCAGCAAGCGCCGTCCTCAAGCATTGTTTGCAATCAATATTGATTTAAGCAGAATTGATTCAATAAAATAGCTGTAGAATTTGCATAATCCCATTGCTCTAAAAGATACAATGCATAAAAGAGGACACATTTGAAATTGGTGCAGTGAGCTTTCATTTCCCAGAATAGACAAGTTTTTTAGTCCTGTAAGCTCCTGTTTTTTTAATATCCAAGCCTAAACATTAAAGAAAAGGTGTTGCTCTGTTACTTACGTTTGAATCGACCTCCAATCCAATGCAGGTCCCAACCGGTCAGCAGAAGGAAGGGATCTATGATGTCCCAAAACGCCATTTCATGACTGTAGGTGTTTTTATTTAATTTCTTTATTATTTGTTCCTTTACTCTCTTACTTACAAACCTCTCGTAAAGATCATCTTGTCGGAAGTGCCACAACCCCCCCTTTTGACAGCGTCCACTTTTTATATTTTGTATTTTATAGTTGTATTTATGCATTACAGCCAACCGGCATTTACCTAACCAAGAACCGGGTCTTCGTCAGCGATCTGCTTTTTTTGTGACGATGATGAAACAGACCTACATTGGCCTGCTTGAATACAGTACATATGACTAATTGATTGGTCAAGCAAAGTCCGACATGTTAGCAATTTCACAGGACATTAGTGAGGCGGGCTTCGTATCCAAAATCAAATCCTGTGCAAAATCTCATGCATATCGGGACCAGATAGTCCAGACTAAATCCGTTTTTGATCAGAGTCTGTTTGCCGGTGTCGTCTGACTGGTACAGTGGACCATCTTGAGGAATAAAGGGGTGGCTGTTCTGTCTTCTTCTGAGTATGAGGACGAGAGGTTTGTAGGTTGGTTGGGTGTTGGGTTGAGCTGCATGCAGTCTAGTCTCAGCTATCTAACGACCAAGGCCACCAAACACTTGTAAAGGCTGTGCCTTAATGGAGAGCGATATACTTTTCTGCAGTGAATTGATTTAATAGGAAAGCAGCACCAAAAGCATTTTTGATCCGCACTCCCCTTTCATCCGACTGAAAATATATTTCATCTTATCCTGGATATAGGGTTTATGAGTTCTTCACCGCCATACAGTGAAAATGCCATTATATCTCTCAAATCGCCTATTAAACATTCATGTCGCCAGAACATTCACCCAGAGAGAATTTTCAGCACAACTTCTGAAAACAGCCCTGACAAAGTGCTTGTTGCTCAGCATATCAAACAGATAAACTGTCCCGGCCCCTCTCGCTATCTCGCCCAAACAGCCCATGCCGGTATAAGTAGCCGCGCTTCCATATCTCTAAGTGTTACTGCTTGTCTGTTCATTCAGTTGGAGCTTTTTTTTTTCGAGAGCCTTCAAGCTCCCCTGATGTGTGTCAGTGCCTGCAGGGAGAGACCTCTGTTTACACTGTTTACCTTCCTTCTAAATTCCTATTCATTCTGTGCCCCTTAATGGTCCCAAAGGGCTGTGCATAGCGCGACCCTCCATGTCCCCGGCTTATTCACGGAGGACATAAACACCCTTTTAGCAGCAACCTTGATTGCTGCCATTCCTCCCTTTTTTTCTTTTAAATATGTGTGTGTGTTTGTATACATATATCTGTTTATTTATAGCATGCAAGTCCTGTGTGTTCTGTGTGTTTTTGTGCTTTTTACGGTGATTCATTGTCTGCTTGTGCTTGGCCCCAGAGACATTTCATGCAACTTAGCCATCACATCGTCCCTTACATAGCCACGTCCCTCTCTCCTTTAAGTGGTGCAAATGGAGGACAGAGGGGACCAGTGCAGGGGTTACGTCTGCCTATAGGGTGAGGTGGCCTCATTGTCTCGGTCGGGTGGTTCCAGGAGCGTCTTCTTCTTCTTTCATTCATTCGATGAAATAAACACAGAGAGTAGAATCAGCATGATAAAGCCGCCCAGGCTCTCACTGGGGGCCCTCTCTTGATTGGCAGACATAGGAATATCTAATCAGAGGCTGTTTTATAGGACTGAATAGCCTTTTACCCACTCAATTATAGCAAGCCATGAAAGATTCATTTTAGATCCATTTTCTGATAATGAAACGAGGGGATAGTTTGTTTCTTGCCATGCGCAGCACAAGCTGCCTTTGTGAATAGATTTCACTCCCCACACCTACCCGCCAGTGCAAACCGCCATTGCCCTATCTGGAGACGAACCCAAGGTTTCATGACTGTGCAAATCTCATTGTCCTGATGTATCACTGGACTTTGTCTCTCTCTCTCTCTCTCTCTCTCTCTCTCTCTCTCTCTCTCTCTCTCTCTCCCTCGTCCCTCGATTCCACTCGCAGAATATCAACCACTTTGATCTCTTCGGCGATATGTCCACTCCTCCCTCGGTGAGTGCTTGTACCTCACACAAACCAAAACCCTGATTCATTTTGTGTAATTGATGCAAGTTTATTATATTTGATCTGATGATGCTCGGCCATTTGATTAGGACAGTTGCAGAGATCTAAATTGCCTGAATATCAAGCAGCACTGCAGGTTAGAGATAAGCACAGGGCGACTTCTAGGTGACTTTGATAGTGGTGGTGACGTGTGTGTGTGTGTGTGTGTGTGTGTGTGTGTGTGTGTGTGTGTGTGTGTGTGTGTGTGTGTGTGTGTGTGTGTGTGTGTGTGTGTGTGTGTGTGTGCTCTCGGCCTCCCAGATGCCCCCATCGCCTGCCAACACACTGGACCCTAGCAGGAGCAGCCGCCAGCAGCAACACAACCCTGCTGAGATGTACGCCCCCTTCAGCCCCACCTCCATGCCATCAGGTAGCTAAACCCAGACTGAGAGCCTGCATCTTCTCCACAATGCAGCACATGAAAGAGAATAAAAAGACTGGTGGTGATGTCTTCCTTTGATGTCTAGTTTGTGGAAAAACCCTGCCAACATTATGCAGATTGTGGATTTATCCCAGTTTTTATTAGGACCACACATCGGTGCAGTGGTGCGTGATTATGCTGTAACCCACGGATATATACTGTAAAGTCAAGTTTCAAATTTGACCATGCAGGGGATGTTGAATATTTTAGCGAGAAAAAGCACAGACATAGAGATTTTCAAAGAACCATTCAAGAAACTTCCAACAGCATTCAAGCCCACTGAAGAGAGAACTTTTTTTTAATGCAAGAACAATGTGCCTGTGCATGATAACTGAGCTTATGAAGTCAGTGCTTTTTGAAAGCCGACTCCCTCAATCCCCTATGTTGTACGGCACCAAACTCCAACAAGGAAGCTCTTTCAATACAAATGCAACAGAAATTTAAAGACAAACGCAAGAGAAATTGGACAGAAATGAATGAATATGAGAAGAATCACATATTCAGAGGGGGATTGTTTTTTAGGGAGTCGATTGAGTTTTGCGCTGTCAATATCATGGATAACTTGATATGTAAATATTCATGGAGATTAATGGATTTAATCAACATCAACTTGCATATGAACCTTGTTAGTCAAAGATTGTAACACAGAAATATTAACCCTTAAAGATGGAGTCAGTGTTTGGGGAGATTCTGGATACCTGTTGTCAAAAGCTGTGAATATCTCCTCATGATCCTCTGACACCTCTCCGTACTGTGTGTGAACTGAAATAATTCCAGTGTTAAAACTAAAACTTATTTTGACAACAGGCGTTCTCTAGAAAGGCTTATCTTTAATAGAGGAACTGAATATCGATATGAAAATCGATACATAATGAATGAATCACAGGACACAAAATATATTCTGTGCATTTAATCATATTAATCTCCACTTCCTGTTCTAGCTTGAACATCCTGTAATGGGTTTTTCTCTCCCCCTCCTCTTGTTTCCACTGCAGGTTACATGACCATGGGTCCGGTGCAGGCGGCCCAGTGGGCTCAGCAGCCGTTCCCTGGCCAGGCTCAGACTCTAGCCTTCCCCGTGCAGGGCCCCCTCCAGGTGGCTCAGGTCCTCCCCGGTGGTCAGCCTCTCATCTGGAGCCAGGCCAACATCTTCCCCGCCACTCAGCAGCAGTGGGCGGCCATGGCGGCCTACATGCCCACCCAGGCCGTAGGGGTTGGTGGACACGCCATACCAGCTGCCATGCTCCAAGGCCTGGTACCCATCACCACCATGTGCCCCCAAGCCTGCGATCTATCAGCCCCCTCCTCGGCCATCACCAGCCCCCAGCACACGGCCGACCCCTCCCTGCTCCACAGGCAGCTGAGTCTGGGCAGGGAAGGCCTCTGCATGGACTCGGATGCAGGCGAGGGCCCCTCTACATCGGGAGCCGGAGCAGCAGGTGTTGGACCTGGCTTAGCGTCAGCCTCAGTGAGCAGGTGTGGGACCCCAGGTCTCATGAGCGTACCGGACACACTGATCTGCAGTCAGCTGCTGCCCCCGCCTTCAGCTGCTGCTACCGCCCAGGAAGAGGAAGGGAGCTGTAGTGACCTTGATCTATCTAGGATGACCTTGAGCCCGGGTACATCCACGTCACCGTCTACTGAATCACGTAAGTGGGCTTCATTATTTGTCACAGCTTGGTAAACAATCATTGGTACCACACCATCTGCATAGAGCACATTAAAAAGACTGCATATAGGGGAACTGTTTTAAATCTATAATGTGTAACTTTGTGTGTCGCCCCCATGAGGAATTACAATAACACTGTTGGGGGCATCTACATAAGGTAATCCTTTTGGTGATAGCACATTGGTTTTATACCTTCTGCTGTATGTCCATGTTTTTTCTTAGCAGTAAAATCAACAACTGAAACATTTCCTGGGCGCTTCTTGGGATTTTTCAGGACCCCTGCGATACTTAGAAATACAGGGCGAGTTTTGTGGAGATTGAATGTAACCAACATTCATTTACAGGAAAAAAGTTACACACTATAGCTTTAATTAGCATTTCTAACTGTGGCTCTATGAATGGCACCCTGTCGATCAATCTGCCATTTTGCTCCAGACTGGCCTGGGGCTATCTTTACATCTATAAGATGCTTCCTCATGAAATGTTAGACATTCATGGTGCCTGAGGCCATTCCCCTGATGTCTGATCCATGTCCACAGCTTGTCAAAGTTTTGCTTACCCACTGAAATATGTCAACATTTAGTCCATGAATTGGCACAAACATTTGTACAGTCATTCCTGGTTCCTAGATGATATATCTTACTGCCTCTGGTGATCCCCTGACTTTTCCTCTAGCGCCACCATGAGGTTCACATATGTGGTGTTAACTGAAATGTCCCACAAATGTTGGATGGATTGCTTTGAAATATGGTACGGACATTACATAGGCAATTGCATGACTTTAGTGCCACCAATCAGTCAAAATGTTCATTTAATCCGAAGCGCTTCAGCTCTTATTGGAAAGTGTTAACATGCTATAGTCTGAACAGACACTAAACTAAGATGGTAAACCCTATAACGTGTAAACAGCTACATGTTAGCATGGCTGTAGATACTTAGTATTATTTTACTCTACACAGCGATATTAGACTAGGTCAATTCCATTTCATTTGCCTAGTCTAATATCACAAATCATACATTTGCCTCATGGCGCTTTACTATCTGTAACATCCTTTGTTCTTGCACACTAGAATAAGAATGAGCTTACATAAAAGTTAAGGTTAGAAGATTAGTTTTAAGTTTAGATTTCGTCTTAATGCATCATTTTTCCTTCATGCATTTATACTGAACCTTCCCTCTCTTCACAGCATCCACCCCGGCCCCTCAGCAGAGCTCGTCCTCAGACTGCCCCCCCTCCCAGGCCAGTGACCCTCCCACTGATCACTCCCCTGTAGACGCAGACGGCAGCGCCAAGGAGGACCTATCGGTGAGAAGTCATGCAATAAGAATGAATGAATTTCTTTTGCCAATGCAATTCAATTCAAAATGGGCTTTATGGGGATGAAAGTAAAAAAATTAAATAAAAAATTCCAAAGCAAAACATCAAATTACAATAGAATAAGTAAAAATATTCAGATAATACACAATATGAACGATATATACATTGTGGACATTATATTAGTTATATACTGTGTGTGTGTGTGTGTGTGTGTGTGTGTGTGTGTGTGTGTGTGTGCGTGCGTGCGTGCGTGCGTGCGTGCGTGCGTGCGTGCGTGCGTGCGTGCGTGCGTGCGTGCGTGCGTGCGTGTGTGTGTGTGTACCAACTGACTGGCCCTATATGCTGTTATCTTTTACTGTCATACGGATGATCTGTTCTCAAGTACATCACATACAGTATAATCACACAGGATAGAATGCCATGTGATTAATACAGGGAAAATGGGATTGATTTTACCCAGAAGAAAAATGTCAAGTCAATTAAACACGAAGGGTCACACAGATGATTTAAGTGTCTTGATTAGATCATTTATAATAAGGTAGAATTATGTTTGAAGGCGTAGGCCGTAGTGGTTTTCATTATCCTTAATGTTAGTACGGAAGCTGACATAAAATGTGGGAGAAAAAGATGCACGTTTTGCAACTGATCACATGCTTTTGCTAAAACATGTCACGTGCAAAATAGTAATTTTATGGCTCTCTCTCTCTATCCCTCTATCTCTCTCGCTCTCTCTCTGTCTCTCTCTCTCTCTCTCTCTCTCTCTCTCTCTCTCTCTCTCTCTCTCTCTCTCTGTCTCTCTCTCTCTGTCTCTCTCTTTCTCTCTCAGGACTCTGTTGTTGAAAGGACAATCTCTCCGGTGCCCAGTGAAGCCCCTGATCCTCCACTGGATCAGACCTGTCCACAGGAAGACAGCTAGAAGACAACAAACACTGAGTGAGTATTTCATGTCGCCCCCCCCCCCCCCATCTAATTTGCCTGTGTGATCCCTTCACTACCTTCACTACCTTCACATTGTAGAATTTCATGTATTTCCTCCCCCAGCACCTCGCCACATCCCTCCCTCAATTCTCCATAACCCTTTTTTGTGTTTCTTTATAAGCTATATATTTTCATTTGTCAGTGCGTCTCCATTTTCCCTCGCGGATGAGTGGTTTGTTGCCAATTTGGAGAGGAGCCTTGGTTCAGTTCAATGTGTATGCCCCTCTGCATCACACACAAAAAAAGAAAGAAATATGAGGAAGGCACAATGTTGCTACCTGGTGGTGACAGTTGTAACTGCACACCTACAGCTTCATGATATGGTTGATTTGTCTTTTAGGGGATGGAAGCTCTCAAGGCCAAGACAGAAGCTCAAGAGAAAGAGAGGAAGAAGAGAGAGGGGGAGAGAGAGAGAGAGGAGAGACTGTGAACAGCAGCCTCTCTCACAGCTGGATTACACAGACTCGCTCTGTCTTTCAACCTTGAAGGGATATTTTGGCAGTTCTGTCATCAGCTGGCTATCCTAGGATCTGCTTTAACTCCAGAGGCCACACACTGCACTGTACTCCTCGGCATGACAACCATGACTTTGGCTTTATCGTCCAATCGAAACAACCTTTCAACCAGGAAGTGACCTTTTGATCTTTGAGAACTACAGAACAGAGGGAGGTGATAGCTCCCTCCTGTAATGGATTAATGACTTTATATCCAATGCCCGCAAAGGATGGGTTACATTGCCATGGTGACACTGATGATGCAAATTCTTTTTAGGAACCTTTTGGAAGAGGAGCAGCGTCCTACTTGTATGCGGTTGACCTTCGGTTTTGTTAACTGCCAAGCAGCAAAGACTGCACACACAGCAGAGGGGTTTGCCAAATGTTCCTATAGTGTTGCTCCACCGGTTTCGTCCATTTTGCATGAAGTGACTCAATGTGGACTCAGCGGACTCAGCTGTGAGCAAAACTGTTTCTCCGCAGCTTCCTTCAAGATCGGAAGCCAATCAAAAAAATATATATAAAGAAATAGGATTTCAATTTCTTATTTTATAAGCTGTGAATTCTTTGCTGATGACGCAGAGTCATAAGAGATACCGGAATGACTTTTGAGGCATCCGTTTCCGAAAATAGAGAAAAAATCGCCAAACATCTATTTTGTAAATAAGAATCTTCCCCAGTCCCCCCTACCTGAGCCTCCGTGCCATATGATAGCTCTATGCCTCTCGGATGCCAACTACCTGTGTTTTATCTCAAGCAAAGCCCCTACCAGCACCTCCATCATTTGACGTCTGGGTGTCTGTTCCGCTTTTGCTGCCATTTTTACATTTAATTTTTTTTCTCTCTGAAAATGTCTATGTTTCTGTTTGGGTTGGTGAGATATGAACTGTGAATATGTGTTACATGGTCATTGAAAATAAAGCCTGCTGTACCTGTCTCACTCAGTTTGAACCTGACAGATGGGAGAAATGAAGGGGGGCTCGACAAGCATAAGAATAGCAACAAAAGCCCCACTACTTCTTGAAGGTTTCAGACTTTTTTTTTTTTTTGGTACATAGGAGGCAGATTTTCCTGTTTTTGGATATTCTACATTTCCACTTGAGGTCGCATTGTTTACAGCCTGCCTCTTCAAATTATGTCTCTGTTTTGTTTTTTTCTCGAATGAATCAGCAGAAGAAATCCATAACTGATGTGACGTGGTTTATTAACCACCGGGCTCAGAGACAGTAGAGTGCATTTTTCTATGCCTTATCAGGTTTATTTCTGTTGTCCAGTCACCGTTCTCCTTGTCAGGTCCATTTGTATACAGTAAACAGGTCATTGTTGTAACAAAGCAGTTGGGCATACAGTATTGTAGGTCTGCGCCACCCAAAACCAAATAGTCAAAAGAGAAAAAGCAACGTTATATAGTATGAACAATAGAGCTATCACTATTAAACTGCTTAGACTTACAATAACAAATGGTAACTGTACCCCCTTGCTCGTGAAAGAAAAATGAGAAATAGTCCAAAAATATTTTGTAAATTTTATTTATGGAATTAAGAATTGTCATGAAAAAGAGATAAAAAAAGGACTTTTGTACGTCTATGACTTCCCAATACACCTGTACCCATGCCACTGTTCAGTCACAAATAAAATATCATGTGATTCCCACTGTGTTCTGCCTGGTTTACTTATCCTTTTTTCTAGTGTAGTATATTTTCTTGGGCCTTTACTCAGAAAAACGGCGTTGGTAGTTAGTTGATGGAAGACACAGTTGAATGCAGATGAGGAGGTCTTCAGGAACAATTCTTTTATTTACAACAAAACTCATCCTGCAGTCAAAACGAAGCCAATAAAAAGTTAAAGTGTTTGTAGCCAAAAAACTAATAGAGGTACATGCATAAAACTAAAAGCTATGAAAAGTTCCTGTATCCTAAAAGACCCGACTTTTTCCAGAATTGTGGCCGGTTTTAACCGCCACTCTAAGTGAGCTGATTGGTTCTTTAGGACAGTACGCCCTGCTCCTCCTAACACCTAATTGGTGTACCCTAACTAACTCCACCCTAATAAGTCAGAGGTTGTCCTCCGGCCCCTAGAGGACATCTGAGTTTAATCGTCACCTGGAGGCGATATGTCACGTTGGCCAAGAAGTCTGATTCAGCAACTTTTAAGACAATGCTGCTGATGATGATGATCGCCAGGGTCAATAAACTACTGTTAACTCTTAGCCAGACTGTCTTTGATTAACTCACACAACAGTCACCTTTATGTGAAATTTGAATGATCTACAGGTCAGCCTTGAGGGTTTCCTCACTCAAGCAGCTGACATCCCTGACTTTGCCCCCTGCCAGATGAGGTCGACTGTCTTTGTCTCCTCTGTAGCAGTAGACCTTAATATAAAATGTATAGTAACATAATACACTACAGTAATCTTAGAATGTGTCATAACAAAATACACTACACTAGTCTTTAACCTGATACCATCTATACAGAGACCATGGAAGCAGCCATCCAACAGAGGCTGCTCTCCTCACATGGATACTTCAGAGCTCCTGCATACAGACAGTCAATCACATGTAAATATGTACGTGATTCAATGGTGTATAATTTTGTAATGATTAAAAGGTATGTATTCAAAGAAAAAACTAAGTTTAGCTGCACACATTTCTCTAGAGTTTTTATACTTTTCTGCAGTCTTCGCTTTAATTGTGAAATATTGTCAAATGTGTCCTTAGAGCCTCCAAAAGTTATATTATTGAAACCATCTGAGCAGTTAAGAGGGAAAATCCTTTTTCCGGGCAACTGCTTGAAAAAAAAAACGTATAGACATTTGCAGTCACAATACGTTCCTTTTTTTAATTGTTTTATTATCACACCGTATGTTAAATCTGAAAAGTAACTCCCAACTGTCAAATAAAGTTAGTGGCGTAAAAACTACAATGGTATCTTGTAGTTGTAGTCGAAAATAAGTTAAAAGTAAAATAAAAATTATCATGTTGGGTATGAGTAGGCAGAGCCACTCATACCCACCAGGGGGGCCCACTCAAAAAAGAAAATATATATATATATTTTTTTTTAGTTTGTGTGTTTGATATTAACATCATATTATGCAAATGTGAGTTATCATACAAAAAAAATAATAAAATGTTTTGGTCTAGATAATCTATAGCCTAAAAATCTGTGAGGTAATCCGAAATTATCTGATCATGTCACGTTCACATTCATGCACAGTGTGTATTGAGTTTATTTAAAAACAATTGGAAATGGGGCTGCCCTCAGTTTCCCATGCACTGTGTATAGTGCCAGTGTTTCCCCTACCATTATACAGGCCTGGCGGGGCCGCCAGGCCAACGAGACCCCCCGCCAGGCCAACAGCAGCCTGACTTAAAACATTTTTTTTTTTTTTTTTTTTTTTTAAATCAATCTTTCATTGATTCCGTAATAATCATTTGCGCGCGTCTGCGCGGCACTGTCGGTCTACCCCTCGTGTGCGCCTGTCTTTACAACCTCTCGTTTGATCATCCCATCAGCTGATCTGTGTGTCTGCGCGTGTGTGTGTGTCTGCGCGCGGCTCGATGCGCGTGTGCATTCGGTGCGCACTTGTTAAACACAGAAGCCAATGAGCAGAAGCATGACTAGCAAGCAAACGCTGAACTAGTGGCGAAAATAAAACCAGCGCCTGCTCTGTGGAAATATTAAGGACTCAGTAACAGGGACGTTGAACAGGAAAAAGTGCTGAGCAAAACTTAGAAAGTTGAAATCGCTACGTCGCCGTGGCAACACAACCAATCTGTATCAACAGCAGAGACAGCGCTGAAAAAACGGCATGCACACGTTTCAGTAAGTTTACAGAAGTGCCACACTGCTACTGCCTTTGCCATTCTCAGAAGAGCATTCATTTATTTTCAAGGGACATATTAATGTATTTATTGTTTTAACTGTTAAGTTATCTTGAAAACAGCAGGCCATAGTGGGGCTACAAGCTTTATTTTTTTGTATTTTCAATGCTACTTTATTTTTATGTTTTAAATTGAGAAATAGGCTAGATGAAATATAATGGTCGGAATAGGGAATTTGCCTTATGTAGCACACATGTTAATAGGCTAATCATGATGTGTAGCCTATGTTAATTATTTATTTTCAACAAGGCTATTTGCCTAAAAAATAAATTAAAAAAAATGTCAGTAGGCTAGCTTCAAGGTTAGGTGATTCAGATTATTCCAGAAATGAGTCCTAGACAGGACCTGTCTATATTAGATCTTAGTGTTTATTGTTTTTTATTGAAATCCACGTGTTTTTCTTCAATAGTTTACATGGCTTGTGTCTCCAAATTATTACAGGAAATAGTTATAGGCAGGACATATGACAGTTGTTTACAGAGCACATAATTAATCAGATTTCACCGCTCAAAGTGCACCAGATTGATGCATTTAACTTTAAAAGGATAAAGTTTTCTTCTGCAGGGGGATACCCCCAGACCCCCCTAGAAGGTCCATTCTCACCCAGCAGGATCTAAAAATCCTGTGAGAAACACCACATGTACAAACGTACTGAATGTGAAAGCATAACCCTATGCCCTCATTCTTAACGGGCTTTTAAAAGAGGCTCATCCCAAATGGGGTTCGTTTTGGTCAATTTCTTCTAGAAATTTGATACCCACGCGGCGCGCATACTCTTCATCAGCTCTTACCACCGGGCCTAAAAAAAATTCTAGGGGAAACACTGCTATTAGTCTATAGCCTATTTCAGCCTCGTCTGTGGAAAAAAAGATAGCTGGACAAGAGTTCTTCTGCTTCGTTCCTCTCACCGCATTTAAATGCATTCATTATATTACAGAGAAATATGTCCCGTATAAGAAAAAGAGCTCCAAGCCCAACCCAGAGGACCCTCCATAATATTTTATTTTATATTAATATTTTTATGGAAAATCCATGTGTCCTTCTTCAATAGCTTCTAATTCATCTGACCCAGTGTCTCCAAATTATTTGTTCACATTAAATTTCTCAGATTTAGCCTCTTAATTTTCCTCTCAAAGTGCACCAGATTCATGCATTTCACTTTAAAAAGGTTAAAAAAATCTCCCGGGGGGGCATACCCCCGGAACCCCCTAGGATCTGAATCTCAGCTGTCTAATATTTTCACACAGCTACACAGTGGAGGCACTAGCGGAAAACACTGGGTGTGTGAATGATATTTAAAGAGGACCTATGATGCTTTTTGACTTTTATGACCTATAAACGTTGTTATGATGATTCATAGTCATGCTTAACCATACTAAATTATCAAATAATGACTTACATGCATTTCGATGTATTCCCTGCTGACCGTCTGGGGTGTCTGTGCAGAGCACTAAACACTATTCTAGCGAGTCGAGAAGTCGCGTCTTCAAAGCGGTCTACCCTTTCATAATTTGTGACGTCGCATAAAAATTTGTGACGTGACCACGCGGATGTTTCCATGTACGGTAATGCTGTCGCTTCCCTGTTCGCGTCTGCCTCGCGCCCTTATAGGTCCATGCTCGCGCTTCCCGCCACTGAAAGTGTTCCGGAAGGAAGGTAACCAATCACAACGGAGTGGGGTTTGCAGGAGGGGGGGGGGGAGGGTAGCGGAGATGGCCGATGCACAGGCGGAGGGAGCGGAGATTGCCGAAGCACACACACTCAAGTGTTGACAGGACGTGCTGGATCGCCAAAATAAGAGAAAGAGCTTCCCGAAAATCTACATAGTTTTTTGTGATGTGATTCGTGTCAGGTTGCTCTATAGCAGTGTAAAACAAGAAATTAAGACCAGAAAAGTAGTATAATAGGTCCTCTTTAACAAAGATCTATAATTTCAGCAGCGCTAACATTGGAGAGGGGCCCCCTAATCATATTTCGCTTAGGGCCCCCTGAAGGCTAGGGACGGCTCTGTGAGTAGGCCTACCTCACAATTTTACTTCAGTACAATAATTGAGTAATTGCAGTAAGTTACCTCCCACCACTGCTGACCTGAAAACATTGATCGTTGGCTTCGTTCACGGAAACTACAGCTGAGTCATGGCATTGTGTCATTCTGTAAATTCCAAAATTGAGTAATGGTAAACGAATGTAGAAAAGTTTATTTCAATACAAATGCCTTAACTTTCTGTCATATGTGTTATCTTATGTAGTAGGGTTTCTCTCCATGTTTAGAATGATCACATGGCTACAGATTATATATAATTGAGTGAGTTTATAGTAACTGAGAAGACAATACACACGTCTTGGGGTTGCCTGTGAAACTTACCTTCATATTCCTAACTGCTCCGTTATAATACTGAGGTCTGTGTCTCACCCCGCAAACACACACTGACATAAGACCCAGCACCACAACGCCTGGTTTTGGGGCACTGAGGCCTGCAGTAGTGTTTATTGAGCTCCGCTTGGGATTCTTAATGGCCGCGGTGAGTTCATATCCAGGGAAAGTATTGATCGGTCTGTGTTGACATAGAGAGCTGAGCAGTCAAGTCCCACTGCAGTCAGTCATAAAACACGACCATGCTTTCTGCGGCGATACGGACGAGTGGCCTCAGTTTGCAGGGCTGCATACTATATATTTCTTTGAGCTTGGTGCTGCTAAGGTAGGAGTTGTATTGTCTTCTTAATAGATTGCCTACTTTTCTTTTTCATTTAATTAAAAGAGGGAGTCAGCGAATTATGGAGAATGCTTGTTGTCAAAACAATTTTTGAAAATCAGTGCATATCTCCTCATAAGCGGCTGTGTGCTGAGAAAATCTGGTGTTTATACACAGCCTTTGCTCTGTAAACTGATATGTGAACAAAGGGTAAAGAAAGGGGGCCCACAGTAGCTATAGCAACATGCCTGTTTACTGTGCCTAGGCTGTGTACTAACACTGGATGTTCTATCAGCGCACACACAGCATGTAAAGGTAGCGCATCGTGAGGAGATATTCACTGATTTTAGACAAACAATTTTGACAACAAGCATTCTCCAGAATCGTTGACTCCACCTTTATCTAATGTAACAGTAATGCTGTAAAAAGGCATGCTGATTCCTAATAGCAATCATATAGCGAGATACCTATGTATTGTGCTTCCAAAGTGGAATTAAATGTCTGTTAATGTCAGTTTGGTTTGTCATGATTTTCATCTACATGTCACAGTAGAGTTGGCGCCACAACAGTGAGTAATGAAGAGCCTGGTGTTCGTGAGGCTCGCTCAGTGGGCCATCAGGAGTTAGTTCATCCAGTGGACTGTGTTTTATCAGAGTGGAGCGCATGGTCCCGCTGTGACACCTGTCAGAAGAAAAGAGTAAGTATGATATACCAGGCAGGTGATAGTAGTGGGCCTGGGGAACAATACAGCTACAGTAGGCTACATGTGTTTATCATGTAGGCTATGTAAACAGATGATAACCACATAATTAAACGCATGTCCTTTATTATCTTTTAACTCAAAACTGTAACCTTTTACCTGACGATCAAGCATATAAATTGTACAAAATTCTATAAAATAAAAACACTGGTTTTATAGACTGCAGGTTAGGCCTACTAAATGTATGGCCAACATCTCAATAAACTCCTGGCCAGAAAAAAAAATCTCACCAATTGCAGTGTACTATTTATCATAAATGAGATCATACAGTATTTGAATAAATAAAGCTAATGTAACTTTGGTGCTATAGTACAACATTTTGACCCTTGTGGGGCTGTCTTTCTGTAAGGTATAGCGAGCTCCACTGCTAACAACCGTCTCAGCTAATGTACTTCAGTGCTCAATCTCATCCACTTTACAAGAAAGGGGATTAATAACCTTGACATGACAAAGTGAAAACGGCCCTCTAATGGGATCACGGCTGTTATCGTTCCCCCGGGGCACTTTCCAAAGCTCTTCCACCACCTTTATTGGTTAATGGCTATAGCCTTCCCTCTGTGTTTCTCTGACCGTTTTATGTGTTTGTCTCCTATCCCAACCATCCAGTATCGCTTCGCTAAACTGGACCAGCCGTCTCTGTTTGGAGGACAGCCGTGCAATTTCCACGGCAGGGAGGAGGAGGCCTGTGATGTCCCAGCCCGCTACACCTGTGTCAATGTCCCTTTGTGTGAGGGATTCCTCTGCGCCCAAACAGGTATCCGCAACACCCATCCCTGTATCCTTTACTACTACACCCCAACCTGGAAAACCATGTAGTATATGATTGTGATATACAACCACACAGACAGCAGTAACACTCGGGTGTTGGGATGTTTAAAAATTCAAGCCACAAGACAAAGAACATTAACAATCTGTGTTGGATGTCAGTGAGTCATCCTCATTCCAGTCAGGAGATTTCAGACAAGGCCTACTTTGCATTTTTAGAGCTTTCTACTTGAATTATTCACTATCGATGCAGAGATTTACATGAAAAGATTGATCCCATTCTCATGACATTACACTAAATATGAAATTACAAATCAAAAAAGGGAACAGGTAAGCTTACAAACCCACCTGCAAACACACCCGTATTAACACTAGCAATTTTGGTGTTAATTAACAGCCTATAGGCTCTGTAAACGGGCATGTTGCGGTGGCCCTCCTCCAAACCCATATGTGACCCCCCCCCCCCCCCCCCCTACACATCCGTTTACAGAGCCTCGGCTGTGTATGTACCCTAATATAACCAGATTCTTTCAGCACACACACACACACACACGCACGCACGCACGCACGCACGCGCACACACACACACACACACACACACACACAGTAAAGTCAGGTTTCGGACAAGGACAGTGAGGAAATATTCACTGATTTTGCTTTCTGCAGAATCGCAGACTCCACCTATAAACCTCTGAATTCTATCTTGTTTTGGAAATGATACATGACAATATGCCATACCATGACCTGGCTTTTCCTCCAGGTCGCTGTATTCACAGAACTCTGCAGTGTAACGGGGAGGACGACTGTGGGGACATGTCAGATGAAGTGGGCTGTGGGAAGGTTTCCAAGCCCTGCAGGGAAGAGGCTGAAGAGTACTGGGGAATCGAAAACCTTGCCAAAGGGTGAGTCACCTTCCCAATAGTCCTCAGTGTAAGTCCAAAATAGCATAGCGGGTTAGGGAGTGTAAACAATGTAACTCTTTTTAACTCAATCAGCTCACCGTTAATTTGACTCTTTCTTTTAGAATCAACGTTTTGAACAGTAACCTGGAGGGAGTGGTGCTGGACAACAGATATTATGCCGGCAGTTGCTTGCCATTCTACATCCAGGATGTCAGGTTCAGGAAGCCTTACAACTTGCAACAGTACACTTTACAGGTGTGTACAGGCGATCCCACTTTTTAATAGTATTGAGTTGGAGTTGATATATGAGATTATAGTTTCTTTTCCGAAAGTATTTCACCCTTGCAAACATTTAACATTAATTGTTATAAGATTAGAAGTTCCTGGGTGAGCGTACCCATGATAAAGGTATTACGAACAACGATATAAAAGTAGCATTCTTTGCACTGATGGTATCGTTTGCTGTTACATGTCATTTATGATCATCAGAGGGAGAATTAGACTGTTTCAGAAATATTTAAAAGTTCCTTGTAGCACCTTTAAGTAATATCGTCCTGCTTATTACTCACAAAAAAATAATATTTTTTTACCATGTATTTGCAGACAAAAGGCTCGCTGGATTTTGCCCTGCAGTCTTTTGAGTCGTACTCTGACTACAATGACTACACCGTGGAGGAGCGTACCAAGACAACCACTGTTTCCTTTGGCTTTGCCATTCCAGGCGTGTTTGAAATCGGCTTCAACTTCAAAGATGAAAAATACAGCAAGTCCGCGAAGAAGATTCGCCGTTATTCTGGCACGGTGAGATATCGTTTGTTTGTTTCTCTCCTCCTGACCGCTGTACAACCTACTGACTTCTGAAAAGCAAACTAAACTTTACGAATTCACAATTTATACAAAGTAATTTGAAATTAGACCACTGACAGCAATCTTAACCTGAAATCAGTGTGTGTCAAATTGAAATTGAAATTTAATTTTTTTTAATTTCGAACAAGTAAAGAAAAAGAAAGAAATAAACAATTATAAACAGTAGAATATTATGATGAAACAAGTGGACAGTTGCAATACATTTATATTTACACACACTGAAAACCACCAATGAAAATAAACTGTCAAACACTTGCTTTACCTGTTCGAAAAGGAGTGAGAAGACAAACACTTATTAAATCTCACCCCTTCTCCCTAATTTATTCATCCATAATGAGTATCAGCTTCCTAATTACTGATATATTAATCAAAACATATATTATTAATATATGTAAGTTATCAATAGTATAAAATTCATTACCAATTAAGTATTTATCTAACAATTTTGTCTAGTTATCTTTTAATAATAATAATAATAATAATAATAATAATAATATCTAATTAAACATTCAATATTCTATAAATACCACCATATATATACAAATATACAAATACATACATACATGTCAACATATACACTATGTTAAACACCGTCTTTATCCCTGTACCTTGTAAAAATCGTTTCTTTGTATTTTATTTTAAAATCATCAATCACCTGCTGCCTCCCACTCATTCCCTCCTCAGACCAACAGCTTTGTGAGGGCCAAAGCAGTGCTGGAGTTGTCCCAGTACATGCTGAAGTCGGATGAGTTGGTGCTTCACCCAGAGTTCCTGCAGCGTCTGCGCTCCCTGCCACAGTCCTATGTTTATGGGGAATACAGACAGATCTTCAGAGACTATGGCACCCACTACATCACAGAGGCAACGCTCGGAGGAGACTATGAGCACACCATCATCCTGAACAAGGAGAAACTTGCGAAGACAGGTGATTTAAAACAGTGTCTGCCAAACTGGAGTCATGGTGGGGCAGTCAAGATTTAATTACTCAGCTATTTAATTCAAAACACTTTGCAAGAATGCATTAACGTAGACGATTATCAAGTGTTTATGCTGGGGTTTGGCAATTGAAGCGATGTCATATATTTCTTGCATCCTCGAAACCCTGTAAACCCAAAGCCACAAAATGCGTCTAACAATTAGAATGATATTTTCATTTATGAACATTTGGTTAGCATCTGATTTTTGTAAAAGCTTATTGAGACACCCAAGTTTGATATCTTGTATTGATTTTTTTTTTACTATTTTAGACCAGGTTTCCAGAGGCTTTGACACTGACATGTCATGTATGGTAGCCTAGAAAAGACTGATGACTCATTGCACTGAAATGTTGTGACATTTCATGAAGGATCATTCTAAAAGTCAGTATCAACCAGCTGTTGGAATTTTTTTCTTTAAGATTATTCTTTGGAAGACTACAAGCGCTGTACAGAGGCAGGCCTTAGGCTCGGGGCCAACATCTATGGTGTTTATGTGACGGCGGCGGCTTATGGTGGATCCTGTGATGGCCTGCTGAATGAGATGGGCAGTAAGGTTCCATGTTTTTCTCAAACGCCCTGCGGAATATGTTCTTCTGACCTAAGACACATTAACTCTCGCTGAAATGCTTAACGTCATCCTGTCTCTCCCCAGAGGACACTGGGCGTGGCAGCATGGTGGAGGACTTTGTTGCTGTTGTAAAGGGTGGAAGTAGTCGATCCATCACTGCTTTGGTGTCTAAAAAGCTTCCTACCCCGCACCTGATGGAGATATGGGGCGAGGGCGTGCGTTTTAACCCCGATTTTATTCACAAGACGGTGAGTGTCTCTGTCTGCTCTCTTATCTTCTTGTTAATACTTTATTTTGTCACCATTTCGATTTGAAGCTACAAACAAAAAACTGCCAACAAGCATTGTGAACTGACTTACTGATGCAGAAATATTGACGAATGAGTTGGTCAGCAACGGTAACAGGACTGGCAAAAATACAGAGAGGCAAAGTACATCAGGGCTGATCAATTCAATAGCAAGTTGGAGAACAAACAGCAAAAGTTGGCAAATAGCAACTACTGCGCCCAAATACCTTGCTCCAACACGGTCCGGTTTCAACATCTGTGGTGCTTTCCCAAATGGCTCTATCTGAAAATGAAAATATCAAAGTGATTTGCAACAGTAAAAGGATTGTGGTGTAATAGTGAAATTTGTTTTCTGGTTAGATCCGGCCGCTGTATGAGCTGGTGACCTCCAGAGACTTCTCCCAGGATAGCACCCTGAAAAGAAACCTAAAGAAAGCGCTGTCAGAGTACTTGGCGGAGGCTGACGCGTGTCGATGTGCCCCCTGCCGCAACAATGGAGTGGCCGTTCTGCAAGGTGCTTTAGAGATTAATGTTGTGTTCTATGGTTCCATCTCCATCAGTTATCCATCTTCTTTGCATTATTCTGACCTTCTCTCCTAAGATATGTTTCGTTTTTACTCCTAGTTTGTGCCAAAGCTTGAGGCTTTACTAAAAGGTCACATATTATGCTAATTTTCAGGTAAAATTTTAAAAATTTTAGGTTTCAACAAGTAACTGTTTTCATGGTGTAGTGTCCTGTCTCTTTAAGCCCCACCTTCCAAAAAGCCTAGTCTGCTCTGATTGGTGCTTATCACAGGTGGAGGTAGTTCTAGGTAAGTTAGGTTAGTAATGGGGGTGTGGTTTCTGCCTGTGTGACATCATATGGGGGAAAATCTGTACCGGCTGGTTCAACACAGGTTTTCAGAATGGTGGCGAAAAAAGAGAGAGCGTTGTTATTTCTTATACTTTGGGAAACTCTAGTAACACTGGGCACCCATAATAATGTAGAAAAACGTGAAAAAGTACACTTTGCATAATATGTCACCTTTAAAGGAACATTATGTGATTTTTTTTTTTTACCCAAACACAAAGAATAGTGCAGAAAGTGACTATATTGGTGATCACAGTCATGGTAATTGTGATACTTAAGATGGTAAAAGAAAATATCTCTGTCTTCCTCAACAGGCACCAGGTGTGACTGTGTGTGTCCTCTCGGCTACACTGGACGGGGCTGTGAGATCACTCAAAGGCAAAAAGGTTTGGTCTCAAGATCCACAAAAGAAAACACTGTGTTTCTGTCCTTGCACAAAACCCAGATATATTGATACAATGATTCGTGATATATTGCTTCTTACAGAAATAGCCATTGACGGCAGCTGGAGCTGCTGGGCTGCATGGTCGTCCTGCAGTGGTGCAAGAAAGACGAGGAGTCGACAGTGTAACAACCCAGCACCCAGCAGCAACGGAGGTCTGGCATGCAGAGGACTGCAGCAAGAGTCCATTGAATGCTTTTAAAGCTGTTAAATGTCTAACCTGGACACACAGATTAATAAAATACCACCTTCAGAGTTTAGTCTGTGGTGTGTTAATCTTCTGACTGCCCATTGTGACATGAGAAATCATATGTGAATAAAAACTGGATTGGAAACGGGATATCTAAAGTGTATATTTTATAAAGAGTGTTAAACCTTGTGTGTCGCGTGTTCTAGATGTGTAGGATTGCAGCATGCTACTAGATCCTCCTCGGGCATTGACCTGAATTAAGCACCTGTTACCCGCATTCAACCCTCATTTAACATTCAAGGCAATTTCTGAAATGTCATATAAAGCCTCTAAAATTGACAGTTCACTCTTGTGCTGAAAAGTTCAGACGTAAAAACATTCAACACTTTCAAGTCTGCATTACACACATTTATTACTTGAAATACAAGCTGTTAAAGTATATGATTTTTGAGATCTCAGACATTGACAAAACTGTCAGAGACTGTGAAAGAGCAGTTTTTGTTGATGGAAATTTTTTATTTTTATTTTGTATTAGCACTTGAAAGCATGCAGGTTTGAGAGAAACACCACTCTAGCAGCGCTGATTTTGAGAGGAGGAGCCCAGGCAGGGTGACCCGCCTCCATCGGGTGCAGGGTTATCACAGGTTCTTGAGCGAGTCCTCCCCCCTGAAGCACAGGATGACCACACACCCCAACACGACCACGACCCATCTGTCTTGGTATCTGTAGACAAAATGAAGTGGGATTAAAGCTGATTTTGATTTCCAGGCAGCTAATAAGTATGCAAAAGAGAACAGTCCCTATCAATATGTACAAGTAAACACTAATGAACACTACTACAGGTTGACACTCCCTCTGTTTGCTGATTGGTCATGTAAAAATATATCCTGAGAAAGCCCGCAAATATACCGCGGACCCAGACTGACCCCATGAGACAGACTACTGAAGGGAAATGAAAATTGAGCGGAAGTAGGTAGGCGGGCAGTGCCAGGCTGTTTAGGCCTAGCCCACTTATGACAGACGCCTCACCTCTTCTGTCAGTCTCTTCGCAGGCCTCTCCCCGGTAGCCTGACTTACAGACGCAGTTACAGGAGGTTCCCGTTAGGACAGGGATCCCGTTGTGCCTGCAGGGGGCACAGCGACAGGGGTCGAACTGCTGCAGATACTCATCCCAGGCCTTCTGCAAGTTGGCCAGCCTCTCACCTACATGGTCCGCGGCTGTGCTGAGGCGCACTAGCTCATAGATTGGCATGGTCTGGGTCATTGGGGCACAAGAATAGAGAAAGGAAGAACAGAAAGAGAAAAAATTAGTATAAAAAATAAGAAGCAGCCAGGTCATAAGTCTAGAATTTAAGTTTGTTTAGCTTTAGCATGTTACCTCGTATTCGATGAGTGCAGGGTTGTATTTGAGGCTCGCTCCCCATTTCTTGTAGGTGTCAGGGTTCCTGATAACCACCAGGCCACTGCTGCTGTCTATGATCCCTCCCTTCACTAGAGTAACAATGTCCTCAATCTCAACTGAATCGGCGTCCTTATCTGATTTATTTTTTATTTTTTTTGAAAAGAAAAAGATAAACAATTTGTCATGTAAGCTCAGGTAACACAGTAGCCTATTAGACTACAAAAATCATTCATGTAATTTGTTAGTTGATGGAAATTAGACATAGTAGAAAATAAAGCTAATAAACTCAAGTTCAAGGCATTATGATGACCTCAAGATGGGCAAGCGTCTGATATAATTTCTCACCTCCATCAAATTCTCCATCTTTACTGCATCTTTTCCCGCCCAATTTGAGACCTGCTGTTACTGCTTTGATCGGAACGCTTATACCAATAGAACCGCCAAGGCATGAACCAACCTGCGAACCCTCGAGCTCTGTGAGAGTTAGGGGAAGACAATTAAACAAGGGTTACTTTCCATTGCATTTACCGTTAAGTGACACGGATTGACAAACGGGACAGCCAAGAGTACTTGAATTTTCCATGGATTTTTTGTTGATAGCCACAACATATTCAAGGGTTCCCCCCATAGTTCCCTCTGTGACATAGTGGGTGCCGAAAATGTTGAGGAAGCGCGAGTACATCCCAAAGTCATACTCTTCAGGGAGCTCCATGAGTGAAAGGTAGAAATCGTCATGAAGCATCAGCTTGTCACTTCTCATTTTGAAGTGAGCTGTCTGCACTTTGGAATAGAGCCTGACAAATCCTAGCTCCTGAAGGAGAAAAGAAAGGCATGTTTGAATGGAGTAAAGTGATTTTTCTTTCAGGTGTAGAAATATATGAAAAAAGTTGTTTTAAATTGCTTCATTTGAAATGGATGGACATGACGTCCGGCATCAATCTTCTAATATAACACAGAGGAGGAAAGCAAGCAGGAATATTCTTGTCCAAATATCTAAAACAATTGTCTAACCCTCACCTCAATAATTATATATTATATATTTAAAGCATTAGCCTAAAGATGGAGTCAGCAATTCTGAAGAACACTTTTTATCAAAATCACTTTTTGTCAAAATCATTGGATATCTCCTCACGATCCGCTACATGTCTGTACTGTGTGTTTGCACTGAAATCCAGTGTTAATACAGCCTTGGCTCTGTCAATGGGCATGTTGCTAGCTTTGGTGGGCCCCCTTTATTTACATAGCCTTTGTTTACATAACAGTTTACAGAGCCTAGGGTGTGTATTAACACTGGAAAAGTGATGTTCACGACAAGCTCTCTCCAGAATCGCTGACTCAGACTCCACCTTTAATATAATTGATAGCATTTGTTATGATGTAGAACATGTTAATCTGTAGGCTAACAGAACATACCTGTCTATTAAGCTGCGATACGTTCTTGAGAAACTCAGATTCACTACTTCCACTCATTCCCACTTCCACATAGTAGACCCCCACCGAGGCCCCGCCTTTGGCCGAGCTCATTTCCTTCCTGGCATTCAGCAGGCTCACCACATCTTCATAGTATTCCTCAGAGCCCTCGGACGTAGCTTCAGCCTGTAACAGGGTAAACAAAATGCAGTGCTCGAAACAGCCCATTTTTTTGAATTACGAGAAAACAGACAGAAAGAGAATCACAACATTACTGTACAATACCACAAAATGGTAGGTATGGTAGTTGTAGGGTTTCCTGTAGTTCTTCTCCTCGTCACTGTAGCGCAGGCTCTCACAGAATGCATCATAGATGAATTTACCCCATTCACCGTTGTAGACATATTCACACTGTCCTCCAAAGTACTGTGGGTCGAGTACAGGATCCACTAACTGTCCAGTCAACACGTTGTAGCTGGGCAAAGTGGAACAATTCCAATGTATAAATGGAAAGTATAAATGAGATTTATATCAAGCAAAATAAATAATGGTATAATAGGCCGACTAATGAAATGATGTTCAATACGGTTGTTTCAAAAGCAATTTGCTTGGTGAAGAATAGTTTGTTTTGTCTGGGTAAATCACAGCGCTGTATTGCCTTTGAAACCTTCTGTTTATATAAAGTAAAGTGAATGACAAGCACAAACACCTATACTAGCTAAATATGAATATTTACCCCTGAATGCCACGTTCAGCACCAGGGATGGGCAGTAGGGTGGAACACTTGTCGTCTCTCTGGTTGACTACTTGGCAGTCGTCTTCATCGGAAACATCCTCACAGTCTGACTCTCCATTACAGCGCAGGGACTGGCTGATGCAGCGCCCTGGATAGACAGGTAAACAGTCGCACTCACACCGATTAACATGTGCTGTACGTGCGCATACACACACACACACACACACACACACACACACACACACACACACACGCACACACACACACACACACACACACACACACACCATGGGACAAAACACCGTGGAGAGAATGTGCTTATAGTCTTGAGTAGTCGTTGATGGAACTTGCCTGTTTCTTTACAGGTGAAGCTCTCTCCGCAGTAATCTGGCACCAGACACTGGGTGGTTGCTTCTGGACATTCCAGCCTTTCCCACAGTGGCCCCAGGCAATCTGTGCCGCCAAACTGTGAGGGCTTCTCCAGGTATTGGAAACGGAACTATAAGACAAAGACTTACAATTGAGTTAGCAGCACTTGAAATCCCTCACTACAATGTCCATTCCCTTACAACATTGTTGCGATGAAGGCCACATATGTTACATTGCATTATGTTTTTACAGCGGCACAGGTACAGTTATCTAAATTCGATACATTCCTGCATTCCACCTATTAGTAGCTACAGTAGGCTATTTAGCATTTGTGTTGTTTGTGTATTATCTACGAGTGGTTCCAAAGATCCTAGACAAGTTCTTTGTTGTGGAGATAAAATGCCTTAAAATGACAGGGGCATTGTAAAAACCCAAGTTCACTTTTACTGACCTCATTGGGGGCAAAAGTGCTTATTGATTTGATCATTGTATAATCATTGTTCCCTTTGGACCTATTGATCGGCTCATCAACTATGTGTTGATCTGAGCTAACTGACAAAAAAGCGTGTCTAGTTTAAACCCCAGTGTTTGAAAAGCGTTCTACTTTTACTGTTGACACACACATGTCAACCATTAAACAAGTTTTCAGAATTGAATTTTTAAATGAATTATTTATGCAGTTAAAAGACACTGTTACCTTTTTGTCTGTGCAGGCGTTACAAGGAGTCCAAGATGACCAACTCCCAAGCTTACAGTTGATGGGTATGGGTCTGTTTACAGCTCTGGCCCTCCTCGTCCAAGCACCACTGGAACCCCAAAAAACACCTAGCATCATCTCAGTTCATCTTCTAATACCCATAGCATTAGGATATATTAAATCACTTCTATCAAGATGTTATCAAGTGAATGTGAGAGGTGAGCTAGTAAAGCAAGGAATACTGCACCTTTTGTCAGCAGCAGTTGTCACCGGCCTCGGGGATGCATGCACAATAGGTCTGAAATGAATGAACAGGTTCAGTGTGCATAAAGTCAGGAGTATATTCATCAATATCGCCATACTAAAAATTGAGTATGGCTAGTCGATCCCTATGAACAAAAATCCAACATCACAAAACTGCAGTTGTGATCCTGTGGGGACGTCTGTAGGCTACATTCCTGTGTTGACCGACCACAGTGAATGATTGATCAAGAGTAAACACATGCTCTTACAACAGTTTGGAAAGTTTTTTTTTTAATGATCAGTAACCCAGATTTCCCGTCATCGCAATATACACAAACACTTGTAACTGTAACAACAGTAGCCTACTATAGGCTACTTCAAACTGAAACACAAACATATTCCTTCTTTCGATGTCTACAGTGAGATGATGAAGCAATGATGATGATGATGATGATGATGAGTATTTCTTTATTTATTATAAGTATTAGTCATTTGTGTAATATGTATATATATTTGTATTATTACTTGTTTTTTTATTAGTACAGACTTATCATCTTTGATTACCTTCTGACGCTTCCAATTTGTAAATTATTTTTATTTTTATTTTCGAATGGTCAATAATTGGTGATCAAAAAGCATGAACGTGCAAGTCATCAGGTCACGCGCAGCACGCAGGTGCGTCTCACCCATGGTCGACTCACCCCCTCGCGGCGGCGGCGGCGCTTTCAAATTGTTTGTTTCAGCCTCATCATAAACACTCCGTTTGATTCTCCTCGCTTGATTTGTCAACGTAGCCGTCAGCAAAAAGCTAAGTTTAGACCGCTTTCCAAATGGACAGCTCTTAACGTTAATGCAGGCTAAAAACGGAGCCACCATGGAAGAGGTAACTTTTATAGATTTTTCTCTGAGGGAACTTTATTTTGAGGTCTGTAAGAGGATAGCTGAATGTAGGTAGCCTTCCTGCCATGCTCTGTGCTAGCTTTTTCCCCATGTTGAATGTGTGTGTGTGTGTGTGTGTGTGTGTGTGTGTGTGTGTGTGTGTGTGTGTGTGTGTGTGTGTGTGTGTGTGTGTGTGTGTGTGTGTGTGTGTGTGTGTGTGTGTGTGTGTGTGTGTGTGTGTGTGTGTGTGTGTGTGTGTGTGTGTGTGTGTGTGTGTGTGTGTGTGTGTGTGTGTGTGTGTGTTTTTTATTCAATTTGTTCCTCTTGCTAGTATAGCCTAAATAACATAAACGTTTATGGTTTTTCTAACTTCACTTTAATCCAATTATAATAATATATGTGGCAACAATGAAGTGAAATGAAAATTGAGCGGAAGTAGGTAGGAAAATAATAATAATAAATGTTAAGCAGCCTCCTCCTTTCTGACTGTTGCCTATCTATCTCTATAACCTGTTATTCTGTACAACCCATCTACCTCAATGTCAAAGGTCCCTGTGTGTTCTGTGGACTAACAATTAGCATACCTTCATTGTTGTTGATTAATTTGTCTATTTAACATTTCTTTAAATTCTGATCAACATATCAATTAAATAATTAAATCATCGAAGCTCTGCTCTGTTTGTGGAAAGAGACGTTTAGAAGATTTCCATTCATCTCCTATAGACTATTTGGCTGAAATCTAAGAGGTCTTTAAGAAAACCTCGGCATGTAAAACCAAAACCATCTGCATAACTAGATACCACCAGGGGGTGAGTTAGTGTGTTGTTTGTAATTTTGGTAAACCAACCTTTCAATTATTTTGTGTCAGCATTAGGGGGTTTGGCTCCCCTAAATTAACCAGGTTGAGTAAAGCCTGTGAATGAATCAAACATTTATAGTAATCCAAATGATCTAAATGAGTAATGTTGTTTTTTTTTTTCTCAAAGGAGCGACCAAACAACGTCAAAGCTCTGAGGGCCAAGTTTCAGGAAGAGGCCCTCCTGGCTCAATCCAAAGCCAGTCGGCCAGCTGTTGCAGAGAAACCCAAACACCTCACTCCTCGGGGCCACTGCGGCAGCCGGAATAGTGCCGTAGAGAACAATCCGCTGGTGCTTCCCCGGGTCCTCTTCAGAGATAGGCTGACGGCGTCTGGCGGCAAGCAACCAATTTCCTTCCCCCCTCTACCTCAGCAGCAGACCTCCACCTCATCCCAGCACCCCAATGGAGAGGGCACGACGCGGCAGTCCCTCAAAGACCGACACATGCCTCCGGTGCTCCCTGTCCCGCCTGTCAAAGAGCACAAGACCCAACCGCAAGCCAAAAAGGAGCACAAACTAGAACCAGAGCCCGGGAAAGTAGTCCCACCGCAAACTAAACCCAAGAAGAAACGTCTGCTGCTTCCTTTCAAAACGATCAAAGCATTTAAAGTGAACACAGAGGAGGAGCCTACGTATGCTGATCTGATTGCCAGGCCTTCCAGTGCTCCCAGCGAGTTGCCCTCAATAAAAAAATCCACAGCAAAGGACGGGGCTTCTTTCCAAAGTGACCAATCGACCTCCGAGCTCCCCCACTGCAGCCCAGATAGCCTTATCACTCCTCCCCCTCCCAATGTATGTGTCGACTCTGACAACAGAATGATGAGCACCTTGGAGAAGGCCAGGGATATGTTTTCACCCAGGCGGATGTTTCCCTCTGCCGAGCCCAAGCACGTCTCCGGTGACAAGGTGTTCCCTCCGCCGCCAAAGAACATTGAAAGTGCCAAGCTCGAGCTACCCATCCCTCCGCCACACCATTCACGCGTGGCTTGTAGTTCTGCCAGGCCTTTCAAATCCTGCTTCTCTTCAGACAGTAAGCTCTATTCAGAAATAAAGCCTTAGCTTCTTACACAGTTTATTCAAAGTGAGATTTCATAAGTGTTAACGATATTGTATTTCCCACTGGCTAGATTCTGTGTTGGATAAGAAAGCTAAACTTCCCTATGTCCGGACTGGTGAACCCCATCCGCCCTCTGCTCCTCCAAAGAGATGTCTAGCGGATTTGATGTCGCCGGGGCCGTCGCCACCAAAACCCAACAGGCCTCCGTTTGTAGATCTCAGCCGTTACCATCTACCCACAGTTAACGGTATGTTAGCTTCCTTCAATTATTACTTTTTTTTTTCATTTCCATAGCCACACTTAGGGATATATATATATATATTTATTTTTCAAGTGCTGTTGTATGAGGTACTTATGCATAGTAAGTCTGTTACCTTAAAGAGATTGCGATCAGCACAGTCGCTGTAAGGACTTATGGGGAGACGTCGCTGTTGCGGAAGTCAGCATTGTACTGTTGCAGAGGGGCCGGCAGAAAAATGCTTTTTTTTCTCTCATATAATTGGAATATCATGGAAAAGTTAATTTTTTCAAAAAGGGAAAGTTTTATATATTCTGGATTCATTGCACATGAAGTGAAATATAAATGAGCTTTTAGCTCACAGAAATCTAGCATCTCAAAATATAAGAATCTAACGAAACACCAGTTTAAAAAAAAATTTAATTACGTGAGTACCGGTACGTATTTAATTACATTAATATACATGTTAAATCACTCTATATTCATGCAGCAATCATCTAAACAGTGTGCACAGTTCATAACACAGGTCTCGCAGTCATTCAGCTGTGCAGTAATTGACAGATAAGATTTCGGGTATCGCGCTCGTTTTTATCCAATCAGGAGATAGCTCTATAGAGAGGCGGGTCTCTGTGCCCGTAAACGATGACTCGTTGCTCTCCATCGCGGCACTATTTGACAAAGATAGCTGCACGTTCATGTGGTAGGGACGAGGGAGGGGACTGTTAACTGCAGTCACTGACAGGAAGTTAGCTAAAAGGACCAAATTTCTTTCTTCTCCTTTAACTTTTCCATGATATTCATATTAAATTAGATGCACTGAGAGTAAATGCTTACTTAAAAAAAATATATATATCTGTTCAAATGTATGTTCATACAAAGTACCTCATACAACCTCACTTCAAACCTACTGAACTATCCCTTTTACTTACTTGACCTTAGTTTGCCCCCCCCCCCCTCCCTTTTTGTATGTACAGACGGCAAACGTTTGTATTTTACTTTGACATATTCATACTACATTTTTCCATTATGCTTATTTGTGTTCAGACTCAACATCTGTTCAAGCGCTGATTTTGCTTTCTTCTTGTAGAGGTGTCCCCAGTTTTTAGACGAGCCCCGAGCCATGAGCCGGAGTCTGAACCAGCGTCCATCTCCAACCCTGTTCTGGACGCTCCGGAGTTCCCCGACTTTGAGAGTACAGAGATGGGAACAGCAGAGGGTGAAATGGTGGACTTTGGTGCACTGGAAAGGGAGGCCTTGCTTCTGTTCAGCATTGGCCTCCCTGCACCAGATGACTGCGGGGTCACAGATTTTGAGGATCCAAAACGTGACTCAATCAAATCGTCAGTATGCAATCCAATAGCAGAGCCCCTTATGAGCACCGGAGTCCAAGATCTGAACCTCGGCAATCGGCACATAATCCCCCTTGATCCAGCCTGCTTCCCCATACCAATAAACCTTTCAGAGTTCCCAGAGCCTGCTGTGCCAGAACAGTGGTCTCCCAGTGAGGAGGTGAGCATGGAGCTTTTTTCTAGCTCCCACGCTGATGACACTGATCCAGCAGCTGCTGAGTCTCAGTCTGCTGCCCGGGGAACAGACCATAGTAACCACGCGTCTTTGAATGACGGGGTTCAACACAGTACAAGGTCAGTTTTGTTGTAGTACCTGCAGTCGCACATTGTGTCACATTTCCATGTGTTATTATCACGACATTTCCCATTGTCTTCCCTGCTAGTGTATATCAGCAGGACATTAACTATGAAGCGTGCAATGACATGATTTACGAGGAAGTGGACTTCAAGAAACACTCAAAAAAATCAAAACATGGCCTCACTGGCTTGAAGAGTAAGCATGTATTACCTATATTAATACTAATGCAGTGTTTCCTCTCAATAGATGATGTCTATTTTCCCTGTTTAAATTCCTTTTAAACCCCTTTTATTTTACAGACCCACATGCTGAAAAACCCCATACGGTAATTTATCATTTTAACCTAATTAATTGTACAACTACCTTGCATGATAAAGTATCAAAAGAATAGTTTAAAATTATAGTCTGTATGAGCGCCCCCACGAGTAATTCTGGGGCGACACCAGTTTGTAAACACTTCCATATACTTGGAAATGCAGAGAGTGATGTGGAGCTGATGGGCTTTATCAACTTTGTGTCAACTCATTTGGCAATGGCTTGAATGTACTAACCGACATTGACTTGTATGAAAAGCTTTGCACTTTAGCTTTAAGTGTATCAATGGCCAGAGGCACACTCTAATGTTTACACTAATCTGTTCACATCATCTGTGGTCAATTACAAATATACTGTGTTTTATTTCAAAGAATAAAAGTTCACCCAAATGGCATCGGAAACCAAGGTATGTCTTTTTTTACACCCCAACAAGTCCATTGGTGTTTTGCCTGATGGAAGGCAGAAATTGATTTTTTTTTTCTTACTATTTTATCAAACTGCAGGGGCAATATTTCT
The DNA here is from genome assembly GCF_949987685.1 of Ammodytes marinus. Taxonomy (NCBI): domain Eukaryota; kingdom Metazoa; phylum Chordata; class Actinopteri; order Uranoscopiformes; family Ammodytidae; genus Ammodytes; species Ammodytes marinus. Next base: position 23,306,678 of record NC_137213.1, on the reverse strand, counting down.
GGAGAACACGCTCATTCGGCCCATAACCTTGTCCCCGGGTACATTCAACGTCTCCCCTCTATCTCTGGTGTTTGGGTGAAAGAATAGGATGTTGTACACATAGTGCCCTATCCATTTTCCCACGTTTTCACATTGTTATTTCTTATTCAGTGACTTTCTTTGGTCTGTTAGTATTTCAGGCGGTACATGTAATCCTTATGGAAAATAAGCATTTCTCTCGCCATCTGAGCTGTCTGATTTGTTTTCAGTAAGGAACGCCAAAGCCCCAACACTGCTGACTATAAAGAACAGAGGAAGAGGGAGAAGCACCGACTGGACAAGGAGAAAAAGGAACATAAAGAGAAGGAGAAGAAGGAAAATGAAATGAAAAAGAAGTTCAAAGTAAGTTAGGCGATAAAAAGACAGTGTAGATCATGTAGGTGGGATTTGTCTCTACGTGCAAGCATATGTGTATATTTTTCTCTGCTGTTTTAAGCCATTGATTGACTCAATGTAAAGGTATCACAAATGTATGGTTGTTAAAAAGCCGCCCACATTTGTCTAAGCTGTAATTTACAGTGATTTCTCAACTTGGTGTCTGTCTTGCGTGACTTGTATTCTCATTGCTGGGATTTGCCTCTAAAGGTGTCCGGCCAAGAGGAGGCCATGTACCACGCCAAGGTGGCGGTGGCGGTGGCGAGCAAGGTTCGCAGGAATGACCTGTCTGTGAACAACGGGGACACAGTTGCCATCATTCGCACCACCAGCTGCCCCAAAGGCAAATGGTTGGCCCGAGACTCCAGCAACAACTGTGAGTTTAGACACTCTGTGCTTTGTCAGCATGTTACGAGTTGTAATCTTCAGTGATATCAAATGGATTTGAGATAACATTGGTTGTTGTTGTTATCTGGTTGTCACAAGAGTTGGTCTAGACCTGTAGAACCTCACGGTGATAACTTTCCCTTTACTACAAGCATGCTAAGAACACCATCTGAACTCAGTGTTTCTCATTAACTGCTCTATCTTGTGTATGGCAGACGGTTATATTTCAGTGATGAATGTGGAACTAAATATCGACAAGATGATGGAACTTGGCAAGAAGGCTCGAGGAGGCAACGGGGAGGGAGATAACATCAGCATTGGGAGCAGGTACTGCCTAACTCACTGATGAAATGTGTTGTTTTAATGAATAAAAACAAGATTTGCAACGGGCCCTCCAGTCCATCAATGTGTGTTGTGATTTTTAAATTATACCTCTTTTTCTTTTTCAGATCTTCCAACCATCCTGTGCTTACAAGCAGTTGTAAGTGTCATTGGCCTCTGCACAAAGACATTAAGCTCTATTGTTGGCGTACTATTGTAAGACCGGTTGCACTTTCACCTTTTAACCCTAACTTTGCGGTAGCTTCAAAAAAGCACTGCAACTTTTTAAAGTCAGAACATACAAAAAAAGTGAACTGGTTGATGTGATGTATGGACTTGTTGACTGATGGGAAACAGTTGCTCAGTTGCTGGCAAACAGCCCACAGAGTCCCAAAACGCCTGGATAATTGAACTAGTTGTCAACTATGTGTTATTTTATGATAAAGAAGGGATTCCGTGTAAGCTGAGGGTTTTAGTTTCTGTCCTGTCAAACATCCATCACCAGAATACACACTGTGCTTCATCTAATTCTTTTTTTTCTTCAAGTCACAGACGACAGTCAAGAGTGGTCCTGTGACGATGAGAACCTCTCACCCTCTAATGAAAGCCAGTAAGACTTACAAGTTCACTTTAAATATGGATTATGGCATATCTAACATACACTTGACCACAAGAGTACATTTAAACCTTCCCGTATGTAAGATATAATTGAATTAATGTGGCACACAGTATATATAATTATTTTCTTTCTCGTTTTTTTTCTGAATAGTAACTTTCCCCGTTCGACTGCCTCAATGGTTGAATTGCGTGAGTACATTTTAGTTCCAGTCCTTTTTGAAGTTAACATGAGAACAGAAGATGCCCCCCCCAGCCCTCTGGTTTAGTGGTTGTTATTATGTTGTGCATTTTGATGTGCACTTCTGCCATGCTGTTTCCATACTCCCTCTGTGCCACTGTCATTACATAACTCACCCCCATCCCTTCACGTGTCCTCTTTGACAGAAAATGGCCATGTCAGCACCCGGCACAGTCTGAGCGATGCCAACCTGGAGAACCCCTACACACAGTAAGTCTACAACACAGCAGTCAAAGCAGATACCTTGGCGAGTTTCTCCTGTTTACCGTATGTTCAAAAATCTTCCAACAGCCACCTCTTCTCAAGAATGGTGAGTGCGTTCACAAATAGATTCTTATAATATGATTGAATAGGTTATTACACATTTGAAAGACGAAAACAATTATGATTTCTCCAAGCCAAAGGTGTGGTATTGCTTGTTTGTGTGTTTTATGCAACCAACAGTTTGAATACCAAAGATTAGTTTTACTATCATACATAGGCCTAACACAAATTATAGAATGTTAGATGGATTTGCTAAAAATCTTTAAGTCTAATTGGGATATGGTGATATGTGTTTGTTAAACTAAAACACACCCAAACACACAGCCTATTTGAAACAATGCCTGCATCCAGACAGCATTTTTAGCAGTAGGCCTAATGGCCACTTTGACTTTTGTCCTTTTGATGTTGGGAAGGAATTCGACCCCTCCATGCCCCCCAAGATATGCTTGTAAGTGGCATCTTTCAATTCCCCTATGTGAATTGGTCAAAGCATTTGTAAGGACTACACTCTGTTCTTGTTGGCCTTTGTATTCCTGTTGGAACGTGTGTAGGGGAATCAGTGTTCATAAGCTTAATTCAGTTATTGTTTATTTCAGGGTTACTGTATGTATTGCATTATAATTTTGTATAGGTGCTGCTCGCTCCCCTGTAGGTCATTGATGAGTATGAAAAGTTATATTTATATTAGTTAAACAAGTCCAAACGGTGTCCTGTCTTTTAACTTTCAGGACCACAAACGAGGCCCTGCAGAAGCTTGCCGTCTTCTTTCAACACAACAAAGATGATTTTGGAGACTTGGCTGATAGTGAAGGAATAACCCCTACAAAGTACAGTGTCTTAAACATTACCTCAACCAGAACTTTCTCTCTGAAGTCCTCTGATACGACGTATTCAAAATCGGTTAATAATGTAAAAATGTTTCCTTTTTTTTCCATGGTCTCTGCTCTCCTTTTCAAAGTGCTGAGCCTCCGAGTGAGTCTACTGATGTGAATGTTTTTCTTTTCTTTCCATGACTCCACAGTTGTCACCACTTATGTCTCTCTCACTGATAATGGTGAAGCTTAAGAGGAGGGTACTTACTTGCACATCTCTGTAGGGATGCTACATCCTCAACACTGGGTTGGCCTCTTGCCTGTAATGGAAAATAACTTTGTGGGGTTCATTTATCTTATTGCTTTAACCTGGAGACATGGCACGCGACAGATTGCAGAGACAGTTCAAAGTGTAAGAGACGTTTCTATCTGCTTGTCTTTATCCAGACTTCTTGTGTGACGTTGAGGAGCCTCCATATCCGTAAGTGTTGACGGTTTCTTTCTAATCAGCAAAGCGAGAATTGGCTCCCTTTTGATCGTCTTTTATAACCACAGAGTACTCATAGCTTCCGAACTGTTATGTCCACATTGTTTTTGTTGCATGACAGAGAACAGGTGGAGGACTTCACAGAGTTGGAATTTCTTCCTCCCCCTTCCCCATCACTTTATGCTGACTTTATTATATGATTACCACATTGGCTGAACCAGGTAAACGCAGTTGAACATTTTAAAATCTACTGTTTGCCACATGTGTCATGTCTTTAATTTTTTTTTTTCAAACCTTTGCAGGGGAGAAGAGAAAACCGTGAATAGAGATGTTCGAATGGATGATACTATAGCTGTGATTTGACCTTTTTGTTTTGTTAGTTGTGCATATTGTGTTCTACACTCTTTCACACTTTTCACTTACACTTGTCTCTGCTGTTACTGTTCAAGCTGTCAATTTTAATGGTGCACAAATTGACTCATTGCACCTTGTCCAAAATAAATGGCAATGACAGAGTAGCCAGCTGTTCACACGTGGTAGCTTACATTTAAGGATGTGTTTTTGAATGTTCTTTGGATTTTGATTTATTTATTAAGTTTTGGTTTCTGTTTGCACAAATAAATATGTCATTGATATGCTTTATGCCATTTTTTGCATTCCGTTTTATTAAAAAAAAAAACAATAATGTTGGAACAGTATCTCATGTTAACCTGTAACATTTAGCTTCGACTACATTTTGGTGTTTTAAATGTCACCTTCCAGGATATTCATTTTTCTCATTGTAAACATGGCCTAATTTGTCAAACAGTCTGTATTACAGCTTTCAATATTTATTCTGTTTCCCACAGACCTTACATCTCACCAATGTAGCCTATTGGTTCTTTAAAGTTAAAAAAAAAAAGTCCTCAAACCACATAGTTGTAGGCCTACAGCGGTACTTCAATCCCTCAATCTTTTATCAATGTTATCTAGCTGACTTTGCTTGTGGGGGGGGGGGGGGTGAAAAAACCTTGTTAGTGCACTGCTGTTTGATGGTGATCCCCCCCAGCACCCAGAGGTGAGTGTGGGAACCAGCCCAGTGTGAAGGAGCTGCCGCTGCCATGTGGTATTAATTGGGAGAGGAGTGGCCGGAGGAGGGGCCTTCTTGTAGGGCCGTCACTCAGACCTCACTACCCCTAAAGAAAAGGAGCGAAGGAAGGATGGTCAGCAGTTAGACGAAACCGAGCCGTGTTAGGAGACAGACAGAAACTAGTTGTTACACTTTTAGAGTGTATTTTCTCAACAGCAGCAGTACAGATAGCGCATGACTACTCCTCCTCAGGAGAATCGCTAGCCACTTGTAGATGATAGAAGAAAACGCAGCACTGCGATAGCTAACACGATTTTCATTCCCTTTTTTTATTTGAACCACATAACACGTTTTAAATGCAACGCTGTTTGATATATGAGAAAAGTATGGCAGCCGAGACGAAGAACGGCGGGACTTCCCTCAACAACAATAACTGCAAGGACCACAGCAGGAGAAAGTTGCTGGTCGGAGTGGATCTCTTCTGCTTGTTCTTAGGTAAGAGCATCTGTAGCCTACGTTTTAATCATAATAACCTACCGCTCAATATCCTATAGATAACTACGAAGCTAAGGACTTTCTCGGCCGTATGAAGGTTTCTTTTTTGATTTTTTTGGCTGCAAGTAATGTTAATTGCTAAACTTTAAAATTATTTTTACAGGACTTAAATGGCATTCAAATTGTTATATTTTGCTTTAGCCTACCTGCCATAGGATAGTTTTCCTGCATACAACTATCATTTAATATTCTCTATTGTTTGTGAAGCTTTTCTAAGTGCTGTATTATCTTCTTCGAGTTGGCTATTATCCTTTTTGCTTACCTTACCGTCAGAGGAAAGTTACATTTCTTGTGATGCTTTCGTCGTAGTAAAGCTACACATGTCCCTTACATTGAATTGAAACTATAAGGATGCTTAAGAACAAATGTTTTAATATCTAATTATTCAATAATTATATTTAACCATTGAATAAGATTTAAACCCTTCAGCTTGCCAACAATGCTTTAAATGTTTTAGCTAGACTAAGTTGCTCGTCAGGCTGGGTTACCTTAGCAACAAGTGAAGTGATGCCCATTAGCTACTGTAGCCTTGGCTGCAGCAGCCAGCAAGCTACATATTACTATTATATTTTCCGACATAAATATTACTTAAGCTTAGCTCTTGGAAGTCTGTTTTTCCTCAGCCCCCACCCACCAAAAAGAAAAAGTGCTGGCAAAGGAGGAAATTGCTCCAGGAGGGATATATTTCTTTGGTGTCCACCCACACCTGTACTGTACCTCTGCTGGCTTTGACTCATTAGACTTTCCAGAATGGCTCGCATTCCACTGCAGCAGGAATTCTCTTGATCTCCACATCTGGAATAATATAGTCTATGTGTGTGTGTGTCTGTGTGGAGTAATTAAGGGAAGTGGTTAAAAGGTCAGACCTGTGTGCGTATATATATATAATAAACTGCAGACACTCTGTAAAGGTTGTTATTGTGGTTGAAAAAGTAGTTTCAACCAAAAATTCCTTCTAAGGTCACTCCTTTATTTTCTTCTCTTGTCTAACCATATCCAACTATAAAGTACATGTGTTGGGGCTACATGAGAAAAGCACCAGCCCACTGTTAAAACATTTCCATGAAGGTACTACAGTATAAACAATGTTTTTTTTTTCTTCTGGCAAGCTATTTTTAGTTTGTTGATGGTAAATCTCCCTGCATTGCTCTATATGTATTTACCTCCGCACAGAGAGGCATGTCAACAAACCAGTAGTGTTCTTATTAAATATGTGGTGCAAAGAGAGCAACCACAAGTCGGAAATGATGGGTCGGTATACTGGTGATCCAGGGATATATCTCGCCTTCTGCACAGGCACACGCACTATCTCCATTCACAGTGGTCCCAGAAGAAGACCATCCATGCCAGTAGTAAGATAACATTAGTCAGTAGTAGTACACTAGAGGAGAAATGTATTCAGATTCATTGGTGGATTTGGAACTGAATCCTGTAAAATAATGCTGAGGAAAGCAGGAGGCTGTTATTTCGTTTCACTTCTTGTTTTTTTTCCTTTTTCTTTTTTTCTTCTAGCTCCTCTGGAGAGGTGATCAGGTTCAGTTTACATTAAGCCGTAGCAGGTGGCTTTTATGTTTTCCATTTAATCGTCTTACAATGTTTCCGCCGGCTCGTTGCTCCGGTTCAGCATGAGGTAAAAGGTGGTTAATCGGCTACAATTGCATTAATTTTTTATTTTTTTTAAGTTGTGAATGCAGTTCCTTTATTACAAGTTAAACCATGCAGGCAAACAGGGAACAGTGTGGACAGTTGGAGTTAAATTGTTAGTTCACCATAACAAACAAATAAGTTTTTTATCGTTTTGTCATTATTCTCATATCTCAAATCGGCTAATAAAATGGAAAAAAGGGAAAGAATCTTCTAGTTTGTAATTTAATTGAACTGACAGTCAAATAAGCTTGATCTCAAGGTAAAAGTTGCACTGAAACCATTTGAAGTTGTTTTTACATTTAAATATGTTAAAATGGCAGTTTAAGAGGGTAGGTGGGAAGCTGGCAATTCAATGCAAATAATGGGCTTTTTAATTTAACCCAAGCAGGCAGACCTGGTTTCCTTTCCACGGTGGACCTATGAACTAAGTTTTACAGGGGGCCAGACAGACAGACAGAACAGGGTGCAGGTTGTGTGGGGGCCAAGCAAGAGTAAAAACAACTGCATCTGTGTATACACCACAACTACCTCAGACGTGTATACATTTCTCCCCCAGACAGTGAGAGATCCCTGCAAGTGGAAAATGTGCGTCTGTTTGTTTTAATAGTCACACTCGGGTCTTTTTGGCGATTGCCCCCAAACTATGGTGGGGATTTAAGCCCGAGGGTTATACGTTGATTCTAGTTTCCACAGACTGCAGCAGCGACATGGAGCTGCATGTGCTGAACTGAGGCAAAGGCAAACTGGGCGAGCGTAGGAAATTCTAACAAGTGTGTCCTCCTAATAATATGTTTTCTCCTATATTTTGATGTGGGACATCGCTCAGTTGTGTGACATCATCATCATCTTTCTTCATTTACCGTGTTGACTTATTTTCTGTCGGGCTTCCCCCAGTAGATGAAGCCAACTGCTTTAAAGCAAAACTGAGTGGGAGACACACACAAACCTGACGTTAGCATTAGGAACTGAAAAGTTGTTTGTTTCTGTTGTCTTTGGTTTGATGTTGAGCTAATGCAAAAGACATGCCAACGCCTGCTGCTGCTGACTGGTGTTGTTGTTGGCAGGATGCCCCCCCCCCCCGCCTGTTAGAACCGGGAAAGGAGGAAGAGGGCAGGAGGGGAAAATCCAACCGTGCTGTACTCAGTGCTGATGCTGCACTGTTTAGACGGATGGAAGGGCTAGAAACCCCCTGCTGAAACGTCTGCAAGACAGGAACTGACTGTGTCTCACTGCCATGTTTTCCAATAGGCTGTTGGAGGCACTTGACCCCTTCAGGTCCCTCTATAGCTAGGGACAGTTCATTTAATCCATCCATTTGCCACCTCTTGGTGTGTCTTTACCCCTGGCCTCGTCTTTTGTTTTGGGTCTGTGAATGTGTTAGAGTTGGAGTTAGCGATTCTGGGCTTGTTGTCAAAATCACTTTTTGTCAACCAGTCTCCTCACCATCCGCTACCTATACGTACTGTGTGTGTACGATGAAAAAAAAAATTGTGTTAATACACAACCCTAGGCTCTGTAAACAGGCATGTTACTAGCTATGGTGGGCCCCCTTTGGTTACATACCAGTTTACAGAGCCTAGGCTGTGTATTAACACCAGGTTTTTTTTCAGCTCACAGTACTCACAATAAGGACAGGTAGCGGTTTGTGTGGAGACAAAGTGATTTTGACAACGACAACGATTCTCCAGAATCACTGAGCCCAAGTCCACCTTTTTAAAAGATGAGTGTAGAGGTCAGGACCCTGGAGTTTCATTATGTTTTTGTTTGGGCAGCCAACGTCCTTGTTTTGGGAATCAGTGTGTGGTTCTGTTCATGGCCCAGCTAAGCAAACTTAAAGGGACCAGACATTCAGGGATTCTGCAGGCTTTAAACTACTGTGTATTTTTCCAGTCACAGAACTCCCAAGACATACCGCCCTGCTCTTTCCCCCTCGCCACCAGACTAGCCTCGGAATGGGTTCCAGGTATTTGTTTGAAGAGCTGAGAATGAAAACGAGAAAGTTAATAATGTGAATCCTGCTGAATGTGGAGGGAAGGTCTGCGTTCTGGAGTTCCCATCAGGCAGTTGGAGCTCTGGCTGTAACCTGAGCTCGACCCAGCTGGACCTTCAAAGGCCAACGTCAGCTGTGTGTGTGTGCGTGTATGTGTGAGGGGTTGAGGGGCTCAGCGACTGAAGCGTGTGTTGACATTTGGTTTAAGAAATCTTGCCCCCCCCCCACCCCTACCCCCCGCAGCCGCCACCACAACTCTGCAGCTCTCTGCACTGACCTGTACACCCCCGTGCTTTTAAGCTTTCTGAGACGGAGAGACCAGAGGAAGAGAGAGAGCGTGTGAGAAAGGGAGCGCTGCTGTTTTTGTTTTCCTTTGTATTATTGGCTGATGGTAGATGTATTCAAAGGCTTGACTTGAAAGCTCCATCATCAGCTAAACGCCCCTTTGAAGTGATTTGAAAGTGTGTTTTCCAAATTCTGTCACAGATTTGATTTGAGGCCTCTCCTGGGCATCGCTTCCATACTCAAATATCAAAGTCCTCCACCACGGTAAAGCCTTTGGGAAAAATAAAGCTGTACTTTTTTTTTCTTGCATCTTTAGCAACGCCCACTCTCTGTTTGTTGTCAGAAGATAAATAAGATCTTTTTAGCCACTTTTTAAGTGGCGTAAGACACTAAATTGATCAGACGCAGACACAGCCCGAGGCATCCTAAAGTGAGCATTTTGTGAGTGCACTTTAAAGCCTCGGCAGGAAAGGAAGGAAGACTGTGTTAGTGTTTGTGTTTATTTTCTTCTTCTTGTCACTGAGCGCCAATGGTCTCTCTTTTAGAACATGACACATCCAACCCCTTGAAGCGCTTTATCAGCCTCTTTGAGATCACTTGATGTTATTCTAAACATAAAAGGTTCACTTAAGTCTTAAACAATGCTGAAGCTTTTCATTTTGGCATTCATTTCAACTGATTTGACTTTGTTTTGGCCCATTTTCCTCATGACGGCATCAGTGTCAGTTTTGAGAATAGGATGAGATATTTATCTTGAATACTTGTCTTCTGGGAGTGTTTAAGCTGTTTGTGTGTGACTGTCTCTGTACTCCTTTGGGTGTGTGTGTTTTTTTTGTGTCCTCATGTTCATAATGTCTAAGTGATGCGGCTGTCCACTGTTTTGGGTTTAAATATCTGTCTGACCTCTGCTGCTCGTTTGTGTCCAACCCATGCAGTGTTGCTTGTTGCCGTGTTTTTGCACAAATCTCCCTTCCCGCCTTACCAGAGAGGATTCTTCTGCAATGACAACAGCATCAAGTTGGCCTACAAAGGCAGCACAGTGTCCAGCATCGTGCTCACTGCTGTGGGCGTCAGTGTGCCCGTGGTCTCAGTAAGTCCTGGTCCTGGTACCGCAAGAGAGAACTAGAGAACATATGTCGGGACACACTCACTTCATCCAACGGTTGGCTTGTGACGCCTCAAAAAGACACGATTGGTTCGACTCTAAACCAGCATTTGGTGGTTTTGCTTGTTTTAGCTCATTAGCTCCAAATCATGTTGTACAATACTACTGCCAGCCATTTTCCGAAGCTACTGTATATATTATCATAAAGCCTTCAGATAACTGCCTACCCTAGAGCCAATGCAGTCTGACGGTTAAGGTAAAAAGATGCAGCTGGAAGAAATTAATTTGTGTTTTAATTTTTTTTTTATCCCTTTGGGTTTTTTGGGATAGTTTACTTTTGGTTACAAAGAATAAGCAATCTCACAACCTTAAATTGGCCCCCTAAACCCTGTAATGGCTATTTGCCATTATTAATGTTGAGTTGGATTGCCACAAGACAATAGTGTAAGCGAAAAATGCTTTTGAATTATCATTCTAAAGTTAAATGAATAGAAACCAGTGGCAGCCTGAAGTGATGGAGATCAGTTTAAAACAACATGGGAAATGGTCAGCAGTAAAGTAAAGCATACATATACAAGCATTTGTAGTTGAAGGTGTAAAACATGCAAAGACACAGGTAATGTCCCTTTTTAAAACGTTCTGCTCAAACTAAAACTGAATATTGAACAAAGCTGGAGTCATTATTCCTTGATTAGTCACAGATAACAACCTCGGAATGGAGTGATTAGTCCCAGATGTTCCCTTGTTGCCGCTTGCTTGTACCTGCGACCTCTGTAATTTACATATCATTAACCCGGCACCTCCATCTCTCTCTCTTTCTCTCTCTCTCCCTCACCCATCCCCAACCACCCCCCTCCTCTCTCTGCTCACTCGCTTCATCACACTAGCCGGCCTGCCTTTCTTGGTCATTGAGACCAGCGCTGTTCAGCCTTACCGTAGAGGGTTTCACTGCGACGATGAGTCCATCAAGTACCCGGCCAAAAAAGGAGACACCATTAGCGACGGTGTGCTTAGCGCTGCTGGCATTCTTATCACCATCCTCTCTGTAAGTCACCTCACCTCACTCTGATCACTAATGTCATCCTCACTCCTTGTGTTCCAAGCATTCACCTGTTACTAGCAGCACTACCACTGTCACCTTGATCTAGATGTTCACCATCTTTTGTCCATGATAGAATTGATATGTCTGACAATATGTGGTAAAATGGGGATATATAAAAAGGAAAATTGTTGGATCAACAATTAGTACACTTAGATGGAGTCAGGGATTCTGGAGAATGCCTGTTGTCAAAATAACTGTTTGTTTAAATCAGTGAATATCTCCTCTAGGGCCCGACCGATTTTTTTTTTCTCCAGCAATCATGTTGAGTGAGATGCATTGCTGCCCCGGAGGTAGCCTTATATCATATTAACAGCAGCAGTAGGTGTGTTGTAATACATTGGATTAATTCACACTTGACAGTTCCCCCTGACACCAATAGCATAGTCATTGGTCATCTCTTGACTGTTAACAGTAGTTGACATTACTATAGTTATTATATAAAATGTATAAAGTGCTTTATTGGAGGTCATTCAAAGACACTTTACATCAAACATATAGAAAATCATACTTATAGAAAAAGAAAAGAAAATACAGACAAATTAAAGATAAGGTTTGGAGTGGAGTCCGGTGTAATTATGCTTCCTTAAAGAGGTGAGTTTTGAGTTGACTTTTGAATGAGTTTATCTAGTCTGAGATGCTGATGTTTGGAGGGAGGGAGTTCCAGAGGGTTGGGTGCAGTTACATAAAATGCTTAATGTCTGAGTTTAAAAATGTGTCATGTCACTTTAGACATATTTGTAAAAAAAAAAAAAAATGTTAGATAATGCATATTTTAATAAATAAAAAGTTCCTGTACACCTATTGACAGTAACAAGTATTTATATATATTTAAGGGTTCAAAAAAGTACTTTTTTTCAATATATATTTATGGGATTTAAAAAATTACAAAATCGGCCGATTTAATCGTTATCGTAATTTTTCTCAGAAAATAATCGGCATCGGCACTCAAGAATCCATATCGGTCGGGCCCTAATGTCCTCATGAAAAACATCTGGTGTTAATACACAGCCTAGGCTCTGTAAACAGACATGTTGCTAGCTACGGTGGGCCCCCTTTGTTTACATATCAGTTTACAGAGCCTAGGCTGTGTATTAACACTGGATTTTGTTCAGCGCACACACAGTACAGAAAGGGAGTGTGAGGAGATATTCACAGATTTTGACAAAGTGATCTTGACAACAAGCGTTCTCCAGAATCGCTGACTTTAAATAGTAAAATGATAAATTGACTGTACTTATTTAGCGCTTTTCACTGATAGTCGACTCAAAGTGCACTACATTGTTTGCCTCATATTCACACACATACACACACACACAAACGCACACACTGTTACACCAATGGCAGCAGGGTGCACATTTGTTCATGTTTTTACCCAACTAAACCACGCCCTCATCTTCTGAGAAATAATTCCAATTTCTTCATTGGGCTTTATCTGACAGTTGACTCACAGTGGGTATAAACTGAGATTATCCGACCTACATGATTAGTGGCACAACACCTCTCCCTACCTATGTTATCAGAACCTCTGATTGGCTTAAGCACTTTCTAGATAAGAAACAAGGCAATATTTGTTCAAGGCTTAAGATGACTCGGTTGATTTAAGAGAAGTGTCGGGTAATTTGCTGCAGTCTCCTGGGAGAAAAACAGTGAGGAAGTATCAAAAATCTGCACATTAAAACCAAATGTATTTTCCTCCACTTTGCCACTGGTCGGAGGTTTAAGCCTCACACCCCGTATGCTGTCATGCTTCCATTCTGCGTAATGCATCGGTCTAGGCTTGCCCCGTTATGGTCACCGTCTCAGTTTGACTTAGCCCATATAAATGCGGCCCCAAGCGCTTTTCCAGCATCCGTTTATTCCCCACTTTTGCATCAAAGTACATGCTTGTGTACTGGCCTTTGAGATCTCAAGCCCTTCTGACTGCACAGCGGTACTGTGGCTCAAAGAATCAAGTGTACTGACACGCAGCTTCTGTTGTGTTGCTTGTGGCCACTGTAGAGAAGGTGTAATAGCAGTAACCGTTATAGAAGGTCTATCTGCATTTCTACTAAATGAGTGTGGCAAAATATAACAAAACCTCCTAAGTCATGGCATCCATACCCAAAACCTCCCATATCCAAACCTAGGACAAAAAATGAACAAATTCACCTAAAAAGAAAGGAGGACTTTCTGAAAACCTGTGTTTAAAAAACCCCAGTCAGATATCTTTCCCCTGATGACGTCATAAGGGTAGAAGCCACGCCCCTAATTACCAACCTAATTTAGCATTACCTCCACCTGTGATAAGCCATATCCCCAGGTAGAGATTCAGCCGGCAGTTAGATTCAGGGCCAATCAAAGCAGATTGGGTTTTTGGGAAATCGGGGCTTAAAGAGACAAGCTCTAAAACTGAGGGTTTCAGACAGAGGCTGAAAACAGTAGATTCAGCAAGGTCACTGTGAGAGATATAAAGGGATTTTTGGACACTACACCATGAAAACAGTTTCTAATAGGAACCCAAATTAAAATTTTAAACGTGAAAATTAGCATAATATGTGACCTTTAAGTTAACACATTAGTTACAACATTGGATACCCCGAGTGATAGGTAATATGTTAGCAATAGGATGCAAGCAACAGCAGATTCTTCCACACAGTAAGCTGCAGACACACATGAAAGTTCTTCAGAAATTGCAGTCGTCACTTGGCAGGCTCGCAGTATGAAGATGCCTCACTGTAGCCAGTATAGTGCCCTCCTCCTGGAGAGCAGACTACTCTTCGGGCTCCGGGCCACAGGGGTTTTCATGGTGAGAAAGAGTTGCGGCCCCATGTAATTATGGTTGACGCAATGATTGTTCGGTTAAATGCTGTAATTGGTGGGGTGGAATTGTGGTGAAGGCCCCAAAACAAGAAGACGTTGCCAGATATCTAATTTTCCCCAAGCAAAACGTGACTTCACAATGCATCTCCCCCCTGGAGAGTTCACGCTAATCTGTGTGTTTTCTGAACCTGAAACAACCGCAACATTCGGCCATTCATTGCTCCATTTCACACTGAATAAAGCTGAGAAACACACAAAGCCAAATCATCTGAAATGTATGCAGATCTTTTTAAGAAGAAATGAAAACACAGTGGTGTCACTATGGAAATGCAAGACGTTTGACAAGAAGCCACAAATCAGCGTCTTGCCCCCGTGATTATCTCTTGAGGTTTCAGTGTAACAGCTCCATGTCCTACAATGCCAGCTCATTTATTCATTCACATAGTTAAATCTCTCACACACAAGGGGAACCAGATGTGTTCTCTCCCCCCACTCCTCTTTCCCATGAAAGCAGCTGGACTTTATCGAGCTGGCTCTAAAGGCCTGGATGGTGGAAACAACACACTCTATCGGCTTGTTAAATCTCTGTTAAGGAGGGCTATCCCTCTGCAGAGAATGTTTCCCAGAAGGAGTCGTATTTATGCGCCCCTCAAAAGAATGTCTGATGAAACTGAGATATTAACATGAAAACAGCCAGACTTCCCCTGTTGAAATCGGAGCAGCTTCAGAGAGACAGCCTGAGCGCCGAAAAACAAACGTGCCCCCGACGTGCGCCTGGCGGAGTCTGGCCACCAAAATCAGACACGTCGCCTAGCTCAGCATTTCTGCTGATTAAAACCAGCGGTGCCTCCCCGACTCCCTTCCTCAACTCTCCCTCCCACTACTCATTCCTCGCCTCTCCTTCCTCTTTCTTCCCCTTTACCCTACATTTCGCAAACTCTTTTTGCCGACCATCGTCCATTCCTATCACTCTGCCGTCCTACAGGGCTGGACAAAGTACTCAAGCCCAGTCCTTGAGTCAAAGTATAGATATACTCCTGGTAAAATATTACTTGACTACTACTAAGTGAAAGTTGCCCAGACACAGTTATCACTCAATCTTAATCATCGTTCATTGCCTAAACTTACAATCATGACAACATTTGCAAGTTGCGTGTGGCGGCCACACTGTGGCCAATTGAATTTAACAGCTGACTTCAAAACTTTGCTCAGCCTGAAAGTAACAACAAGCTAATATTTTGGCTTCGTAATGTGTTGGAGAAAAAGTCAAGTCCAGTTTCCAAACAAAAACAGATACTCAAGTACAGTACAAATCCTCTAGATCTTAACTTAAGTTCAGTACTCAGGTACATTTACTTTGTTACTGTCCACCACTGGCCATCCATCCCTCCACTTTCTCCCTGGATCTTGAACTCCCCCACGCCCCTGTTGCGACTCCTCTTCCACACTTTCATTGACACGTTGCCGATGGAAGACAACAGGGGATGAGGGGGGTTGGAAAGGCGTCTTTTGAGCTTGAACAGCTGTTGTGAGTTATGGCTATCCACCTCCCCCCTAAGTGAGCCTTACACGTCAATCGCCGGTTTTAGACTGTGGTTTATTTACACTCTTAGAGAAAACTATACACCCGCGGACAGTTTGAGTTGCCTCCCACGTCGCTTCAGTGTTTTTCTCTCAGAAGATGAGTGGCACAGGTAAACACGTTCGACTGTAAAGTAGCCCTTTCCAACCACTTCAGGAGTAATCACAAGTTCTATTTTAGCTTTCATAATAACACTTTGACCCAAAAGAAAAAGTTATTCAAGTCACATACATCACTTCAATTCTCCACTCTGATCATCAGAGTTCTGTTTAGCCTGGTTACAAATGTCCGGCACCTTCACTGAATCACACACTTTGATACACATTTCCAATAAGTCCACAATTGCTCAGTGCTGTCCCTCTGTGACATTTGACAAGCTTAAGGGCCCCTTCATGAACATTTTAAGGCCTTTTTATACACACCTTCAGCAATGCTGCAGACTTTCCTTCAGGAAATGACCTCAGGCAAAGTCTGCATTCACTATTTACAGCTTTGGAATGTTGAAAAACTTTGATGACAGGGGATGCCTTACATTATGGAGGGAAAACACTATAAAAGAACATGTTGTGTAGGCCATCATTGTATTAAGATAATGAGCAAAAAACACTCTTGTTTATTAAATTGCATGTGAAATATGAGCATCAACCCATACTAGCCAAACAACATTTCCAAACACTGTCCCATTGCTCAAAACATATTTTGGCTTCCCTGCACTCACACACATTTTCACTGAGCACTTGGAGGAGATGTGAACTAAGTGCTTAGGAATTTGGGTTGACTTGTAATACGTAACAATCACGACAATTAACTAACGTTGCCATCCCCTCTTGTCCCTTCAGATCATCATTGGGGAGAGCTACAGGATCTACTTTCTGAACGAGGGCTCCAAGTCTTTTGTGGGGAACCCCTACATATCTGCCCTTTACAAGCAGGTGGGGGTGTTCATCTTCGGCTGCGCCATCAGCCAGTCCTTCACCGACATCGCCAAAGTGTCAGTGGGCCGCATGCGCCCTCACTTCCTCGACGTGTGCAAGCCCGACTTCTCCACCATCAACTGCTCCCTGGGCTACATCACTGACTACCAGTGCCAAGGGCCGGAGAGCAAAGTTCAGGAGGCTAGGTGATTGCCATATACAGAAACATATTTTTAAAATGGTTCTTGTTACATTGTGAGCTGTGGCACGATGCTGACTGTCATTTTCTCTTCTCAGGAAGTCTTTCTTCTCTGGACATGCGTCATTCTCCATGTACACCATGCTTTACCTAGCCGTGAGTAACTGAATTGAAAACACACACACACACACTCACACTCACACTCGCCCACATTATGTTGTATCATGTATAAATAAACATATTGAAAACACATTAACTAAGACTTTCTACTTCAACTCACAATTCTGTCTTTTTTTTATAGTTTTACCTGCAGTCTCGTTTCACCTGGACTGGAGCTCGCATGCTGCGCCCTCTGACCCAGTTCACCCTCATCATGATGTCTTTCTACACCGGTCTGTCCCGTGTCTCCGATCACAAGCACCACCCAACCGATGTCCTGGCTGGTTTCGTACAGGGGGCTCTGGTGTCCTACGTCATAGTGAGTGATTCTTTCGTCATATAATATTGTATGATTCTATATTAAAATTGGTTTGGCATTAACTACACATACATTTCCTAATGAATGATTTCTAACTTTCCAGTTATTTTCATATAGTTATTATTAATGTCTGTGTTTGGGTCTCCCTGAGATTTCTCAATTTTTTAATCCCAATAAAAGGTTTTTACTGGGAGTTTTTTTCTCAGCCGAGCTAAGGGTCCAAGGGCAGGGTGTCATACTATATGGAATGTAAAGCCCACTGAGGCAAATGTCTATTTGTGATATTGGGCTTTACAAATAAAACTGACTGGATTTGATTTGATTGATTTGCTAGGAACTTAAAGGTGCTGTAAGCGGAATAGTTCTTTTAGCTAACTTCCTGTCAGTTACTGCAGTTAGCAGTCCCCTCGCTCGTCCCTACGTCACCACATTAATGCACTGCGGTCTTCAAGCAGCGAGTTATCTAGCATCATCTCAGATCCATAAGTGTGATAAAACATGATAAAAACCATCAAAACAGACATTGGGAAGGATTTTTACCTGCTCCGCCATTGTAGGCGCATAAACATACACCCATCTGTTGCTCTGGCGTGCACCGGCAGTGAGACCATGAGTGAGACGGGTTTCGCTTTGTAGCGTTCTCTCTTGTGATTGGATAAACATTTCGGGATCCTCCAATAATTTTATTTGCCGATTAGCAGCTGACTGAGAGATCGGCTTTATAAAACGCTCACATTATGTAAGTGATCACTGTATGAATAAAGAGCGATTTAACACTTATATTAACATAAATAAACCCTTAACTTCACCTTTAAAACAAAACTCTTTAGGGCACGCAGACGAAACATCCTGTGTTTCCAGAACTGTACTAAATCAAAGTGTATTGTGCTTCACCATTGTCATATTACCAATATTAATCTTACATAGTCAGTTACATATAAATACATTACCTCTTGGCAATGCAGCCTGTGGTCTCTCTTTCACTCGCTTCTTTCCGAACAAATGCACACGCTGGAATTATGCGCACGGGCGCTGGTGTCGTCAAAACACTACCCCCTTCTGTCCAAACAGGTCGCTAGAATCAACAGGAGTGTCAGGTTTGAGGGAAGAAAGAAGGGGTTAAACAATTCAAAACTTTTGAGTTAATCAGCTTAGCACCTTCTTTATTTAATCTTAAAATCCAACAGGAGCCTGTGCATGAATCCAAATTGAGGGTATATGGTCCGCCTTTCTGTTTCTCTCAACAATGACGGAGCACACAAGGCCCCACATAGAGTTACACACTGCTGATGCTGATTAGCAAGAGGGGACATGGAAAATGTAAAACAGCAGGCAACCTAATACAGAACCTTCATAAGCTCCGTTAAAGGAAAGGAAGTGAAATGACCACAGTCCAACAAAAACATCTGTTAAATGTATCTTTTGATTAAGTTTGTCAATGGACACAGGCACTCATGTTAAGTTTGGTTCAATTTATATAATTTATATGAATAAATAAATAAAAAAACTCCCATCCAAGAGGAAATTCTGTATTATTATAAGTCTTGTTAACAGCATCGATACTCATTTTGAATTTGACACATTGTAATGACGATTGTTTCTCTTCGGTTCCCTCCACAGGTATTCTTTGTGTCTGACTTGTTCAAGCCCAAAGGTAGACGTTCCAACCTATCGCCAACCCCAGTGAAGAAAGATCTCGTTCCTCCGGCAGACATTAGAGAGCGGAGCAACCATCTTATCATGGCATAGTGAAAGACTGCAGAAATGACTGTACATAATCCTGACCTGTGCCATTTAAATCACTACTAGAGCCAATGGTCAATACTGGATCAAATAAACTCTTTGACAATCTGGGTAATGCAGACGAATAAGGAATCTTGGAGCATCTCGGAGGATGAGAAGAGGCAACGGAAAGCAGCCGAGTAAGTTTAGCTTTCTCAACGGAATTTTCTCATCTCATCAGACATTATGATGTGGAAAAGAGAGAGGATGGCATATTTGTTCCTCTGCTGTTATGAAGATTATGAGAGACTCTCCTCCTTCAAGGCCTTTTCGTGGACAAATGTTCCGAAATCAAACAAAACCGATAAACGGCAGCTGTAAACAAAGCAATGCGTGGCTATTGTGCCTCCTCACCTTGGCTGAATCCAGCATGGGAGCTATACTTCTAATATTAGTATAGGATATTAGTCTAATATCCTGCCTCTCGCTCACTGTGCGACTAATACAAACACATCACCACAGAAAAAAACAAATTCCTCGACTATATCAAGGATTTCTTTTTTTGTTTCTTTTTGTTTTATTACAAACACATGTATGCATTGTGTACGTGTGATTTATAGCACTAATTTAGCTAAAACCCAGTACTGTTTGTCACCACTTGAATGACCTGAAGTGAAGCTTTTGGAAAGCTTTGTAAGACTGTTTAAGCTTTAATTATGTGCATAGTGTAGTTTTTCCTTAGAAGGGGGAACAGGAGTTACAGTAGGTAGGAGAGTACAGTGAGAGTGTGCGTGTTGGATGTGGGCCTCTTTCTGCTGGCTAGGACGAGCCCCCACTGAGCCATTTAATGAAATGACTGTCTGTTATATGTACCAGACGGGTGCTCACAAGTGTTAGGTCAGTGTGTGTGAGTGTGTGTGTTCCTAACGTACTGTGTGTGTGTGTGTGTGTGTGTGTGTGTGTGTGTGTGTGTGTGTTTGTTTGGGTGAAACCTTTCTAGCGTGCCAGTGTGTTTTAATGTCATGTCTATATATTTCAATGTTTATAGCCCACTCTCTTCAGCCAGAGAACAGGCACCTGCTCCAACAGACACATGTAAATCGAGACAGGAACACTGTGTGGAAAGAAAGCATCATATGCAGTAAATGTACCTTACTGTTACTAATCATAATGATGACTCACATCCATGACAAATCCTGTGATACACTGTATGCTACACAGGCATATATATTATGTATACAAAATGAAGACAGGGACTTTCTAGAGCAGTGGTTACTCACGGTAGCTATTACGTACCAAAGCACATTTAGAAAAAAATAGTAAAAAGCTCATACATTTGTTATTTGGGCACATTGTAACTGCTTAATATCTTAAGTTTTGTAAATGAATACAATAGGGCTGGCAATGAGGCTCTGCATTTTAATTGACGAACATCATTACATTGAATTTTAAAAGTAGTTGTGATGATAATGTTTGCATGGCAATAATGTCATTATCTTTTTAGCAACAAAAAAATTATAGTACACTACTTAAAACCACTGACTGAATGCATCGTCCTAACACCATTATAAGTAAGCGAGAAAAAACTATGAACTGGCGCTTATAAGGAAACTTTAAAAAAAAAAATTCACACATGGTGAAAATCTGCTATGTACAGTGTCAGAAAATTCTGCATGCTACCACACATTTTAAGATACTCCATTATGTGTATGTGTACAGTTCAACGTTTGAAGAAAAACGGCCACTATGACTTTGTGTCAAGACCTGTGTAAATGTAAAACATGCTGCTCTGAAGAGGCAAAGCTCGGCAGATGTCGTCCAGCAACGTTGACAACTTGTGAATATTAGGTTTTATGAAAAAAACTAAGCTCTCAAGGCAAACGGCTTCAGTACATTTATTTTTATTTTTAAAAGAAGAATGTCTCTCACTATTTTTGTAATGTCGTGTGAACTTTTGTACAATGAATCTGTAAGATGCATCAAAGATAAAATGTCTTCAATTAAACACAAAAGATCAAGAACGGTGTGTGGGTATGTTTATTTTAGTCTTTGTGTCATACATGAATAAGAAATCCCCAGCTTGTGTAGTATAATTTAGTAGCCAGCCAACTGTGCGTGCGATGGAGAAATCTGGGCGTTGGGCGGGCAATGGTAGACTTCCATGCTCAGCTTCCTGTGGGGAAATAGTGTACATTCCAGGTTTTAACCCCTCTCCCCAATGGCTCTCTGAAATAATATAGACTCCACACAGAGAGTATGCCACAGTAGTAAAGTACATTCACATATGAGAATGCTTAGAAGCAATATAATTTGCCTTCGGTGCCTTGTATTGTCCTTAAAGACCACCTTGTCTCCACACAACCTGAATAAAGCATGTCCAGGTTTTACCATGTGAGTGTATGTGCCAGCGTATATAAGCTGGCTTTTAGGCTGGTGTGTGTTCACATGCTATCCTAAGCTGATTGATTTCACTATGGAGTAGGCACAATGCCTAGAACAGGATTAGAGTCGATTAGTTTAATAAGCTGCAAAATGTGTGTTTTCTTTTTTAAATGGCCACACCAGGGTTGATGCCATTGTGTAACAGCTGCCTTGTGTTATGACTACTAGATGACTGTTTCCAGTGTATTCATTTAGGGCCCCAAACTACACCCAATAGAGCACCTGCTGCTCATGATACTTTAGGGGTTTTTTTTGCAACGCTATTGGCTCTATACTTTTTACTGAAATGTCTCATTAATTATATTCGATGGATTGCCATTTATATATAATTCATGGTCCGCATAGGATGAAGCCTGTACTGATTTGGTTGATCTGTGACATTTTTGGTTTTGGTACAGATGAGATACCCATGCATGGTCCTTGGTGGATGAACTCTATGACTTTGATAATCCCTCCATTTCTCAATAAGCGACACCAGCAAACCATTATTTTCACGAATCCCGTCAAATATTTCCACTTCTGAAATAGTTTGGCACAGATTTATAGTCCGCTGATCATGTAACATAATAGCTTTGTTGATCGCCAGACTTTCCTTCCAACACCACCTTAATGTCGTTTGAGGTAATGAATGAACGTTATGACAACTATTGGAATGACTGCCATGAATCAATATCTGATGATAATTTACAAAAAGATATCCCCCACCTTTTTATGTTGCTTCATTATAAAGTCGATATTTCATTTAGGTTGTTTTATGACCAAATACCTCCAAAACTAATGGCATTCCCTATCAGCCTTAGTTATATTTTGTGTTTAGCATACCAAAACCAAACTAAACTAAAATGGTGAACATGCTAAACATCAACCGTTTGGCATTTTCATCATAAGCGTGTTAGCATATTGATGTTAGCTATGTAGCTAGCATTTCTTGCCATGACCTTCCCAACACTGTTGTGTAAATGTTTCCATGTGTTATGACTACTACTTAATTACTTTTATCAATATATTAATTGGGATAAGACTACACCCTACAGGTCCGGTGTTCCTTTTAGATATTCGTTTTGTTTTTTTACCCTTTTGCTAACTTGTTGCCATCATCTGAGTGAGTGTACAATTTCCGTCCCTCTGTTCCTTTTCCTTCCGCTAAACCAAACCGTGTATCTGATCTAACTGAAAAAATGAAGGCGTAATATCCCCTCTGCTACCAAACATGGCGGTGCCTTTAATCCCACGAGTGTTGCTCTCTCAGTTCAACAAATGTCCTCATCCATGCTGTGCCAAACGCTTGAAATAACGATGTCTTCGTGAACCAGTGCTGACCCGCGCCATCAAAGCATCAGTGGTGCAAGATTGTCTCAGAGATATCTTCAGTTGTAATTGAAAGTGAAAGAGGCTGCATGCAGAGTATATTTTTAGTATTCACCAGACCAACAAATGGCACGGCGCTATATTTCTTCACGTTTCAGCTGCCCCCCAGTTCTCCTTGTTAGGGATTCAAAGAGGCTTTCTTAATCAGCATTGCTTAACATTCTAATGGAATACTTTTCATGTGGTTTGGAGGGAAAAAAGCTGTTGTGTTTTCCCTTGCAGTTTAAACCCCATTATTTGTGAAGCAATTACCCTGTGTGATTTACAAATTCCTCTCTTGAACTCTGTGGCACTGTTGTGGTCGCTCTGAAGTGACGACTTATTCCCTTTCTTGTTTACCCCCTACACACACACACACACACACACACACACTTAAACCACCATCCCTTTTTTCAGATGAAGATTGTTGTCAATCACAGCTGTAATCACTTATATGACTAAACTAATTCATTTTCTCAGCACACAACACATGAGACCATCTTTGATTGGTCTTATTTTTAACAATGTGAGAGATGTTTCTGGTTGTTCTTGTGGTGGTTCGCCACTGGAGTTAAGAGGGGTAAGAGGCAAGAGAACCGATCCCTTCCTCTAGAATGGCTGTGCTTCAGAAAGTGTGGCCTGTCCGTCAACTTGAAGCCTGTCATAGGGTCTGACGCCACATGACATTATTGGCGGTCGTTGTTGAGGTCATTTGTCCTATCCCTGACAGACGGAGGGATGCCGAGAGGAAGTGGGGCACCACCCTTCCAAATGCCCTGGCTGATAAGTGACCTCATTACAGCTCCACCGGGCATGTTTGTCTTATTCACGGAACACCATGGTGATGGCTGGCTATCCCAGGAGACCTCTGCTTTTGAGCCGTGCCAAGCTCTCTGGACTTTGTGAGAGTTTTTATTTTCTTATCTTGGCCCGTGGCACACAATCGGTTTCCAGGACTTTCATTATCAGCCCGCAACACCTACAAGTGTACGGATATAACGCACCTCATATTTAATCCCTCTGCGCTAGTTGTTTACAATAACATCCATTGCCTGTAAATGCTCTGTTCCAGCTGACTAAAACAAAAGCCAGGCGAAGACAGGTTAAACAAGTTATGTAAGTCTCATTTATCTGGCCCTTACTCATCCACACACAATATGCGTAACCGCCCACTCGTAAAAACTACTCTAAACCCCTAATGTTAGCCATAATATGTTGTGTCCGTGCCCAGAGGCGCTCAGTTCTTGGAGGACTTTGGGGTTGCAATGCTGCAGCTGTAAGTAATTCTCTCTCTCTCTTTTTTTTTTCTCTCTCCATCCTCCCCTGTGTCTGGAGAATGTAAACATCAAGAGGGAGGCCAAATCTCTGTCATCACAGCCTTACTCACAGCTGATATGGAAAGAGGGCTACACTGACCGGGGAATCTGAGCCTGAAACATTTTAAATGTGCACACAGGATAAAGTGTGATTGGTGTTTAGATTGTAATGGCGCAACATTTTGTTGACAGTTGAACCCTATCCTGGAGCTTTTCCAGCTCGGTATCAAAATTTCAGCCATCTATCTCCTGTGGGACCTCCCTTGAAAATGTTTGCCATGGTAGTCACGCCATTGCTGCAGAGCTAACAATCAGAAACACTCCTACTTTATGGCCTATTTTATTGCTGGCGACGGGGCCGGAGGATGATGAAGTCAGCCAGACTATTAGTCACTCACAAATATCTTAAAAAACAACATCTGGGAAATGACCACCGTGCATATTGTTCTGGATATTCCTGGTCCTAAAAGCCAAGTCAAAGACCACCCTGACCTTGTGTCGGGTGTCACAAGCAGGACAAAGTTTGCCCTTGATAACCCTAACCCTATTTCAACACAAAAATCAAATTGGATTTTCTTTTATTGCTATCGCCAAAAAGTGCAGCTGAGTTTCAAGCCCATAGGATAAGGATATATTTTCGACAGTCCGAGCTGTCATATAGCACTACCAATAGGTTATGTATTAAAGGTCACATATTATGCTAAATGCACTTTTTAAATGTGTTCTAACATATCCATGGGTCCAAGGTGTGCCTAGAGACTGCCAAAATATTTAAAAAAATAACAATCTCTCCTGTTCTCACTCTCCCCTTTTCTGAAACCCCCACCCCTCCCCCCAAATATACTCCAGTCAGAATTCTCCCCTTTTCTGACCTCAAAAACTGGAAAGCCAGAAGCTTCCACTGTGCAGCCCACACCCCTATTTCTTATTGGTCCACGGCCCCGACAGACAGAGGGCGAGGCATATCTGGCTTCGCTTCCGGACAGGGGGCGGGGGGAGCTCAAAGATTGTATATTTACGAGGGGAGCTGCAGCTCTTTTTAAAAAATAGGCCATTGTGAGATTAGCTGAACATCAGCATAGTACAATAAATTATCTGAAAGTTTTTTTCAGCAAACAATTAAAGAAAAACGTATTAGGGACCACTAAGACCATATAACATGGTGTATAATAGAACCGAAAAGTGTATAATATGGGAGCTTTAAAGCTTTTAAAAACTAGACAGATTTCCTTCACACCTTAGTGTGGCCATTCATGGTTCCCCATTCTATTAACTTTCCACTTGCAATATCTTAAACAAGAGACTTTACAATGAATGTTATCTATCTACATTACCTTACCATGGCTCTTCATGGCACCCAGAAACATGCATTTGATTTTGGTGAAACCAAAGCATTTGCTCAATACAATCATGCTCTCGATCCTTTTATAATGTGTGAGTCCAAAACAACCAAAAAATCTTTTGCATTCATGGAAAGTAGTAAGGTATTTGTGAACCCTCTGTAAAGAATTACCAATGTTTTAAGATTACAGGACATTTACTCATCAATTTACCAAGCTATTTATCGTTAATACTCCCCATAGGATAAACCCATTGCATGTTTGACCTGATAGATCCTTATGCATAGATGGTCCCGTGTCTTTGGGCAGTTTCATTTTACACACAAGATACTGTGTTAGAAAATGCAGAAGGCTTATAGCTATGACATTCACTGTCCACAATCATGGTTATCAGGGGAGGATCCCTTGGGAACGTGGGAACTCCACAACTAACATTACTTCAGTTGATCAAACAATTATTGTGGGGGGTAATAAATACTGACAGCTGAAAACTTGTAATGTTTTCTAGTTGACGTCAGTCATGTAGCAACATCCATTAAAATCCCAAAGCGCACACTGGAATGTCACTTGGTGCTCTTTAAAATTAATTCATCACAGAACCCCTCCAAAGGTGAGTACCCCCACCTAGTCCCAACCTCACAAACTGATTTCCAACCCCCAATAATCCAAAAGCTATTTCTCCCCTCCCCTCTTATTTTTTTCTCTGCTGAAGAATTCCAGAGCAAATCACCTCCATATGTGTCTGAAGGAGCCCCATGGGAACGGGGCCAAGAAGAATATACGTTCTGCTGACGGAACACAAACATTGACTTCATCAAACATTCGAGAGCAGCGAGCTCTGATGCTCTCCATATGCTCACCTGGTGCTGGCCGCCATTTGGCTGACAGCACAGCAACATCTCACCAGCAAAGCTCTTTATCTCCTTATGACACATGTTGTTTAGTATCTGAGATGAGGGGGTGGATGGATGGATGGAGGCTGGTCCTGCTGGTTGCCATCACCCATGAGGCAACATGTCAGCATCCAGAGGAAGGTTTAGGTTGCCTCAGGCCTTGCAAATGTTGCCGTAATCAAGAGATAACAAAAAGACTTAAAGGTGTAGTCTGTGATTCTGGAGAACGCTTGTCGATCAAAATCACTATTTGTCAAAATCAGTGAATATTCTCCTCACGATGTGCCATACTGTGTGCGGGCTGGAAAAGAAATCTGGTGTTGAAACACAGCCTCGGCTCCATAAACTCTCTACGGTGAGACCCCATTGTTTACATGCCCTTTGTTTACGTGCCAGTTTACAGAACCTATGGCTATGTATTGACCCCAGATTTTGTTTCAGCGCACACACAGTACAGACAGGTAGCAAAATGTGAGGAGATATTCACTGATTTGGACAAAAACTGATTTTGACCCCATGCATTCTCCAGAATCACTGACTCCCCCTTCAATATGTCAGTCAAATATAAATGTTTTGTATGTGCAATGTAACAGGGTTGATCATGATCCCAGAACCCCTCCGTAGGGCCTTGTGTGTTTCCAGGCAGTAACCAAAGAATTGGCTAAGGGAGGGGAGCCTGAGAAAGGACAGAAAATGGAGAGAAGAGAAAAAAATATAGCAGGAAGAGGAAGACAGGGTATAACTTTTTCCTGTGCGATTAATTTTCAATCTCAGGTACCACTCGTTCTCACTGAAAAGCTGTATTTCCTTTGGCGCCCGGCCAGAGGCTTTTTGACCTCCTTCACTCTCCTTCCCATGTCGCTCAGCAGGCGTTCGCTCGTGACCTTTCAGGCAATGAATACACTCTCTCTAGGGAGCCATCACTTACGGAAAGCCTTCACAGAGAAAAATGGCCCAATCAAGAAGAGCCATATTTCACGCCATCGTCAGCGAAGTCTGGCCTGGCGCTCTTAGTCCTCCCTCTCAATGCTGACTTCCACCATTAGGAATGTATGATTCACCGGGGGAGGAAAAGAGTGCACTCCTCTGATCCTATCTAGCTAAGTCCAAGATGTTCCCTAACACAGCCTACAGGTTCAGATCCACAGGAATCCTGTCTATGGACTCTGCCTCCTCCTCCCCAGGCGTCTCTCTGACAACACAACATGCTCAGAGTGAGAGTGGTGGAGATATCGTCAAGGATTTGGCAACGAAAGCCTTATCTGAGGAGAAATGGAGAAATGAAGGCGCGACACTGCAGGCAAATTTTATTTTATTTTTTCAAGAACTGGTCAATTTTTTGATTTTCTTGGGCTTTCATAACATGTCTTCTTTCATAGTAGTATACATAAAAGGTCCAGAATTTTACCAAACCTTGTCATTTTGCACGATATGCCAAAAATCTCAACTTCTAACTTCCGTAAAAACTTTGGACACTAATATGTTTTAAAAATAGAAAACTCTGGTTTCATCCATCATTTAGATTTTGGTTTTTTAAAGAGATGCAAAAGTACACATACGTAATTAGTCAGATATGGCCACATTTGCATATAGATTCAAACTTTTCTGAAAAAGTTGTTCTGCACATTGTTTTTGTTTTAATGTAAGAAATCTAATCGAAAAGTTTTATGATGATATCTTGAAGCTAGATTCTTTTTACCCTTTTCACCTGCAGTATCTCAACTTAAGTAGCAGGGGGGTTTTCATAGAATTCCATTTGAATCCACTAGTGAGTGGATGTCTGACAGGTCGTTCAATGGTGATTACAGAGCAGAGTTAGAAATCCAACTAATCATTTACATGAGACTGAGGGACCTGTAGCACAGTGTGACTGCTCGGTCAGGTCCAGTATTACTGTTATTCTGTGAGATGGATGACGCTCATAGGAATACAGCAGCCTCTGTAAAAGTGGCCCCCTTGGTGTTGCTATTAGTTTGAGTTTAATGGCTTCGAGGGCACATTCAACACTCAGCTGTGATTCACAACTCGGCGGGATTTAATTTATGACGTGGTGAAAAAAATTTCATTCCAAGTCATGCTCCAAATGGTGTCTTGGCAACATATTTGGAGACAGTCAAAGCACAAGCCGTTGACTCACATTATTATCATTACATGTGAGTCAGAATGCCGACTTAAGCCTTGGATGCTGGTTCTGTTCTGTTGAGGTGTGAATTCAAAGCTGCACTATACAATCAATATTTTTACAACTGCTTAAATGACTATGGGTAATGTGAAAGGGGGTGGCTTGCAGAGCTAAATACTATAGACACCCATAGCTTTTCTCATATCTACAGATTGATTAAAGGTGCTGTAAGCGGAATGGTTCTTTTAGCTAACTTCCTGTCAGTTACTGCAGTTAGCAGTCCCCTCGCTCGTCCCTACGTCACCACATTAATGCACTGCGGTCTTCAAGCAGCAAGTTATCTAGCATCATCTCAGATCCATAAGTGTGATAAAACATGATAAAAACCATCAAAACAGACATTGGGAAGGATTTTTACCTGCTCCGCCTTTGTAGGCGCATAAACATTCACCCATGTGTTGCTCTGGCTTGCACTGGCCATTAGTGATTGTGATTGGATAAAAATTTCGGGATCCTCCAATAAGTTTATTTGCCGATTACATGCAGAGCAGCTGACTGAGAGATCGGCTTTATGAAACGCGCACATTATGTAAGTGATCACTGTATGAATAAAGAGCGATTTAACACTTATAAATAAACACATAAATAAACCGCTTACTTCAACTTTAAGCCTTTTTCAGTGAATTGTTCTGTAGTGTAACCCGGACTAGCTGGTGAACATGGTTGAGCAATGAGCATTTCCCTTGTGTATTGGTGTAGAACAAACAAGAGCTAAAAGGAAAGGGAATTCTGGACTGGTCAATATTCGTCAGATGGACATAAACAGTGGACTTTAAATACATGCTAATGTTCATGATAATGTCCATATCTGCTTGATGTGTATAGAGTCAACTGTTTTCCAACATATTGGCCATGACAACTTCAACACTGTTGGGCTAGCCCAGAGTTGCCAAAAAAACAAAAACATATAATGCAGGTTTAAAACATTGGAAGTAATTCATAAAATGAGATGCAGTATTGATTAAAACATATTTTCTCTGTGTAATATCAATATTGATTTAGAGCTGAATCAATAATTGTATTGTACATCTATTATCTATCTAGCCTACTTTGTTCTGAGTACATGTAGTATGGATTACTGTTTATGACATTTTAGTTCGCTGTAGGTATAATGCAGAAATGTGAAGGTATTGATTACATAGGCCTAAGTCTGATCTATTGCTGATCGAACAACGTAACCTGAGTTATGTAGAAATAATGCATAACAATGATGACTCTTATGCGATTTCAATGCAATGTGAATCAGAAATGGAATAAAAGCCCATCCATTTCAGGGTATATAGATAATAGAAAACACAATACAATTCAACTGCACCACAAACTATAGCTTTCAAAATGACCAATAATTTGACTCAAAACACCTCTCTGAAACCGTTTAAAAAATAAGTGAACATGAGAGGCATACAGACTGGAAACTGGGAAACAGCTCACCTGGCTCCGTCCAAAGGTAACATAATCCGCGGTGAGGCTTTATAATACAACCTGCAATTTACAGTGTAATTTCTGCACCTTCTGTGCCCAAATGTACAACTGACAAAAACAAGACTGTGGGAACCAAGGGAGTAGGTACCAATTGGGCATTTTAGGGGAATGGAGAAATAAGAGGGTGCCGAGCTCAGTACCATAATGCGAAAAAATTGCATTAAAAACACTTTTCCGTGGGACCTCTACAGTACTTACGGTATAATTTATTTCACAGTTATGTGCTATTAAATCTGCGGGGTGACGGAATGGCAACCACAGGGGTGAACAGTCCAAACTTCATGTTACAGCCTGTATGATTAGTTCTAACTGTGTGTAAATGCCTAAATGGCCAGGCACCACAGTATTTACAGGGAGAGGCCAGCATAAAAGGTATAAAAGATATGGCACTCTTAGGTTTTAAAACCTTTCAACGTGTCAAATTTTGGAACAGAAGGCGTGCAATCCTTAATTTTTTTAGAAACAGGTGTGAAAACGTTTTAATGAAATGAAAAGAGGAGAGATGAGCGAATGCATAATTGTCTAATGAGTAATAATTAAATGTGCTGGTCACAGCTGTCAGGCGGTAATGCAGCAGCCTTTGTCTTTAAGGTAGGATTCATTACAGGGCTGCTGAGTTAGAATGCATTAGTTTTGGCTATAGGCTTACCTTGAGAACTTACCGTACATTGTCCTGTAAGTTGCATAAATCTTTGAACCATTAATGTATAATCCTTTTTTGTACTCAAAGGGTAACAATGCAAACTGAGGGCGGATTTCAGCACAATGCATCACAAATACCGGCATGTTTTGGAGCATGTGTAATATGCCATGGAAGAATGGAAAGGTCTGATGGTGCAGGCAGTGACCTATCCAAAATGTCACGCTATAAACAGAGCCATGTAACAAATAGTTCACTTAAACACAAGATAACATTGACTCTAGTGTAGAGAAAACTGTGGGATTTCTTACATATTTTTTAGAATACTAATTCTTTATTCGAATCGAGGGTCTGAGGACAGAGGCTGTCGCATGCTGTACAGATTGTAAAACCGCTTGAGGCAAATTTGTGATATTGGACTAGTATACTGTTTGAATAAAATGTACTTGACTTGACTTGACTTGACTTGACTTAACCTCTTAACCCCCACTGGTCCCTCCAAAATCCATTAGTACAAACATGTGTTTCTTCTAAGACAATGTGACAAGAAAACAGGATTGAGAACGATGTAAAATAAACATAATTATGCCACTTATATGGAATTGTATTACAATGATATGAAATAATAATATAACAATACTAAAATATGGGGTTTTGTGTTCAACTATATCAGTGCAGGTCAGTTGTGATCAATATACAGCCGTGGAAAAAATTAAGAGACCACTCCAAATGTTCAGTGTCTTTTGTTTTACTATTTATAGGCATATGTTTGAGTAGAATGAACATTTTGGTTTTATTTTAAAAAACTACTGACTACATTTCTACCAAATTCACAATAAAAATATTGTCATTTAGAGCATTTATCAACAAGCAATGTAGAGATGAAGATTTAAGAAAAATCCAGACTGGTCTCTTAATTTTTTCCGCGGCTGTAGATTCCGAATTGAAAAGGAGAATGAGGCTGTATCAGGAAGGACATTAAAACCAAAATCACCAGAATTATTTCGTATGGTGCAATTTACTGCAATACTTACTAGATATATATTTTTTTTTTACCTAAGGAAGGATGGGATTTAAGGGATTGAGAAATCTCTTCATTCTGACATAGGCATTCTTTGGCTCCTCCTAACCCGAGGCAATGGAGATGCCAGAGTGATGCCTGGCCCTTCTCCTGGGCTCGGGGAGGAAAATCCTGTTTAATGTCTCCACAATAACAATCCCTGGGGTTATTTATTCAGGAATGTTAATGTGCTTAGAGTCTATGGCCTCTGACACGGCCTCCTTTGGGATGTACTATCAAGCATTCGATCAGGCATAGCACTGGCTCTTTGGTGCCGGGCTCATCTGTTTGAACAACAGATATTGATGCATGCAGGAATCTATTGATGACCCTGCAGCCAGCCAGGCAGCATGGACGACCTGTTAACGCCTGCCATGGTGCATTCAAACAGTTTGCATATCTCTGTTTATGTTTTGCCTCAGTTTGAATGAAATATTCACTTTGGATGCTGGTGTATTTGAATAATTGTAAGCCTTCCCGTGGAAAATCCCAGACTTCTTGTCAAGCCTGTCACGCACCGTAAATACTGTATTTATGTGTTTTCTCAGCTCCACACAGTCTGTGCTTCATGTCATGGTTTGAATAAGCACAACACAATTACAGGATGTAAATGGGCCTCTCCATACATATGAGATCCATTACTTTTCCACACTCGTTTAATCTCTCTGCAGGTTGCTAAATGGAAACAGATGCGCAGAGCAACATGCTCACCTAACTAAGAATTCATGAGCAGCGGGAGTTTTAAATTACTGTTTCTCTTTAAAGTCACTTTTTCATATAAATGAATGTCAGTTACATTCAGGCCATCGCCAAACGAGTGGAGACTGATATGAATAAGCCCATCAGCTCCACAAAACTATCTCTGTAAGGCAGCGTTTACAAACTGGTGTCGTCCCCTGACATTGGCGCAGAAGCTCAGAAAAATCCCGAAAGGCACCGACGAAATGTTTCAGTTGTCGAGTTTACTGCTAGGAAAAAACCTGGATGTACAGCTGAAAGTATCACCAAAGGCTTACCTCATGTATTTTGGAAAATATGCTTATTTACTTTCTTGCCAAGAGTTAGATGGGAAGATTGATACCACTCTTCTATATTAACGGTAAATAGCTTAACATAAAGACTGGAAACAGCTAACCTGGCTCTGTCCAAACGTAACCTCACCAACTCACACGTTGTATTTCATTTAGCTTGGTACACAACACCAATGTGTGTAAGGAAATACTGGCAATTAGGTGCTGTTGACTGTGTCTTGGTGAAACTTCCCAGAGTTTCCTCTGCACGGTTCGGCTATGTCAGCTGGCTGCAAGAAGCCTCATACATCAGTGTGCAAGCACTGAAGTGGTATCAACCTTCTCATCTCACTTTTGGGCAGAAAGCATACAAGTGCATTTCCCAAAATGTTGGAACTATTCCATTACAGTCGGCCAGACACTGTGATTTCGGATGGAAAGTGAACTGAAGTTCCCAAATTCCTTGTGCACTGTACTTTGACATCTGAAGGTTTCCACGCCCGAGATCTTATTATTCTAAGGAAACGAGGCACTGAGTGTTTTCTGGCCTAGTTGTGCCTTAAAGGTCATAGGGTTTCCCTCTCTCCCTGACTGGGGTTTAAGGGGCCTTCCACAGGCCATGTGAACCTGGAGGATTTCCTGGCCTAGTGGCCTCAGTTGCTATGCTGTTTTTCTGACCCTTTGACTCAATGCATGAAAACTAACACACACACACTCCCACACACACTCACCCCCCCCGCCCCCTCCCCACACACACAAACATACAATGCTTTGGGTTTATTCACACCACAATCATACTAAAACATGCATTGTTCATTTCCCATTCACTTGATATCCGTGGGTCCAGATAAATTCAGTCCACATTCATTCAATAAACATAGTTTCTTGGCCATTTCTCTGCTCCTCACATTTCAGGTGGTTTAGTTCAAACTTTAGGTCAACCCCCATATACCCCACATCCTCTTTACGATTCTTAGTAAATCACACTTAATTGCAGCGACAGAAGCCGTAAAATCTTATCTGCTCATAACACTGGCTTTTCAGTGACGATTTTTTTTAAATGTTTGTGTAAGTTTATGATTTCCCTAAAAC
Source organism: Ammodytes marinus (assembly GCF_949987685.1). Classification (NCBI taxonomy): domain Eukaryota; kingdom Metazoa; phylum Chordata; class Actinopteri; order Uranoscopiformes; family Ammodytidae; genus Ammodytes; species Ammodytes marinus. The sequence goes on along the minus strand of NC_137213.1, from coordinate 23,272,886 downwards.
TGGAAGTTAGAGGCCCTGGCTCGTAAAAAAACATAATTCCTTCTGTGTGTAATGTTTTAATGATTCCCCTCTACCTGGTGTGATGCTGACCACCGGGTCATGCTGAGCTTCCCCAAAAACACTTGCTTATACCTGGGTAATATTTCACCACCTCACCTGGGGCTGCAGTGACCGGATTTCTCAATCCACTCTACATTACGACTTCCCGTTCGCTTTCTCATTCCACGGGAATTAGTGGAATGTTTGTGTCACGTATGACGGATTCGTTTTCAGCATTACACTTCTCTCTGATGGAATCATGGAGCGCGTTCCAAGCAGGCAAGCATATTTGTCAAAACATTTTGGACAATTAATGGCCGTGAGTCTCGTATAAAATTACAGAAAAACATATTCTTTATTATTCCTAAGTGGTTGAGATGACCTCAGCGTGTTGACTTAGGCTCGGTTTGCAGGGCTGCTATGGGTTCGACAGCCTCATCGGTGAAACTTGATATGCACTCTTGAGAAAACAGGCCTAACGAATGTGGTCCCAGGGGTGCCAAAAAATGTGGCTTGATTGTTGAACGGCTGAGAATGTCCTCAGAAACGCCTGAGTGCTTGGCTTTGATGAATGTCTGCTGCCCTCTACAGGCCTTTGCAGAGGAAGCAAGCTTAAACCAACACACATCGAGTACCAGTGGTCAAAAGGAGATTGATTTATCTATTCATTTTTTTTGTGCAGTTTTATTTATTCTTTCTTTGTTATAGTCATTCTGCTTGCAGCGATGTATCTTTTGTTTTAAGGGTTATTTGTTTGTTTGTTCAGTGTTGTTTTTGTTTTCCACAGTTACCTGGGTTGGGGTGGAGGGTGGGGAATGGGGAATGGGGAATGGGGTGGGAGGGAGGGTTATACCGGCTCTGTTCTATTTAAGTCTGTATTAATGATCTTTGTGTATAAAAAAAAGCAATAAAATATATTTGAAAAGAACTAAAAGAAAAGGAGCTGGGCTTTATAGCCAAAAAAAAAGTCAGAGATGGTGGCAGGCTGAGCAGAGGTCCTGACTCTCACTAAGACTTTAATGCTGCAGAAGACAGCTAATGTGGTGGGGAATACTAATGCTTCCAGTCATGTCCATTAGAACAAAAGTGAAATCCTTTTAAAGCTTTTAATTCATGAACATTATAGACTGGAATAACATTACAGCAGAGATATGTGTTGGTTTTTTAGGTGACCGCACTTCACCTCTTGCACTTTGGGTTCATTCCTCCTGACCCCAGAATTTTCATTTCCGTGTTTAAAATATACACAAAATCTTTTTAGCCTTTATGTAAATATAATACAATGGCTCGACCAATGGGCAAACTGCATTTGCTGAGGAAGACTGCAAATTCTCCATAACAGCTGCTAAACGGACCTTGTGGTGAGATCGTTTTGACAAAAAAGTATGCTGTTGTGAATACTCCTGCACATGCGTTTGATTGTGTTCAGAGATACAGTTTGCATGTGGTCAAACATCTACAACAGCAACTACAGAGGTTCCTTCTTGAAATGTGCAAATATACATATTTCGACACAATCCAACCTCACATTCATTCACTTCTCACCTGGGAGCTGCCCTCCCTAACTACTATGTTGAACGGGCGGCCACAGAGCAGCTCTAGTAAAATCAACCTACGGATCCTGTTTCCACTGCTGAGATTGAGAAGTAAAGGTGGCTGGACTTTATGAGCCACTAAACTGTGGATCAACCCACTAAGGGAGGTAATACTACAGGCCAGAGTAGCTTTACCTCATCTTTTAAATCACACATCAGATGTGAGATCATGATTCCAAATATTATTCTACCCACTCCTATGTAGATAAGATTTTTTATTTATTTATTTATTTATTTATTTAATGTATTGTATTGGTTTTCATATTTTAGCAAATTTCCGTTAGTTATGGAGCTTTTACTACTGTCTCCTATGTAGGAAATTATGTTTTGACAAAGGTGAAATAAAGATATTGAATGTTATTTTTGTTTCTTTGATTTTAAACTTCACCCCCACAGGCGGATTTCACCCATCTCTTATAAACCTGTTTCAGGGTTTTGAACAGCAAGTCATAACTGCATTTATTTGTGTGTACGCTTGTGTGAGATACACTCATACTCATTGCATACTTACAGTATTTCTTACAGTCTTAGGCAGAGCTTCTTGGCTCTTATCAGCTTGTACTAACTTCTCTGCAGGTCTGTGTTGGATGCAGCAGCGTTTGTCTCCCTCTTACAGCGGCCATTGGTAAAAAAAACAAAAAAATAAAAACTTTAAAGTCAGAGTTGCTTCACACATTCCACATTCTTTTCACTATAAAACCAATTATTTCTTCTCAGCCTGCTGCAGCTTCATCAATGTGTGCTACACTCCCACATCGGGTACAGTAGCTCAGAAATGCCCTCCTCAGATGGGGGACAAAGCGTGCAGCTGGATGGGCTGGTTAAGGCGGTTGAATGGAAGCACCTTGGCAGGAACGCAACATTCGGCTACAGGGTGATAAGAAAACAAAAATTATGTAGTAGGTAGCACAAAAAAAAACTATGTAGCAGGTAACACAAAAAGAAAACCCATGTAGTAGGTAACACAAAAAAAACCTATGTAGTAAGTAACACAAAAAGAAAACCCATGTTAGGTAACACAAAAAGAAAACCCATATAGTAGGTAACACAAAAAAAACGTATGTGTTAGGTAGCACAAGAAAACATATGTACAGTAGTAGGTAACACAAAAAAATTTATGTGGTAGGTAGCACAAAAAAACATATAGGTAGAACAGAAAAAAATGGATGTGGTAGGTACCACAAAAAAAATGATGTGGTAGATAACACAAAGAAATAAAAACCTATGTAGTTGGTAGCACAAAAGAAAACTTGTGTAGTAGGTAGTACAAACAAAACATAGGGGAGAACGGGGGAATCTGAGGCATCGGGTAATGTGAGCCACCCCCTGTATCTAGGCAACAGAAAACATTTGTGGTCATGTGAGATATATGTTTTCAAGCCCCTCTCATTTCCCCATGGCCCTGAAAGAGAGGACCTCATGGTGCTGTGGTAAGCATGTTTTTTTCACCAAAATAGGTATTTTGCATGTAAAAGTAAATGTTCTTGCTGTCAACTTAATCAACTGTTGTGCCAAAGAAAATGTATTCACGTAGAAAAACTTCTATCGTACGTGTTGATGAACTACCAACATATGAAACCATGTGATGCTGATAACTGAAGATTAGCCTGAAATGCTAAGAGAGGTAGTTTTTTCTCAAATTGTGGTGGTGGGGGAAAGTGAGCCAAATGCTGTGGGGGAAAGTGAGCCACTGTCTCACTTTCCCCCACCATGAGGCACAAGTTAAGTTTAGTCTTAAACATATTTTAATGTAATATTACATAACATATGTTTTATTTTAATGTCATACACATTGTAGAAAAGCCATCATGCCAAGGAAATACACCAGGAAGACGACCTGGGGCAACCACACGGAAAGAGCACCTCCTCATCTTTCCCTGTAACCTTCAGGGCTGGAATGTGGAGTAGGCCTAGTTGTAGAGTATGACAGGCTGATGTTATAATCCAGTTGGGTCTTCTCCTGTGTTCTGAGTCCCAGGCTGTTCTCGCTGGTTCTGATTTTCCTATGCTTTGACCCCCAGACACAAGCTGGCTCTAATGGCGCTTTTCCACCGCAAATGTAGCTCGACTCGACTCAACTCGACTCAGTTTAACTTGGTTTGGTAGCAGCACGGGTCGTTTTCCACCGAAAATAGTACCTCCTGAACGTGGGCGGGGTTGTCGTAAGGGGCTGAAAGCCAACTCCGGAGTCAAGTAGCAAAGCAGAAATTACGAGCAGTTGTTGCACTATTAACTGAACCAACCGCCAAAAACACGGATGAGAAATGTTTAAGAAAATACTCCCCTTGTATCTGTTTGCTAAAAGAAGTAGAAGAATATTGCTACGGGCCGTTAAAAGGGAGGGTTTGTGTCCTGATGTGTGACTGCCACACAGCTGTAGGGCACGTAAACACGGGCATGATAAAGTGTACTGTTAAGTGCTTGTTTCAGGATACGTGTTTTCAAATGCAAGCCGTGTCTCAGCCTGAATATTTTATTGAGGTAATCAGTGCAGTCCGAGGCTTGTAATGTAATCGCTCGCTATCATGTCTGTCCCAGCTTGCTGCTATAGGCTATTTAGCCTAGCTGCTATGTCTCCTCTCGTATGTTCAAAGTAACTTCCCCAACAGCCAACACAACTGGGTGAGCTTAGCGAATATATGGAGAGAAAAAAATCGGGTCTGTGATGCAAATCAAATGAAAGCGAGCCAAAGAAGGCTGCACGCGGCGAGACAAAATACACATAAAAGTCCCGGAGAGTTGTTGAGAATCAAGGGGAGAATAATCAACAGAATGAAGCCGGCAGACGGTAGTCTCTGGCCAATCAGCGGCCGGCCGTCTGCCGACGTCACCTTTTAGCTCGACTCAGCTCGCTTGGACCCTAGAGCAAGGCGATACTAAAAAAGCAGCCGCTAGCAGGTACCAGGTACCATGAAATTGCGGTGGAAACGCCAAAAATGCGAGTTGAGTCGAGTCGAGTCGAGCTGATACCATGCGGTGGAAAAGCGCCATAAGGGTCCTATGTTCTGACCCCCAGACTGTGTTCTAATCTAACTGGTTCTATCTTTCATTTGAATCCTATTAAAACCTTTTGAATTATAATATGTTGTATTTGATTTTGTTCAGAGTTACTTTCAAGTGTTTAGAAAATTTGCTTTGCTTAATTGACCAAACCCCATCATTCTTTTACTAGTCCGACATTAGTTCTGGAATGTGTGGCTAGCTTTCAGTTTTCTTACAGTTACAATATGTGTTGTTATGGTAGTTTCAGAGTGGAAAAAGTAAGTGGATCAGTTTACCCCACAGCTGGGGTAAAGTGAGCCACATGACAACTTTTTTTTAAACAATCATATTTTCACTGCCCTTTGTCTTGAAAAAATTCTGCTAATGCCCATTTCAAGGAAACATCCTGAATTAATGGGAAATGTGTACATTTGAGTGATAAATCATTTTAGCTCGCTTAGATGGGAGCAAATGTAAAAAGTGGCTCAGATTACCCCGTTCTCCCCTATGTGGTAGGTAACACAAAAAATAAAAACCTATGTAGTAGGTAGAACAAAGAAAAACGTATGTGTTAGGTAGCACAACAAAATTATGTGGTAGGTAACACATATCTATGTAACATGTACTACAATTATTGTAAAGTGTTACCATATTTTCTCATTTTCATAAACCTCCACCTATACAGTTATTTAACCTTTTGGCCCTTTCCTTTAGACCCAATACCACGAGTTGTCAATTGGGGATTACATTCAAAACTGTAACCTCCCTCTCTTGGTGAAAAATAACTCGGACACTTCATATTAGTAAGTCAACAATGCGAAAAGGCCAAGATGGTTTCAATTAGCTCTTGCTTGCTAGGCCAGGATGTGGTAACAGTATAGGACCAAACACCTCGATACATACCCTGTAAGCCATTGAATCACTCATAAATCAATCAAGGACAACTTTCATTTTCTCATTTCATTCTACTTCAAGCCTTATTTTAGGCTACGTTTCTTTTTGTCTCTGTGTGGAATCTTTTGTCTATTTTTTGTATTTTTGACTTTGCTAGTGCGCACAGGTATTACTGTACCTCTCCCTCCGTGTGACTGCTGGTATGAAACTCCATCCATTGTATGAGGACGACACAAAGAGCCTCCACTTTCCAGCATCACGTTACATACCAGCGATACCTGTGTGTATGTGTATGTATGGTGACAGCAGTCAGCAGGACAGATGATTTGCACGCTCGCACTTCCAGCGTGTTCATGGCTCGTTCTGCGCTTCTGCGGCAGGTTTCGGTTTGTCCGCGTGGCCACCGTAGTTTATTGTGGAGGGTTCAGGAATATAACGCTTGGGGGACTTCGTTTTAAATTGACAGGTGAGGGAGATGTGGAGGCTGGGAAGCTTTTTCTGCCATCACCAAAGCCACCGATCGGAAGTTCTTGGAAGTTAGTATTCCTTGTTGACGTCTACTGCGCGTTGTGATGGCAGAGGAGGTCCCCAACGATTCCTTCCCAGATCTGAAAGAATTGGAAAATAAGGTTGGCATGAAAACACCGGAAAGCCTTCTGATGTGGATGAGGGATGCTGCGGACTGTGAGGACGGCTGGAGGGCTGATGTTGTGGACAGGGCAGACGGCCGCAGCTTTGCCTTCAGCGATTGCTTTTCTGACAAAATAAGCAACTTAAAACAAGAGATGGTAAGGACCCTGACTATATTCTCCATAATCCGCTCATCTTTTTTTATTTAAAAATAAATAAATACAGTGTATGTGTTTATGCTCGTTTCCTAGTGAACTAAAATGAATTGTTCCCCCTCTGTTTTGTAGTGGCTCTCTCTCTCTCTCTCTGTGTGTGTGTGTGTGTGTGTGTGTGTGTGTGTGTGTGTACATGCATCTCTCTCCACCACAACTTGCACAACTTGTTCCTCTGATGACATGTTATTCTCTGTACTGAGAGAAATGTCTAAACCCTTGGGATCCGTTCCGAGCCACTTCACCTGCTCATTTTATTATGTGGAATGACAGACGCTGTCACCTGCCTCTACCACCACACCTGGCCTCACCTGTCGTTTACCTCTTGGGACTGGATTCCTCTCATTCTCTGACTCCTTGCCCTATTTATCCTCAAATCATTGATTCTGTTTTCGTGTGTGTGTGTGTGTGTGTGTGTGTGTGTGTGTGTGTGTGTGTGTGTGTGTGTGTGTGTGTGTGTGTGTGTGTGTGTGTGTGTTTGTTGGGGGAGGGAGGGAGGCTTTGGCCAGGAGCCCTCTGAGAATGAAAGTGAAATCCATAGTATGCCCTCACCCACACACTCTTCTCTCAGCTCTACCCATACAAATAGCCTACCGTCACCACACACACACACACACACACACACACACACACACACACACACACACACACACACACACACACACACACACACACACACACACACACACACACACACACAAGGCCCTTATTTACACCTGCATCCAGTTTATAACCACCCTAACTGTTTTGACAATTTCTCTGGCAGAGGAGGTTGCGTTCAGCGGATGTGAGGATTTTGCGGCAGCTGGTGGCGGTGCACGAGGGCATTGAAGCCATGCGCTGGCTGCTGGAGGAGAGGGACGCCTCAGTCAGCCGGGACAGCAGCCTGACAGGCAGCCTGAGCAGCCTGGTGACTGTGGAGGAGCAAGGGCCCTTCATGTCCACATGCAGGTACTCTACATGTGTTTAGTGTGGCAGGAATCCAGGAACCAGTTCTCATTGGAAGTGTGCACTTATTTAAATATCAGATTAAAAGTATGGAAAGAAATGCATTAAATGAAGTCATTCCACAACCAAAATAGTTTATTTTTGTGACTGTGAAAGTTTGCAATACGACAATATGTACGTCCAGATAAGATTTCCATAAACATAACATTGCACTATACCAAGAATGTTTTGTCCCACATTTGGAGGCACAATATTTGACATATCCCAAGTCTTCTAAATAGTTTAGTGACATGCTATGATATTATTTTCAGAATACGAAAAATGGGAACTTATAGGATATCACACAAACTGCTGTTAGAATACACAGACGAGCAGTCAGGGTAAAACTCTCTTACGTTATTCGCAAAGAATGGCGCTTGTCTGTCACATGTTATAACAACAGCTCTTGTCATAGTTCAATACACAACCGCGAAAACCTTTCACAAAAATTCTATTTCCAAAACCATATTAGTAACTTTGATGTACATTTTGTTTGTGAATCAGTGATTCAGAATGTCAGACCCCAAAGATACTTTTATTAGAACCATCCTGGAAATAGATTTCAAATATTTTCCATTGTTGCCTCAGGATGGCCTAGAGCAGTGGTTCTCAATTATTTTCTGTCATGCCCCCCCTAGGGGACAGACATTTTTTCGCGCCCCCCTCTAAATTGAAATACTATTGAGAACCTGTTAATATTTATTTATTTATCTGTACAAAGCCACTGTATGAGTTTCTGGCACGAGCATTCTGCATACAATCACCTTATTATCAAATTAGATAACAAAAAATTAGCTGAGATAACTTCTGCAGCAAAAAAAATTGAAGTTCAGTTTATTAGCTCAATTTGTAACATTTAAACAAGACTGCTCAGTCTGTGTGAATCTCAGGACAGAGAAACAAGAGCAAATGATTCACTGAGGTTTGCATTTCATTCAAAAAAAATTTAAACTGTAAACATAGTTAAGGTGGTGTTTTTATTAGTATAGGCCAATAGGCCTTCTGTGATGCGATAACCAACAATTCATTAATGTTATTATTAGTCTACTTGCTTGATTTTTTATCCAATCAGAAGAGAGAACGCTACAAACCGACACGCGTCTCACTCATATATAGTATATACACTCCATTGTCTCACTGCCGGTGCACGCCAGAGCAACAGATGGGTGAATGTGTATGCGCCTACAATGGCAGAGCAGGTAAAAATCCTTCCCAATGTCTGTTTTGATGGTTTTTATCATGTTTTATCACACTTATGGATCTGAGATGATGCTAGATAACTTGCTGCTTGAAGACCGCAGTGCATTAATGTGGTGACGTAGGGACGAGCGAGGGGACTGCTAACTGCAGTCACTGACAGGAAGTTAGCTAAAAGAACCATTCCGCTTACAGCACCTTTAACCCCAAACTGCTCCAGGGGCGCTGAACTACGGCTGACCCTGCGCTCAGCCTCTGACCCGCTCCGAAGTGGAAAACTTGAGATGGGATATGCGAATAGACACATTTCAATGTGCTATGTGTATAATTGATTACAATTGAATTAACTTAACTAAAATAACTTTATATGTGTCTCAGTATTTCTACTATTGCTTCCACAGAGAAAACCTGAGTTTACCTCATGACCTGACTGAAGCCACTGATGAGGAATCAGCAGCTCAGCCACCACACACTGACCATCGAGATTTAAACCTTAAGAGCTTCTCTGACATGCTGAGCCCAGAGTCTACTGAAGCTAGCCCTCATTCTCCTAGTCCTTCCACCTCCAAGCCTAAACTCAGTCGTTCCACGCATGGCAGGCATGGTCGGGCATCCTCTAGTCCTGCCACCTCTTTGCTTAGTGCCAATTTACTAAAGTCACAACCCCGAGACTCAAATGGAACTCCAGTGCGAGAAGCCAAAGCCGGCGCTGACGCCATCAGAAGAGCTCTGCTCAGATCAAGCAGGAGAGAAGTGAAAGCAGATGCTGGTAGTTTTGCACTCACTCAACAGTCAGAGGAGACGCAGGCTGTGAACCAAACTCAAGATGGTTTCATGATGTCTCAGGACAATAAGATGGAAGAGGAAGAGAGTAGTGCACCGCCCAGTAGAGAGACAATGTTGCTGGGCTACGATGCTCAGTGGTGCTGGGTGGAGTCACAAGACGATGTGACGTTTTTATGAAAACTCCATAAGCACCATTTTGAATAATGACCTTTGGTTTGAAGTGGTTCACATCAACAGCTAACTGCCAGTAATGCAGTGGATTTTACAGTAAAATGCACTTTCAAAGTGATGAATGAATGATGCATAAGGTAAATGGTGTCACCCTCTCTGTTTTACTGCTCAATCAGTGCTTTTGGTTAACATGTACGCTGTAGTATCACTTTTTATTTGCCTGTGTATTTCAGGACACTATTAAAAATGAAGGAACTCACAGTCACAGACATGAAGGACCTCCTTAAAGGATATCTAGAAATCGCTTGTTTGATGATGAATTCTTTACACACATGGGGACTTCTTTCTTTTTCTTTTTTAATTAGACTGATTTTCATATCATTATCATTTTTGCAAGAATAAATTGCATCAATACTTTCTTGTGCTTATTTCACATAAGGTCTTGTCTCCTTGAAATCCTTTACACTTGTGGATATATCATGCAACAATAAACCTGTGAGGACATGTGTCAGGATAAAACAAGGCTTCTTGTCAAATAGTATTTATTGATGAGGAAACAACTTTCAAACAGCAAAGAAATGAGAATGTGCTGGGTGAATGTGTGTATACATGAAGGTAAAATGTCCTTACGTTTTTAAAAGCAGTGTTGTTAAAATAAATCCGGATCATGACAGCCAAACTTTCCTTTTTTGTTTATTCTTGAGCTTATGTCAGGCTATTAATTATTACCATTATACTGATTATGCACACGTGCACTAGGCTAACATATGTTCCTAATTTCTACCTAATTCATGTTTGTGTGTTTGTTTATGACACTTAAATTATATTTACATATTATCTCTTTGTTAAAATGACGCAAATTGTGAATAAAACGCTAATTCCGTTACTCTGTAGGTCGCGTGCATTTATGATAATATTCTTTCCGATAGACCACAAATGCAGCATCCGACGATGACGTGACGTCACGTATGTACACAGGAACCAGGAAGCGTTTTCCCTTTAGCGACAGTTTTGTGATTTGTGTGTCATTACCATTACAGGTGGCGAAAGGAGGATGTAATGGTTCAGACACTCGTGAAGAAAACATGGAATTTAGTCTATTACGCGTTGTCCTTTTCGTGACCCTGACGGCTTTGACGTTAGGAGACGGTGAGTGTTTACAGCAAAAGGGACGAAGTCAGGACACTGGTGTTAGCATGTGTGCTAACTATGTCAGCTTGCTGGTTTACCCTTTTATCGCATACTATGGGTATTTAAAACAAATAAAGTTAAGAAAGACAGGATAAGTGTTAACTATTTCCACACTAACATCTAGAGTACGCTCTACCTGTTTAACACTATGTATGCTAAGTTATAAATGTAAGATAGATGCACAACAACTACAGCAGCAGTCGATGGCAATTACATTTTTTAGTCATTCAGGCTTCAGAAAAATGAAAGGAAAATGTTTAAAGAGAAACACTCAATTGAAGAGCGAACAAAAATAGTGCTTAGAAATAAAATAAAATGTACAAAGAAGGTAGGCCTATACAATTTAAATATAAAACAATATGTAAAAGAAATAGAAGTACTTTACACGGAATACAATACTGTCACATGGAATATGCATACACTAAATGTACAGATGTAAATGATAAGTTATAAGCTATGATGATATGTAATGTGAACAGGTGTAAAGTAAACATAAATAGGCATAACATTTTTGAACGGGTGTTAAGTGTTGTTAAGTGATTATAAAGTGACGTTGGGGACTCAAAAGGGTATTATTTCTGTAAAGTATGTCCACTTGCTACACACTAGAAAAAAACTGTGTTTGCACCTCCATACAATGAAGTCCTTTGCCTTTCAGATGGACAAGTGACGTTCGTATCGGAGCTCTCGTCCAAACCGGCTCAGAAGTTGTCAAAGTACGGTTGGTACGGCAACGTGAGGCTGCAGAGGTTCCACATACCCGAGGAGACTGCCATCGCTCGCTGGCTGTTCACCGTCACCAAGGGACACAGCTTCCACTGTGGGCAGCACAACGTCACCATGTAAGATGTGCCGATTTCTGAATCATGCAAAATGTCCACCCAGTGCCTACTTTTACTACACAAGTATGCCTATCTCTCTCTCTCTCTCTCTCTCTCGTAGCCATATACGATGGGGCGCCCCTCCAGTTGTAAACCCAACAGGGTCGGTGTTCCCAAATGCAACACTGTGGAGCCCCAGTCTGTCCCTGATCCTACCGGTGACATCACACAGCTCCACAACCTTTAACCTCTCCAGTCCAGCTCCCGGTGACTGGTACGTCGCCGCCCACCTGCCTGAAGATGATGGCCGCATAGAGCAGAAGGTTTGTATAGAGATGCACACAGTACCTGCTTGTTACTTTACTCTTTTTGTTTTGGTTCTCATGAGTTGACTTTTTGTTTTCTCTGGATATATGCACATTGACCCTGTGCTTATTGAAATGGCTGCAATTTTCAGGAAGCCCAGTTTGAAGGAAAGATATTTCACTTTTTTGTGGTCTTAATGTGTCAAATTCTCCCTTGATATCAAGTAAACAATGTCCGTCTGATCATGCGCTAGTTGGCTCCCCCTTTACCCAAAACCTGTTCCACCGGACCGTGACATGTTTGTTATGTAAAGTACCTAAACCACATTCTTCTTCTGTCTTGGCATCTGTTCATTTGCAGAATTGCAGTTGGAAGTGTAGTCTTATTATAAACGGCTGGCCTCGAAAGAATATTTCTATGTTTCAAATTAAAATGAGAAATTGTAATCTTATATCTCTAAATGATTATTTTTCACTTGCATTAGTCCCCTATTGGTTTACTTTATTGTTTATTTTACTGCTGATTTATTACTGTTAAGTTGTCGGTCACCTTAGAAACCTGTATTAAAGTGACTAGGCTAGAGTTTGCTTTCATCATTATATATCTTCTATTGTTTTCCATCTGTTAGGGCTTTCCGTCCTGCTCCTACTTCTTCCAGCCTCAGCTGTCTATCAGGAGAGCGGTGGACACACCTGTTTTACAGCAGGGCACATTCCTCCAACAGACCGCAGCACCCGACAGACCTGCACGCCTTAAGTAAGAAGTGAATGCACGTGTACACATTTGTTCTCCTGTGCTCCTATCTTTTAGTCTGATCCGTATAAGTAAAGTGAATGTGTGTGTGTGTGTATCTCAGGTTGTACGTTCCACAGTTTGCCTCTTCTCTGTCCGTCTCTGTGGCCGACTGTACGTCAGTGGAGGCAGCGGATAGAGGGGAATGTTCGCTGGTGCTCCGACTGGGCTCTGCCTCTCTGCAGCATGGCCCTGTAACGGTGAACTGCTCTGGGATCAGCTGCTCTGCCACTCTCTCCAGCCCACCCTGGGATACCTGGCTAAGGGTTTTCGCGGAGAGCAAAGACAACCGCACTGTAACCTTTAGTATAGTCTCAAACTACACAGGTGAACACAGAAACACGTCCAAGTATTCAAGGTGGAGTCAGTGAATCTGGAGAATGCGAGTTGTCAAAATCACTCTTGTCAAAATCAGTGAATATCTCCTCTTAATCTGCTAGCTTTGCAAACAGGCATGCTGACAGCTATTTTTTCATACCCTTTGTTTACATACCCGTTTACAGAGCGTAGACTGAGTATTAACACCACCTTTTTTTCAGTGCACACACAGTACGGATCAGGATCGTGAGGAGATATTCACTGATTTTTACAAAAAGTGATTTTGACAACAAGCCTTCTCCATAATCACCGACTCCTCCTATAAAGTTTCAAACGTTGTATTTTCTGTTCTAATCCACCACCTGTGTGTTAATATTTTCCATTCTGCATGTGTGTGTGTGTGTGTGTGTGTGTGTGTGTGTGTGTGTGTGTGTGTGTGTGTGTGTGTGTGTGTGTGTGTGTGTGTGTGTGTGTGTGTGTGTGTGTGCGTCTGCCTCAGTGGGATGTAAGCCGGCGAGTGTAGGCCTCAAAGCGGACGATGTCATGAGCAAGCTCCGGGCCAACAACAGCAGCTCTCTAAACTCGACATCGCCAGGCAACGGCTCTGCGGTTGTCGAGGCGGTCGCCTTTAGCAACCAATCAGCGTCACTGTTAACACCGCTGCTGCTGGCGTCGGCGTGTGTGTGGAGTTTCCCCGTGCTCTACGAGGAGGTGGATGTCCTGTCACAACGATACACTGCTGTCAATGGACCCAACGTCAGCGTGACCAACACACAGCCCACGCTGCTCACCTACCCCCTGCACACACAAGCCACTGGTGGTACACTCAACCTGCAGCTCACACTCAACACTGTAAGAACGAATTATTCAGTACACTAACTCTATAAAGCGTGTTAAATTTGAAAGAGGTGTACGTTAGTTTTACTTGTGTTGTCAAATGATTTAAACTGGTTCTTCTTGTTTGTTTGTTTGTGTGTAGACTAATGTAACCCTGGGGAACAGCAGTAGTGTGGTGGCCTGCCTCTCTCCATGGGCTCCAGTCCTCGAACTCAACCAATCTCAACCCTGTCGCACAGGTAACAGCACTGATTTATTTTACATCATGAACATGGGATGCCAAAATCAATTGACGACATAGAAATATTTATGAATGCAGCATTAGAAACGGAAAATTAGTCCAGCAACATATGCACATGGGCAGACCTTAGCTGATGGTTTTAAATGCAAAATGTTTACAGTGGGGAAAAAGGTTCTCATGAAAAGTGGACTAGGCTAACAGCCTTTCAAAGGTGTCTCCCTGCCCTTTGCCAAGTGCATTTTGGGAAAGGTTCCAACTTCAATATGACTCAGAAATGATGACAGGGATATTCTTAATAAGTATGAGGAAATAGTTGTTATTTCAGATTAGTTTGGACTCTTTAGTTCAAAAAATAATTATACGATTTTTATAATTGATATAGAAAGAAGCTTGATATCTCTTATATGAGATGACCATTGCATGGAACACTTTTGGAACTGATTTCACTGATGTCTAGTCCTTTACTCACTGATTCCGGGCCATTTATCACTAGGCATGACTTTACTTTATCATTACATAATTTTTGAGACAGTCCTTGTGTGTGTATGTGTCTGTATTTTCAGCTTTGTTTGGAGGATACAGCGTCCATGTGAATACCAGTGTTCCTAAAGCTGTGGTCAGGCTGCCTTTTCCACAGTCAACAACATGGTACCTCACCCTGCAGCTCACATGCAATAGGTAACACACACACACACACACACACACACACACACACACACACACACAGGCAGGCAGGCACATACGCACGCACACACATGCGCGCACACACACACACACACACACACACACACACACACACACACACACACACACACACACACACACACACACGACTTCTCCATCTAGAAACAGGTATCTATAATAATCAAAGTATCCTAGTAGTAGAGTATTTGGAGATAACAATTCTCTTACCAAGCGATAAAGGTATTTGAAAGACGTATACACAGACCCCGAAACACACACACAAATCCCACTTGGCTTGTTAACTTAAAACACATTTCATTATATAATAATATATATATTATATATATATTGTATATTCAGTTCACACATCTGCCTTCCTTTGTGTTTCAATGGGAAAATATAGTTGAATATTCTTTTTCATAGTTTCATATTACACACACACACACACACACTGTAGGATATGACTACAGCATGTTGCTAGCCTTGTGTATACTTACAGAAGTTTTCATATTTTAAAATATATATTTAAAGCACCAAACTGTAGCTGCATTCCATTAGTAGTTCCACTTTCCCTCCTTCACTTCCCCTCAGCCCTTGGTATGACGTACCAGCATACGTTACACAGAGGGAACTTGGAGCATGAAGGGAAAGTGGGCGGGGGATTTAAATGGAACCCACTTGCCCTTGTACTCGCAATGGACCATCAGTTACATAGGTAGTTCTGAATGCAAATAATACAGAATTATAACATTCTGCTAAAGTAGCCTATATTGCAAAAAGCCATTTCCATAGCATAACAAACATTGAATTTCGTCATGGTAACTCAGATTATCAAGATATTGTTACTTACACATGTAAATTGTTTGCTCCGACATATTTTCTTATTTCTGTTAGTTTCAACCAAAAACATTTGTTTTAAATAGTCCTATAAATGGCAGCCTTCGGTGTTATAGCAGCAATGTGTAAACTGCAATACATTCACTGGATTGTTCCTATGGAAATATGATAGGCTAATTGAGGCGTTTGGGAATATATTTATATATATATATATATATATATTTGTCCTGCGGGTGGCCGCGATGTCCCTAAAAGCATACAGTCTACCGGAAAATAGAAAGAGAAGAAGAAGAAGACAAACTGCAATGCACTGTGGTTGATATCCACCTGACCTCGGAGTGACCATGGATGTTCACTCGATCACTCATCCCTCCGAGGGTCTATATCACCAAGTTCACTTCAGTTTCCAGACAATTGGAACGACACTTATGATGGCGGCGGGGATTCCCCCGAGAGCAAGTGCCTAGGGAAAGTGAACTTGGGCATGTTGAACGGGTATTGGAACGCAGCTTGTGTGTTTTTTGTCTTATATGTTACCATTTGTGTTTTTGTTTTTCTTGCAGCAGTGACTGTGGTAATGCGTCAGTGGTGTCTGTGGTCCCGGAGGTGTTTATCAGTGCCTGTGTAGAGGACTGTGGGACCTACGGTGAATGTAGACTCCTCAGATCCTACACCTACCTGTACGCTGCATGTGTCTGCAAAGCCGGTATGACACACATACATACATACATACACACACAAACACTCACTCACTCACTCACTCACTCACTCACTCACTCACTCACTTTTTTTCATACTTGTATGTTGTTTTACCCATAACTTAACAGTTAACATTGAAGTGTTAATAACACTTCAATGTTAACTTGAGCCTACATCCTGGCCTCCTCACTGTAATTTAATCTTCTATTTGCTAATTGTGTGTGTGTGTGTGTTTCTTTGTTGCGTGCATGCACAGGCTGGAGTGGTTGGGGCTGCACAGATGACTCCACAGCTCAGTCGTACGGTCGCCAGTTGTTGTCCACTCTGCTGCTCACGCTCAGTAACCTGGCCTTCCTGCCTGCCATCGTGGTGGCCATCCACCGCTACTACATCACTGAGGCCTCTGTCTACCTCTTCACTATGTTCTTCTCCACGGTAATACACACACACACACACACACACACACACACACACACACACACTCAGAACCAAACGTGCAGTAATTCATACATGAGGTAATAATCATTGCAGTATTGCTCAGTTTTCCCCTGTGTGATCACTTGGGAGCTTGCGCAAAGGCAACTGTTTGCTTGGCTCATTATTACACTATCAATGAGCCCTGGTGTCCTGAAAATCTGATCCTTCTCACAAGGCTGTGAAGACTGCCAGCCACTGTCTTTATTGCTATTAAGTTGAGGCCCAACATGTACCTTTTCATAGGGATATGTCTAGGGCTGGCCCGAATTATTCCAATATTCGAATACTCGTTTGGAAAATTAGTATTCGGAGCTTAAATTAGTATTCGGAGCTTCGTTTTTTTTTTTTATAATTATTATTATTTTTTTTTTTTTGCAACATTTTTTTTTGCAAGAAGCTAGTACTGCAATATAATGTCATCAAATAAGTTTATATTTGGATATAAAAGTTAGTAATATTGTAGTTGTAGTAGTAGTAGTAGTAGTAGTATTGCTCATTTAGGAGGATATTACATCACTAAGTGTCATAGCGCATCCATTACTTCACCTCCGAGCGCGTAAATCTTCAACAAAATATGCAGATACTGTCAAAATCGGTTCCAGGGAGTATATAGGGATTATTAACGTTTAAAAAAAAAATAAGAAAAATAAAATAAAAAAAAATTATGTTGTTGTTGATGGTGTGTTTTTCTGGAACGAATATTCGAATATTCGCTCGGAAAAACCAACAAATATTCGAAGCCTGAAAAATGGCTTTCGGGCCAGCCCTAGATATGTCCATCCTCCTGCCATACCATAAGCCAATAATAATACAGGCAAGTTACTACAAAAAATTATATTTCATATTCCTGGATATTTCTTTAGAAAGAATGCTGTCTCAATTCATCTATCTCAGGACACGACAGACTTCTGCTCCTGATGTAAGATAGCTTTAGTTCAAAATTAAGATAAAACTAACTAGATTCCAAAAAACGTCAATCACTTTTCAATCCATGATTATATTTTTAACAGATTTTAAGGAATCAGAGTTCCACATTTGCAAGATTGGTTGCTATTGACAGCATCTGTGTGTATGTCTCAGCTGTAACTGTGGCGAAGGAAAGCACACACAATGTGATACATTACTGACTGGAGGCGTGCACTGCTTTGTATCATTCCGAGTTTCCTCTTATTCCATGTCTTCTTTTCATATCCTAGTTCTACCACGCGTGTGACCAGCCAGGTATAGCCGTGCTGTGTATAATGGACTACGATGCCCTACAGTACTGCGACTTCCTGGGCTCCATCTGTGCCATCTGGGTCACCATCCTGTGCATGGCGCGCATCAGAGACATATTCAAATATGTAAGCCATTGACTGTTGCTTGTTTTTACACAAAACTATTGTCACACTTGATTGATGATAAATATGAGATTTGAGGTGCCAAGTCTTAATACCTTGTGTGTGTGTGTGTGTGTGTGTGTGTGTGTGTAGACTCTGTTTATGCTCGGGGCTCTGCTGATAGCCATGTCAATGCAGCTGGACCGCAAAGGCCTGTGGAACCTGCTTGGCCCCGTGCTCTGTGCCATACTGCTCATGGTCTCTGCATGGGTAAGACAGACAACACGTGATACGAAACCCTATCTGTTTGGGAATGCACTGCTGATCTAGACACAAACTATTTAGCTGAATCCACTTCTCTATTGTTTACAGGTGTACCGAGGGGTGCGGCGGCGACATTGTTACCCGCCATCTTGGAAACGCTGGGTCTTGTACTTGATCCCCGGAGCGCTCTGTGCCCTGATCGGGGTGTGTTTGTACATTTTTGCCGAGACGGAGGACAACTACTTGTACATCCACTCTCTGTGGCACATCCTGGTGGCCAGCTGCGTGGTCTTCCTGCTGCCGCCCAAGGAGAAGGGCATGGAGGAGCTGGGCTGGAGCCGGGGCTGGAGCTGGAGCTGGAGACCCAGGGTTTGTGGCTACACGCTCTGCCAGACCGGCAAAGATGAACTCTACACTGTCACATAGTAGGACCAGAGATGAGGCAAAAGCGACTCGGCATTGATTGTATGAACAGCACTCCAAACATTCATATAAAGTAGACATACACATGCTCAGGGTGTCTGCTAGTGTAAACAACATCTGTCACTATCTTTGAGACTCTTCAAAGTTTTTTTTCTTCTCTTAAAACAATGCATTGGAAATTTAATTTACATCTAAATTCTCATAGATCCATGTCCATGTCTCACACGCACACACGCACACACACACACACACGCACACGCACACACACGCACACACACACACACACACACACACACACACACACACACACACACACACATTAACCCAAATGGAACCTGCTGAAACCTCCATGGCGGTCCGTTGCACCAGCCTAGGTGTGAATACTAAAACCTTCAGGTAGCACACCACCTGACCTTTGACCTCATGACCAGGAGTTTGTAAATATTATGTATTTAAATATTTTTCCGGATTAGGAAATTTATGTTTGAAATGTTTATAAGGGAATACCACTTTTAAATCTTTATATATTACCTATGATCGAGTCCCACAGGCCTAGCCTGGTCCAACCAGACCATCTTACTTCATTTCATTTGTACAGAAGGTCTGGAACTGCTCTATTGGCATACGTTCACTCACTTGGAGGCGGGTGTCTGTTGAAGTTTAAAACTATTGGATCTGCCCAGTGCCACTCTGGATTAGCCAACCAATCGCATCACGTTTGGTCCTGACGTATGTCTTGAGCCGGCTGCTGATGGTGCGTTCCAGTTGTACTGGGAACTCGGAAATTTTCGACTTCACTACATATTGTAGTCTATGGATCTACCGGTACCTGGCAACGGTAACTTGCTAGAGCCTAACATTTAGTTATTTGGATGAGGAAGGTTGTGAGCGTCCATACTTTCCCGAGCAGATGCACTGGAACACAGACAGGTCGGAACTCAGAACTACCAAGTCGGAAATCTCCGAGTTCCGAGTATAAAGGAACGCAGCATCCAACTGAAATTGGAACGCAACTTTGACGTCATCTTTCTCAGCCACTCGCTCTGTTCGCTGATTGGACCGCCAAAAGTCTGGCTGGAGAAGGAAACCATGAATATACCGCAGCCCCGAACTGACTACTGAAGTGAAATGAAAATTGAGCGATAAGTAGGTAGGCTACTACAGGCCTGGGCAAAATTTTAAAAAAAAACATTGAAAATTTGTATCAATTTCAGATGTGCTTGATTTTTAAATTCTAAGCCGCTTTTGAACCTTTTAAAATGGTTTGACAAAAAAAAAACATGTCAATATCCCCTTCCAACTTTAATCTAGAATTCCAACCATATAACATGGCCTTCATCAGCAGTCTTACTGAGCCTTTATCTACGAAATTCTTAAGAAAGATAATTCAAATGATCTCTAATAGGAATTGTTACTGCTTTTTTCGCCTTCCTATTATAATGTCAATTGCATCTTCTGTACTTTCTTCCATGTTTTTGGTGCAACTCCTTCTCAGCCAGTAGCCAACTGTAATCCAGGGGCTTTTAATCAAGTGTACAAGGGAACAGGTGAACGAATGAAAAGTGTTCCATAACAAAAACACAAATCTTTAAATACTTTGTGGCAGCAGGTGATGCAAATGTACAGATTTACTTACTTCTTACCAACATTCATGAAGCACTTTCAACATTAAAAAGCAGATTCTATTATGTATGTAAATAGCCCATGTGTGTTTAAACGGGCACTTTATGAATGTATATTCTGATTACTGTGTCCAGTGCCTCATCCTGTCTTTGTCTGTCTGTGAATGAGTGTTCTTTATGAGTACCATACTGTACTGAGTGTGTTTTGTGTCTTACACCACTAAAGCTACTGAAAATGTTCCTTACTTTATTTTATTTAATGTTTTGTGTTGTCAATATCCCATGCTCTGATGATTTTCCTTATTGTGTTTTTGCACAGGTTCAAATTAAACCTTTCTGTAACACCCACATAGCCTTCCTTTCATCGTTTAAATAGATTTTCTTGTGTGAGTGTGAATAACGTTGTTTTGTTGTCACATTTAAGTTGGAGTAAGAAAAAGGCACCTTACCACTACAACATACAACATCATTCATGTAAAACATGATTTTACTTCCTTCCTTTTCAATATGTTGGACAATCCAAACAGAATTTATCCTACCAAAAATAAATCTAAATACAAAACAAAAACATGTCTAATTATTCTGTTATTCTTTTTTATATTAATACTGTTTTCTTTCTTCTTCGCTCATTCACACACACACTCACGCACCAATAGAGGATGGGAAATGGAGAGAAGCGGATTATCCTAATCCTTAGAAATATAGAAAGTGCATGTTTAGAGTGTTAAAACACACATTTCCCTGTGTGTGTGTGTGTGTGTGTGTGTGTGTGTGTGTGTGTGTGTGTGTGTGTGTGTGTGTGTGTGTAAGTGTTTTTATACTTGTGTGCCTACTCCATTAGTAAATTGGATGGGCTCTCAGGTCCTGCAAGGCTGACATAGATCAGTGCAACAGATCAACATTAAACAGACTGCTCATTGTTTTTCTGAATTAAATGAGCACTGGCCGACATCCTGACTTTTTATCCCTTGGAGTCAATACTCAAAACTGGATCCTACATTTCTCACATTGCAACACAAAGGTATTGACAGCATAGCCCTTGTATTTTAAACACCATGTATATAATGCAGGTTTTGTCAAGCAGTACTTCTCATCTGTCATTTATGTATAGAAAGGGTAAAGTGACCTTTAACATATTGAAGGGAACCTTTGTTCGGTAGTAGTGGTGATATGCTATCATAAGTCCTACTGCATAGAGTATAATTCTAATTATACATCATTGTATAAAGATGAGTATAGAAGAGATTTAAAAAAGAATCATTCCTTTTCCCAAAACTATTTTTATTTGTCCTAAATGTTCTCAATTTATTTAGCGATTTTCTTTTATAAATACTGTGAACTTTTTGATCCTATGAGAAGAAGATTTTAAAAAATCACATTTGGGTTGTTGCATTGAACAACAACACCTGCCGAAAACGCTCACATAGGAATGTCTTACTTTGACCATATTCAACCAGTAGAGGGAGCCAGTCCAGTAGAAACTGCAGCACCAACAGGACTGATGGAGGGAGGGAGGGAGGGAGGGAGGGAGGGAGGGAGGGAGGGAGGGAGGAAGGTAGGTAAAACCTGAGATGTTATTATTAGGTGGAGAAGAAAGATATAAAGAGAAGTTTATAAGTTCAGACACAGTAGTCGAACAGAAAGAGAACAACGTGCAAATAGAGCAGGAAACAAACCTGACACAATGTGTTCTGTAATTAGCAGATGGTTATTCAGCTTCTGGAAGTAGCTGTCAAATGGGCTGAATATCTATAATTCACTATAACATATTCCAGTGAAAGATTTTAGATGTTAAAAACTGTGTTTGATGAACTTTTTATGTGGTCATACATTTTTTAGCAGTTTATCGGGCAAAGCCTCCACATCTGGAGTTGAATTAATGCTAAATATAACCATATCAAAATAGCCTGTGCTTAAAATAGAAACAAAGGCTACAAAGAGACAGAACATGTGAAAGAAAGACAACACTGGAAAAGAAGAAATAGATTTAAAAAAAGAAAAAGCCCGATCACAGATCCACGCACACTCACAGTTCACCGCAGCATGCTGAGCTGAGAACACAACACCACACTGAATGCTGTTGTGATATTTTATTGGGATGAGAACATGCTCAAGTAAATCAACAATGGCCATCACAATGTGAAGCTCCAGCATGAAATGAACAAGACAAGCAAACTGTACAATAGTCACAGACATGCTGAGGCAAATGTTGGACCAAACACATATTTTACAAATATATTGCTCTATAAACCTTTGCCAGAACATTGTTATGAGAGCCGTAGCAGATTCTAAATTAAAGCTATTTAAGGAAAGATAAAAATACTTTCTACTAGGAATCAGTATGAAGAACAATACGATGGACGTTTTGGACTGAGATGGGATGTAGATGCACGGTGATGACACTTGCAGAAGTAAAGGCTGTAACATTAGTACTAAAATCTCTTTTTCTCTGCTGCTGCTTTGGGAATAAGATGAAATGTTGCTGAGGTATGCATTAACACCGGTGCTCTGAGAGGAAGCTCTAACGTGCTGAAAAAAAATATGTCCCGGCGCTGACAGTTTGACTTGAAAGAGAAAGCAGAGGCCAAGTCCTTCATATGACAACCAATAGAGACAATGCAAAGGTGATTTCTTTTTTTCATCAGACATTGGAGCCGGCTGCAGCGTTGGTACCTGCTTGCCCGGCCCCCTTGGCCTGTCCGTCATCCTCCGTCGCCTGGGCGACAGCCTGTGCGGGGGAGGGGCTAGCATGGCGCTGACGTCTCATGAAGGGGAACACACTGTGAGAGGAAAGAAAGTGAGGAAAAAGTGTAATGTTAGAGAATGAAGGCATTTAAGTAAAAGAAAAGTGAGCGAGATAATTAATGTGAAATTGTACCTTTTCTTCGTCTCCTGTGGGACAATGGCTTTTGCCAGCATGTTCTTGTATAGGTCAGACTTCAGATATCTTGGGTAAGAGTCCTATATGCAAAGATGAGCACAAATAAAATGGTATCACACAACATTACCACATGAGTAAGTTCTTAAAACTAATTTAAAAGTTACTATTTTCATTTTTCTGATATAATTTTACTTTTTTTTTAAACTAAAGAAAGTCCACACCTATGTTCATTTTGAGCAGACAGTATGTGCTTGATTCTATCTTAATGCATGACAATGTTTTTGTTTCTCATGGGAATTTTGAAAATTTTGAGAATCAAATTTGGAGTTCCCCAGGGGTCATTACTAGATCCACAGTTTTTTCTTTCTGTACATGCTACTTCTAGGCCACAGAATCCAGAATTATAATGCAAGGTATCGTTTTAACCCAGATGACACAGTTAAACCTATCCTTGTCCTCTGGAGAACTAAATCATGTTCACTGCAATGCAATCCTTAGACGTCTGCCTAGAAATACTTTTAATGTGGACTTGATAGATTGATGGTTACACAAGTCAAATAATTATCAAAAGTCAGTCAAATATTTTTCTATCATATAGAATTGAATTGGAACCATTGCATGCATGGAAATAGTCACACAGCGAAATGATTTGGGAAACAATTAGCTGTAATGTGAGCTATAATTGATTTGTTGCCAAGGGGATACAACATACAAAAACCATTGGTAGTTTCAGGTATCAAACTACAATGCTTCGTAGGCCAAACCTTCTTCATGAGAAAGTAGATGTGCATCTGTGCGTCCTCCATGACAAAACGATGTGGTTGTCTGATCCCGTTTAGAGTTTTATCCATCGTCTTACTGTCAACGTTGACCCAACGAGCAGCTCCAGGGGCCAGGAAATTTCTGAGTTACAAACCAAAGAGTTCATTGACAGTCAGCTGATGGTAGATGGAGGTATGTATTTTTCTCATAATTGTGGGCTTGTGCGCTTACTTGTAGATCTCGTCTACTTTCTCTATGATCTTGGAATTTTCTCCATGCTTGATATCCTCACATGCCTGCCAGAAAGCCAGGTTCTCCCCTAGCAGAGAGATGATGGGTATATGTAGACATTTGAATAAAACAACAATGATGCAAGCATAGTGAGACACAAGTAGAGACTTTATATAGCATGGCTGGCCTCTTTGGAAAACCTTGGCCATTAGCAATGTTTTATACAGTATGTCGCTAGTCCCATTTCTGCCTCATGTCCATAACATTCCTCTAGTGTGAGTCTTACCTGGACGTATCTCTCTCCTTGCTATCCTTCCTTATCTACTCTTTCTATTCTCTCAATTAACCATGTCATCATTTTAATCTTCTTTTCCACTACTTCAACTCTTCCCTCTCTCACCGCTGGGATTTGTCAATGTAATGAGGAAAGATGATGCAATTCTGAATGCTTAAAAGAGAAACACTCAATTAAATGTTGATATCATTTGTAATTAGCCTCACCATATAAATAATTATTAATTTTGCATTGTTCCATCGCCAATTTATACGACATAATTGTGATTTTGACATCAGAAAAGAAGTTACTTGAGGATAAAAATAAGAAAGTGGAAAGAAAGCTTTGGATGTTGTGTGTTTCAAAGCGTGTTTTTACAATGTGTGGACTATTATGTCATTGTATACTATACGTTTTATCTGATGTATTTAGATTATAATCCGACATTGTTGTCACTCCTCCTTACCACTAAACTCTTTCTCCAGGTAGGTCATGAACTCCTGCCTCCCCATAGTGTCATTGAGAAGCTCCATGAAGCTGAAGCTCCAACGTTCCACTCGCAAACGTGTGGGTGTCGTCACCCTGCTCGCCGAAACAACACAGACAAGTGCACAATGACACAAGATAACTAAAACTAAAAGAGCCAAACTGAATGAATTGTTTAGGTCTACCATGGAGGCCTGTATTTGTTAACAATGCATGTGTATCTGTGTGCATTCTCTCACACTTCTGCATTCATTGTCCAGTGTGCGGTGTCATCCGAGATCCAGGGGTTACTGGGAAGGCAGCCTTGCATTATGGGATCGTGGTTCATGTACTGCTCGCTGTATTTCACAAAACTACACGTCCACACACAAAAGCGGAGGTACACACACACACACACACACACACACACACACACACACACACACACACACACACACACACACACACACACACACACACACACACACACACACAGTATTATTGTATTAGTGCTGCAAATCATAAGAGTTAATTCCAACTTGCCTCTGAAAGAATCCATTAGTGGCTCTTATAGTGGGAGCACTAAGCCTTATGTGTGTGTGTGCGCGTGTGCGTGCCAGAGACGTATAGTTCTTGCAGCATCAAAGTCCATTAGTCCTTGTGTGCATGTGTACATGTGCATGTTAGTGTGTGTGTGTGTGTGTGTGTGTGTGTGTGTGTGTGTGTGTGTGTGTGTGTGTGTGTGTGTGTGTGTGTGTGTGTGTGTGTGTGTGTGTGTGTGTGTGTGTGTCTGTGTCTGTGTGTGCCTGTGTGCATATGTGCATTGATCAAACTCAGACACACACCCTTCCAGGCAGGTGGACGACTTTACACGGTTTCTTCCCAGGGCCCTTCTACAGGAATCAATCTGTAAACAACGGAAAAAAGCCCACGTACAAATGTAGACACACACATAAAGTGAGCCATGACATACTGTACAGTACACTCCAAGTACTTAAAGTGAGGGTGTATAAATGATGCATGATGTTTACCTCACTTTTGTAGTATTCACTGTTCTAATTCTGTAAAAGAGAAACACAGTGCTATCACTTTAGGTCACACAATGACTGCATTAAAGACACGGATGTTTCAGTCATAACAATCGTTGTGGGGCCGCTGTGTCTGTATGTGTTCACCCTTACAAAAAATGGCTTTAAATATTAAAACTGGATATATATTCTGACGAATGAGGAATGTACAATAATACAGGTCACAACATAATATATATTTAATTATCATCACAGATGGACAAAATTGGATGCAATAAATTCTTCTAATCAGCCATCATGTGTGCTGTAACGGTCCATAGTATTACTCTGATCCCTTTGACACTTACTTTGAAACAAGCCGAGCAGCGAAAAGGAGGGAAAGCAATTAAACATGGAGATATATTAGCAAACGTGTTATCACATTTTCACACAGGGAAATAAACAGTAAAACAGGAAGTAATGAAATGTGATGATGTCACTGACCATTATCACTCGTGTGCCGAAGTTATTTGGTTTTTCCAGACCCCTGTCTAGCACATTATACGCCCCAGACTGAAAAAAATACAAAAATTGACATTAACAAACCTATAACTAAGCATAGTCGATTTTTCATTGAGCTTGTGGGTGTTTGTGTGTGTGTGTGTGTGTGTGTGTGTGTGTGTGTGTGTGTGTGTGTGTGTGTGTCTCTCTCTCTCTTTCTGATATATGAGAGTATGTGTGTCAGAGAGCACTTATCCCTCCGTGAGCTTTCCACTCCACTAGCTCTGACTTTTATTCTCAGATTTCTTTCTTTTGCTCCATGTCCTCGTCCTTAATTCATTAGGGCAAGACAAGATGGAGTCCCTCCTCCAAACCCTTGTCCCATTCTTCCCCCCGCCACTCCCCCACAGTACTTCTACACTTCCCATCATCCCTTTCCTCCTTCCATTCGTGCAAGCCACTGGATAGGCAACATAAAGAAAGTGACATACGATGATTAATCTTTTTCTTTCCCTCTGTTTCTCTGCCTCGCCATCTCTCTCTGTTGCCCCAGTGGTCGGTTTCAAGGCTTTTACCAGATAGGTTAAATATTTCATGTACAGTAGGAGGCAGAAGGGACAAGAGAGTGAACTTTAGTGGAACCAAGGACTGTTTTAAATACTGTAATACATGTTTCTACAGTTGTGTAGCATGATAAACTACAGTACAGTACAGTACAGTACAGTATAGTATAGTATAGTATAGTATAGTATAGTATAGTATAGTATAGTATAGTATAGTATGGTATGGTATAGTATAGTATAGTATAGTATAGTATAGTATAGTATAGTATAGTATAGTATAGTATAGTATAGTATAGTATAGTATGGTATGGTATAGTATAGTATAGTATAGTATAGTATAGTATAGTATAGTATAGTATAGTATAGTATAGTATAGTATAGTATGGTATGGTATGGTATGGTATAGTATAGTATAGTATAGTATAGTATAGTATAGTATAGTATAGTATAGTATAGTATAGTATAGTATAGTATAGTATAGTATAGTATAGTATGGTATAGTATAGTATAGTATAGTATAGTATAGTATAGTATGGTATAGTATAGTATAGTATAGTATATTCTAATCTAACACAGAATACTACACTATAATGCAGAATATGATAGTATGCATAGTATAGTATAGACAAGTAAATAGATTTTTCAACACAGTACAAACACCATAGTGTAGAAGACAACACTATAGTAGAATGGTATATATTCTAATCCAACACATTAGAGAACACTTGAAGCTATAGTTTGTAACTTTTTCATATAAATGAACGTCGGTTACATTCAAGCCATTGTAGAATGAGTTGACACAAAGTTGAACAAGCCTATCAGCTCCACAAACCCCTCTCTCTGTATTTCTCAGTAGGGCAGTGTTTACAATCTGGTGACGCCCCCCAACACTGGTGCGGGAGCTCAGAAAAATCCCAAGGAGTGCCCACGAAATGTTGCTGTTGATTCTTCGGATAAGAAAAAACCTGGACGTACAGCAGAAGATATAAAATCCATGCGCGATCACCAAAGGTTTACCTCATGTGGATGTGCCGACAGTGTTGTTGTAATTACTCAGATTTACTCATGGGGCGACAAAAAGTTACACACTATAGCTTTAAGTGTACCACAATATACTATACTTTACACATAGTGTAGTAGTTAGTCTACTAATGCAACACACAGTGGAGAACAAAAATAGTGGACGTACCGGGGGTCTGTTGATGAGCCAGTAAGCCTGTTCCTGACATTCTAGAACAATGCGGTCAGCCTTCCGCCTCTGTTTGGATGCTCTAAACAGAAAATCATACGGTAAGTTTGTGTGTGTGTGTGTGTGTGTGTGTGTGTGTGTGTGTGTGTGTGTGTGTGTGTGTGTGTGTGTGTGTGTGTGTGTGTGTGAGAGCACAGGTGCGTGTGTATGTGTGTGAGTGTACCTGAGTTGCTCTTTGGCTTGCATCACCACAAAGTCCCAGGTGTGGTTGATCCTCTTGTGCAACACACTGTACCTCTCCTGAAAAAGGAAGTGGAGAGAAGAAAAAGAAAAGAAAAAAAGAGCAGAAGAATTGATAGTAAAGTAATTATCACGTAGGCCTTTTAACATAGACTAAGTGCTGCATGATTCATAATACACACACACACACACACACACACACACACACACACACACACACACACACACACACACACACACACACACACACACACACATTGTCTTTGTTATTTACACACACATTGACACACACTTCCCTCACCTTTTCATATTCCATCAGTTGTCCTTGTTTTCGTATATTCTTTTTGGCCAAATAGATAGCTGGAAAAAAGTTAAACAGTAAAGACCACTACAGAAAGCATTAAAAACAGAGGTTTAAAGAGTTGTGCACTGATTGTTTCATCCAAAGCTCCAGTCATTTCTTGCCATGACTCCTATGAGACGTCAAGTGGAATCATTTTGGATTAGACTTATTGGCTATTAGTTTTATAAATGGATTATGGGTGCAAGCAATTGTTTTGCATCTGCCAATTAAATATGGTATAGGGGTTTCACTTGTGCTTGATGATGCGTATCATTTCCCTTCAACAGAACTGATGGGTAAGAGGGGGGGTTCTTAGCCATCACTTTGGTTTTGGCGTGGCTTTACCGTAGTCCAGCTCCGAAGCAGGCCACCGGGTACTGGTCCAGAAGTAAGGAGTCTGAGATACAAAAGGGACAATATGAGACATTTCTGATAAGAGATTGAAAGTGGAGTGGGTGTCGAAAAAATAGCAGACAGTGGCAGATGGATGGCGAATCATCGGGAAGTGGGTTAATGGAGTGAGAGAGAGAGAGAGAAAGAGAGATGATAGACTGTGGTGGAGGCGGTTGAGTAAAAAGTGGTGAAGGGTTTAAACTGAAAGGGAGGGACTGTGGAATGAAACATACTGCATTAAGGATGATCGGTTTACCTGGAAGCGGTATGGCGACTCATCAGGCCTCAACACAAGAGCTCTGGGCTCCTTGAGGGGGTAAATGTAGCCGTATTTCACCAGCATGCCACCGGTGTGCATCGCCTCTG
Source organism: Ammodytes marinus (assembly GCF_949987685.1). Classification (NCBI taxonomy): domain Eukaryota; kingdom Metazoa; phylum Chordata; class Actinopteri; order Uranoscopiformes; family Ammodytidae; genus Ammodytes; species Ammodytes marinus. The sequence goes on along the minus strand of NC_137213.1, from coordinate 23,243,347 downwards.
TCCAACACCACAGCAAAGAAACTTATCACTCACTTGGCTGTCTCAGTTTCGGTTTCTTTAAGTGATCATGATTTGGCTTTTTTTAATCGTTAAAGGCTCCGTATATGTTTTTGATGTATATTCAGAGGACACATTGGCATTTAGTGGTATATGACACATTATAAAACGGGTAGCTTAAATCAAGCGATCTGATTGGGTCCTTACTGTTTGTATAATGGGCGTATGTATACATACAAGAAGTTAGAGATAATAATGTACATCACCAGAGACTTCATTTATCACTCTGTATCATTCTTGTCAGCACATGAATGAGCTATTAATTTGTATTAAGGATAGAGCTTTCAAAACTGAACAAACTGAGTCTAGAAAATAAATAACAATGTTTTGATAATTAATAAAATAACGTATTAAATATTGTCTGCATCATTTCTCACATTCTTTCTATTGAACAACTGCACCCTGTCAGCAATCTCTCTCAAATGAAGGCTTTTGTTCGTTCGGGGGAAGAAACGCATCATCAATTTCCGGCCTCTCCTTGTGTGTTAACGAGCCCTACTTTTACCACTGTCAGCTTCCCAAAAATAGGCTGTGCCATGCATTTTAAACAGCCAGTACCACGCTCTCTTTCTCAATTACTCCCCTCCTCCCCCCTGCTGTACTCTGCTCTAAGGCCAAAGGGAGCGGGAGACTACTTTTCTTTTCCAACCCCTAATTTAGACTAGGTACGGCAAGGTCTCCTGAGGTGGACACCTCCACAGGGGGTTTGCTAATCAAACCCAGGTCATCAGCTGAGTTAATCAAACTTGGATCCTCTGGGGCTCACTAGAGGATTCCTGTTTACTGGAAAGTGCAACCCCTACAACACACACACATAAACGCACACACATAACGCACACACACACACACACACACACCACACAACTAACACGTAAGCTTGCAAGAAAACACCACATCCTGGCAACACACTAGCAACGACACACAACAAGCCAGTCACACTTAAACAGAGAATCACAGCAAATCCTCTCTCTTTATCACAAGTACACACACACACACACACACACACTCATGTATCAATACAGGTACTTACCCTCCTCGCTGATGATGTATTTCTTGATCAACCAGTCAATTATATCACGGCCTGATAAAAAGAAAGCCACAGGAAGGAAAAAGAAAAGAAAAAAGGTGAAACTTCCTTACCCTACTCTCCCAAATTCACCGCTGACTAAATCAGCATGTTGACAAACCAACTCATAACAAAGGGCACACGCTGGACCTTATCATTTCCAGAGGAATGAACATTTCAGACATAACAGTGGCAGATATGGGTCCCCTCACGGACCATTCCTGTTTATTTTTTGAGAGTACAATGTCTGTTCACACAATTGATCAGTCAAAAGTAATCAAAAAGCGGTATATTACAGAAAATACCAGTGAAACATTCATTCAAGCATTTTCTTCGATACCACCCCTCCCCTGTAACTCAGTTAAGGAGCTCTTAGACAACTTTAACGGCAAACTTACAAGTGTTATAGATGCTATTGCGCCCACTAAGATGAAGGTTGTCTCTGGTAAGAAAAGATCTCCTTGGAGAAATGCCCCGCAGGTCAGAATAGAAAGAAGAGAGTGCCGTAAAGCAGAACGCAGGTGGCGAAAAACAAATCTCCAGGTTCATTATGACATCTTCAAAGAGAAACTGTGCACGTTTAACTCAGAACTGAGAAATGCAAGGCATTCTTTCTTTTCTGACATCATCACCAAAAACAACAACAATGCACGTGCCCTGTTTGCTACTGTCGACAGATTAACAAACCCTCCTGTGCCAGTAGCGTCTGAGCATCTTTCCACGAGGGCCTGCAATGAATTTGCCTCCTTCTTTACTGAGAAAATTCACAAAATTAGACAAGCTGTCACTGCATCAATACCAAGTTCAACATATGTGTTCCCTCTTAAAATCAATTCAAATGCAATGACAGAATTTTATCTTATAAACCACAAAAACCTGGAGGACATTATACAACACCTGAACTCCTCATCCTGTTGCCTTGACATTCTGCCCACAGGCTTCTTTAAAACTGTTTTTAGCTGTATGGCCTCAGATGTTCTACAAATTGTCAATATGTCCCTTCAGACAGGTGTATTCCCACAGGCCCTGAAAACAGCAGTCATCAAGCCACTCTTAAAAAAGAACAATCTAGATACATCACTCATGAAAAATTATAGGCCCATATCTAACCTACCATTTTTAAGTAAAATCATTGAAAAAGCTGTTTATCAACAGCTAAATAACTACTTATCAATGAATAACTGCTTTGATGTCTTCCAGTCAGGATTTCGACAACACCACAGTACTGAGACTGCTCTGGTTAAGGTCCTCAATGACATCCATTTAAACACAGACAGTGGCAAAAGTCTTAGTTTTACTGGATCTCAGTGCCGCTTTTGACACAGTTGACCACAGCATATTACTAGATCGACTAGCAAACTGGGTTGGACTTTCGGGAATTGTACTAAGCTGGTTTGAATCCTACTTAAAGGATAGAGACTACTATGTGTCAATAGGCAATTTCACATCTGAGCGGACAAATATTACATGCGGGGTCCCCCAAGGTTCCATTCTTGGCCCTCTTCTATTTAACATCTACATGCTCCCACTAGCTCAGATTATGAATAAGAACAAATTATGCTACCATAATGCAGACGACACACAAATTTACATAACCATATCACCAGGAGACTACAGTCCAATACAGGCACTGAGTAAGTGCATTGAACAAATCAATGATTGGATGTGCCAAAATTTCCTTCAATTAAACAACGATAAAACTGAAGTAATTGTCTTTGGTGCCAAAGATGAACAATTAAAAGTCAGCGCACAGCTTACATCCATTATGTTAGAAACTACACCCCAAGCCAGAAATCTTGGTGTTGTTGTAGACTCCGACTTGAATATCAAGAAACACATCAAATCAATCAATAAATCAGCCTACTACCACCTAAAAAACATATCAAGAATTAAAGGGCTTATGTCTCAGCAAGATTTAGAAAAACTTGTCCTCTTTAGTAGACTTGACTACTGTAACAGTGTCCTTGCTGGCCTTCCAAAAAAATCAATCAGACAGCTTCAGCTAATTCAGAACGCTGCTGCTCGAGTCCTCACTAGGACCAAAAAGGTGGATCACATTACCCCAGTTCTGAGGTCTTTACATTGGCTTCCAGTCACTCAAAGAATTGATTTCAAAATTCTGATGTTGGTTTATAAAGCACTAAATGGTTTAGGGCCAAAATACATTACTGATATGCTGATAAGTTATGAACCGTCCAGAGCCCTTAGGTCGTCTGGGACAGGTCTACTTACAGTCCCTAGAGTTAGGACTAAACGAGGAGAAGCAGCTTTTAGTTTTTATGCAACAACAATCTGGAACAAACTCCCAGAGAACTTGAGGTCTGCTGCAACTCTCAGTTCTTTTAAATCGAGTCTGAAGACTTTTTTGTTTCCTTTTTAACTTGCAATTTTCATTATATTTACTTCTTTTATTCGCTTTTAAATGTTTTATAATGTATTTTATGTATTCTAATTTTGCCCCTGTAAAGCACTTTGAGTGGCCTTGTGTCTGAATTGTGCTATATAAATAAACTTGCCTTGCCTTGCTGCATTATGCATGAGCGCTGGGACAAAAAAACACAGGCTGCAATGTGCATGGCCCCGATGCTGATGCACACTGACGTAAAGGGGCATACTACACACGCACACATGACATACACACACACACACACACACACACACACACACACTGACCTGTCATCGCATGTGGAATGATAGTGATGAGGAGTCTCTGGTTTCTCATCTTCATGCCCATGTCAGGGTCCTGCATGGCCACAATCACTTTCTCCATCTGTCAGGAACACACACACACACACACACACACACACACACACACACACACACACACACACACACACACACACACACACACACACACACACACACACACACACACACACACACACGCACACAAACACACACACACGCAGGGATGCACAAACACACATGCAGACACACACATTATAGAAAAACAGTCAAAATACTAAATCCTAATAAGTCAGAAAGAAAACACCTATTAAAATGTTCAAACATTTCATAAATTACTTTAAATCTTGTTTATCCTTATTGCTTAGCCTTTTGGATACAGGGTTTCATCTACAGTAGATATGTCTCATATAATGTCATATTATAAATGCAATCCATAGGAGATCTAATAATAAAGTATTACCTTTCGAAAGGATGCCATTTGCTCCCGATGCCAGCCTCCTTTAGCCAAAGTGTTGATGGTCATCCTGCGGGCTGCTTGGAATCATTCGACGGGACGGTAAAGTGCAAGACCGAAGTGCAGCCTACCTACCGGGAGCGCGCGCAGAGCATGCCCCGCTATTTCCTCTTTTTTTCCAATGCCGGGCGCGCCCCTGTGTAGATTAGAAGGGATTACAGTAAAGTGATTTTCAATATGATATATAGCCTACTAGTGTCCGTGCAGAAGCAAAAACAGCAGTTTGCTACGTGTTTGTGTCTCTGTCACTGATATAGGCTATTGGTAGGCTATGCCTACACTATAAAATATATTCAGGTTCTCAAAAATGTAACAGAATGATACAAACTCCCACTAAAAATTGGCATTATGTGACATGGTAAAAAGGAACAGAGAAATACACAGGAACATGACCCAATAACATGTAAAATCTAATCCGTTAATGGCCTGTCGGATAGGCACGTTCAGCATCACATAGCCTATAGGCCTACACGATTTGGTTCTTATAGCTATATTTAGTGTTCACCTAAATAGGCCTATAGCTACTTGGATTTTTATAATCCAACTAGTTTTTGAAGAATATTTTATCTATGCCTATAACTGCAACACAATACTGTATGTCGGACTATAAATAATAACATAGCTGTGTTTTTCCTATAATATTGTATGACATAGGAAAACAGTCGTCATTTTGACAAATGTAGCTCTTTATTTGTTAAAATAGGCTAAGATCATTTACAATAGTCTAGCCCATGACACATTGAAACAACAATCGTTTTCATTTAATAGGCTAATTGTGAGATAATAAGAAAAAAGTCTATTTGAAAAGTTTTTTTATTTCGAAAAAGTCCGTTTATTTTAGCTAAAACATTCTAAAAATACCTCTAGCCCACGAGAAGGGTATAAACATAGGGCCTAGGCTGTTTTATAATAAGCTATTGTTTTCCTTTTATGCGATTCTGTTTGAGATAACAAAATGTCTTTTATTTTATATTGAATAACCTTACACTAAATGTTGGTCAAATAATTTACAGCCATTTAAAATAAATCCATTTAATTTGCCGCTTGTAGAAGTTCTTGATAACTGGAATGTTACCGGGTCTTTGTTGACATTTGCGAAGCAGCACATGCACCATTCCATTGACAAAGTCAACGGCTGTATTTTAATCCACGCAGGCCTCCGTAGTGGCAGGAAGTAGTTCCGTCGTCGTTTTGAGACCATTCGCAAGTCTCATAATCGGCTAATTTATTGGGTAAAGAGCTCTACTGAAGAGGTAAGAGCTTAACTAAAGACGCGTATCAACTTAAAAAGGTTGCCCCGAGGATGATTAACGCACGTGAGAATCGCCGTGCAATAGTTAACAGTCGTTTTCATTTAGCTAACACTTCTAACCCTAACCTAGCTGTAGCAGGATGGAGGAGAGCGTCCTCAATGAGGGGCAGCTCAGTTTGCAAATTGTGGAGCTACATCTATGAATTTATAGTTACTACATCTCTGATGTATAGAAAGGCAACGTGACAAGTGGACTTTGTAATACAACTGTTCTATTGGTGTTCATTCGTTTTTCTTTCTTTCGTGTATGTATAAGTAAACACAGGCTGGGGGTCAGTGCATTGTTGTGTTTACTTTCTCATAGTATTTCTCTGTAGCATAAGACACATAACTGAAGATTAGATCAACTACAAGACTCTGTGAAGTCAAGACGTCAACCTCATGCCCCTGTTGTGTAGATTGAATGTTCAAAATCACAGTGAATTCATACATAATTTATATCAAACCAAATAATGCATCATTTCAATAAATCATGAATCGTTTATAAATAAAGGTCTAATCATCTATTTTGATACAAAAAAAAATTACCAACATGTCAACATTGAATCTCCAACAACACATTTAACTTGTAATCTACATGGCTGTCTGTTTGGATGAGGTGGTGATGGGTGACATTCGTCAGTCGTTGCTGCCTCGCGATGTGCTGAGTGCAGCCAAGGAGCTGCTGTATCACCTGGACATCTACATCTGTAACCTGGTGCAGTCGGGCCGGCAGCCTCCTCAGGTCGACACCAAAACCCTGGAGCTGGTGGAGGAGTTCATCCTGCACGCGCCTAAGGACAGAAACACCCCAGCTAGGGTGAGGCTCAAAACGCTACACCCTTCTTATATGTTAGAAAGTTGCACACACCTTTAGTGTTAGTGGGTCAAATTTTACCCATGATTTAACATTGCCCAAAATACAAATACGAAAAACAATGATTCTCATCCAGTATTGTTTTTCACCTCATAACTAACGTATCATATCCATGCATGCACACATTGTTTTAAATTAAATTTGTGTTTTCTTTTATCTTGAAATATACCACCTGTTTTCAATTTAAATAAAAATTCAGTTCAATCATTGTGTCTCCTATAGAGAGGACAATCGGTTCATATGTTATCTGATTATAGTAGACTCATATTAGAACACACTTTCTAGAATAAATGATGTGTTTTTATTGCTATTATTGGGGTCAAAACTGACCCGTATAGATTTATGTTTGTAAAAATGAAAAAATAAAAAAGATGTATAGATTTTTTTGGGGGCTCAAAATAGCAGAAGGAAGTGTCCAGAGTCAAAGAGGATTCTTGTTTGAGCCACAATGTGGCTTCCTGGTTTCCTTCCATTTTTCAGGAATGGTTTCTTTCGCCTTTTCTTGAGCCGGATATTGAGGCAAGAGCTAACATTTTGAAATGTTGTACTATTCCTTTAAATGTGGCAGCCCATACATGGTCTATGTTCTTCTGTCCAGAGGATGAGCGCCCTCCAGGAGCTCCAGCTGTTGGAGATCATGTGCAGCTGTTTCCAGGAGCAGAGCCGTGACACTGTCCGTCAGCTCATGTTCTCGGCCCTCTTCAGTCTCCAAGGCAACCAGGCGGACGAAAGTCGCATGGCACTGTTGGGCAAGCTGGTCTCCATGGCGATCGCCGTAGGCAGGGTTCCTATCTTGGAATGTGCTGCTACCTGGTTACAGGTGAGGGTTCACTTCAGACACGCTCACATACTTCAATGTGCATTCAAATCTGGGTCTGGAGTGTCCTTTTTTCTATTTTCTTTCTATTCAGTTCTTCAGTGTGTGATGTGTTTGCGCTACCTAGTGCTTCTCTCTATGTGTTTAAGAGTTAGTAAAGCAAAAACTATTTCCAACTGACCACAGTTCAATTGTCGAGTTTATTCTCGTCGTTACATTGTATTTCGTATTTATTCTCGACATTCAATTTTATTCTTGAAGTGCATAAAGAAAAAAAAGGTCCTCCTCTTCTTTTTATCCTTCTCCGCGGCCCTGATACTCTTCTGTATATACATATGCCTCTGTTTGTGTGTGTGTCCTACAGAGAACCCACAGTGTGTACTGTGTGCGCCTGGCTCAGGTGCTGGTAGACGACTACTGTAGCCTGGTGCCAGGCTCTGTGCCCACCCTGCAGAACATCCACAGCGCCAGCCCACGCTTCTGCTGCCAGTTCATCACTGCTGTCACCACCCTCTATGGCCTCACCTCAGGTACTGTGCTGGGATAACACATAAGTAGAAGAACACCTAAACACTGGGACCTCCATAGAGTGGGATTTGACCCCGGGCAGAAGGAATGCATTATGTCATCAGGTTCTTGTAGAAGGTGGAGTCAGTGATTCTGGCGAACGCTTGTTGTCAAAATCACTTTTTGTCAAATATCAGTGAATATCTCCTCATGATCCGCTACCTGTCCGTGCTGTGTGTGTGCTGAAAACATCTTGTGTGAATACACAGCTTAGGCTCTGTAAACTGGTATGCAAACAAAGAGGCCAACCGTAGTTAGTAACATTCCTGTTAACAGAGCCTAGGCTGTTTGATAACACTTTGAGCGCATACCCAGTATGTACAACAAATAGCGGATCGTGAGGAGATATTCCCTGATTTTGACAAAATAAAATATTGACAACAAGCATTCTCCAGAATCGCTGACTCCATCTTCAAATGGCTGTAAATGAAAATACTCTGGAATATTTAGAAAATGTATTTTGTGTGTGTGTGTTTTCAGAGGAGCTCACCCCTCCTTTAGAACTCCTCCAGATGATTGTGTCGTGGATCCAAGACGACCCTCGTCTAGTCCTGATCAACTTCCTGAACACGCACTCTGGCAACCAGCCAATCAGCTTGCTTGACCTCACACCATTGGGCGGTCTGGTGCGCTGGTGTGTCAAAGCACCGCTGGCCTACAGGAGAGACAAGAAGCAGGCTTTAACCAATGGTAACACTGAGAGTGAGCCAGAGGTGGGGCCTCTTTTCTCTGGTCTCCATCTCAGTGTCCTACAGGTGGGTGCTGTGTTTTCGATACATCTGCAGTAGGGTTGGGCGCCTAGGCAGTATGACAGTATATGCTATCCGACAATAGAAATATATCTTCTGTTAGAGATTTGGCCAAAAAAGACAATATTTTCAGGTCAAACTTGGAAAAATGTATACGTGTTGAAGCTAGAGTTAACTGATTACCAGATATTTGCCAAATAGTTTATTTTTAAATGATATATGATATACTCTAAAATACAAATGTGTGTGATGCTGTGAAAAAGATCTCTGCACGCCTGAGTAGACGACAGGTGCGTCAGACGAAGGTGCTGTATAACTAAAGGAAAAAGTCCCGCACACTGTCTCGTTCTTTCGCTGATACATTTATTTTAAAAGCAACAAACAAGCAATAAAAGATTTTAAAAAATGTGATGAAAGTACAGTATGGTTATTTTAAGCCATAAGTTAATTGAATTTAAAGAAAAAATTCTATATTGTGATTTTCTCCATGTTATAAAATGACTTATACAGTGATAGAAGATGTAGTATGCAAAACATCTCCAACACACTTTTTGAGGATCAATCAAGCCGTTTTCCCATGCCTTTGTCTATCTCCTGCCACATTCAGGTCTTCATGCTTTTGCCGAACATACTTAAGGAGAAGGGGCTTTTCGGTCGCCTGGCACTGCTCCATATGGAGTCCCTGGCCTCGCTGACCTCAGATCTGTCCAGGCTGTTGGACCAGGCCGACAAACACACACAAGCCAAAGACACACAGACACTGTCTCAGCTGACCCTGGACCGGTTGGCACAAGCACTGCAGGTGGCCATGGCCAACGGAGCTCTGCTCTGCTCCAGAGGTGAGCAGATTAATTACATTTATTACATGTTTTAGGAACTTCCTTTCTATTCATAGTTAGGTCGTCAAGTAGCTGTAATGTTAGGGCTCAGATTGGAAATTAACTCATATTACAGATATTCAGTGTGCGACGCATGTCTTATGACTTTATAATGCCTTTTTATCAATAGATGATGAGTTTTTATGACTTTATATTGGCTTTTTGACAATCATCTTTTACATTAACCTTCTACAACATACCCATCCTCTTTGTTATACCTGCAGAGCAACAATGTGTGAAACACTACAGATTAGAGCATTGACCAAAGACCAAACGACTAACTGATGAGTTGTTTTTATCGCTTGTCATATGCATGTTCTCCTCATAATGCGGTGATGAGCACTTACTCCATTCTGCCTTGTCTCTACAGATGACCTGAGAGCCATCTGTTCCCGCCTCCCACACAACAAGTAAGAACCATTACTGCTCATTGCCCGTTTAGTTTGTACCATTTTCCTCTGGTTACTTGGGTTCAGCTTCAGCTTTATCGTATTGATTAGGACAAATATGACAAGAACAGCATCAGCTGAATGGTTATCTGTAGAGATGAGCCCGAATCCGAATATGTATTCGGATAAGCACAGATAATGAGTTAGATACGGATACAGATAATTTCCGAATAGTCCCGTTATTATTCGGGGATTTTTTTTAATTTTTATTATGCGCCTAATTGACGCAGTGCGTTCCGCCTCAATGACACAACAGGTAGAATGACACTAACAGCTGTCCTGCGGTGGACATGAGAGGACCGGGCGCGTCCCGTGACCCGCGGTCTCTCTCTTTTTATCCACTGATAAACGCAGCGCGTTCGCCCTTTTCCTTGAATAGAGGGTTCTACCGGTCGCATTCGCTGCCGTTTTTATTTGAGTTTCCTCGTAACCCGCTGCCGTGGCGGAGAAGAGACGAACCGTCAGCCCTTCCCCGATGTATTTACATTCACTAGGCCTACTGCTTAAACTCTTTCAAACACCACAACGTTTCCATCAAACTGATGCTTAGGACCTGTACTTTTTCAGCTGTCAATCAGTGCGTAGACGCCTAGGCCTACTTCAGGACCTATACAATAAAATCGGAAACTGCAAACTTGACACATTAAAATCACGTGGCTTTGTGGAAAGGCTAAAATATTATTTAGGGTTTATGAGATTGGCACGTTGATACAGATTGTTCCTAAACCTTAGTTTAGTAAAACAAATGTAAAAAAAGAGGGAGGGGGAGAGATAGAGATAAAAATAATCATGAAATACAGCTGTATTTCCCCCAGTTAAAGGGAGACCTTAGTTAAGTTAAAAGTAAAACACTGGCCCTCATTTACTAACAGTGAGTAGCCTATGCACATATTTGGGCTGTTATTTATCAATATTTTCGTTCCCTGAATTTCTTTGTATTCTGAGAACAAAGAAGAGAGAGATGAAAAGGTAGAAATATATCTGACTTTTTGACTTATATGTCAACATTACATCAATGTGATGCTTTGAAGGGACAACAATTGCATTGACAATGAATATTAGTTTAGAAAATCAATTTAGGTGTGACTTCCTTTAATGTAGGCTAATGTAAAAGAAACTTCCGGTATACGCCACGCCCACTTCTTGTTGTGTATCCGGATACAGATACAGATACAGATACAGATAATTTTGTTGGCTGAACAGATACAGATACAGATAATGACGTCTCCGCACACCCCTAGTTATCTGTCTACATTATACTGTAGAGAATGTCTGTGATAATTAACAATATGTTCATGTGAAGAGCATACTTCTTCTTGTGCCTTGGTTCTACATTATGTGCAGGGTTAAACTGTGTAGAGCACACAATTTAGTTGAAAAGTACTCTAATTTAATTTCAATTACAGATTAAATTCCTGTAATTTAAATTGGGAAATAAAGAGCAATACCGTTTTTTTACCATTTCAGACTACTTTTCCTTATAAGATACTGCTATCTTCTCAGCCGAATGTTTAATAACTATCTGTTACATTTAGCAACCAAAGAGCCAGAAACAGTCATGTTAATTCCACACACACATACTTTTCTTCATGATTTATCACCGTAAAGAAAATAATTCTGGATAACTGTATTTATATATATTAGTGTGTTCTAGAAAACAAATCCAATTTTGAAGGCGGAAAATGTAAAATTTCCAAAGTAATCCAAGCATATGCAGCCCTCACTGACAAAGCCATCCCTATTTGAATCTTTTTGTGGTAAATAAGTTTAAAAAAATTACTTGAATGAAAACTTTTCCATCTAAACATTTTCTTATCTCTCTCACTCTCACTGTCTCACTCTCTCTCTCTCTCTCTCTCTCTCTCTCTCTCTCTCTCTCTCTCTCTCTCTCTCTCTCTCTCTCTCTCTCTCTCTCTCGCCAGTTTGCTCCAGTTGGTGTTGTCAGGCCCAGTCATGTACTACACCAATATCCACACCCCTCCACTGGCCTTCAGCCCTCATGCGGCTCACTCCCCCATTGCCGTACACCCCACACACCCAACACACCCTACACACCCTACACACCCAACACACCCTACACACCCAATACACCCTACACACCCTACACACCCTACACACACACCTCTAGCCTCCCATCCCTCCTCTCACCCTCAGTACCCCGCTCAGCCTTTCATGGCAGGTGTGCCATTCCCCTACCGACCCAGCCACTAACAGAAATAATGTGTAGCGTCTATGGAGATGGGAAGTTGTGTGTTTATGTATGTATGACCTTTGTATGTATGCATATGTGTGGATGCTGGGTAATGAGGGTTGACTTGCTTGAATACATTTGTGTGTGAGATGTATTATGATGTTAATAGGCTGATTTGCTTTTGCTAAAAATGAGGCTAACATGTTTGTCCAATAAATATTTTTTTACCTCAGTCTTGTGTGTAGTTGTTCATAACAGCCACTTGTGGTCACTGTTGTCCTACTCCCAGCTGCAAATACACTACATCAGCTCTCTCAGGTCAAATACATATTTCAGGGCTTTATTTGAATTATTGAAAAGTACAAGATGGCATAGAAAAAGAACGCTGCCGTAGGCTTAAATTACACCCTATTCAAATTGTGTGTGTTGGACTCTATTTTTACCATATGGTGCAAGTTTAAAAGCTCTTAAAATGTTGGAAAGTATAATGTAGAAACAGCATCATAATCTGTGGAATAAACGAAATTGCTTGTTTTAATCAGACTCAGAAAAGGGTTCTTGCTTTTGAATAGGAAAATATAGTGAATACACACTCCCAGAGGCTTCCTGACTCATGTGAGCACAAAAGGCACAAATATCTAACCGTTCACCTCTGTCCTGGAACCAACGGGTGTCATTTCGTAACCAAAAGATGTCAGTCTTTTGGAGCCAAGCCCTGTGCGCAGACACTCGGCCCTGTTAGTCAACAGATAGCATATCGACCGTCTGCAGCTCACCAACAACCAATTGAAGATGTTCAACCCACCCATGGACCCCGGCTGCCCTCATCTGGGATGACAATTGCATCATCCATGGTCTGTGCACGGCCTCAGTGATGGCTGTTTTTCACTTCAACATTTGAGTACATCAAGGTTTAGAAGAAGTTGTCATTAGGAGAAAGAATGTTGGCAGTTGGGTTTTGGGAATCTCAAAGACCTATTTCCTTTATTTCTCTATTTAAAAAAAAAACTTTAACCTCATATCATCTATACTAGGATGCATGCTCTGCACTTGCCGAGGAGGAAATGAACACACTGAGAGATGCTTTTGTGTGCTCCATCCCTACCATAATAAGCAGTCACTACTTCCTTATCTATTTTTAACTGAAATGTCTCACAATGGTGCAGCCGCATTGTCTTTGAGTCTTTGAGACATCCTGGAACAAGTGAGCAAAGGCGTCAAGTCACACATGGGCTCAAACGAGAGCGTCTGCTTGTGGCAGAGACTTGGATTCCAGCTGTCACTTGTCATTGTCTCTCTCCAGTGGGTGCTGGGCCCGGCTGACTGCACCTTGTGCTGTCTTTGGGTCCACCCCCCACCCCACCCCCACGGAGCTCATGGGTGGGACAGTGATAATGATATCTGTTTTGTGTCAGAGATGCATTACTGTTAGGCAGGCGGAAGGTGTAACCAGATAATATTTGAGTGAAAAAGGCGGGATCGAAGAAAGAGAGTGTGAATGTGTGTATGTGTGTGTGTACGTGTGTGTGTGTCATAGAAATCATACAGGTGCAAACTCGGCCATGACCAGGCTTACCCACCCTGTAGACTGGTGTCAAAATCCCCTCAAAATGACAGGAACTTAAAACCTTATATGGTAGCCAAGATCGAATTTGTTTTTCAATTGTACTTTGACACAAACAAAACAAAAATGCTGGTTTATTTTGTGCATGGTTATATACAGGCATAAGTCAAGAGCAGCTCTTAAATGGGTTTAAGAAGAAATCTTGGTTTTGAGGTGGGCCTAGTGTGTGTCACGGTTGGCAGTGTCTGTCTCAGCAGCTGCAGAACCGTGGTTTCCTGTAGAGAAAAAACCCACCCAAGGACGAACACCAACTCTGATTTACAAAGAAGCCCTTTTTTCAAGCTAACCATAAACCAGATTGGGGAACTTTACAGTAATTTGGTGTTGCTCTGAATTGAACCATGTCAGTCATTAGCCAAGACCATCTGCTTTGCTTGGGCATTCTTCCGATGTAATGTCAGAGTGAGGTTTTATGCTTCAAGTGTCAAACACAAAAACGAATTCACTCTTAAAATAACATAATGCGAAAATACTAATACAACTGTGAATATTGTTTATTGTTTGTTTATTGTTTGTTGGATCCCCATTAGTTGTCACCATTGTGACAACTATTCTTCCTGGGGTCCCTAAAAAGCAAAACAATTCCTATACAGTTTTCCCAAAATAGGAATCACATACACAAAAAAAATCTGAAACAAGCAATTACATTTTTCTCATAAAAAAGAAGAAACTCAAATCATAGCCTACATCATACCGTGTGCATACACACACCCGCTTACCCACATTAGATGCCTAAAGGTTCATATTGTAAGCATACAGAATACATTTGCATGCACCATACATACACACTACAAGTATACATTCAGAGATCATTTCATTAAGAGCTGTCCCTATATATAAGTTTAAACTAAGAATTCAAAATAAGGCACTCTGCAGCTTTACAAACACTGGTTGACTGAATTTAACCTGATTTCTTTGCTCAAAACAGCTTTTTTCAATTCCCTTCTAAATCCTATTTTTTTACTCTTAAGAATGAGGCAGTACGGAAGTTCGTTCCAATATGCAATAGCTCTGTACAATACAGTTTTTTTCAGTGCATTTGTTCGAGGTCTCGGTTGTTTGAAACGACAACTTAAGGCCTGCCTGGTTTCATAATTATGTGTGATCTTGACAGGTACTAGTATAGAAAACAGGCTGCTGGGTTTACGTGAGGTACAGATGTTATTCAAATACAAAATAAGGCTGCATGCCACTCTCTCCTCAACTTTCATCCAGGAGAGTTTGTCATGCATAGCAGTTACATTATTCCTAATAGAACAGTGAAGTGCCAGTCGCGCAGCTCTATTCTGAGCAAGCTGGAGTTTAGCAAGTTCTTTTTTTGAGGTGCCAGACCATATTGCAGGGCAGTAGTCAAGGTGGGACAAGACTAATGATTGAATAACAAGCTTGATTGTTGTGTCAGTTAAAAAACCTGCACATTTTCTTATGTTTGAAATACTTTTACTCATTTTACTAACTATATTCTTTATATGTATAGACCAAGATAATGTTTCATTTATCGTAATGAATACTCTACATTTAATATGGCCTTTATTGTATAAACAATAAACTCAAACTTTTTAGTATGTATATTATGTCCATTTTTAGTATCACTTGTGTTTAAACTTACAGTACACCTGCATGTCATACCTGCACTGCTTAATGTAAGTGCTGTACATGTTCAGACCGTATTAATCTTATTTATTTATTTTATACTGTTCATACTGTATATATCTTAGCATATTCCATTGTACCCATCACTGCTATTTATATATTGCCTATATACATTTCTGAATACTCTGTATGCTGCACTTTGCTGTTTCTTGCACTTCTGGTAAGATGCCAAACTGCATTCTATTGTCCCAGTAATTGTACTCTGTGCAATGATATTAATGTTAAATGGAAAATATATAAAAGAGTATATCACTGTTTTTCACTGCCTCCTTCCCCTTTCTGTTATGATTTTGTGAGAGTAGTACACAGGTGTTAAGTGGTGAATCTATTTCCACTTCCCATATCACCAAACCAGTGAGAGGAACAGACAGAAAATACCTGCAGTTTCAGAATAAAATGAGCACCTGGTGTTTCGAAAGTAGGAATTAATGTTTGAGAAACGAGAAGCCACCATACCTATAAACAATAAAAAACAATCTCTTTCACCTGGCGTTTGGGTGTTGTGTTATTGACAGTGAATATGTGCACACAGCATGAGGTATCATTAACCGGCTTGTTCTGTCAGATCCTACAACACAGGACTTCATCCAGAAGATTACCAGTGCACCTGCGGTTTGCCGTGAGACTGGTCTCATTTTGCTTTTCTCATAGAGGATCACCCCCACTGAGTTCAGGACTACATCCTGCAAAGCCTGATCTCATAATTGACTTCACCTGAGTGTTGATTGTTTTTGAAGACGAAACAAAACTGTTTCTTAGAACAAGGAGATTAAGCAGCTTTATGGGAAACTGAAGACATTTCTTTCTCAGACAGCTCCTGTGAGAACCATCTTTCTGAGATCAGGATAGCTCATCTTGAAATAAATACAAAGGAGAACCCTCTCTCTGATGAACTGTTACCCTTTGTCTTTTTGGTGTCATAATGTGTTACTTATTAATGGTGTTGTTGAGAAGGAAAATGTAGGCACATGCTAACATGCTAAAAGTGACAATACTAACTTGCTGATGTTCAGAAAGTAATATTTACCATGTCATTAACTATCTTAGTTTAGCCTCTACATATGCTTACATTGGCTAATTACGGCCAAACACAACGTACATGCGAGACTGGTGATGATAATGTACAGTCATAGGCCTAAACCAAATAATCGGACAAACTGAAAATACCCTGATGATGCTGATATTTAAGCAATTTGGAGTCACTTATCCTTTAGGGACTGTGGAATAAAGATATATCACTCAAAACTTAAAATATCTATAGTGGAGCTAGGTCAAGTATCATTAAATATATACACAATGCTGTGCATAATCCATGTTATAGATTGAATGCTATTACACTGAATATGTTACAAAAGTTGATGGTGTCACAGTCAGACAGTCAGATGATCACCAAAGTAATTACAATATATCATGTGTGGATAATCTTTGGTAAGCGTCATGGCCATCCATGGAATAACTGTCAATACACCCATTTTCCACTTTATAACTAACACCTGTACATTCTCATACAACCCAATACAACTTTTATGCCTCAAATGTATGTTTTATGATGCTTATAATGTTACATTTTGTAGTCACTGTCTCTGGGGTTGAATAAATGTTGTTTTAGCATTTAGGTTAAAGTTAGTGGTATTGTTGGAATGGACTGCATTATATTTGGAGGTGTTTCTAATATTCTTCCTCCCTAATGTAGACTATGTGAATGGAAAGGACATAACAATGTCTTAAACTATTCAATATAATTTAGTCTAGTTAGTACAACTGCACTTTTATGTTGCATAGTCAACCTCTAAAAAAGAAAGTGTTTTTTTATTATGCTAACAGACAGTTGAGCAACAGTAGGCTATACGTGGTCAAATACCTTCACACCATAGATAGTATAAAATGGATGTACCGTCCGGGCTGATCTCAGTTATTTCAACTGCATCCAATTGTCCTCTCCTATGCGCATCGTCGTCTTGTCAGCATTCGACTCCGCCTCATTTCCTTTTACCAAAAAAGGGCATTGATGCGACGTTGGGGGGAGGGAGATACACCCATCTAGCTGACGTATACCTCCAAGGCCGAATTGAGGGCCAGCGGCTAGCTGTAGAGGACATAACCAACTCTAACACAAATATTGTGGCTTTATTGTTTGAAAGTTACTCCAACAATAACATCCAAACACAAATGCATTTAAACTTTAAATGAAGGAGTGTCATACAATAGTTTCAACACATAGAATCCTGCTTTCACATATTCTTAAACATCATCGTCTTCACAAAGTTTTAATTAACACAGTAAGAGCAAACAAACAGCAACAAAACTAGTATACTATTATGGGACTAAAAACGTTAAATATTTTTATGTTTCACAACTGCGTTGTATTGGTTAAGTATTATAACTAATCATGAATAAATCATTATCAAATGGTAAGTATATAATTTGTTGATGTATCATTTATTAGAAAATTAACATATCTTTTTAAATTATTGTTTGTGTGTGTGCCAGTCTGTAGCTATGTAGTTAGTCCTGAATTGACTATATTATACCTAGTTTATTTATAATATCCTAGGCCTATTTCAGTATACTATATTAATATTTTGTTAGTTGGACTATCAAAATATTACTAAAGAATGTAACTAAAACCAGTAAACAAATGGTTACATAAGGTGTAATTGCTGGCCTATGATTAACACGGTAATAACTTATCCTTTAAATTAAAATGCAGACAAAACAGTGGCGGAAAATAATGAAAAGGGCCAACATGTGTGTTTTTGTGTGTGTGTGTGTGTGTGTGTGTGTGTGTGTGTGTGTGCGCCACTCTGTAGCGTAGAGTTTTCAGAACACCTAACTTTTATCAAATATAACAATATCTCAACAATTAATTTCTTCAAATGATTATTTTGTTGAAAATAACACGATTAACACATTTATATGGATTTTCTGTGAAGGCAACGATAAATACCAGAAACACTACTATTGTTAAGAGAATTTTATGATGATTCTTATTTGAAGTTTGTACTATAGCAACTAAGTAAGTTCATCTATTTATATTCAATAACATTTTTATATCGAAAAATGGACAGTGTGCTTGCTTCATTAATTAACATTCTCAATTTTTTTTAAATGCACCCCAGTTAGCTTAAAGGCTAATTTTCATTGGAGGACCCTTCACCTGTTGTTAAATATGACATCAAGAACAAAAAGATTGAATTGGATTCACACTTTTCCAAACAACACAAACTGAACATTGTGAGAGTGAGAGTAAGTTTTTCACTCTCAGCCACATTGTCAACCTTGTGTAGCTCTATGATCCTCAAAGTCATGAAAATAGCAATAAAAAATTACATGGAAATCTGATAGTTGTTGAGATATTTAGGTATTGCACTTGCAGATATTATACAACTGAAACCAGCTCCAGGGGCGCTGTACTATGGATGACCCTGCGCTCTGACCCCCTCCAAAGTGTGGTAATGTGAGAGGGTATATCTGAAAAGACAAATTTCAATGTAATTATTGAATAATAAAGTAACTTTAAAAAATAGAAGCTCTTCTGACCCATATTGCCTCATATGTTAATAGTTAGCATACACAACACACGCTCTTATCTAACGCATCTTTGTCCCACAACAGAGAATGATAAGCTTAATTGGTTGGTTAACCATTTACATTTTAAAACAAACACATTTCTTGTGCTTCCGCTCTGGAATGCAACCCAATGTCCATTTACAAAAGAGGATGTTTTCAGGTGCAAGAAGGGAACTGTGGTGTTGCATGAGGTTTTCCTTCATCATTTCAGCACATTGTGGTTTTGCAGCCTCCCGGGCCTGTGTGTGCACTCTGCACATGTGTTTTTCTTAGTGCATTTTCTTAAAAAGTCCAGACATTTCCAGTGAAAGTCGAGAACCACCTCCACCTTCCATTATTATTAGAAAACAGTTCCTGTGCTGTTTTAGCACAGCTGGACTATTGTTACAGTGCCATGAGTGGCAGTTACAGATATTGTGGAAATCAGTTAGCTTGCTGTGCTGAGAGTTAACTATTCAACCTAACACAGGATCGCACGCATTATTACCTGTTGCATAATACCAGCCACACAGCATCAGAGTGTCAAGGAACACTGGATTAGTAACGATTCAGAAAAAAGAGACAATTAAAATTGCTGGCAGTTCCCATGGTGACTTTACATCCTTGGCCTACAACTGCACTAAACTACGACAACGACTTTCTGTAAAAAAATGCTGTTGAACTTTAAGAACTCTAAATCCTTGACTGTGAGACCAGCCTGTGTAAGAGAGGACGGACATAAATTTCTATCATGTCCACTGTTTTGTTTGGATAAGAGATATACAGTAGCTTTATGAGGGTAATCTTGGGAACCAGCATTCTAAAAACCTTTGAGGTGTTTTTTTTCTTCTAATAAAGCTGCTTAGAATATATAGTTTTCCTATTGAGTCCAATCAGCCCCTCTTTCGTGTCACTTCCAAAGCTATGATGGAAAGTGACCCAAAATGTTGGGAAAATTCTGCTTTATTATTATAATTATTAAAAACCTGATCTCGGACCACCCAATGACTGGTTTGCACAAAATATACATTAGTAGGCCAACACCAGGCATAAACATGTAATTACTAAGGACACCCAAAAGAGCAATTATAGGGACAGACACCTTACTCGGGCTGTTTTGGGTTAAGAATCAATCATTAAAAGCCATGGTAAATAAATGGGATTGCAAAATCAGCTATCATAAAAATAACAAATACACCTGTTTAAAAAAGCTCTCTAGTAATAAATAATTTACCCCGACCGGCGGCTGTTTTGCACCTGCCCTCCACAAAGGCCCAATCACATGGCTTTTGATTTGTCAACCACGTCTGTATGAACATAACATTGGGTAATATAACAACCAAATCATCAATGTTGTCCCCAGCTGTTGGCGTGTATTTCTGTTAAGTTAAGGCCAATCAACCTTCTTGTTTCTTTGCACTAAATCATTTACCAGAGTTGGCGCCATGGCTTTAGAGGGCTGAGAGGTTTCCAAACCTTGCTTTTAAACTGTATAACACTGCATTATTACTGGGGACTAGAAAAAAAGAGGTCAAATGGTTCCAGACAACTTAACTGGAAAAAAGAAATCTGTGTGTCTGGCTTAGTCAGCACACCGATGACCAAACTAAATAATCCTGCACTCCCTTTCCTTGAGCTGATATTTTCACAGCTGCAGCATGAAGACATGCACTGTGGGTTATGAATCGTTACCAGGCCATGGGCACACTGGTGTTATGTTTGTTCTCGTTTCAAGGTGAGCAGCAGATGGAAGTCGCCGTTCTGTCTGTGACACACTGGGGGTCATTCGAGGTAATCCATGACTGAGATTAATAGACTTGAATAAAACTGAGTGATTCCATCTTTACAGGAACTAAAAAAAGGTGGCGTCAGTGATTCTGGTTGTCAAAAACAGTGAATATCTCCTTATGATCCGCTACCTGTAATTGTGTGTGCACGCTGTAAAAGACGTTAAATAACCCTGTGTTAATACACTGTAAACTGGAATGTTGTTAGTTATGGTGGGCCGGGCCCCCTTACATTCCAGTTTACAGCACCAAGGCTGTGTGTTAACCTTTTATATACTATATCTATGGTATTAACACCTGCTTTTTTTCCCAGTTCACAGGCTACAGTTAGTGGATTGTAGGGAGATAATCACTGATTTTGACAGAAACTGAGGTTTTCAACTAACATTCTCTAAAATTGGCTGACTCCACCTTTAATTAGAGTAGTGAGAAACAGGTAGATATAACTTTCTACCACTGACAGCTTTCATTTTATGGTTTCTGTTTGAGGGCAGTAGACTATAGTTTTAAACAAAGCGTTTCTGCTATAGTAGGCTATACCTTACAATACCTTAGCCAACGTCTTCATTAGAAAAGGCTAAGTGTAAATATTTATGACAAGAAAAACGTCCCCCTTCCAACCTCAAAGATGAGACCAACCGAGCAGGACCGCGAGATCCTGGCGCGAGAACGACACGATGACGAGGCTAGGGAAGTGACGTCCCACCTGCCAGAGCTACGCCTTTTGTATATCTAGTACTAGAAGCAGCATGGTCAAGGGCAGCAGCGGCAGCAGTTGAAAGAGAGCAGATAGATAGCAAAAACTGTGCAGTGGCAAGGAGCGGAACCTCGTGTGAAGGGGCTGTCACAGAAGAAGTCAGTCGGTTTGAAAAGAGATAAGGTGAGCTATAGCTGCAATATTTCAAACAGAGCTGGAGATGCGTAAAACTTACTGTGAATACATTACGTTAACTAAGAGAAAAATACTGCTCTGTGGAAGGACAATAGCGTTCATATATATTTGAAGTTTGTTGATGTCAAATATTTGTCGTGTTCAATATAGGAAGCAAGTTTATTAGGTTAGGCTACTCTTATGAATTAAAGACTACCGGTGTCGTGTCCTTACATGTTCTAGAAAGCATAAAGCAGTGGATAAGGTAGCTTGGCAAGGTAGACTAGACGGCTTCCTCTCCGTTTCATTTTAACTGTGTAATGAATCAGCCTTCGCGGTATTGTCACGTTGCCAGCAGTGCTACAAGGGCGCCATAATGAGGGACGCCGGTAGACACGTTCAGCAGGTCGTGCTGTGCTTAGCTGGGTGACCTGCCCTTTGCTGGTGTTAAATAGAGCTAGCTCCCCTGGGTGACCCCTCCAGCTCAGGGTAAGAGTGTCAATAGGTAGACATGACAGTGGCCCTGTTTACTGACCTTGACTGGCAGCAATAGGCTCCTGCATAGATAAGCTATCTTTATTACAATATTCATAGTTATGGCCTCCTGTCTAGAAGGCTTTTGAATGACCTGAAATACACTTGCTATTTTCCCATTTGGTTGACGCTTAGACACACGATTTGAAGCTCAAAATGCCTCTTTAAAAAAGGCCTTTATTTAAACATATGGTTGTGCAGGGACTAAATGTGATTGTGGATGAGTTGTCATTTTGTATAGGCTACAGTGTGGTGTTGGTCATGACTTGTTGTGCATTAAACACTCATTTCACACTAGCAGCAGGTGAACTTGACAAGCTATCAAGTGTTGGCTGAAGCCTTCTCTATTTCCTAAAAAAGAGAGAAAATAATATTTGCATTTTAAGCCACAGGCGGTTTGAACTTGTTATTTAGCATAGCAGTGTTTAGAGCTGCCCACAGTTTGGGTAATAGATGTATTAGTATTTAGTTCTTTCTATGTTTTTACTGTCCCAAGCTTTGATAAGGTGCCTCTGCCATAAAGACATGTACCAAGAGGTTGCCACCTAGTGGGACCCCTGTGTGTAGGTGAAAGGAACACTACTGCAAAAGTGACCACCAGAACCTACATTATTGTAAAAAACCAAAACTAACTTAATAAATAAAACCCTGCTTAAAGTCGACACAAGGTCATTGTCTCCCCTGCATACAGTTCATCCCTGTTCCTGGCTGCTGGTGGCTATAACTCAGACTGTACTGCTGTTTTGAAGAATCCTTGGTGTTGGCCTCATAATAAAATGGGATTTGGCTGACTCGCAGCTCTACCTAATTTTTTTTCCCATGAGCTTTTCCCCCAGTGTGACTCTCACATGACTTGCCACTCCACAATGACTCCTACGCACTGTGCCCCTCTCCCCCTCTCCTCTCCTCTCCCCCTATCGCTGTTCTCTTCCTTTTCTCACCACCTTTTTCAGTTTCCCA
Organism: Ammodytes marinus; assembly: GCF_949987685.1. Lineage (NCBI taxonomy): Eukaryota > Metazoa > Chordata > Actinopteri > Uranoscopiformes > Ammodytidae > Ammodytes > Ammodytes marinus. Next base: position 23,220,225 of record NC_137213.1, on the reverse strand, counting down.
CACCTCATTTGTGTCCCATGTCTGCTACGTCTGCAGTACCTCTCATAGTCAGTCTTGGTCGTCAATTATTTTTTGTTCTCTCTGAAAGAGTTTGGTCGCCAGAAATCTGACCAGACCAAACTATGATTTAGAGATTTATTTTAAATTTAATTTTGTTTATGATTGTGCTGTTCACTGGGGATTTTGGTCAGGGAATGTTGAAGATTGAATAAAGAGAACTATTAAATGAATAAAGCATTGGCCCTGTCGGCTGCAGGTTCATATTGGATATGGTCTGCACTGTGCAGCATGCAGGGGTGTACTACTGTATGATGTAGGGGTGTTGTTCAGTAGAAAACTGATTATTAACTGCTGTGATGCATGGCATGCTGTATATAATATCTGTATATCAACATGTAGAACCAATGTGTTGAAGTATAATATTCGTAGCACATTTCTCAAATAATGTAATTGAGACTCATCATCCATTTGGTGTCTAAATATGGTTGCATGTTCACAAAAATGCCAAAAGCAAGCAGTGCCATTGTCTCTGACGGTATTTATCTCACTGTGCATGTTTCCAGTTAAGATTCAACCACTAGTTAAACAGGATTGTTTTTTCCCCACATTACTTGTATTGTATGTGGATGTGTGGCTCCAGGAAAGTCTAGACACTCTTACTGTAACAGGAAGAAGACTATTTCAGTAAGTAGATACTAGATATGTCTCTCCCTAGTACATTTAGTAAAATTCCCATTGTACCTTTTTACATAATGCGAGAACAGGTTTTTCTTGCGTGAGTTGAAGTGCTCCTCTTTGCCAGATTAGTAGCCATTTTGTCCTCCGTGACAACAGCTGAATATACACAAACACAAATGTTATAGTACGAGTCTGACCATTCGCTGATGTCAGCCCTTTAGACAAATAGACAGGAGGTCTTCAAACGTATAATGATAGTAATTATGGTCATGGCAGATGTGTTTAAGGACTAGTAATAATAATACGGTAATGTTGTTGATGGAGTGAAGCGATAATTGGTAAATGATGTCCACGGTTTCGAAATACTTGCACCTAAACAGTTCCTGGTTTTTGAATTCAGTTAATATAGTGAATGTGTGTGATTGATTCAGTCATTGTATAATGAGGGAAGGGAGTTTTTTTTTTCCCACCTCCAACTTCTTTGCCTCCTGTCACCGACCCCCTCAGCTGAGTACAACGTCACAATAGTGCTGTTGTAATGTGAAAAACCAAAGTCTTCTTGCCACAGCTTCAATAACCTACTATTTATGAAGCAATGGTTACTTTTTAGCCAAAGAGATTTGTTGAGTTACTAAGAACATTATTAGGAAACCACAGTTGCCACATGTCAGATTCAGTGCGCTGCAGGTGAACTCCTGTCCAACATTCTCCTTCTGCTAAAGCTGAAGGGACCATGCTGCCCTGGCCTGGCCGGTCCTGTCATTTAGTGTGAATTTCAAACACGTCATGCTTTTCCCAGAAGGGCGTGAACCCACGTTTGCTCGTACTATCTCTTGCACACACGCGTCTAAAGAAACTATTCAATAGAGATACAAGTTGGGCCTCTTGGTTACGGTCCCCTTCAAGGACATGCAGAACATGCTATGACTTTTTATGGACTTTCTAGTGTAGTATTAGGTTGTTAGCTTGTAGTGACTTGTGTGTGTGCATATACTTACGCAATCTAGATTTGTGTTCTGTTTTATATGACCAATATTCATAAGTCTCTGTACTGAAAGAGAGTAGCTAATCTCATTAAAGTATTAAGGCCCGGTATGTTTGGTATGTCAGATTATAGACGTAACTCTGCCCACTTTAGACAGCCATTACCTTTACACAGCAACTAATCCTGATCAGAAACCCATTCTTCACACGTCCATATTTTTGGCAGCTGTTTTCAGGTTGCGCTGCAACTCGCAAACAGTCCTTTGAATAAGCAAAACAGGAGGTTATATATGTTTTGGTTCCTTGGTGACCTTAAGGGCTAATGTGCTGTATTTTTAGTGGGTTTTATCACCCCCCCACCTGCCAGGTTCATTGAAGTCATGGCAGTCGAGGGGCTCTTTGAGGCCAAGCCATGTTCTAAAGTTAGCTGCACTTCATATTGCCTAAAATAGCCAAAGTGTTACGCTATTGTTTGGTCCAGTTCCAAGTCATTATTTGCTTCATTAAAATACACCTAGAGTTCAAGGTTGGGCTTTTTATCTTTGCTGTCTTGGAAGAATGCTGTTGAAATCCAGCGAGGCTATCCTTTGGTGCTGTGAATTAGGGCAGGCCTGCCCGCCAGCCTGCCTGATTGTTTGTGTCCCCTTGGCATTTGCCCACACAAGCTCTCCTCACGCAATGTCCCCTTTGAGATCTCCCTCCAACTTGTAAATTGTCCATGGTGGAAAAAGTCTGCTGTTTGGCTGTACAACCAACATCATAATCACTCCTGCCGATCACCGTTTTTGTCTAATTATTTTCTCTTAATTTTGTTTCATTACTTTAAGGTGTAACCGGATGTGACGGGCAGTTGATAGATACATTGAGCACTTACTGCCCAAATAAAGTAGTGATTTTTTTTCTTCTTTTTTTTTACTTCTTTTTGTTTGAGCCTACTGTCAACAAAGCAATGTTTTGACTGTTTCAGTCAGTCCAAAGTTCGGTCAGTATGGCAATGGTTTAACCCCTGAGGCCATATACTTCTCACATAGCTTGATTGTTAGACTGTTTAGGCTCCATAAGAGCGGGGTTGTTTTGAGATGTTTTCGTCGAAGGTCGTGAGAGCAAAAAACAAACTGCTAGCTCTTCATGGAAATGTATTTTTGTTAAAGGATTACATTTTTTTTAAAATATTGTCATCACCGAAAAGTAACTTGATTGTGTCTAAAAATGAACATGCCATTGGCAACAAGCCATATGGGTCAAACTGGTTAATACTTTATATTTTTCACATACGGTAAGTGTTAACTACTTAACCACTGCCTAATTCTGTGTTAATTACCGCCAATACTAACGTAAAGTCATGTTATATGTATGTAGGCTACCTTAGGTATTGACAAATACAGTGTCAGATTATCGTTAGTTAGTTGGATTCACACAACTAGCCATTGTTAGTCATAGTCCATCCTTAGACAGCATGCAACAAGGGCAGCACAAGGCCATGCAGTGTCCCAGTGTCAAATATCATTGGATCAATAGCAAACTCACTGAGTGGTCAGAAATTCAAAACGTCAACTTTTTTTCTCTCATAACTTTTTTTAATATCAATCTCTAATAGAAAAAAATATAATTTTAATGTGTGTGAGTGTCTAAGAGCAGAGAAGTCTGATATAGAAAATAATAAAACGCTCATTAAAGGTCCACATTAAATTGTGATAATGCATTAAGAGAAACAGGATCCATTTGCCCTTCTATTGTTGGAACACCTTGAGGAGTCACCCTCTCTTTTGTCAGATCACATGTGCGCCTCTTTTTCCACTGATGGTGCATTATAATATATAAGAAAATATACAGAGGACTTACATTTCTGGGCCTGTTCCTCTGTTAAATTGAAACCTTGCTTTGTTTGGCTCATATTTTAAATGGAAGCTGGTGGGATGCTAGTTATTCTGTAATTGTATTCTTCTGGCAATGGAGTTCACATGGAGCCTGTGCTGCTGACCTGTACTGGACACTGGTCTTTTGTGTCTAGAAAACAGTGCTGCCTTTCTCGTCAGCAGCAAAGGAAACCCCATGGATGTTTGAACAAGAGGTGGGAACTGGGAAGTGTTCATTTGTGCACCCCCATTATTCCTAGAAGTGAAACAGTAACCAACTGTACGGAAACCTTAATAGTCCACCTACTACATTATCTTTGTGTCTTACAATCATGCCTGACATTTCACTAATAGACTTGCCTTGTTTGTTTCCTTTTTTTAGATTCGTTGACGGCAGCAATGGACCAGGCAAGGACAACAATATCCAAAATTGTGAGTTTTGTTACTAGTATTACACGCTAAATCCTAAGATGACAACTTTAGCCACGAGGATATGTTATCCTTCCCTCATTACCACCTCTGAAATGAGTGTGATTATACCTGTCCATGTCCCAAAGGTTTTTATTTTCACCTTGGGGAACAGATACATATTACTTTAACTTTCCACACAACCGTGCTGTGCGACTATCAGGCAGAAGAACTTAACACACCATACATTCATCTTAAGTAAAATAAGGGACGTAAT